>NC_058384.1:32870869-33474330 GCF_018350175.1 Felis catus | reverse complement strand
TCCATCAACTGACGAGTGGATAAAGAAGATGTGGTTTATATATACAATGGAACACTACTTGGCAATGAGAAAGAATGAAATCTGGCAACATTTGCAGCAATGTGGATGGAACTGGAAGGTATTATGCTGAGTGAAATAAGTCAGGCAGAGAAAGACAGATGCCATATGTTTTCACTCAAATGTGGATCCTGAGAAACTTAACAGAGAACCACGGGGGAAGGAAAGAGGGGTTGGGGGGAGTTATAGAGAGGGAAGGAGGAAAACCATAATAGACTCTTGAATTACAGAGAACAAACTGAAGGCTGATGGGGGGCGGGAGGGAGGGGAAAGTGGGTGATGGGCACTGAGGAGGGCCCCTGTTGGGATGAGCACTGGGTGTTGTATGGAGACCAATTTGACAATGAATTATATTATAAGAAAATTATTTAATTATGAAAAATGTTTTAAATAATAATAAAAAATTTTTAAAAGATAACTAAACAGTACTTTAGACTTTGTGACAGCAGGCAGAAGAGCGACATGGGGGTGGGGGGCAAGCCATTGTGCAGAGAGCAGTAGGCTTTGAGTCAAGAGACTGGACTTTACCCAGGTTCTATGTCTAATGTCAGACTGACTTTTGGCAAAGTAAGACTCAGCTTCCACTCAGTTTCCTGACGCATAAAATGACAAAGGTTGCTCCCGGCGCCCCGTGCTCTGACTCCAGGTCCCATACCAGAAAGGGCTTCTTATAAATGTCACCTTAACTTGACAGGCCACAACTGTCCTTCCTACGAACTTCACACAGCAGAGCAGAAGCTCCACCTGTTTGCATGAGGCCTGGGTTGTGGGATAAGGGATTTCCTGACGGAACCCCAAGAGTCTGTATCCTCACATCCTCCCCAGTGAGCCCATGAGGAAGTGTATCAAAAAGCCACAGGGTGAGAACAGTTTGGGGGCAACCGTAAGAACAGGTTGTGTTTATTTAGGGGCTGGAAATGTAAATGCACGTATCAGACGCTTCCCCCACACCACCCACACTGCCCCTACCATGGTTACCAAAAAAAAAAAAAAGAAAAGAAAAAGAAAAAGAAAAAAGAAAGGACACAGCGGATCTTTGGCACAGTTAGGCCTTGCCCATTTTCAGCTCTGGTCTTTCTCTGAGGTAATATCTTTATCTGCTGCCCGCCAGACCTGTTTGTTGGTGCAGGTAAGTTTTGCTTCCTTCTGACTCACCATAGCTTGCTTTGCGGCAGTGAACCCAGAAGCCACTGTTTCCTGATGATCTTTGGCCTACTTCTTCCGAGATGTCGTGGGGCAGTCATGGCACCCTGGGCGGTGGGTTGACTTTCCCTCAGTCAAAAGCCTTTGGCATGGCCACCTCCTGGTACTCCCGAAGCCCTGCTGAGAAGTCACAGTGGAGAAGTGCCAGGAAACGCCTCCCACACTCTGTTAATTACACAAGGGACTTTTAAAAGTAAAAACTGGGCACCCAAAGCCCCCAGGAAGTACCATACAAGCCACGACCTCCAAAATGAACCAGTTAAGGAGGTCCAGCGCAGCGGAAGAGGGCTTGCATTTCGAAGTTAGATAAAGCCCAGTTGGACCAACCTTAGTGCAACATGGAACTCGTTAATAGTTCCACCTGCCTTGCTGTTTTGCAGTTCCACGCCTCGATTGTGCTGCCTCCGCTTTCTGGAATGCTCTGCCCCACCCCACGGCCTCTCTTCACGGAACTACCTCCCGCTTATTGTCCGCAGTTCAAACACCACCTCCTCCAGGAAGTCCACCCTGCGCATCCCAGCTGCATTAGATGCCCCTCTTGGTACTTAGCCTCATGCCCCATGTACGGCTGTCATTGCACTTACCATATTGTTGTATAATTGCCATCTTCCGTTCCTACGCTGAATTTCTTCTTGGCCAGAACCAACACATTTTATTCATCTTTGTTCTCTCCGTAGCTCAATGCATAACTTAGTATGTTCATTAAATAAATAAATAATCGGGTTCATCCACTTATCGGCAATACGTTCTGGGCAACTTAGTTCACTTCTCTGAGCCTCGGTTCTTTCCTCTGTAGGTTGGAAATAACAATCCATGCTGTTGTTCAGATTGGAAGGAGCATATGGAAAAGTCTACTGCAATGCTGATGCACAGGCATGGAGAATTAAGCGCACAGGGCTGTGAGTCTGCACAGGGAATGGAAAAGAAAGAAAAAGAAGCAAGCTCGCTTCCCCCACAATGAGGACTCCTTCAGTCAGTCTGCAGCCCTTTCTCCCGGGGGGTCGGGCCCCAACCCATAGCTCCCTCACCGCAGGAAGCCTGGGAGTCTTTTCCTTTGTTTGTTTGTTGTTGTTGCTTTTCATAAATGAGAAACACAAAAGCAGATCCTTCCTAAACATTTCCCTGGGACTGCAGCATCTTTAGCTGGATTGACTGAGTAGAAGATTATTTTTGTCATTTCTCTCATCGATACAGGTCCCTACAAGTCTAGGCACCTCCCGGCCCCACCAACACATACACCTCTCTCAAACAGGTCCTTTTTCAAGTGAGGTCAGGCTTCCCCAGAGAGATTCTGGTGCTTTATCCACACACTCTGGGGAGGAAAAGAAGAGGCAGCAGGGGTCGGAGGCCCTGGAAACTTGACAGGTAGCCTGGCTCTTGGAGAGTCTTCTCAGTGTGTCCAGAAAAGTTTCCAAGTACTGGGGATCATAAAGGGCGGATGTGCAGGAGCCAGGTAATGCCAACGTGTCAAGTCCTGGCTCCAGCCTGCAATACCGTGCCACAGGACCATCACCACCCACTCCCAGTCCCCCCGAAACACACGGGCACAGCGGCACCCCACATATATCGAACTACCTCCCTTCTGGCAACATGCAAGGCTCTCCTTTGCTCTAGTCCCCACGAATCCTCTGGTGACTCAGGCTGGAATCAGACCCCGGGAGTCATCTAGAGCACATGCAAGCCAGGGTTAACTTATTCACCAATCATTGACTGAGCAAGTGCCTTGTGCTAGGCAGGGCAGGCCAATTGATGCCTTCTGGAACATGCTCATGAGTCTTTCTCCCCATGGGGGGTGGGGGGCAGGGAACAACTTCAGGCAGAAAGCGTGGTAAGGCAAGGGCTTGGTACGGAGGTATTGAAGGGAGATGTCTGTGCTGAGCCAGGCACACATCATCAGCATGCAAGTCATTCTGCAAGGACATACAAGAGGGTGCCAGACCACTCCCGGGGACCCGCAAGACAGCTGTCAAAGCAGAGGCTGGGTGCAGTGGTCAGACAATGGGGGAGGGTCACGGGTTGGAGAAAGAGCAAAGGGAAAGAGGGCTTCCCACGCAAGTTCTGCCGCTTTCAAATTCAACCATGGCCAAGGAACCAAGAAGCGCTTAAGTAACTTCCCCATGATCACCTCCAAAGTACCTCAGGGTCCAAGAATTGAAGATAAAGGAGCTCCTTACAGGGAAGCTGATGGAGACTCACATGAAGCCTAGTTTGGACTTGGCTACATAGGCTACTCTGGAGGGTTTTAAACGTGTCTCAGAAACACACACAATCTTCCCTGGGATGTCCCTTCCCCTTGAACCTGGGCAGGTTTCTGACTCGCTTGCAATCAACTGAGTGTGGCAGAAGAGATGCTCCATGACTTCTAAAGCCACATGGCAAAAGGTCTTGCAGTTTCTTTTTTCCCTGGGACACTTGCACTGAGAGCCCTGAACTCCGAGCCATGCAAAAGACTGAGGCCGCCATGCCGTGAGGCAGCTCAAGCGTGTGGAGTGGCCACGTGTGGGTGTTCTGGCTGACAACCCACTGAGGTCCCAGCCCACAGCTTGCCAGATGTGTGAATGGGCGGGCCTCCTGATGACCCCAGTGCCATGCCTTGAATTGCCCCCTGCCCTTGATTCTTCCCAGCCGAGGCTCCAGACATTGTGAAGCAGAGATAAGCAACCCTTTCCATCTCCTGTTTGAACCCCTGGCCCGCAGAGTCCAGGAGCAGAATGAAACAGTTGTCTTACGCCACTGAGTTTGGGTGATTTGTGGTGAGTGAGGGGCAAGACGTCAGTGATCCAGTGATCCTGGAGGTGAGAGCGAACAGTGCTCGGAAAAGGAGGGGGGAATGCACAAACTAGACAATGACTCTGTGGGACAATAAGAGAAGGGCAATGACTTGAGTGATGCGGTCTGTACTCTGTTTTCTTTTCTGAGGTGAGAAAGGAAGCGGATGTAATCACATGTCACATGGGATGCCTAGGTCTTGCCTCTACTGGCCCAGCCTCGTAGCGGTTGTCGGGCACTCATGCCCACTCGCTCTGCTCTAGGAAGACAGGAGCCCCCTGCCCCTGAGAGGGCCCCTGGTGGTGGGAAGTCAACTGATGGGACATCAGTGTTACCTACAGTGGGTATGATTTGCAAACTTGCAGTCAGAAATTCATTCTTCACAGCAAGAGAGGGAGGTCACTCCTGGTGATTCAGATCTCGGCAGGGGGTTCTGCTCTTTGTCCCTGATCGTGTCCCAGGCATGCTTCAGGGGGTGACAAGGAGTGTGTCCCCCCCAAAGATGTCCCCGAAATCATCCAGTTATCCCTGAGATGGTTTACAGTCCTCGTGCTGAAAGAGACCCTAACCGGCACGGAGAGTGTTGATTTGACCCCAGTTTCAGGCAGTTTCTTGTGGCAAAGCTCTTTATTCTTTGAATTGTTTCAATTTCCATTGTTTGGAAAAAGGTCACTTTCTCACTCCCACCTGACTGCCAGGAATATTTACCCTTATTTAAACAGCCTTTATGGGGCGCCTGGGTGGCGCAGTCGGTTAAGCGTCCGACTTCAGCCAGGTCACGATCTCGCGGTCCGTGAGTTCGAGCCCCGAGTCAGGCTCTGGGCTGATGGCTCAGAACCTGGAGCCTGTTTCCGATTCTGTGTCTCCTTCTCTCTCTGCCCCTCCCCCATTCATGCTCTGTCTCTCTCTGTCCCAAAAAATAAATAATTGTTGAAAAAAAAATTTTTTTTAAATAAAAAAACAGCCCTTTATTAGAGCTCAAGTAGATTTTAAGATGCCACTTTGACGCCCTTGTTCTAGGAGGAAAGGGAGGAGGACTTCAACAGGCCAGGTCGGGGGTTTGGAAGCTGGCCCAGCAGTCAGGTCACAGGCTGAGGAGCATCTAGGACCGCTGGAGTGCTTGAGGACGGTCAGAGCCCTACACATTCAGGGGGGGAAGTGGGGGCGGGCTCCCAGATCTGCAGGGTTCACCTGTTGACCTCTGTTTGGGTTTCCTGAGCAGCTCCATTTTCCAAGGATCCACTTGTGTTGTCAGAAGGGCATTGCATCTGCCTCAGTTTGCTCTGATATCCTGTAGGCTTTGAACTAGAAGGGACCTTAGAAATCACCTAGGGCAACCCCCAGGAAGGGAAAGAACCCATGGTCACACAACAAGTGTTCTTTAGTGCCAAAGCTAGAACTAAGATCAGGGAAAGTAGGACCCCTGGCTCCCAAGTCGAGGCTCTTCTCACTGCACTGTGAGGCTACCCAGAGGGGCTTCTCCTTAGTATGAATTCAGGGAATCTGCTGGAGCTTAACCAAACTCCTGGGTACCAAAGGTCCTGTCTGCCAAACCACACCTCTTCCTCCCCCCATTCCATACTCTAATCCCAGCCTCCCAAACCTCTAGAATATTTTGGAGGTGAGCAGAAAAACAAGCTGCCAAGGCTGTGCTGCACTCCTTAAGCATCCTTAGATTTAAAGCTACTGATCAGGGGCGCCTGGGTGGCGCAGTCGGTTAAGCGTCCGACTTCAGCCAGGTCACGATCTCGCAGTCCGTGAGTTCGAGCCCCGCGTCGGGCTCTGGGCTGATGGCTCGGAGCCTGGAGCCTGTTTCCGTTTCTGTGTCTCCCTCTCTCTCTGCCCCTTCCCCGTTCATGCTCTGTCTCTCTCTGTCCCAAAAATAAATAAAAAACGTTGAAAAAAAATTAAAAAAAAAAATAAAGCTACTGATCATTCTAGAAATTAAGACTTTCCCAACCACCCTTTCTCCCCTCCCTACCCTGGCTCTGATTTCATATCTGCCTTTTTGTTTCTTTGGCTATATGAGGCATGTCATATGACCAAGCTTCCATATAGATTGTTTCCTATAAATGCAAACACTGTATTTGAACACATTAATAAGACTTAATTTTGGTCAGTGTGCTGGTTTGGGGGTTTTTCAATAAACCGTATCCCTTGAACACATTTTTAGACAAAATAAAATACCAAGAAAAGAAAAGCATGGTTAATTGCAGACAATGGAGAAATCACTTGGACATAAATGTTGTAATAGAGTGACAGCTTGTCTTATATTATAATTGTTTGTGTAAGCATCTATTATTTTTCCCACTGGAACTGACTGTTAAGGGATTACATCAGGTCTTTTTTCAGTTCTGCATCGCTTACAACCTCAAGCATAGTGCTTTTCATATATGAAGTCCTCTGTAAATGCTTGTTAAATTGATTTTTTTTTTATTTAGTGAGAGCTCACTATGTGATAGGCAGGGTGTTAGAGGTTTTCACGGCTTTTAAAAAATTGATTCTCGTGACTACCCTGTATCAGTTATTTATTGCCACAGTAATGATGTCATGCAAACCACCCTCAAGTTTAGTCGTTTAAAATAGTAACCTCTTATTTTTTGTGGGTCTCCATGTTGGTTAGCCAATTCTGCTGATCTAGGCTGGGTTCCGCCCAGATATCTCAGGAGAGCACCTGTGGTCAGCTGGAGGGCAGCTGGGGGGGGGGGGGGGGAGCTGATCTAAGATGACCTAAGCTGGGGTGGCGAGAATAATTGGGGCCTCTCCCCACATGAATTTTCACTTTCCAGCAGGTAGCCTAACCTTAATACTCATGATGGAGGTGGCAGGTTTCCAAGAGAGTAAGCTGAAGCTTACGAGCGCCTTAGAGGTCTAGGCTCAGAACTGCCACGCGGTCACGTTGACCACATTTGTTGGTTAAAATGAGTCACAAGGGGCGCCTGGGTGGCGCAGTCGGTTAAGCGTCCGACTTCAGCCAGGTCACGATCTCGCGGTCCGGGAGTTCGAGCCCCGCGTCAGGCTCTGGGCTGATGGCTCGGAGCCTGGAGCCTGCTTCCGATTCTGTGTCTCCCTCTCTCTCTGCCCCTCCCCCGTTCATGCTCTGTCTCTCTCTGTCCCCAAAATAAATAAACGTTGAAAAAAAATTTTTTTAAATAAATAAATAAAAAATAAATAAATAAAATGAGTCACAAGGCCAGCCCCAGATTCAAGGGCTTGAATAAATCAATTCCACTCTTGATGGGAGAACCAACAAAGTCACGTTGCAACGCACTGAAGGATTGTGCTCAGTTTCGCAGTCCATCCACCACCTAAGTCCAATTTGGAGATGAAGAAAGAAAATGGGCAGAGCTTAAAGATTTGTTTAAAATGTTATACAGTTGCATTGTCGTGATGGTTGCACAACTCTAATAAATTTACTAAAAATCATTGAACTGTACGCTTACAAGAGCTGGCTTTTATGGTATGTAAATTACTCCTCAGTAAAGCTGTTTTAAAAAAAAAACTGAAAAAAAAATTAAGTTTACTGAAGATCATTTAACTCATGATTGTCCAAATCTGCGTTTAAACTCAGGTATTCTGGCACGAAACTCAGCAATCTTCCCAGCGTGCTGTATTTATCATACCTAACGTATCCGATTCGCAGAACTGGGGAATCTACTGAGAGTAAGAAAGATCTTCTCCAGGGTATTTTGTCCATCCCTCTTCCTTCAAGCCGCTGAATGTGGAAGGTTGCTGGTGCAGGAACATGACCCATCTTAGTAGCCTAATGGGTTTAGATTCTGGTATTTAAAAAAGCATTTTTATAGCATTTTTCTTCTTATTTTATCACCGGGTGCCCAAGTCAAAGTGTCCTCCTTGGGGCTGAAAATGGTTGTATTCGTTTCGTTATTTGTATTTTTATTTTATTATTTGGGGGAGGAGGGGCAGAGGGAGAGGGAGAGAGACTCTCAAGCTCCATGCGGGGCTCAATCCCACGACCCTGGGAATCGTGACCTGAACCAAAAATCAAGAGTCGAACGCTCAACCAACTGAGACACCCAGGTGCCCTGAAAGTGGTTGTATGCAAATTAAAGTTTGCCCAAGGAACCGTCTTTGTGGATAAAAACCTCTAATATGAGGACACCAGGAATAGCAACACTTTTTTGATAGTGGGTTTGTGTATCTGTGGGCCCTCCCTTGTGTGCGTGAAGGGATCTGTGAGAATGATGAACAAATGGGGAGCGCCACGGTTTCGTCTTCTAATTTGGGCTTGTTTCTGGGGAGAGAGAGTGACATGCCGAGGAGACACATCCAAGCTCACTATAAACAGCTTTGAAGAGCAAATTGGGCAGCTTTCATCAGTCACACACAGACCACATCAAAAGCTGCCGGAGGAGAATCACTTACCCGATGTCAGGCAGGGTCAGGCCAACGTTATCAAACGCTCTTACTCCGTATTAGAAACCAGAATCACCCGGAGAAAAGGACGTAAAGAGGAGTGTCAGAAATCAAGCCACGGGAAGGAGGGAAGCAAATAAGGCAGAAAATGAGATGCGGTGGCGGTGAGGAGGAGGAGGGAAGAGAAAGAGAGGAAGAAAAAGGGAGAGGGGCGCCTGGGTAGCGCAGTCGGTTAAGCGTCCGACTTCAGCCAGGTCACGATCTCGCGGTCGGGAGTTCAAGCCCCGCGTCGGGCTCTGGGCTGATGGCTCAGAGCCTGGAGCCTGTTTCCGATTCTGTGTCTCCCTCTCTCTCTGCCCCTCCCCCGTTCATGCTCTGTCTCTCTCTGTCCCAAAAATAAATAAACGTTGAAAAAAAAAATTAAAAAAAAAAGAAAAAGGGAGAGGAAGGGCAAGAGGAGGATACGTAAATAGACAGCGAGAGATAGACAGCAGAAGACAGCGGAAAGAAAGTGGGGAAACAAGAAAAGAAAAGCAACAGCGAAAGAAAGACGGAGAAAGGGGAGAGAAACAGCCTTCGTCCGGGGTTAAGGCCACACTGGCAGCCATCTGGCCTGAGGACTCACAGTCCACGCAGACTTCTGTCCGAGGTCAGATCGGTTCCATGTCTGCATCTAGAGAAGCGCCATCAAGTCTCTGGAAAAGGGGGTGGGATGCAAAGCAAAGAAAAACACACACTCCAATCCTCTTCCCCTCGGGTCCCCAGATTATCTCTCATCTCCTATGAAGGGCTATTCGATCTTCCTGGCCGGCTTCACTCAGCCTCTGAAAATCAGAGGGAACAGTCATCAGAAAGCCAGCCCGACGTCCACCTAAGCCTCCCACTGGAGTGATTTCATCTTTTATTACAAGAAAGCTAGGGCAGTCATGTATCAGCTCAGGCTGTAAATCTGCCTTCTTCATAGATCAAGTTCGATTTTTCAACTAATTGGAGGGAAACAAATCCACTCCTGGGTCAAGCCAAGCAAATTTCCCCTTTTCTGCAAAGCGCCTGGTTCTGTCTTAATCAAGAGGTAAGGGCCCAGGAGCCTGGGGGTCCCAGGGTGGAGCTTTGGGGAGCCCAGGGTCAGCGAGAGGATAGCAGGTACAAGAGAGGGGGGCCCATGCCACAGGGGGGCGATATGAGAAGTGGGAGACGGGGGGGGGGGGGGGGGGGGGGGGGGGGGGCGGGGGGGGGGGGGGGGGGGGGGGGGGGGCTTCCTCCAAGGCAGAATTTGCTCATTGTATCTTTCCACCCCATGAAGAGATATTGGAAATAACAATGCATTAAGAACAAACAGGGCCCTGAGACCGCCTGGCTCCTTAAACTCCATGCCCATTTGCTGAAACAAAGCAAGATACTAGGAACAGTTTGAGAGTGGTTCCCAACGCTTAACTGCAGGGTTTACATAGGAGCTGAGAGAATAACCCCCCAAAAACTGTATGAGCCAGTCATTGGCATGCATCATTTCATTTCATCCTCCCAGCAACCCTACGAGATAGGCATTCTTCTTACTACTATTTCCATTTTACTGATGAGGAAACAGACACCCAGAGAGGTTAGACGATGGGCCCAAACTCACAGAGTGAGAAATCGAAGCCGAGCCTCCCCCGGGGCCGGTCTTCCACGGCCCCCACTGCTCAAGCCGAAGGTGGACATGACGGAAGAACAATGCACAGGATGGAGGGGAAGGGGACTGGTCATAGCCTCAGTCCAGCTGGGCAGGACCAGGGTTCTGAATAAGATGGTAACGGACCGTGTCACGGAGAAGAGGCCAGTTTATGATACATTTTTTTAGCTTTGGGAAAATGGCGCAGCCCTAAGCCAAGACAGAAGGTCACATTGTTATGGGCAGCAACAAGTTTCGGGAGCTCTCTAAACTCTTGTATTGCCCTTTATGAAAGCAAAAGACCGGAAAATTATCCGTAATTACAGAGCCATCAGCACTGAATTGCAACACCTCTTGCATGGGCCAACACGGCAAATGACTCCAGAGCATTCATCAGTGTCCTCAAGTCCTCCTCCCGCCCCTGCCCCACTTTGGCATGTCTTGCTATAAGCAGCCCACCCCGTACAGCAGTGGGGTCTGGAGCACAGGCCGTGCGGTCAGACAGACCGGTGTTCACGTATTGTCTCGACCACGCACGACCTGAGTAACTTTAGACACTTTGTTCAACGCCTCTGAGCCACTTTCCTCATCTGCAAAATGGGGGCTACAAAAACGCCTTAGACCCAGCAATATTCGGATAAAATAAACAGATGGCTGCATAATAGCTAGAACAATACCTAGCACGGAACAAACGCTCTTTACGAAAAGCTGTCATTATTACATTTTCTCCACCCCTTCATCTTCTTCATTGGAAGCTACCAGAGGAAGAGGGAAACCAAGAGCGACTGCCTACATAAAAGCCGGATAGAGCCTGGCGATTCCACTGGAGGCATTAATTATAACGCTGCTTCAGAGCACGGAGAGTTCCAAGAACAGAATACACACTTGGAACAAGTTCATTAAAAAATTGCTTACTCATAAAAGCTGCTATCGTTATAGCCTGACAAATGGAAGACACACAGCCAATAAATAAGAAGGCCGTGGTAAACAAGCCGACTGTACCGTGCGGTCGCTTGATTTCTCTCTTCCCATCCGTCAACTGTTTCCTAACCTTTTATGGGGTTATAATAACAAGTTCAGGTAGGTTTTATGTGCCTGTTTACTCTGAGTTTTCCCCAAGCTCCAAATAGAGGGAAGAAGCTTCCAGACTTCTCTGCCAGGTCCCGGAATGGAAGGAGGACGAGGCAGCCGGAGCCGGGCAGCCCTGCTCCCACTTCTTTGCCCGAGATCAGCGCCAGGCTCTTCCTACCTCTTCAGCCCGGCTCGAGACCTCGGCCCCTCGGCACCTCTGCTCCCACGCCTCTGCATCAGGCCACTCCAGGAACGGTTTCCCAGCCTGCCTGGGCCCTGCTGCCTTGCCCCAGCCCACATAGGTCACCTCGGTGGTGGTGGAAGGAGTCCTCGCTGGAAAGTCAGGAGATGGGGATGATAGCGCCGTCCGGCCGCTTAGTAGGCAGACATTGTCACTGAACTTCTCTGAGCCTCAGTGTTGTTGTCTGTAAAATGGGTATAACGACTCCCCCGCAGCATTCCCGTGAAGCTTTAAAAAGTCTGTGCCTGTGAACTTTTCCTACGGAGTGCCTGGCGAAGGTGGCAGGCGTCGCATTCAGTCAGCCACGGTGATTAAGCCCCCCCCAATCCCAGCTCTGTCCTATGAACTTGGGGGCCGGAATGGCAACAGGCAGTGAGGGAAGGACCCCTAATTAGCTGCCTTCAGAGATCTGACTCATGACGCAGTAGAGATCACTGAGACTTCAAATTGCTTTCAAAGAGTTAAGGGCAGATGTGACCTGAGGAGACGGAGCAAAGAGGGCTGGGTGCTGTCACCCCTCCTCTGTCCCCACTCTCCACTGCCCTACCCCATCCCTGACGGACTTGGCTACATCCTGTTCTCTTGCCAAAGGCCGGCAGCATCAGAAAGGAAACAGCAGGGTGCCTTTATAGGGCCTGAGGCCAAATAAACTTTTGCCAGCATTTACCAGAAACCACGGCAAATCATAAATTCTTATGTAATGAAAGCCAGGAATTTCCATATACTCTTTTCTCACCCAAACCCCACCTACTTGACTACTGTTTTGTGGAGGTTAAAACAAAAACATGTGTCACTTAGTTACATAAATCAACAGCCAATTTAGGCTCTGAAAACTTTATTTATTTTGTAAAAAGGGGACTAAACACTAGGCGATACCCTTTTGGGAGCCAAATTCTTCCAGAGCTAAGTTTCCTGGAAAATCTCAGCAGCTTTTTGTGTGTGGGTGCTTGGAGAAGGGAAATGGCTGCCTTGAATTTGAATATGCAAAAGCGAGGCTTTTGGGCTCCACTAGATTATTCTAAATATCTTTATTATCAAATACCCACTATGTACAGAGCATCGTGCTAGGCATTGAGATACAGAGATGTGTCCTACACGTGATTATTTCCCGCTCACCAGAATCACCTGGCAGGGTGGGAGGGTTACATAATACAGATGTCTGAGTCCCACCGCTAGATAATCTAATTCAAGTGAAATGGGGCAGGGTCTAGGCTTATCATTTCTTTTCTCCACAGCTGACTCTCATGTTCAGTCAAGGAGGACAATGAGGCATACGATGAACAATGCAGGGGAGGGGGGTAGGTATAGGGTACAGGAGTCCTGGCTGGAAGGGAGGAGGGACCAGTCATGGCAAGCTTGATTCATTCATCCCACAAAGAGCTACATCGGTGCTGGGAATATGACAAAGAGCTACAGATCTAGGACCGTCTTTGGTGCTGGGAATACGAAGGAACCTAAGGCCTGGCTCCTATTATCAAGGAGTGGGCAGAATAATAAGACAAGGGCAGTTATTCTGCTTGTACGTTCTGTGATGAACTTGAGCACAGAGGCAGATCCTGGCCCCTCGGACAAGTCTGAAAAGACTTCTCACAAGAGATATGCCCAAACCATATCCTGACAGATGAGAAAGAGCTAAGCAAACACAGGAACAAATGCAGAAAGCTTTCCTAGCTGAGGAAGCCAGCCTCGTAAAAGACCAGAGGCAAGAGAGAGCTCATCGAGTTCTGAGAACTACTACAGTTGTACAGAGCAGATGGGGGGGGGGGGGAGGGGCTGGACGGCAAGTGGGGCAGGAGCAGAGCATGATGGGCTTCTCACACATCGGACCATTCGGTCACTGCTCCCTTGTCTCAATCCCCAGCACGTAGCACAGGACCTGACAGATGATGAACATGTAATAGCTGTTGGTCAGACAAGTCAATACTGTGGAACGCCGGGAGCAGAGCTCTGGGGAAACACAGACACTTAAAAGCTAAAGAAGAGAACCCGCAAAGTGAAGGTGCAGTCAGGGAGATGGGAGAAAACGAGACTAGTGGGAATCATTGGTCCAGAAACCAAGGCGGGGGGGGGGGGGGGGAGGGAGGGTGGACAGAATTTCCAGAAACAGGGGGCTGGTGTCAAAGGTTGGAAAGAAGCCAAAGAAACACATACAAGAAGCCAGTTGTTGAATAGCAATGAGGTGGTCGTTAGAAGTTTCGCCAAGAACCATTGCCGATGCCAAAAGAGAAGCATGGTGGTAGCAAGATGGGGGAGTTGGGGGTGGGGGGTATTGGGAAGGAAGAGACTGCCCAAATAGATTCATCTGCTTCAAGGCTTGCCCATGAAAGGGCAGGTGAGACGTGAGAAGGTGGAGAGAGAGGTGTACGAGGCTAAGAGAGGGTTTAATTTTTTTTTTTTTAAGATGAATTTTCCTAACTTGAGTTCAACTGAAAGTTCCTCTAAGAGAAAGGTTAGGCCCAGAGGACAGTGCACTGGCATGAAAAGAGCAGACTTGCCACTTACTGTGTGACCCCAGGGCCGTTACACAACCTCTCGGAGCCTCAATTCTCATCAGTAAAACAAGAACAATAACGCTCAACTTCAGGGGATCTCGCTCAACGATGCCCAGTGCGTGATTGGCTCCTGTAGGTTTTGATGTTCATTTTTTTTTCATTTTTAAAAAATATTTTTTAAATATTTATGGGGAAAAGAGAGAGAGAGAGAGAGAGAGAGAGTACGAGTGGGGGAGGGGCAGAGAGAGAGGGAGACACACGATCTGAAGCAGGTTCCAGGCTCTGAACTGTCAGCACAGAGCCCGGTGCGGGGCTTGAACCCACGAACAGTGAGATGATGACCTGAGCTGAAGTCGGAGGCTTAACGGACTGAACCACAAAGGCAGCCCTTTTTCATTTTTTAAATTATTTATTTATTATTTTATTTTATTTTATTTTTGAGGCAGAGAGGGACGGGGGGCGGGGGGGAGGGGAGCAGTGGAGGATCCGGAGCAGACTGTGCTGACAGCAGAGAGTCCGACGCGGGGCTCGAACTCACGAACTGTGTGATCATGACCTGAGTCAAAGTTGGACGCCTAACTGACAGAGCCCCCCAGGCGGCCTTTCTTTCTTTTTTTTTTTTTTTTTCATTTTTGATTGAAAAGGGGGTCCACTTAAAAGTTGTTGGGGGAGGAAAACTTGTGTTCGCCTTCTATCTCTCCTCTTAGGAGTTCAGTCACTAAACATTGTACCTACACTTCACTTTCCTCAATCAAATAGGACCCTGTTCCCTGCCTCATAGCTGGGGCTTTTAGATTTACTAAGGACATAACAGCAGAAGACACTTGCAAAAGTTAAAAGTGTCACCAGCATGGTTTGATTACTATTCCGGCAATACAAAATGGAGAACCTTGAGAGGGGTGACCAATATTTCCTTAGAGTCAGGGTGAATCATGAGCTCATTCTTAAAAGCTATGAGACCTTTGGGAAGCTGAACAGGGGGTTTCTGCATCTTGATCTCTAAAAGTATCCAAAAAAAAAAATTTTTTTTTAAGTGTTTGAAGTTCTCTGAATAAATGTTACTTTCTTTTCCCCCGATCTGGAAATTTTAAAACCGGTGTTGTCTTCCAACGCCGTGGAGGTAGTAAGAGTGGGGTTTGACTTGGTTACAAAGGAAAGACAAGAAGGCTCAAATTCAACTATATGCAATGGTCATTACAGGCTAAAGAAGTAAAAGTAAGCTGTTGCTAAACTAAGCTACTGCTGGGGACCTTCCTTGGCAATCTTTTTTTAGCTTTAACAGTAGGCCATGTATTTAACAGTAGTCCCGATTCGGCCAACTCCTGTGCCAAAACAGTGCCTTGATCAGAAAATAAAGGTCAGTTTCTCTAATTTGACTCCAAGCTCCTGGGAGGCATAAGAACAGGTCTTAATTATTATTTTCCTCCTGCTCTAGGTTCAGTGCCTTCTCCACCCATAAAGGGGCACTCTATAGTGGCACTAGGGAGACCCAGGCTCTACTCTGCAGCATTCTAAGAAGGTGCCATTGACCAAGTGACTCACCCTGTTTAGGATGCAATTTTCCTCGTCTGTAAAATGGGAACACTTCTGATTTGCAAAGGTTGGAAGAAGGAACAGAGGGTCTGTAAGGAGCTGGCCCAGTGACCAGTCTCATAGTGGAGGTCAGCACATCATGGGAGCTCATATTATTGATAAGGACAGAACCAGCCAGCATCCCATGCAAGGGAGCCCCGTGAAATCAGGGTGCAGACAGGGATAGTAGAATATGAACAGTCAGATTTTATAGCACAAAAAAAAAAAAAAAAAAAAAAGTTCAAGTGAATTTTCTCCCCATTTCACTAAAATAATATGCTCCTAGCCTGAAACCTTTTTCCTCCTGTCTACTGCCCGAA
The DNA here is from genome assembly GCF_018350175.1 of Felis catus. Classification (NCBI taxonomy): domain Eukaryota; kingdom Metazoa; phylum Chordata; class Mammalia; order Carnivora; family Felidae; genus Felis; species Felis catus. The sequence goes on along the minus strand of NC_058384.1, from coordinate 33,458,580 downwards.
ACTCATTTCTCCAACAGAGATCTAAGCTACCATAAATCCCATCAGGGGTCAAAATGGCTGACACAATTTTAACTACAAGAGAGCACAGCATAAATGGCATCATTATTATCCCCAAGGGCTGCTCTCTGCTTTTTCTAGGGGACAAAAGAAAAAGTCATATTTTTTAACCTGGAAATATACAGTATTCTAGAATTTTGAGGGGCAGATTCAAGAACTCAGAAGCACAAATGCTGTTAAAATGTTAAAAGAAAGTATGACCAGGCCTAAAGTGACCAATCTTTCTGCCTTCATAAAAACTCCTTATGGCTATCCTATCCAAAAAGCTAGAGACACTGTTTCTAAATAAAGTCAGTTCTGCCTCCAATGTCCTGTGATTGCACAGTCCTCTCTATTCCTCTGTGTTCTATAACCAGATCTCTTCTAGTGACAGGCACTTACTCCCTCACTGTGTCCACACACTTTCTCCTGGGGAGCTGCAACAGTGCAGGGCCATTCTGTCACTAACTCCCCAGGGCTAGTTCAAACTTTACGAGTCAAAGGCACAGTCTCCAGCAAGATTGCCCTCACTTCAGGCAACAACCACAAGTTCAGGGGTCCCCAGGCCACCTGCACTTCTGCCCCGCTGGCTAAACTTGAGGGGTTCCCGTGGCTCCCTCAAACTCACTAATTCAGAATGCAGGAAAGTGCTGTCCTTCTTATGAGACTTTTTCATTAAGGATATACATCCCCACGCAAGCCAAATGAAAATCCATGTAACAGAGCCTGGGAGGGTCCTGAATGGGAAGTTTTTGTGTCTCTCCCAGTACAATTGAGATGCACCACCCTCCTGGCACATTGATGTCTTCACTAACCCAGAAGCTCAGCCGAGTCTCAGAATGAGAGCTTTCATTGGGGTTTCATAAGGTAAGCATCATTAATTGAATCATTGGCTATGTGGTTAAATTCAATTCCCTCTATTCACGAAGACCGGACCACTATCATGTAGCTCAAAGCCCCAGTACTCTAATTATATGATTGTTCTTTCCAGCATGGCCCTCTCCCATGCTGAAACTACCTAGCGGCTCACTATGAGTCACTTCATTAGCATAAATTCAAGTGTGGTCCCAAAGGCCCACCATGAATAAAAAAGACACTCCCATCATTCCGGAAATGCCAAGGGCTTAGAATCTCCATCCCAGGAACCCAGGACAAAGACCAGGCAAATACTTTACAACACAAAGGAAGGTTCAAACTTCTAAAATACTCACTATTGACATTCTTGACGTCATGCTTGTTCACCTGTTGGCAAGTTCAGCAAGTCAAAACTTCCTTGCTTTTCATCTTTGGCACCATCATGCCTGGCCAACCTCATTTCCCCAGCACAAAATCTGCACCCTACCCCTCCTGTTCTAGCTCAGTTTCCCCAGGTGAGTCACGGAATGCTGAGTAACCTCTGGACCACAGGTGAATAAGACCAGAAGAGGACCTGGGACAGAACCCACTCTGATATTTAAGAATAAGCAGAGGAAGGGCAGCCTATAAAGGCGCCTAAAGAGGGAGGGGAGGGAATTCAGCTGCTGCATCTGGTCCTGGAGGCCCAGGAAATGAGTTTTCCACCTGCAGAGAAGGACCAACAGTGGCAGCTACTACAGGGAGGTCAGAAGGATAATGGCTTCAAAGGTTCCCTCCGATTCAGCCATAAAATAGTCATCGATGACCTTGCTGAGAGTAGTTTCAGTAGAGTAATGAGGGCAGAAACCAGACTGCAGTGGGTAGCGTAGAAGGGGAGGAAAAGCAGATACATCGGTCTGTTCAAGCAGAAAGCAGTCGCTGAACAGGGCCACGGGGCCTGACAGCAGTTGGATCTTCAGGACGGAAGATGTGCACATGTTCAAGGGCAGATAGGAAGAGGCCAAAAGGGAAAGGGACAGGGTGACTGCTCAGGGAGCAGAGAGGGAGAATTTACCAAGCCAAGCTACTAAGGACTGGAAGAGAAGAGCTCCAGAGGATAAGGGAAGGGATCAGCCCAAATGGGGATGCTCTTCTTCCATTACAACAGCAGTCAAGGAAGGAGGCACGGAGGTAGTGTCGCTAATTTGTAGGTTCGGTAGCAGTAAGTGCAATGGCGGAGAGGGAATGTTCCCACGGTTGGCTTCTACTTTCCCTGTGAAGTAGTAAGCAATGCCATATGCTTAACTTGTGAAAGTCAAACATTGGAGGAGAGGAGAAGAGTGAAGAAGGCACAAAAAGTCTGGTGTAGAGAGCCAGACAGAGACCGACCAAGGGACCATGGAACGATTACGGGGCAGCAGTGGAGATCCAGGAGAGCCTGAGAACCATGAAGCGGCAGTGAAATTCATCTGCAGATCTGTGTGGGTTTCTCTCCAACATTCAGCGAAACTGGTAAAGAAGGCTGGCAGTTCATTAGAACCAAGGTTAGGGGGGCGCCTGGGTGGCGCAGTCGGTTAAGCGTCCGACTTCAGCCAGGTCACGATCTCGCGGTCCGTGAGTTCGAGCCCCGCGTCAGGCTCTGGGCTGATGGCTCAGAGCCTGGAGCCTGCTTCCGATTCTGTGTCTCCCTCTCTCTCTGTCCCTCCCCCGTTCATGCTCTGTCTCTCTCTCTGTCCCAAAAATAAATAAAAACGTTGAAAAAAAAAATAAAAAAAAAAAGAACCAAGGTTAAGGTTTCGCCAGCCAAGTAGGAAAGAAAGCCAGTGGAGCAGTGATATTGGCTACACGGAGGCTGAAGTAACAGGCAGCTGGAGAGGGAATGAGGGGTGGGCTTATATAGAGAAAAAGGTATGTACAGGGAGACCAAGGATCTGAGAGTCCCTAGTTTAAAAGATACAAATAGCGTGAATGATGGAGTAGAAGTAGAAAGATCAAAAAATTATAGTCAGAAGTTAGGATACGGCCTAGAAGATGACAAGGTCTAGGGTGAGACTATGTATGTGTGAGGCTCAAGCGGAGTGGAAGCGAAGGGCACTGTCCACGAGAAGACCCAGGGGAAGTCGGAGTCGTGTTGGGGCCTCCTCATGACCACTGAGCTAAGCCAAGATGAGGCAAGGGGTTCAGGTGCAGGAAAAGGCTGTGAGTCGTGTGCTGGTATCTTTAGTGAAAGGTTGGATGACTAAGAGATTGTTACGGAGGACCAAGAAATACACCATGGACATCACGAATCAGAGGCTTATGGGCCAAACCAGACCAACAGCCAGGTTTTATTTGGCTGGTACAGGGTTTTTTGCTTATTCGTTTTATGATGAATTACCTCTGACCGCTTAAAAATCAGGAGAGTGCATATAGAAGTCTGGATTCTTGAGGCACCTGGGTGGCTCAGTTTGTTAAGCGTCCAGTTCTTGACTTCAGCTCAGGACATGACCTCATCCTTCGTGAGTTCAAGCCTCGCGCCCGGCTCTGTGCTGACAGTGCAGAGCCTGCTCGGGATTCTCTCTCCCTCTCTCTCTGTTTCTCTGCCTCTCCCCTGCTCATGCACTTTCTCTTTCTCTCTCAAAATAAATAAATAAACGTAAAAAGGAAAAAAAAAACAATCTGGATTCTTTGGAAGGCTGCTCCTAAAAACTATGACTATCTAGCAACGTGGGGCTGATCTTCCTCCACGGTGACCTCCAGAACCAAGGAAAACCTGTGCCCTTTTCAACTATCTTGCTGTCTCTAGCTCACTATAGTCCCCATAGGCACTCACTTGGGGTACTGGCAGATACTTGTAGGCATTTCATTGGTGACCTCTAGGAGAGGGCAGGAAATGCCAAAGAGCACGAGGCTTAAAGGGGCAGAAATGTTTCCATGAGTCATGCGGGGGAGTCATAGTAAGGAGCAGAGCCACTGACACCTGCTGACCCTGAGGTGTGGGAGAATGTGCAGCTCCCCTTGAGAAGGGAGAGGCAGGTTCAAGCAAGAAGGTGGAGGGAGTGGTCGGTGAGAAGTCAGAGATTATGAATGAATTTCTTGATTGTGGAAATTCCAGAGGACAGACATAAATTTTTGGTAAGAGCAGGGCTGGTGAGAGGAAACACAGAGCAATAATAAAGGGCGGGGAGAAGCAGGTGACTGGAAGTCACTTGAGAAAACAGATATTCGAGATGTGAAGCCTCTAATGAGAAACCGCAGGATTTTCTGATTATTCTTGGGAGCAACTTCGTGGTCACTGAGCTGGACCCCTGGGCTCTCAAGTCACTTTGGCAGAGATGCCACCAGGACAGCTCAGAAATACCTAAGAATAACCCTGATCCCGAATCACGCAGAAGCAAATCAGACTGAATTTCCGAGCCTCTTTTGTCTCCACTCTGTCCAACTGATCACAGAATCTCAGTAGGAAGAGTCTTAGCTGGGCACGTACCCATCATCCAAAGCAGGAAGCCTCTTCAATACCATTCCTAAGCACATTGCATTTAGTCACCCTCGGGGCAACACAGGGACCTGTCAACCAGGGGAGGAAGAAGTCATAAGAGCACGCGCCAAAAACATGCTGGGTCTATTTCAAAATTTCAACAGAACTTGGCTCAAGGTCCAGGAAAAAAGAGTGAAATCGCTTGTACTTCCTCTTCCCCCACCGCATCGATTCCTGTCTCCATCCCAGTAAGACCCTTAGCAATACATTTCGGCCACAACGGTATGCCTTAAATGGACTTCAGTGAGCTGGCCAAGAAACCTGACCACCCTATTAAAGGACAATTTTCAAGTAAATTGTATTCCGGTTTTTAAACACCCAACTTGTAAACCCCAGGCACGCAGCTCGCCAGCATGGTGAAGGCTGTCTGCATATTACACCAGATTTGAGAACACATGTATGTTTCAACTTGTTTGGTTCAAGGATCCCATCGATCAAAGCATCGTGGCTTACGCCTCTGACAATAGCTACAGAGTCATCAAAAGCTGCCTTCTCTTTTTAAGCAGCAGAGCCCCTTCCCCTGATGTTTCCTCATCTTACAAAGAGCTGCTTGCCCATCCCTTTCTGGACTCAGTCCAGGCTCCTCCTGACATGTCTTGGGAGGTGTGCGGACCCCATGGTCACAGTGGCCCTGTGGGCTTCACTACAAACTTTGGCACCTAAGGGTTATTTGGATAAATGGTGTGAACTCAAGAATCACCACGGAGATAATGCGGGTCCCTTTGTCCCTCATGAGAATTCCATACTCACTCCAAGGTTTTCCTATTAAATCTTAAACAAGTCAAATTGATCTTTGATCTTGGGATCGCTTTTCAGTCAGATCTCCGATGGCAGATTTTCCTCCTCTTTTACCTTTCTGTTGTTCTCTCCTTGTCACAAAAAAAAAAAAAAAAAAAAAAAAAAAAAAACAGAAAGAAAAGAAAGAAAAGCAATAAAAGGAATCAGAGAAGAACTCATAGGTTCTCACCTTGTCTTGCTTCAGTCTAAACAAGAAAATGTCTTATTAAAAAAAAAGGGGTGGGCTGGGCAGGAGAAAGGTGATATTTAATTTTATTGGGGAGAACGAATCATTGCTGGAGAATGCCCGCGGCTAAATGAGACCATCAAGCCAAGAGCAGAGCAGCGAACCGCGTGCACAAATATGAAGTAATATCTCTCTACTCTGAGGGAAACTGACACTCAATTTCAGAAGCTACAGGCAGGCGGCTCTGAGTTTGGAGAAATCCCAGCCACCTCCTTGAAACCATTTACAACTGCTTCTACTCTCTGCAGTGAAAGCTTAAAAATGCAAATGAAATGGGGCCATTTAAAGAAAAATATCCCTGCTAACTGTGCTCTGGGAAAGAAAAAAAAAAAAAAAGCCTATAGCTCAGAGGGCAATCTTAAAGTCAATGAAACTCAGCAGCGCTGGATGATGCTTCATTCTGATGGATAATGTGCGCTGTGCTTCTCTCTCATGAGTTTAGAAGTATTTAAAGAAAAGGGTAAAACCACCCTGTTTAGGAGATTAATTCCTTTTCTGGAAAAAAAAAATGTCTGTTTTTGCTGTCACTTTTGGTTTGATGAAAAGTAAAACCAGAGCTCATTCTAAATGTTCGCTGCTGAAAATGACCAAGGAAGGGGGTTGGGGAAGAAAAAAAAAAGGAAAACAAAAACAAAAACAAAAACAAAAACCTTGAAGAGGTCAAGTCCTGCCCCATTTCCCCAGGCAAATCATGCTTGTATTATCCAGGAAGCCGTTATAAAAGTAGTTCTTCAGGGATACAGATTCTAATATGTGCCCCATTTATTGAACACTAAATGTCAGGGACTGAGCTTAGTACTTTACACGACTTCTGTCATCTTCACAACAGCCTCTCCCCACGCCGACACATGCAGTAGGTCCTACTGTCCTACCCATTTTACAGGTAAGGCAACTGAGGTTGAGATCAATGATCTTGCTCAAGGTTACATTGGTGGAAAATGACGGAGCTAGACTGAGTTTAAGTTCAGGCTGTCAGCTCCAAGCCAAAAGCTACAATACGCTGTGTGGCCAACGTCGTCTCAAGGCCAGTTTATTTCAATTCGAGTCAGTAAGCCGCAGCACACTGTAACATTGACACAATTCAGTAAATTCTATCTTGCTTTGAAACTTCTTTCTTCCAAGACTGCATTTCGAATACAAGGTCATCAGCATTTGATGAGCAGGCGCTGTAAACCTAGAGCTGAGGGGCAAGGTGGGGACGGCCAGCCAGCCAAAGGATACACGGTACCTCCTGCCCTTCGTGCGCTTGGGATATAATTGTGGATTTATCTCTATTAAAGCCATTTAATTCGAAAGAAGAACCTACATTGATTTGGAGCCTAAACTCGTCTTGGTGCAATTCAAAATCATTTTCCCACTTTATGACAAGATATTAGAGCCAGGCTGCCAACATCACCACCTTCTCTAATTCTTGGGTAAATGAGGCAGTCCGAATCTGACCAGTACAGTTGACCCCTGAACAACATGGGGGTTAGGGGCACTGATCCCCCAACATAGTCGAAAATCTGCATTTAACTTTGTACTGCCCGAAGTTTAACTAATAGCTTACTATTGACCAGAAGCCTTACCAATAACAAAAGAGTTGATTAACACAGATTTTGCATGTTACATATATGATATACTATTATGTTATTATAATAAAGTAAGCTAGAAAAAAAGAAAATGTCATTAAGAAAATCACAAGGAAGAGAAAATACATTTACAGTACTTTACCATAAAAAACACATTACACTGTCACATACATTGTGTCACATACATTGTGACAGTGTAAACTAATACCGTCATTAGGAAAACAGTTTGGCATTTTGAACATTTAGAGATGTGTAAACCCTCTAATCCCAGATTTCCACTCCCAGGTACCTTTGCACAAATTCTTGCACATGAGGGCCAGAGGTCATGCACATGAATGTTCCTAGCTGCAGTGCCTATAAAAACTAAACACTGGAAACAGTCCAAATGTCCCACAGTAGAAACAATAAATAAAGCGTGGTATATACACACAAGGGAACACTCTGATCAATTGAAAATGAATTAATTACAGCTTCATGCATATACCAATGCCAATGAATCTTGTAAGCATAATGAACTAAAGACGGAAGTAACAAATGAAAACATCGTATGTACATGCCATTCGAAACGAGCACCACCAAGCTATGTTGTTCAGGGATGCAAGATAGGTCATAAGGCTGGTTTTTAAAAGGCAGGGAACAGATCATCATGAAAATCTGGAGGGGGTCATCTCAGGGAGGAGGGAAGGAATGTCAGGGGGGAAAGGGTTCATGGCAGGAGCGGGAGCTTCTAAGATTCTGGCAAAATTTCAACATCAAATCTGGCTGGGGCTAAGTGGGTATGTAATTCTTTTTTAATATTCATTAAACTGTGTATATTGAAATGCATATTTGTTATAAAACATAGTCTTACGTTTGTATGATATATCATATATGAATATACTCTCGTGGATGTAATACAATATCAAGAAAGGATGCTGCCTGGCTCAGTCTAGAGCATGGAGTAAGCCTCTGTTTGCATGCAGAGTTACAGAAGTTCTAAAGTCATTGACACAATCCCCTCTAATCCTAAAATTCCCCCTAGGACGTGCCACCATGAAGCTGCCCAGCTCCTGCTTGGATACCTACAGTTATGGGAAACTCAGCACCTCTCATAGCCTCTCATTTCTTCTTTTTTTTTTTTTTTAACATTTATTCATTTTTGAGAGACACAGACAGATAGGGTGTGGGTGAGAGTGGGAGAGAGAGAGAGAGAGAGAGAGAGAGAGAGAGAGAGAGAATCCAAAGCAGGCTCCAGGATCTGCGCTATCAGCACAGAGCCCGATGCCAGGCTTGACCCCATGAACCGTGAGATCGTGACCGGAGCCAAAGTTGGACGCTTAAACCTACTGAGACACCCAGGCGGCCCTCTTCTTTGATTTTTTTTTTAAGGTTGATTCTGCAGGCAATGGAGTTCCCAATTTATTTTTAACTGTGGTAAGATGCACATAACATAAACTATTGCCGTCCTCATGATTTTTAAGTGTACCGTCCAGTTGCACTAAGTACATTCACACTGTTCTACAACCATCACCACCATCTAGAGTTCTCTAGAACTTGTGCATCTTTCCAAACTGAAATTCTGTCCCTATTCTACAGCTCCCTGTTTCTCACTTCTGTCAGCCCTTGGCGACTCCCACTGTATTTCTGCCTTTATGAATCTGGCCACTCTAAGCACCTCATGTAAGTGGAATCATGCACTCTTTGTCCTTTTGTGACTGGCTTATGTCACGTAGCCTAACGTCCTCAAGGTTTATCCACGTTGGAGCATGTGTCCGAAGTTCTTTCCTTTTGCAGGCCGAAGAGTTTTCCACTGTATACACAGACCCCATGTTGTTTGTCATTCATCCACCGAAGGACCCTTGGATGGCTTCTACCGAGTAGCCATGTTGCTACCAACTGAGTGTCAGCCCATTTCTTCCTGACTAATAAGTTTCTCCATTTAGTCAACTTAAATTGGTCTCCTTATAACGTCCGGTGTTAGTATAATCCTTCCACTGCCTTAAGTTCTTGCAAGGCAAACCCTCTCCTTTTTCCTCACAAGGAAACCTCAACTTTTGGAAGACAACCTTGATATTTGAGTTACCTCAACTTTACCCTTATATTACAAGGTCTTTTGGTATTTCCATCGTTCCTCCTCCAGCCTTTCATTCTTCAGCCTTGCATCAACCTAACATGCTTTTCTGGGTACAGCTCAGATTTCATTAACTTTTATGAAAATCACATCCCACTACTGTTTCATTTTCTGTTTATTGTCCAATAGAAAGCCCTTCCCTGGAAAGCCCTCTCCCTCTCAATATTAACATCTGCAAAACAAGGTCTCCTGACTCTGTGGCTGTGCGATTGATTTTTTGAGTTTCAATGCAGCAGATTAACATTTTAGATGTGTTAAAGCTCATCTTCTTGAATTTGGTCCAGACTTCTCGTCTACTGAGAACACTTTAATGTTATTCCATATGACTCTATGTCATACAAGGAAATTGAAAAGCATATTTTGTTGCTGTGTTCCTTTAGAGTATTGATGTCTACATCGAATACACCGTGGTTAAGGCGAAGATAAATTTTACTGACCTGTCCTTCCAGATTACCACTTATTAACATTCTTTAAATGCATTCATTCAACCAACAAGAAATCCACTTAACTGCAATATCGCTTAATCCGCCCATTGTAGTTTTAGCCACTAGGATATCACAGAAGACTTTGTCAAACATGTTGCAGAAATCAAGACATGCTAGGTTCATGGGCCTTCCCAAATTTGCTAGTGTGGTTGATCCAAAATGGGTCACTTTATGGTAGCAGTGTCCACACTAGCTGCTAGATACACCTCAATCTTTTCTAGGCATACCTAAAGCCTGAGTTTAATGTACTGTTGAAGAGCTTTATCAGATCCCATGACAAGGTCCCTTGAAGTGGGCTTCCAAAACTACCTTTTCTCTCTTTTTGAAAATTAGAAGAATATTTTCCTGTTTGCAGTATTCTGGGAATCTTTCCATTCTCCATGATTGCTGAAAGCAAGAGTTTTGAGATTTCCTCTGCAAATGTATTTGATACACGAGTATGCAAGCACCTAGACTTGGACGTTGTGAACTGCTTCAAAATGGCTACATATTAGTATCTCCCACCCACCCCTAATGCACATATTCCAACCTGTCTCATTTGACTTCCCTGTTCCTGATGAAGAACGAACTTAAACCCCCATTGGTCTTCCATCCATCCCCCGCCCCCCCCCTCTTTTCCCCCATATTCTCTTGGGTTATTTTTTCGCCATATTCTCTTGTTTATCTATTACCATTACAGTTCCTTCAAGCAACTGGCGCATCTATCCTTGGTCATTTTCTTTTTTTTTTTTTTAATGTGTTTTTTTTTTAATTTTTTTTTTAACGTTTATTTATTTTTGAGAGAGAGAGAGACAGAGCACGAACAGGGGAGGGGCAGAGAGAGAGGGAGACACAGAATCGGAAGCAGGCTCCAGGCTCTGAGCTGTCAGCCCAGAGGCCGACGCGGGGCTCGAACTCGCAGACCGAGAGAGATCATGACCTGGCTGAAGTCGGACGCTTAACCGACTGAGCCACCCAGGCGCCCCTCCTTGGTCATTTGCATTTGCATTGTTCTTCTTGCACTTTCAAGCCCTTTTGCTGGTTGGGAAAAATAAGATCTGTGGTCCCCACAAATAAATAAGGAGGAAAAAAATAGACATCCAGGTACCAAGAAACGCAGGCTTTGACTGTTTTCTCACCGCATAATGGAGAAGGTCTCTTCATGCCAACTGCGCAAGTGCTATTAAAATCAGCATAGTGGAACACAAGAAACTGGATCATATCAAAAACCTGTAAATCAGCCCCACTCACTGCCAGTTTATTAACCTGGGGAATATCGGGCCTCAGTATTTTTATAACTCAAACAATAAGCTGGACGCCATCTTCTAAACAAGGGCACGATTGCCCCCTTTGGACAGGGAAATTCTCAGCTGTGTGGAACCATATCAAACCATATGGCATGGAAGCATGTGGAATGCTTGCATCCATAATTTCAGAACACTAAATTCAATTGTATCTCTCAGTCATTGTAACATTCCAAAACAACCGTACGCATTTCCAAGTGCCTCTGGTTGGGACCCACTGATAGATGATCTTTAACGTCCCTTTCAGCTTCGAATTTCTGGGTCTGTAATTCCTTGCAGACAGAAGCTTTGAAGTTTTAAATCATTAAGAACTTTATGTTAAGTACTAGTCAATAACATATTACATTATCGAAAGTCTTTTTCTGGATGAAATAGAAGTTGTCTGTTTTTGTTTGGTTTGGGGTTTTTTTTGGTTTTTTCAGCAGGCAGGCAACGTTTTTCTCCAATTTTTTAAAAATTAGCAAGAGTAACTAATTACAGATCTAGACATTCAGAAAAGCTAGCACACAAATTAATCATTTAAGTCAATCGGATGAAGAACCTAGATGAATAAAAAATGTTGACAAATTCTTATCACAGTATCACAATAAAGAAAGCCAAGCTGCTAAATCTATATATCCTTTGCCTTTGTTTCAAAGGAGTGAAAGCTTAACAAGTTTCTTATTCTCTACCGTACCTGGAAATTCTCCTGCAGATCAAAAGAATTTCCCCAAATCCAGGAGAATTATCATCCTGCTCAGAATTGTGTATTTGCCTTATCTCAGAGCAAATGATTTGGTTCATTAACACTCTGCCCTCCACAAAGTCTTATTCTTTATCCTTCCCCTTCCCCTTCCCCAGTCCCCACCTCTTCACACACAAACTAGCCCCTTCCCTCACCCCCATCGCCACCACCACCTGCGCTGTCTACACCACGGCCCAAGGAGAGCAGAGTCATGGCCGACTGGCTTCCCCTCTGCAGAAATTGGCACAGCTACTCTAGTACGATGCAGGGGTGACTGCAGCCAACATATGCAGAAAGTGTTTTCCCCTCACAGCAGAAGGCCACCCTCCCACAAAAATATCTGGGCCCTTCCAAGGCTTTGGAGCCAGTCCAGACAGAGAGACAGGGTTGTGAAACCGAGGACGTCTCTTTTCTTTCCTTTCTTTTTTTTCTTCTTGGTAGGGGAGCAAAAAATGGGGACCTCGTACTTTTAAAACAATGCATTCTGTCAGGCTTCCTTTCCCTTCCCAGCAGCCCTAGGATCTAGCATCAGCAAAACATGTTATGTCATGTTCTGGTGTGGAGACAAAGAGAGAAGAGAATTCAAACACTTTGCAATGGGCGAGGCTTTAAGGCTCTTGGTTTCCCTCATTGCTCTTTTCTTTTGGCTTTGGGGGGAGGGGGAAAGACTGCAAAAGGTTTGGGGGCTGCACAGAAAAGAGAAGGGACAGAGTGCACGTGAAGTACGTACACAGCTACCTTGAAGACACTGAAGTTGGGTCCAAATCTCAAATTCATCGTTGGTTTTCTGCTAATTATCTGGCATAGAGACCCAGCCCCGGGGTAGCCCTTCTCCCAGCACATGGTTTCACATCTCCAGCCTGCATCGGCACGAGGCTTTGGACAAAGGCTGTAGAATCCTTACAGCTTCTTCCTTAAAGGCAGAGCCAGTGAAGATGAGTTTACACTGTAGCTGTTGGGACCTAGGTTAGATAAAGAAGCCCCTGGCATTGAGTCCCGCAACAAAGGAATGTTCTGAAGCATTCCAGCCAGAGCCCTTAATGTCTGAAGAGCTTCTCATCTCTCTCCTGTGTCTGGTTCTGGTCTTTCCAAAGGGCCGTGACTGGTAATAACTTCATTTGCCTTTGCTTCCTTTCTCCACGTCTTCACCTAGCAAACATTTCTTCAACACCTAATGTGTCAGTCTCTGTGCTTGGAACTGGCAGGAGGGAAAGGGAAACCTTTTCTTTTTGATTCTAATCCAGGTGATTGATATCTGTGGTCTACACCAGTGTAGCACCAGCGGGAATGGACAAAAAATGGTTGCATTCAAGGCCAATCAAGATGGTGGAACTGATGGAATTTGGTGACAATAGAGGATGTGGAGAGTAAGGGAAAGAAAAGAATCAAGGGTGACTCCTAAATTTCTGGCATGAGCCACTGGGTGAAAGTTGATGCCATTTACAAAAAATTTTAAAAAAGGAATACAAGAATGTTTGAGGGGCAAATTTGGGGGGAAATCTGATTATTCAGACAGACTGAGTTTAAAATGCATATGAGATAGCCAAGTGGAGATGTTCAAGAGAAAGTTGGGTAAATGGATCTTATGCTTAGGACAAAGATCTGGGCCAAAGACATGAATTTTGGAGGCACTGTGTTCAGGAAATTTGTTACGTGGGAAGAAAGGAAGGGTTGGAGAAGATCTGTGTATCTTTCCAGCCCCCAAAGAGGTAAGAAGATCCAAATGAAAATCCCATGGTGCTTTGGGAATTGATCATTGGCCTAGATTTCAAAGAAAGATGCTTAATGAATGAGGAAAATTCCATGAAATCACAAAAGGCAGCCTCAGTTGGCCCAAGGGGTCAGCATCTTTCAGTAATAGGCAAACAGCTTAGGGCAGATACAGCTGCACAGACCCTCCCTTTCGATTCTGCCAGGCCTGGCCAGTGACGGCAGGACCTTTCAAATGTCATAGAAGCATGGTAAAGAAGGCTTTACGAGCAGAGTCCCCTGGGCTCAGCTTAACAGTACCGCCCAAACCAGCTTCCCTAGAATGATTGCACAGGGTGGGAAGTTAGCAGCAGATTCAATACTTTTTAAAATTATTTTTTGAAAGGAAGTTGACCTGGCTCCATCCCGAGAGCTTTAACATCTTCCCAATCTGTCTCAGACTTGCCTCCAGCCATATGGCAGTACCACAATAAGCAAAGAGGTCCCCCCACCAAGTCTAGCACAGAATTCCCCAAAGCATTTTTTCCTGGAGGCATAGAACTTTTGTGGGCGCCATTCAAAAGAAGACCATCGGTAGGTGAGGTGGAATGAAAAGGCAGGGGCCGAGCTGAGCAATGAGAAGGCAAAAGGGTGGGGTACCCCCCACCCCTGCATGACCAGAGCTGGGGCGTGGCTGAGGCTACCTGCCAAGCTATAAACCTACTTAAATTCCAGATGCTTAGATGTCAAACCAAGCCCACCCCTTTGGGGCTAAATTTGTTTATTCTTGGCTGAGGAAGATTGCATTTTTCAAAAAGGAGAGAGGAAATGAGAAATCAGAAGAAAATCCTAAAGATCTTATTATTAGATGACACTTAAACTCCTCTGTCAATAAATATAAAAGCACCAGAAACAGAGATCTTCCCGAAACATCCCCACCCAACAGCAAAAATGTGCTTCTAGGTTACCAAGAAGTTGTTCCACAGAAAATAGCCGTTCAAACATTAACTAATGAAAGAGAAAAATAGCAAGTTTATTTGCAGGGTTCACTCAAAACCCATCTCTCCCCAGCTTCTAGCCAAAAAAAAAAAAAAAAAAAAAAAAAAATCGCACCAAGAAGAGGCTCCCAACCTTGTCTTCACTTTCCTTTTTCTTTTATTTTTGGATTTTTAATCAACTTTGGCTTTCCGTCTTAAAATGTTTTAGATTTACTTTTCCTCTCTTTTTCAGTTTCCCACAATACTATATAATCAAGTCCCGTGGAAGGGTTTTTAAGAACCACCAACAGGGCCGCCCAACTTTGGAGAAACCTACACCCTGGGGAAAAACGGAGCCTGACACACGAAACCAGGGTGTTAGTCCCAAGGGTGCTAGCGGTCTCTGGGTCAGCATTGTTGGTAAGGCCAGACTGTGGACATCTTGACCAACCAAAAGTGACATAAAACCATCCCTTCACTTTGGGCGCTTCGCAATTGAAAGAAGGAGCTTCCACACTTTGGTTCATCCTCCCAGCTACGTGATGGTGACATCATCCTCCGTTGTACCGCCGACAGGCCCAGAGAAGGTAGAGAGACACCCCCGGGGAACAACGCTACCAAAGCCAGAGCTCTGACTAAAATGCAGGTCTTCGAAATCCGAGCCCATCTGTCGTACCCCAGGTACCGAAGAGAGATTAGGGGTCTTGCACGATGGGGAGAGAGACAGACATTAGGAAGCATGAAGGCCTACTACAGTCAAGCTAGTATGGCATCTGCAATGAACTCTTCCATACTGGGAACGTGAATCCTTCTTAGAAATGCTACGGCTGCAGCATTACCGGCCATACATTCTGTCGGGCCACGTGGTAGCCGCCCCTCTGCCCTCCTCAGCTAAGCCTAAGAACAAGTCTTGCTGATTCCCATGACTGGTTCCCCAACCAGGGGACAGCTAACGCCCTGAAGCAAGAAAGAGATGTGGCTCACGCTTCCAACCTCAGTCCACCAGGCCCGCCTACTTCAGCGAAAGATGGGATGCCCCCTTGGTCCCTGTGTTACCTGGCTCTCCAGGTCACAGAACACTGACACAGGCCAGTGCTTCTCAAGCTGAAATAAATCACCTGGGGATCTTGTGAATCTGGGGGTGCAGAGTTTGATTCAGCAGGTCTCAAGGTGGGGCCTGAAATGTTGCCCTCCTAAGGAGCCCCCTGGCGCTCACTGCTGGCCTGAGGACCTTTGAGTAGCAAAGGTTGGAGACGCACAGAGCCAAAACAGGCCACAGAGGTTATCCTTCTCAGTGCATTTCATACTGGGTCCCTGGGAAGTTCCGATAAGGTATTTCAGGGGATCATTGGAAAGCCCAGGAGGAAACCGAGAGCCCCTTGGCACCCCTGCTTCAACCGTAATGGCTCTGCTCTCCCATTCTAGAAACGGAAAAGCTTCACTCTATTTCATTTGACAAAAGGGCTCCTTTGTTTTATAAGTTTGAAAGCTATTGCCTTAACGCAACTACCTCAATTTACAGAAAAGGAGGCTGAGAGTGAATGAGTCACACAAGATGACACAGCTAATTGGTGGCCAAGCCAAATCAGAGCCCAGGTCACTTCTTCCCCACCCTACTCTTTCTCTCTTTGGGGAAAGACTTCAAAAATACCATGATTCGGTGGTTTTTCCTCTTTCTTTTGGGTTTACCACAGTAAACCCACCAGAATTCCACAATGCCCCAGAAGGCAGACGTCCCGCCTCTCCACACCAACGGCTGGCTGTTCAGAGTTGCCCTGCCATCGACACCTGACAAGTCAGGGCAGCCAGTGGAGGAGGGAAGAAGCTTAGTGGAGGAGGGAAGGAGCAAGGTAAAAGTAAGGAGCATTCCCAGAGGCAAGATGAGGGTTAGCCATGGACTGGTTCCACAGATGGGCAGGCATGTGCTTGTAAGACCTCAGAATTCCTCGTCTCCAAGGAGGGGCCGCAACTGACTCACCGGGGCACTTACAGACAGCTTACTTCAAGCTGATTTGCAGCAGGCGTGCTAGGGCAGCTACAGGTTCCCAGCTGAAAAGGAAGGCTTGCCACTGGCAGGAGCTGGGGGGAGGTGCGTGGAGGCAGGGGAAAGTCTCCAGTGAAGAACATATCTAGCACAAAGCCTGTGACCATGAGAGATCAGACGTGGGCCAGCAAGCTCGGGCCATTGGGCGATACAAGAAAGGCAGAAGACTTGGTCTTCTGTTCCAGGAAACGCACAATCTGGAAAGGCTGTGAGGAGGTAAACAGTATACCTGAAACAATTAGAGGACAATAGAAAGCAGCATGTCATTCAAAGCTAGACTGAAGGATCCAAAATGTAACAGCCAAAGCAGGTCAGTGCAAGAGATCACCATGGGCAGGAGCATCCGGGGGGGCGGGGGGGGGGGAATGTGATAAAGTCCACACAGCAGCATAGAGGATGGGTAGAGCAAGACCAGAGGAGAGAAATAAGTCATAGATGCTGGTCCATGTGATCAGAGGACCCAGCGGATGCTATAAACAGCATGTGGAGGGGTGCAACGTGAATTAAATCTTCAGGAAAGCAAGCGAGGGTGTGGTTGGCTTGAACGTAGACTCTTCTTAGCAGAACCACCACTGATCCAATCCGGTCCAGCCCAATTTCAATCTTGCCTCCACATATCCACAAGGCTTTTCTAATTTCCAAAGCTATAGGGCAGCTCCAAGAGCTCTGCTAGGCTATAGGCAACAGGGGAAACTCTGAACTCCACTTCATGGTGGTCCTGAGCCAAGGTCAAGATATCATGTCCAAAAAATCAGTATCTGTGCCTCATTTCTGGCTCCAGCTGAAGCCTCTCTATCCAAAGACTTAGATATACCCAGAGAATAAAATCAGATCAGCCCCAGGAAGGACATTAACCCCCAAGATTCAGAGAGACTAAATGCTTTGTTGGAAACCACTCGGTCAATTATGAAAGAGAAATCCATCACCACTTCTTTTCTATACACTCCTATCTCTGGTCGGACCCGAATCGAAGAGCAAGTCTTGCTAAAATCTCATCCCCTGACTCATACACAATCTTCCCACATCTACATTTCTAGGCAGGTAAGTTGGAGTGAAACCCGCTGCCCAGGGATGCACTGCCCAGTCTATAAACCTACGAATGGAATTGCAAAGCCTTCTACTTCCTGCCTCGCCACCCCATTACCCACCTCCATGACACCGTCTCCTGACCCCTGCATTGCATTCAGCCAAAACAATCGGTAGCCTGGCATTTTCAAGCTCACTGGAGTTACCAAGGGATGTAACAAACCATAGCATCTAGTTCCTTACCCACAGCCTCCCTCTGACCCACTGAAGCCTCATAACTTCCCTACTGTCCTTCAGCAACCTGACTGGCGTCCTTCCCAAGGTCTATCTGCAACATTCCAAGAGTTCAGTTCTCCATTAATGGTCATTCGACCGTTAGACCGTTAGAGCTGGAAGGATTCTTAGAGCCCGTCTTCTTCAGACCCTTCTTTTGACACATGAGAAAACGAAGATCCACAGACGTGAAGTGACTTGTCCAGGGTCACACAGATCCTTGGTAGCGGGCGTGGGCTCGAGTTCGGCTGTTCTGTCTCCCAGACTGTGGGGAGTCTGAGTCACCTTATGAGAAGGTGGCATGATTGCCCAAGACCCCACCTGGCCCCCACATAACCCTTGAGCCGTCTGCGAGTGAAGACACATCTGTGATGATACATAAGGGATCCTGGTGGTGGGAAGCAGATGAGCTTGGATCGGCTAGTTGATATTATTCTACTTGGCTTGAAAGAGCCAGCCAGAGATGACTAAGGGTCTGGCCTAAATGTCACACCTTTATTACACAGCCACCTCAAAAAGGACGGTAAGGCATATTGAAGGTATGTCTGTGCAAACGGCCTCATTAAAGAGCGAAATGGTAAAGCAGAGCTTATTAACACACTGGTTACATCTCGCAACAATTGTGTGATTAATTCAGGTCACTCCCTGATGCTTCTTTTCAGACACTCAAACCACTCATTGTCTGCAACCGTTTTGTCAAGCCCCAAGCAACAGAAATCCCACGCTCCCTCCATCTTCAGCTCTACTGGAAAGAATCCGCGTGGGTCTGGCAGGCTGTCCCGAGTGACATGAGCCCGGGCGGAGAGCCCAGGACACCTGGGTTTATTTGTTATTCACTGAGTAACCTTGAGCAAGCGGGTTCACCTCTCTGTATCTCACCTGTGTGGGAGAGTGAAGGTGGAGGCAGAGAAAGAAACAAAAGAAACTCCTCGGGTACCTTTCTGCGTAAGGGGTCTGTGATGTGGACGGATGCAAACGCCCTCTCTTTGCTTCCATTTAGGGCAGAACGAGAGCCTGGGAACCAGGATTGTGCCGAGGCTCACACCAGCCTATTGCGTGCTATCATGTGAATCCCAGATGTGGAAACGGTGATCAGAAACCTAGAGTTGGCATCCAAAGTAACACAGTTCATGAACAATGGAGCCAGGATTTAAGTGAGTTTCTGTGACTCAAAAGACCTTCCTCTCTGCACTAGGTCACACTCCCTTCAATAAAAGATCAGTTCAGGGGCGTCTGGGTGGCTGTCAGTTGAGTGTCCGACTTTGGCTCAGATCACGATCTCAAGGTCTGTGAGTTCAAGCCCCGTGTCGGGCTCTGTGCTGACAGCTCGGAGCCTGGAGCCTACTTGGGATTCTGTCTCCCTCTCTCTCTGCCCCTCCCCCACTCACTCTCTGTCCCCAAAATAAGTAAAACATTAAAAAAAAAATTTTAAAGATCAGTTCATATTAGAGATTGAGGGATGGTATTGAGAGACAGAGACTCACAGATCCAAATAATAACACATGTCGATAGTCAAGAAGCTTAAGGGAAGTGAGTGATGGGGGCCATAAGGTA
The DNA here is from genome assembly GCF_018350175.1 of Felis catus. Classification (NCBI taxonomy): domain Eukaryota; kingdom Metazoa; phylum Chordata; class Mammalia; order Carnivora; family Felidae; genus Felis; species Felis catus. The sequence goes on along the minus strand of NC_058384.1, from coordinate 33,439,433 downwards.
AAATGGTTGCCTTGAGATTCAAGTCTAACAAAGTGTGGTAATGAAGGACCTCAGGCTCTAGAGGGACAGACTTTTATGTGAAACTGTCTAATTCACATCTGTTACCCTTACCTCCCAAAACTCTAAACATCATGAAAGCTGAATAGCATTAGCCCCTGCCCAGATTTAACCCACACCCCGTGGTTTGCAGACTCCGGATATTTAGAATAATCTCCTAACCAAAGGAGTGAGAACATTTAACAGTGAGAACAGACTGGAACATTTCACGTTGGGGCCCTGGGAAAGCTTCATCTCTGGATTTCCTTTTTGGAGAAAGTGAATTCTCTGGAATGCTCAGAGCTGGGGTACCAGGGCACTGTGATTCAACAAACACAAAGTTTGTTTGCGTTTGTTTGTGATTCAAACAAACTTACTGGGGCTCACACCAGCGATTCTTTTCTCTCTTGAGGAGTTTGGGGGAGCCATACATGCATGCCCCTCAAGGCGGTAAGAGTACCCATTTTTTTCTAATAGGCAACAAATTATTTGAGGGGACTTGGTTGAAAACTAGTTCTACCCCTACAGTTAAATTCAATTACACCATAATTATAGGGAGGCTGCACACATCAGAGCTTCCCTGGAAAAGAATAAGAACACCACAGTTCTTCAAAACGCTGGCCCGAGATAAACCTATAATTTGACCTACTGTCATTCTGGCGGAACCTTCATGGGAAAGAAGGTACTCTTAGCTCTGGATTTTCCATCAGAGGACAACCCAGTGAACGCCTCTTGGCCACTGTGTGGCGTTGGCTCTCTTACGGTTCAGAGAAGACAGGAGTAGGGAAGGGTCTCTTACTTCCTTTCAAACTGGCCGGAAAACAGGGTGGGTTCATATTTCCAAGCCCAGAGAGAATGAGGCACGAGGCCTGTAGAAACACAGGAAATTCTCATTGTTAAATCTTTACCATTCCCTACTTTTGGGGGGGCAGGGTGGGGGAGTAGAGGGAAGGGGACAGCTACGAGGAAGCCCTTCCGAAGGGTCTCTCCTTTGCTGTAAAGGAGCTTATTTGCTTTCTTAGAATCCATTTTGCATTCTAACATGGGCTGGTGGCCCTCGAGTTTGAGGGAAATGTAAATTGTCATTGGTGCTGGCTGCAAAACCAACATGAAGAAGAGCTTTACTAAAGCCTGGAAGGTTTGATGTGTGTACCGTTTTGTTGCAAATTTGGTTAAATAGTACTCTTCAGCCGAAAGTCCATGGGCAAATCCATTCCTCTGTTGAAACTCTTTCACCTGCCTTTCCACAAACTCAAGGCTTCACTCTAAAGGGAACTTCCAGCCGAGTGCCCTACCGGGGGAAGCATTCTCAGGGCTCTCCTGAGGACAGGGTTGATTTTATAGAAGTCAGATCACGCTGCAAGCCCTCCCTGATCCCCATCTCATTTTTGTTACGGAAATTTTTGTCACTGAAAGAAAAGGAAGTTTTGGTCAACTCGCCCATCAGGCATTAAACCCTGACTCTGTGCCGGGCGTTGTGCTAGGTTCTATGGGGAAGAGGAAAATGACAGAGAATATGGAAACGTAAGGAGAAGAGATGGCAAGAGCCCTGGCCCAAGGAGTCAGAAAAACCTTTTCTCCAATCTAAATTCTAACACTTACCCGTTACGTTACCTCATACGCGTTACCTCGCCTCAGATTCCATCCATAGCTGTGAAATGTCTACGCCGTGAGGATTACAGGAGCAAACTATGAGGAAAACCCTGGTATAATTATTCTAAGAGAGGCATTCAGAACACCTTAGTGGAAACTGGCCCTGCCTCTGAAGGAAGTCCCAACCCTGCAGCAGGGGAGCCCGACCATCCGCCCACCACACCAGGAAGAGGCACCATGGAGGGGTCCCTGTGCAGGAGTGTGGGCCCCCGATCGGGGAATGACAGAAGGGGTGGCAGACCCCTCAGGAAGGAGGTGGTACTTCAAGATTAAGTATATTCAGAATTCAGAAGAATATTCTGGGGGGGGGGGGGGAAGAGTGTAATCAAAAGCACAGAGTACAAAAACATATAGACTCCCATCTCCTAGACACAGAAAGCAGACCCGTGGGATGAGAATTTGGGTTGCAGGCCCAGAACCGGGCCTCCTCCGGGGTCCTCAGCATCCCTGCCCCAGCAGGCCCTTACCGAGAAGCAAAGCAGGCAGGGGGGCTGGGTCTAGGGAAGCAGCTTGGAGAGCCAGGGGAGGCACAAAGGCGGGGCCAGGGGTGCGCTCTTAAATGCCTAATGACTGGCTCTCAAGAGGACCCTGATCTGTAGCCCGGTGTAAGCACTCCCACTGTGGCTGATTTCAAGCAACCGACGTGTTTAGCAACCAGCCGGCACACCATTTTCTGAAATTCGCACAATCGGCTCTGGCAAGCAGAGGTTAGCCAGCTGCAATACGTCTCTGGGCTGGGTTGAGGCAAACTGGGGAGTGGCCAGCGTCAAATACTGAACCCAGTAACTGGATACACCTAGCAACTCCTAAATCCATAAAACTCTGCATTTCAACATTTCTGAATCTTAGTTATGATAAGCGTTCATAACGATCGGGAACCTCTTCATAGCTCTGCGGGGAATATTCCCGGGCATTATCTAGGCATTACTATTATGCCCATTTAACGGATGAGGAAAGAGAGCGTCAGAGTCCAAGCGATTAAATTGCATAATTAGCAGTTTCTCAAGTCTGGGCGGAAACCTACCTCGGCTCCCTTCCCCCCCCCCCCCACTCCCCACCCCAGAGGTATTTCACTGCCTGACACCCAGTTTATTTCAGTTCAGTAAGAAGGGGAATCCCTTCCCTAGCTCCTCCCCATCCCGAGTTTCAAGCAATGCTGAACAGATTCAGGCCATCTGTTGTCTCGGCCTTCAGAATGAATCCCAGGGTTAAGGCTGAAGGTGGCGTCCTCTTCTTCCCCAGCTCCCCCTCCTCCCATCCCCCACCCCAGTAACCTAAACCCTAAACACCTTCCCACTGCTTCCCTCCTGGCCCAGGAGGAGCCGGCAATCTCCTCACTAGGAACAATTTGCTTCAGTCCTGCTGCATGTTCCTGCTTATTAAATTGTAGGATTATCCCATTCCACTGCGGTGACAGGGCTCCTCGACTGTTTTATTGCTCTATTGCTCAGAACTGCTGGACTCAGCACCAGAGCTTGCTTCTCCAGGACTCGGGCAAGATAGATGAGCTGGCACCTGCTAGCACGTTCTGAGAGCAGAGCCTGCGCTCCGCGCCCCCAAAATGATTCCCCAACCAAAGCTCTGGTTTCTCCTTGTTTTGTTTAAGGGTTGCAAGTAAGAGGAGACCAGACTTGGCTTATTTTCCCCCATCTCACAGCTCCGTAGGTGTAATAAACCTTTCACGGAAAAATTCTGCAACTATCTGACCCTCCCCCTCTTTTTCTACCTCATCCATTTTGCCCACCTAATCTCCTTTCTGGGACGACTGGGCAGACCAGCAAAAATACGCTTAGGTTATAATTAGCTGTGCGCATAGGCGGACGCATGCGCACCCATAGGCGCTCGCGCACGCGCCCGGGCACCCCATAGCCATCCCTGGTGCTGAGCTAAGCTGCCTGGTGGCCTCCGCCTGCTTGTCTCTTTTTACCAGCTCACTGGTGAGTTTCTCCCCATTAAAATGTGCCCCTCTCCTGCCAACCCTCCCTCTTTATTTAGCAAATTCGAACTGGCATGTCATGAAACGGACAAAAAAACACGAAGAGGCAGCCAACAGAGATTGCCAAACTTGATTACCTGCATAGGTTCACCCTGCAGAGATACTGATGTGGAAAAGTTCAGCTTAGATTTTTTTTTCCCTCCATGGCAGACAAGGTGGACTCCTTCAGTCTCCTATCTTTGGCTCTAGACACCCTCCCCACCCCACCCCCCACCCCCTGCCAGGTGGTAAATCTGTGTCTGTCCAGTGACCCAGGCTGGAGTTTGCACTGTTTTATGTGTTACTTAGGAAGAAGAAACCCTGCTCAGCCCTGAAGCCCCAAGGAATCCCCACACCAAACCCTCTGTTTTCTCCAGTTGGCATATTTCCTCTTGCATTTCCAAGCTCAGCTGGGTGGCACCTCCTCCATGAAGCCTTCCTGATCTGCAAGGCAGGGATAGAGGCTCCTCTCTGATTCCTACAGTGCTAGTAAGAGGCACCCCTTCTTGCCCCTCCCACACATCACCAGGCTGGCGCCTTCACTGCATCTGAAGTCTTTGTGCTCAGGGGCTGGACCTTAGCCATCCATTTATCTCCAGCACCCTGTAGAGTATCTGGCACATAAGCAAGTGCACAATAGGCTTTGAGCAAAGATATGAATTAGCAAATGACACCTGTCTGTCCTCTGAATTGTCCATACTCTCTAATTCTCCAAAAGGTGAGAGCCATGAGTTAGACAGAAGAGGCAAGTGTTCTGAAATTCCCCTCTTGCTGTTTCATAACCAGAACTGTTTCAGTTTATCAAAGCCTCTTCCTATGAAGAATGCTCCTCCCACCCCTCCATTTTCCTAAAGTAGTCTTCAGATGTTAATGTAGAAAAATACAATTTCAAACAACCATTTCCCAAGGACGTGGAAGTTTCCCAAACCCAGAAAGCCTCCAGGCAAGTTGGAGAGATTATTTGGAGCAGATAATGGTAGGAAATGTCCAGAGTGGCTGAGCTAAAGGTAAGAGGACTGTAATGTCCCCTGGGATTTTCCCCGTCATCTGAGGGATTAAATTAGACCTCGGGAGAGAGGGGCCTGGAAGAAGAGACCATTCTCTTACCCTCTACAGTCTCCAGAGAAAATGCCCACCTGTGGGACAGGTCCTCCAGCCCCAGCCCAGAAACGAAAGAATGGACGATGAGCAGGAAAACATCTGGTTGTATCTTCTGGAATTCTAGGATTGGTTCTGATCAATACTGGAGCAGAACAAGTCCAGGAAAGGGAAGGGAAGGGGGTGTTAGACCCAGACCCCAGGTCTCCTCAGTAACAAAGGGTCAGACTTCCCCATGGGTCAGGCCCCTCTTCACCTCACCCATTCAGCAAATATTTCCCAAGCACCTACTACATGCCAGGAACTTCTAAGTGCAAAGAACACAGGACTTTCTTTTCTTTTAAGAGTTTCATGGTCTAGTGAGACAGAAAGACAAGAAATCAATAGCTGTAAGACGATATATGACAGAAATGTGCACAGATCACAGGATGTTATGTGCAGAGTGGGGATGTGCTTCCGGAAACAACGTACAGAGACCTGGCTAGTGAAGACCAACCAAAATAAACTTCTGGCTGCACAACAGTTGCACCAGGTCAACTAAAGAGATACAAGGATGTGGGAGGGAAGATATAGTCAAGATGGGAGGAAAGGACCTCAGTTTGATTTATTGACTTGGGTTTAGGGCTTCGCTCCCACCTGTTGAGACAGGTGTTCAGTATCACCTGGTGGGAGTGTATCTGGTCCTTCCACTTACCCCTTGCGGTGGGGGGTGGCGGGAGACTTTGCCCTCTCCCAGGGGCTATATTGACTCTAGAATCATCAGATTTATTTTGCTGCCTGCCTGTGTCCTCTGTTGTCTGTTTCTAAGAAGGTGCTTCTATGGGGAACTGGTAATAGGAAAAGAAATTACTTCTAATTCTACCCCACAGGGCCACTAAGAGCCAACACAAAACTCTTCTACAAGGCACATCCCCATATCGTTGAAAATAGCTATTGTTATCTCCCCTGCATTTCCCCCGCATCACTTCTTTAGACTAAAAATCCCGTTTCTTAATCCTTCCCCAGAGTGACCTATTTTCAAATCCACCTGAACACTTTTTTCTCACTTTTAGATTTGTATTCACCCTTGTTAAAATGTGGAACCCATAACTGAATGTAATAAGCCAGGTGTAATCTTATCAGTACAGAGTAGAATAGGAGTATCACCTCCCTTGTTTTCCATCCCATATTCCTGATAACACAACCAAAGATAGAATTTGTTCTTTCGGTAACTATGTCATGTTCGTTGAGTCCCAAAAAGCTTACCATAAGTTCAAGCCCTGAGGTGGCCTTTTTTTTTTTTTTCCTATTTCTGCTGCTGCTAATCCACATCTTACCCATCCTACATCTGTACAGTCACTTTGTGAGCCAAAGTACTAAACCTAGGCAGTGGCAGAAGAATTAACATGCACACCTGCCAACTTGGGGCCCTAACTGAGAAACCTCACAGGGAAAGAAAGGCTATCCTGGCTCTTCAAAATGCGGAGCAGACCAAGAAGCTACTGGGAAGCAGGTGATGAAGGCTCCAATCTGTAAGCAGCCCAATGGGTACCCCCGCTTCAGGCCATGGGCTCTGATGTCCCCATCAGGTTTCTGGGAACAAGTTGTCTCCTTGTGTCACACTTAACTTTCCCGTTTCACCCCTAGGACACAAGCCCACTCCAAGTGTTGTGCCATAGTGGCTCTTGGAAACGTCTTTTCTGGTGCCCCTTTCCAGGAGAAAGAATTACAATTGATTCCACAGACCTTTATGAAGGATGTCAGGCACAGTGCTGGGAATGGAGGCAGAGCGGCAGAGTTAGAGGAGATTATAACCAGAATTTAGTCCAGAGGGACTGATAGGTAATGCTGATGTTAATCAGGTGTCAGAACAGTTGGGAGAGTTTGCAATCTTTTACCTGTTCCCTCGAAAGCCATAGATGTGGCAGTAAGATATGGGCTGGAAGTCACAGCAGAGGGAATGTGTGTGGGGACCAAAGATCTCACAGCAGAGAAGCCCAGGCTCGGGCATGTTGAGGGGGAAGAAGAAATGAGAAACAAGGATAAATAGTGCACCAATCTGAACCGTGAAGCCCTACATTAGAGAAAGTGAATAAATACCCTCATAATGGCAAGCTCCTGAGTGGAGACTGGAGGCAGCCTGTGTTCCTGGTGCAACCACCCTGCCCTCCCAGCTCCCTTCTTTTCTGCCCACAGACACCCTTGAAAGAGTCTGGAAATGCCTCTTCGAGCCTTGGGACTAGAAATGGCGAAGAAGAGAGGGCATCTAGGTGTTTCGCTTCCCGAGCTGACGTTGGAACAAAGAACCAGACTGAGTGGTGGGGAGACAGGTGTCTTTTGTCAAAGCCACCCAGAGGTGCTTCCAACCCCCCTCTAGATTCACCATACAAACCGGTGCCCAAATGGTCCACAGAGCACCTTCCTGGACCTTGTTGAATCAGATTGGGGCAGAGATTAATAACAATAATAATAATAGTAAATATCTGCTGTTATTATTATATCATTATTATTTTTAGGGCAGGGGAGTCCTTCCTGGCTGTGTCAACTGGGATACAGTTTGTTTCCATTTTTCACAACAAATTTGAAGGTCAAAGATGACCCTTGGAGGGCAAGAATAGAACCAGTAGGACTTATGCTTCTTTTCTGCCCTAGCTACCCACGTCCCCTCCCTTTCCCCGCATTTTAGGGCCGTCAGATTTGTCTGCAGTCTGCCGCTCTGATTCTAGTCCTACCCTGGACCAGAGGGAGCTTCTGAACCACAGTGTGAGGGCTCCTTCCTCAGGGCTTTCATTGAAGCTAACCAACCCCCTGTCCTCCCTTACCTTTTCAGAGTCAGCTCAAATGTTGCCCTCTCTCTGGAACCTTCCCTCCGTCTCATAGACAAAAGCTGACATTTCCCTTTTGGGGACTACTCGTAGTGCTTTTCTCGCTGGCTTGTTCTGATGTCTGTTCAGGTATATGCACATCTAAGTCGGGAGCTCCTAAAGGGTAAACACTGCCTCTCACTCACCTGGAACCGAGTTGACGCTTTGATGGAGTGAGGCGGTGAGGGAGAGCGTGACTGAATGAATCTGTGAACTAATGAATGAAATACAGGAAGGGAGAGACAAGGACATAGGGTCTCCAACCCACTAGTGTGTGCCTGTTGGCCAGGGACTCTCTGCTTCTCTCTCTACGTGACTAGTTGGAAAATGGAAGAGCTGAGACTGTATTAAAGCAAACTGAGTCCAGTTGGCAGGGAAACCATGTGCCCTGACAGCTACGGGGAGGAATCCCCATCCTTAGGAATATTATCACCTGGAAAATCTCCATCCCCTCCCCTTTCCCTTTCTTCCAGAAAGAGCATAGAATGCTCTAGGCAAATGTGACACCATCCGGAAGCAGAGGCAGCATGGAGAGTTTGTTATTAAGAGCCCTCACGTGGAGGTCAGTAGACCCAGATAAATTAGAATCTTGACCCTACCCTGGCTGCATGAACCTGAGAAAGAAATTCTCTCTCAGAGCCTCGGTTTCTCCATCTATTTGGTGAGAAATGTGGATTAGGTGATTTCTAAAGAGATGTTGAACAGGTGGGATTCAGTTTTATGAAGGCCTTGGGACAGGACTGCAGGAAGATGCCCTAGAGATTGGGTTCTTGAGTTCTCCTCTTGACCTGCAGAAGGGCGGGCTCTCTCTTGCTGCACACCAGGAGATCTGCCACGAGATCAAATGGAAAGCAGGCTAAAATTCTAGGCAAAACGCGCTACAAGTGAGGAGGCTTCAACTTCCCTTGCCCTCCCGGGGCTTCCAGAGGGCGCCTGGGGAGAGGGGAGTGGGAAAGGGGAAGGAGGGAGGGCTTGGAGGGGTCACCGCTGAGCAAAGGAAGGTGGAATTAAAATAATCAGGGTTGAGAGCCCAACCTCTTTAACGTTTCCCGATGAGTTTGCTGGCTCTTTCTACAATTCCTTCTGCCTCTCCCCAACATTCCCCTCAGACGGGGTAGTGTTTTCCCACCCCCCCAGGAATAGAAGGGAAGCAGATCACAAAGCCTCCTGGATTACACAGGCCATTGGCTTCTCACAAAAGAGCGGCAAACTCACTCTGTGCCAAATGCCGGGGAAACCCACTGGTTGGGCCTCTGTTCCGACCCTTGGGCCCCTTTCTACGACTGTCCCTTGAAGGGCTGTCGGCCCTCTGCGGCATTCCGGAAGTGCAGGGCTAGGAAGCCGGTCACGGCTAAAAGCTCAAAGACCACCTATTGCCACTGCGCACTCGCATGGGTGTGTAAGCACGGGAGAGCCACAGGGCCTCTACTCGCCCAGATAAGATCTGCGCCTTCCCCTTGTCCTTCCCCAAGTCTTCGGGAGACCAGAGCCTTCGGGAGACCAGAGCCTTCGGGGCCAGTGCTCAGATAACCTGCAGTGTCCCTCCAGTGACAAGAGACCTCACCTCCCTTTTCTGGTGTTTACAGAACAATAAGAAAGCAAGGTTAGGTGCAGAAGGGCCTGGCCAGCCCTGCCACCCCCCTGGGGGGGGGGGGGTGCGGGTTCTGAGGGGCGGAGCCAGTTGTCCAAGCCCTCCCTCCATTGGTCGGGCCTAGCAGGTAACCCGAAGCGGCGCCAAGAGGTGCATAAATAAAGAGTGAACCTAGTACCACCTCCTTGGAAGGGGCTGAGTCCTTCTTCACCTTTGCCTTGGAAAAACCAGTTTCTCTCTCCTCTATTGTCTGTTACCTGCTTCTCAAAGTTCAACTGAGCCCCTCCGTAGTCCCAACCCTCTCTTCCAGCCACCTGGGCTCCCTCTCCTCCGGCTCCACTTTTCTCTGCTTCCATATGTTTTTTTTTCTTAAAGGGAGAAGGACTCTTCGGGACTGGCCCTCCCGCCTCCCTCAGGAACAGGCCTGCGGGACTGGACGCGACACAGTAAGTGTTTCCTCCTTCTTACTCCCTGTCCTCCAACCTTAGGAGTGAAAGAGCTCTCCGGGTCTCGGAACTCCTATTCTTCCTCTCATACACATGGGTCCTTACCCATCTCTTTGTTCCGAATCATCTTACGAGAAATCTGTTATTTCGCATCAAGCTCAAAGTAGGCCCTGATAGCTGAAGGTACAGACGTTCACACTGACAGGTGAGTCTGAAATCTGTGATTTGGGGTGCTTTGGAGAACCAGAGCTGAGTGCCTGTACCTGGAAGATCATTGGACAGTAAGAGTAGAGCATGAGCTGTGGAAAAAAGCCCAACTCACTGGAAGTTGATTATCAACGTCTTCCCAAGCTAAAATTGGGGGACTTGCTTCGAGGTAGCCAAATCCCCAGCCAGTTCTATGTTTGGGGGATGATTGCCAGTGATCTCAGGCAATCAATGTCATCGATAATGGGAATTGGGGTGGTAAGGTGGGTGCTGAGCAGTTAAGCACCGAGATACAGTTCTGTCTGATTTTGAGATTTATCCGACTAGAGGAATGGGGGAGAGGGGGCTGGCTTTTCAGGGCTGGGCTGGAGGGTATAACGGTTATAAAAAGAAATTCAGGACCCGGTTCCATTGGTTCTCATGTCCAAGTTGGTTTCATTAGGAAGCCAGCTGGGGCACAGTCCTGAGGGCCACTGGGGAGCAGGTGAGCAGTCACTGGATGAACTTACTCAAGCCGAACACATGCATGATTTGCTTCTCTGACCCAGCCCCTCACTGCGGGTGGCCAAGCAGAAAGCACTGGGGCGTCAAGGTGACAAAGGCATGGTGGACAGAGAATCCTGAACTCTGGGTGCGGGGTCCAGAGTGGGTCAAGCTCCTGATACAGGTTCTGGCTCATCTTTTCTTTTCTCTGCCTTGTCGCAGGTCTGTAGGGCAAGGGTGGATGATAAGAGAAGGGCCTACCTTTTCTGGACTGTCTAATGTCAACGCCACCTCCCATGTGCATGGCCTTTCACGGTTAAAGTGCTTTTACAGACACTGTTGTCTCCGGAGTATGTACCCTCGAGGCTCAGAACCCCCCACGAGGGTGAGACTGTGCACATTCCAACAGAGGACTTGAAGAATCTGGTGGACCATACACGTTGGGAGGGTAAGAGTGGCGTGACGAGGGTCTGAAGGGAGACAAATGGACCCCTTTGCTTTCCGAGTTGGACTGAAATCCAAAGAGAAAGCGGAGAACCCTCCCATCCCGCTGCCTTCTGCCATCATTTATCAGAGTCAGCCAGGCTGGTCTCTTTCTTCCCTTGACTGTGACATGGGCCATGGGCAGTGCGGGAGGATTACAAAGTCTAGCTAATTCACAACCAGGGCACGTTTCTCTCTCGCGATCGAGAATTGTGAGTATTTGTGAAGAAGGCTGAGTGGGAGAGAATGGGCCAGGCTGCTTCTTGTCGGCACCCAGATCCCTGCCCCCAGCATCCCCTGTATTCACCCTGACCAAGGAAAGCCAGGCCCTTCCTCAGCGACAGAAGGAACACCCAAGCCCTTGTTTAAGAAGAGCCTTTTCTAGAGGGCCTACACCCAGGGGGCTGGATCTTGGGGGAGGAGCCACATTTTAAGCTAGTGTCTCCCTATATCGGGTCGGAACAAGCCCCAGGAAGAAAGTGTTCCAAACAACAGGGTGGATCTGCCCAAACTCACCCAGTCTGCATGTTGGTGCTGAGAACAGCCTTTTATGGGGCTTGCGCTGAGCCACAGGCATGCCTGAACACCGCGAGGAAGAGGCCGGAACAGCAACTAAACAGCAATTGTGGGATGGGCATTGCTTTTAAGAGGACGGAAAGCCTCAGATAGGCTCCAGCCTCCCTGTTTGGTTCAGCCCCTGAAAGCCAGGGCTACCTCCTCTCTCCCCACATCCCCCATCGCCATGCCCAAAGATTTTATGCTTGTTTCCAAGCAGATCTGGCAAAGGACGCGGGGTCGCTGGAAAGTAGACATCCTAGATATGTGGGTAGGGGTGAGACCAAAGAGTCTCACCCTCCTCTGCCCACCCCTGCCCTCAGGAGTGGGCCTGGCTCCAACCCCGGCATTCTGGTGTTTCCATAGCTCCTCACCCACCTCCTCCTGGTTTCACACTGGCAAACGGGCCCACAAAGTACTGTTCCTGCTCTTTGGTGCATTCCGGAAAGGAGTGCCCTTCCCCTGCATTCCATCACCTTGGGAAGCACGCTCATTATAGATGGATTTTCCCTAGCAGTTTCAGAGCCCCTGCCTCCCCCAGCCAGGACCAACCACATTGAGCTCAGTCATGGCACATGCAGGGGGCCCCAGACAAAGGGAGCAGACAACCAGCAGCCCAACTAGGGATCTACAGAGAAGGTTCTCCAGGGACTTGTCTGGGATGACTGCTTTGAGGGCAAGAGGCAGCAAGAGCCCCCCAGCCCAGCAGCCCCAGCCCTATGGCTCAGCACTGTCTGCCTGGGCTGCAGGCAGGCACGGGAGTGTCTCGGTGAGCTGGCTCCTGCGGCCACCCAGCTGCACAGGACACTGGGGAGGGCTGTGAGGACACACACAGGTCCTCCACGGCTCCCGAGACCGTGTGTCAAAGATCCCTCGGGCCTTTAGCCAAGGCAATAACCGTACACGCAGAGGCCAGGGTGGCCACGCGGCCCACCCTCTGGGAAAAAGAGCCCCAGACATTCCATGTGTTTCTCTTGTCCTTCATTCCACCGGAGTCTGTCTCGTACCCAACCAGATTTCAGTGGAGTGAAGTTCACGAGGCGTGGAGCAGACACCGCGGCAGCAGCGGCCGCAGCGGCAGAGAGGAGCTCCGACTTAGGCAAAGAAAGGCCCAGGGAGGGATGTGAGCGGTGCAGGAGACATCTGGAGCGCATCTCCTCCTGCAGAAGGGGGTGGGGTGGGGGGGCGCGATGGGCAGATTGCAAAAAACACCACAGATGGGAGCCGCTTATTCCTCCTTGTCTAAAATTGATGCTTTGGAAATGTGTGTTTTCTGTAACTTACAAAGATTAAAAGTTGCCTGCCTGCTGGAAAGCCTGCCTCTGTGATTCATGCTGTGGGGTGCCGACTCCCCCGGCCTTCTAAGTCACCTCCTCTTTGGGCTAGAATGGAGACAGGAGCTGGAACAATGGCCACCGGCTCCTCTCTCTCTCCGGGGTGCCCCAGGCTGGTGGCCTGAACTCTGTTTGCAAGCTGCTAGGAGCCCTGCTACCCTCAGCCTCCCCACGGTGCCAGCAGGACCTGCAGAACGGGGTAAAAAACTCGATTAAGATTTGTTTAAACCCATTTATATTGTAATAAAATAAATGTAAATAAGATTTAAGTGAAGGCAGACTGCAGATATTTCAGATGCTATACAAGATATATCTCATATAGTATGGGCGTAAATTCCGCTAAGGTTAATGCACTTAAACATATTTGACACATAAAAATGTCAGGTCCACCATTAATCATTTACCAATTGTAATTGCCTTTATATGGGTCTCTTCTCCCCAAGACATATGCTTAAAACACCAGGCTTGGTAGAAATCTGGGAGGGAAGAAAACAAATAATACTTCTCAGCTGTCAGGGTCTATGATTTGCTTTGATAGATTTAGCGCTGATTTCATTGGCTTTACAAGCCTGTGTGATTTTTTTTTTACTTTACATCTCTCCTTTAGGGAAGGAGAAGGTTGTGGGGAGGAGGGAGAGACCCTAAGTCCAAAGAGAGTCCCACCCAGGTATGGAGGAGATGGCCAGGCCTTTATGTTAATTGCCCCTTCCTCGGGTAAACAGGGTCTCCTTCAGGGAGCCAGTCTAGCTAAACAGGCAAATTCTGAACAAAGCCTTGCTCTGACAAGTCTTCAGAAAAACCGGTTTTCACCTCCAGAATGCGCCCCAGGCAGCAAAGCCCATAGATACCCTGGCCGAGTGGTGCTTTGTCTTAGGAACCACTAGAAAGAAGATTCCAGCTTTGCAGACTACCTGTCACTTGGGTCCCTGAGCTCCCTCCCCCAACCAGTGACCTCAGAGGGGAAAGACCTCTTCACCCCCCTCCATGGCCTCCCTGGGACTCTGCCCCTGAGGACTAAAGGGTCCCCTGACTGATGGCCGGAACCCAAAGGAATAAGCATTTCAACAAACTATCTTCCTGCTTCAAGTCCAAATGGATTCAGAACTTTGTTCTTGTCACCCCCACCTCTCCGCTCGGAGCCCATGGGCAACAGAAGAATGAGGAGGCCAAGCCATGGGCATTTTAAAAAAAGATGTTTACCCATAAAAATTCTGCAGCGAATGGGGTTGAGGGTGGGGTAGCAGGACACTCAGGCTAATTAACCAGCAAAAATACCTTGCACTCAAGGTTCTGAAAGAACAAAAGGGGCGCAAAGCAGAAGCGATGTGGCGTTTCCCTTTGCAGCTTGGTTTGAGCCCTATGACCTGGATTCTTTTTAAAGCAAGAGGGGTTGTGAGCGCGCATGCATGCATGTATGGGTGTGTGTGTGTGTGAGAGAGAGAGAGAGAGAGAGAGAGAAACCAACTATCAACTGGCCCACGTGGGGGCTAGAATTCAAACTGGTGGCCAGAGGCCCTCCTGTCAAACACCAGCCAGGGCATAATGCCTGCACGACAAAGGACAGATGCCTTGCTGGATCCCCACCCCCCAAATCCCACTCAAATGCAGCCTTCACAGCACAGGCACAGGGCCCTGTATTTCTAACACCAAGGTCTACACTGCCCACCTCCCCCTGCCAGCACAGCAGAGACTGTTTATTCTCTCCTGCAAAGGGAGAAAACCCTGAGTCTGGCCGGGAGCAGCTTGCCAGGGAAGCCAGTGTGTGCCTTGGGCTGGAGCAAACTGCCCCATCCATCTTCCCTGTCCAGCCCCCACTATTTTATGTCTCATATCTCCATTGCAAAGCATGGCTCGCCAAAACACAACACCGAGAAAATGATTTCATCAAAATTCCCTTGCAACAACAACAACAACAAAACAATATTGCCCTGCTTTCTTTATTCATGATCTTTTATTGAAGCGAAAGGCAAATATCATTGAGCCAAACCTGAATAGACAAATATATACAACCACTGGTAATTTAATATTTTGTGCTAATGGTATACGCTGTAGATACAACCCGAGAAGAGTAAATTACAATCCTATCAATAATACATCGCATCTGGGCTCCAGTTTCCCAGTTCACTAGAAAATGTGTATTGGCAAAAGGCTCTCCGAATATTAAAAGCCATGCATATAATGAAGCAGTGGATACAGAAGCTAGATACTCCCGTAGGACCGTCTTCTGGTCTTTGTTGTCAAGGTCCTTTATGGAGGAAATAGCCCACATTGAAGCTCCTAAAGCCGGTGCTAAATGAAGATATCCTGCCCACATTCTTAGCAGATCTCTGGGTGAAGTTTCAGTCACAGAATAACCTATAATCAGGACACCCCTTTGCCAGTCTACTCAGAGCATTTGCGTCCTGGGCCTCCGGTCCCTGGCAAATGTTGAGGGTGTGCTGGGGTGCTCTACCCTGATGGATAAAAGACTGCAGGAGAGTCACCGTGCAGACAGCAATGTTGGAGAGAGAAACCCACGTGGCTTCAGAGCTCCCTCTGCTCCTGATCTTGACCCCAGCTTCGCCAATTGTGTGTGGTCCTCCAAAAGAAAGGAAGAAGGGAGGGAAAACAGATGACAGGCAGGAGCCAACCACCTGCAGAGGATAAGGGATTTATTCTGGAATGCAAAATGCCGCCAAGTTCTTAAAACTCAGTGGATCCAAATTCCCTTACACCTCCCACCAGAGGAAGCTAGTGGTGGTCTTATCTGAGAGTGAGGAGGGAAGTATTTACATCACGGCAATAATGCTGCGGACGAATTAGGTTACTGTTTGCGAGAGGGCTCTGTGGTGCCACAGCCACATGCTGGTGTCTGTCTTTGGCCTCCCCTGATTAAGGAAGTAATGAGGAATCATATGGCCCAGCACGGTCAGTACCTTCCTTATGTCTTTTTTGATCAGACCCTAGAAGGAGAGCCCAGGAGGGATAGGAGACTGTCGGGAGCTTTCGGGCAGAAGGAAGGGGATGCAGACCGCAGCCCCAACCTCAAGCTCAGAGATGAAAAGGCCTGGCCCAGACACCAGTTCATTAGTGGAAATAAAATCTTCCTAAATTATGAGGAACTGACCAAGCTTTCTGGAGAGAGGTACCTATGCATCAAAGAAAAACAATGAGAAAAATTCCTTTTGTCTGGAGGCAAGAAGAAGCATCTGAAAGTCGTGTCACAGACCCCCTCCCTCCACCTGTCTCCCTCCGCCCACTTTCAGTCCCTTTTTCCTCTTTGGAGGGGTGGGGAAGGCCAGGTTTCCTTGCTGCAGTCAGATAGCAGGGCTGGGTGGGACACCTGGTGGGCAGCAGGGGAATTACACCCGTATCCAATGTCCAGCGTCGCTGCCCAGGTCTGAGGTCATGAGAACGAGGCAAGCAGGGCATGTGGTATCGAAGTGGGCTTTAAATATAGTAGCAGTTGGATAGATACTGACCGACCTACATTTCGGTCACGTTCCACTACATTTGGGAAGAATTGGTGGCTGGGAATAAACATGAACAAGTAGAACCCATAGATAAACAAATACACACTATGATTTGCCATACAAGTCCCTCATTATTTAAACTTTACTTAAAGCCATATTGAAAGCAGACACCAGCCCAGACCAAGCTGCACGGCGGGGAGAAGTACCTCTGAAGATAACTCTCGCCAAAGGTAACCTAACAGCGACTGCACAAGGCTCATAGTGATTCCTTATTCGCCCCCAAGTACATCGCCAGCGGCGGGCTGCACTTTCCGAGTCAGTGTGTGTGTGAAGCGTTTAAGAGGGGTCAGATTAGATCTGCTGCCACTTTGATCTGGCCAGGGGACTTTGGGTCAGCCATTTAACCCCTCTAAGACCCAATTTCCTTATCTGTCAAGTGAAAATAACGATCATAATGGCAAGTTACTAAGGGCCAGACTCTGCGTGCTTTGTGTATATTAAATCACTGAATGCTCCCAATCACCATGTAAGGTATGATTGATATTCCACCTTTATGGATAATAAAACCAAAACAGGGAGAGTCTAAAGGACTTGCCTAAGGTCACTTGGTTTGTGAGGAGCAGAGGTGAGATCCAAACCTGGGCTCCCTAGCTGTGGAGTTCACACATGGGACTGTCACTCTATCCTCTCTCTTAATGTCAGTGTGAGGGTTAGACAAAATAGCGCGTGCAAAGGGCTTAGCGAGTGCCTAGTAGAATCTAAGGACTCAAAAATATTATTTATTATTGCAAACTCAGTATCCAGAAAAGTTTCTTTAAGAAGCTTGTGTAATGCCCACCGACCAGGAATAAATAGTACATGCACATCTTTGTCTTCCAGCAACTCAGCATTGAAATTATTTGGGCAATCTAATATGTGTTCACTCTTATGTGGATCCTGAGAAACTTAACAGAAACCCATGGGGGAGGGGAAGGAAAAAAAATGAGGTTAGAGTGGGAGAGAGCCGAAGCATGGGAGACTCTTAAAAACTGAGAGCAAACTGAGGGTTGATGGGGGGTGGGGGGGAGGGGAGGGGAGGTGATGGGCATTGAAGAGGGCATCTTTTGGGATGAGCACTGGGTGTTGTATGGAAACCAATTTGACAATAAATTTCATATATTAAAAAAAAGAAATTATTGGCAATCTAGTCACAACTATGATCAAACTTAGCTTCTAGAATAATTATCTCTTTCTATCACCTTTATTATAGCTGATTTTCACCTTTTAGCTTCACATTCAGTATATGTATCATACTGTGGGATTTTCTTTCCTTTCCTTTTTCTTTCCTTTCCTTTCCTTTTCTTTTTGATACAGGCGTGGCATAAATCAGAAATAAATAATCATTTTTCCAGAATAAATGCCATTTCAAATTTTTACTGCATTTTCCCAGGGGCACGTGGAAAACCCTCGTGAAGAAAGAAACTGATGAAGAGCTAATAAAGAAAAAAAGTTTTGAGCTCCCAAGAAAGTGGAACAGTCAAAAGCAATAAGTCAAAAATAGCAAACAGTTGCTCAGTGAGGAGGCTGCTGTGAGCTCAGCATCCTGAAGCCCACATCTGAGATTTTGAGGGGCAGGATCGTACCGAAGCGATGCCTTACAGGTCCCGTTACAGACATTTCCAAAATTGGGGCCACTGTGACACCACGCATGCAGTCCGCAGGCTGGAGCTCCTTCTCTAAGGGTTTTCAGAGGTGAGAATGGGGACAGGAATGTCACTCAGACCACCCCAGGCACTGGGCTTTCAGATCACCACTCCCTCTTAGAGGGTCAAGCTGATTGAAGGAAGTAGGAGGGTTGAGGCTGGAGACTGCTCACCTAGTAGTTGCCTGCACCAAGGAAGGCCTTAGCGGAAGCTGGTCAGGTCAAAGAGCAGGCCGAAGGAGAGACCAAAATGTTTACAGAATCAGTTCCTTTTGCCTGGTTGGCCTGTGACCATCTGCCTTCTCCGAAGAAAGAGAGGCCGGAACAAAGCGAGTGTCCTTTTGTATAATATAACCGTATCAATTACATTTCATTACTACACCATTATGGCACATTGTGCTATAATCCAACTGTTAATGGCCTCACCTCAAAAGCCCACATCACTCCCCTTTGCCCTCCTGAAAGCTTAGCTTTTGGCTAAACACTTCATCTACCATAATTATGTCCAGGCTCCCTTTCTCAGGTAAGCCCGTGCCAGTAACAGCAGCAATTTCCTTTGCCCCTCCAAAGGGGCCCTGTGAAACATTTCTTTCCTCTTGGAGGTGAATGTTTAAACGTTTCTATAGATTAATAAACCCGCAGTGCTTCTTTAATGTGCATACAAGTCACCTGAGAATCTGGTACAAACAATTCAGCAGATGTAGGATGGAGCCTAAGATTCTACATTTTTAACAAGATCCCAGGCGATGCCACTGTAGTGCTAGGACCACCCTTGGGATAGCAAAGAACTGCAGGGTCCAAGATTCTCAGCCCAGTTTCCTCACCCCACTCCTCTCTTCTCCACAGAAGGCCAGGATCCACATCTCAGCTTGGCTTTGCTCGTTTTCCTCTGGTTTTTTGAGTCATTGGTGTCTGAGCCATTCTGGGGAGACAGAAGAGGCCCAGAGGGCCTATTGTGGCAGCCCAAGGCTCTGACACGTGATGAAGAAGTTAGAGTCTTTCCTGGCCGTGAAAATGGCCCAGGTGGTTCGTACTCATGAACCCATAGCAGTTTAGAATAGTAATAGTACCCCCCGATGCCTAATATATGAGGTAGATTATTTAGAAATGAAATCTCTGTGACCCAGGAATAAGATGAGACAACTTTACGTATCTTGGCCAGCGACCACTGATCTGGGACGAGCAATCATGAGGATACTTTAGCTGCCAGACAACCCGTAGCTAAACTTAGCAATTTTCAAGATGGAGGAAGAGAGAAGTCAGGCAATTTACTAAATATCAAGATTCTCAGCCAGACCTTGAACTGGCCTATTTCTTCTGCCTGTTAATGTAGGGGTATTTTCAACAAGCTATTCTATCGCCGTGCTAGGAAACTTCTGCTTTCTTGCTGACTTACCGTGTGACTTCTCAATGCCCTAAAACTCCATGTCTCAATTCATTTTTTTGTCAAACGGGGACTGTGGAGCTGATAAAATTCAAAAATTAAATATTCAATATGAACGTGTATTTATAGAAGTACACTCCTAAAGTTCAGCTACTTTTTCAGTGTTTACTAGAGAAATGAATACCACAGATAAATGGCTGTTCTGCAGTAACATACTGGCTCATGAGGTCAGTGACTGGAAAAAACTCAAGCCAAAGGAAAGATCTGAGTGCAAATCTAGTCCCTGCTCTTTGGTAAAACAGTGAGCCTATGTGCTCTTCAGTTCGCCAAAAGTTACGAAGCAAATCATGGTCTCCACCCCTCAAGATCATTATAGGTACGAAAAGTGCTTGGTGAATGATAAATAGAAAAATGAGCATTTTTATGCATCTCAATGATACTAGGACATAGAGAAGATAAAAGACAGCGAGACCAGAAGAGCTGAGGCAAGACGGAGGCTTCATAGCACTGAGATTATAAGACACGAAAGGACCAGAAGCATCAACAAACTAGGGGTCTAAAACCAAATGGGCAGGGACACCTTGGTGGCTCAGTCACGGTCATGAGATGGAGATCCTTGCATTGGGCGTGGAGCCTGCTTAAGATTCTGTCTCCCCCTCTTTATGTGCCCCTCTCCCACTCACTTGTGTGTGTTCTCATGTTCTCTCTCTCTCTCTCTCTCTCTCTCTCAAAATGGAAAACCTATCTATCTATCTATCTATCTATCTAACCAAACAAGCCAGTAGGTATCTGCACATTCAGAATCAAAGGACAAAATAAGCAAATCATCCATGGATCCAAATGGATGTTGGAGGTATAGGTTGGCTGAGGGCAGACCCATCGGGACCAAAAATCAGAATAAAGTCATGGTTTCGGCCATCAAACGCACACAGTGTAGGGATTCAGGCAGATGCATTTCCTGAAGTCAGGATGAGGAAATGAGTGAGAAAGCCAGACATGTTGGTGGACAAGAAGGGCACCTGCTACAAGAAACAAGCAACAAGAGGCTGGGACTTGACCTTGCTAGAGGCAAGTGTCTGGCCCAGTCAAGCCTTCCTCAGTTCTTCCTATCAGGGCATGGACAGCTCAGAGCCTGCAGATACAAGCAGGGAGTCACGGCGTCTGGCTGGGTTGTAAAAGGAATAACAGAGCAGAAACTGACAACAGATTCTGACATAGCACCATTAACATATTCCTGACCCACATTCATTTTGTCAAAAGATGCTTTTCAAAATTGAGTCTTTATTGAGAAGACATGCACCTAACTCTGATTTGAACAGGAGACAGAGCTGCATGCAAAATAAGAGGTTAGAGAGTACCTATTTTACACCATGATTCTATATCCAGAAGCAAAGCACCCTGTTTTGTATTCATATTCTGTGTTCCAGATAAACTGTCAGGTCCTTCTGCCAGATTTTTATGGATAATTAGAAGGTTGCAAGAAGCAGATGTTATGAAACTATCTGTGACTAGTTCTTAATGGTGGATGACAAGAACCCAGCACCATTTCTTAATTACAAGAGACACAGCAAGGCGTATAAAAAAATAGAGGAAGAAATTGTGAAAGCCTGACAAGCTATCAAATGGTTAATCACCCACATTGAACCTGAACATTTCTTTGCTATGCAATTCAGAAATATAGATCCCGCCAGCCTTTAGCTGAATAATTTCATAAGTCGTGCATTCTCCTGTGTCGCTTCATTTCAGGTGTTAATAACTAAAATATGAGTTTCCTGCCTAAAATAGGTGGCCTCCCCGGTTAATGCTGCCCTGACAAGAACATTGCATTTTATTAAATATAGACACTGTTTTTGCTACATCAAATCCTACTCCGTAGGATAAAGGTAGGGAAACTGGGTTCTTATCCCATGAGGATGATGGCCACAATTAACATGTTGTGAGAACTCACTCTGGGGCAGGCAAAGCTTAAGCTTATTAACTGTGAATCATAGATGATCCTGGCAACTCTAAGTAGGTGGGAATTTTATTAGCCCCATTTTACAGAAAAGGAAACTGGTAACAATAACGATGATAGCAACAAAAAAATACCACAACTACCACTGCTGGAAGTTGTCGCATACTTGCTGTGTCCTCACATTCTACATTTGCACACATCATCTCATTTAATAGGGGTAGAGCCAGGGGCTTCTGGGTGGCTCAGTCGGTTGAGTGTCCGACTTTAGCTCAGGTCACAAACTTGGAGTTTGTGAGTTCGAGCCCCGCGTTAGGCTCTGTGCTGACAGCTCAGAGCCTGGAGCCTGCTTGGATTCTGTCTCTCTCTCTCTCTGTTCCTCCCCTCCTCACACTCTCTCTCAAAAATAAATAAAGATTAAAAAAAATTTTTTTAAATAGGGCTAGAGCCATAATTATTTTTAGTCCCGTTTAACAGAGGAGGAAGCTAGGGTTCCAAGACAACCCTAGCCAATTGAAAAGATTTCTTGATGTCAGGCTTGAAGCATTTTTAGATGGACTGAGGGCAGACAGTAGCAATTTGACAGATTTTCCTGGTTTGTAATCTGAAGGCCTCTGGTGATCTCTCAGAGTGGCCCACACGGCCACAGGCACAAAGACTGTCCACACATGGGTTTTTGTGGTGATTTCTCTGAAATGTATATCATGTTGGCCAACGTCCGCCTGCATGATTGGTAAAAGGGCAGTTTTAGTTCTCAGTGATTCTAAGTCAGAAGGGTAGAAGAAAAAATGGCAATGTTGGTTTGTAGAGTTGTAACCAAATATTGGAGGAAACTAAAAGAATTCAGAATCTAGTCCAATTTACAGGTAGAAAACAAAACCTCGGGCACCTAGGTGGCTCAATCCATTAAGCATATGACTCGAGTTTTGGCTCAGGTCGTGACCTCACGGTTCATGGGATCGAGCCCCACATGGGGGCGGGAGTGGGGGGCATCTGCACCAACAACAGGGAGCCTGCTTGAAATTCTTTCTCTCCCTCTCTCTCTGCCCCTCCCTTCCTCTCTTTCTCCTTCTCTCCTTAAAAATAAATGACTAAACATTTAAAAAAGACTGGCAAACTTTAAAGAAAAAGAAAAAGAAAAGAAAACCTCAGAAACAATGAACAGAACTAGAGTTTAATCTCCATAAGTATATATTATAATTTCTACCAATACATAATTTTGTTGTCTACAATCACCCCCATTTCCATCAAAGATAGCCATAGACTAACTTGTTTGCAAAGAAGTAGGTCTAGTTTTAATAAATGTGGCTTGATTGTTTATACAACAAGAATAGTGATTGACAATATATAATTTTTTAATCTGCTTTGCTGGAACCTTTATAAGGAATGTCAGATTGGACTTTTACAAGCCTCTGAAGACAAGGCAGCCAAAGCAAGGACTTGCCGTCAGACTTGACTGCGATACCTATAGATTTAGGTTACTTCCTTTCTTTTCAAGGTCCCAAAATATCCTGAAATTTCTGCAGTCGCCAGGAAGTCACCTTTCTTTCTCGCCTAGTAATGTGCTGGAATCCCTGTAAGTAAGATACCAGGCCATTTTTCCCAAGGGGCATTATTGGTTCCAGTCAACCTTAGTTCCTTAAAGCTGTCTGGTCATATCTGAGTCTTTGTAGATCTCTCTCAAGTATGACATTCCAGTCAAGGGCTTGGTAATGCAACCAATGTTTTCCAGTGTGTCTTATTACAAGAAAAACAGATTCTTAGTGAACTTACGCAAATAACTGTATTGCCATGAAAATTAGAATACACACTGAGAGTTTATGAATTCTAGAGGCACCAGATGGGAAGAAAAGATAGAAGTTTTATCTTTGTTCACAAAGGTATATATTCCCAACTGTTCTAAGTCCTAGGTAGCTTAAAAGAAAAGAGAAAAAAAGTTTCCTTAAATGTGGAAAACAAAATGTTTTTTTAATTGGCCATGTTTTAAACAAAAAAAAATTATAAAAAATTATAAGCATACTCCTTAGTTCACTGAGTACAATGTAACTAATATTTGCTCTGCTTGAACCTCGTTATTCTATTAGCTCTGGAAATTCTTACCTAGTTCAGTTTTCTGATCTTAAAGTTATCAGAAATCTGTATTCTAGAACACTCTCTATAAGTCTTCTTGAAGATGAAGTACTTTTGCAGGAACACTTTTTCAAAAGCATCAGAGAAACAATAGCCATCTATAAATGACAAAAGACTTAAAAATAGCCATGATTAAAGATCTGGTAAACGTCTACTACAATGCACTTGACAAGGAAATCTATTTATTTTTGTGACACATAACATTTTAAGATAACTGGAATTATGACTGAAAATGTTATACCAGGACATATTAGATTTCTAGAAATTTCATACAATTTGTAGAACACTGGTAGCATATACTAAACAATACAAGGGATGCCTGGGTGGCTCAGTCGGTTAAGCGTCCAATTTCAGCTCAGGTCATGATCTTGCAGTTTGTGAGTTCGAGCCCCACGTCTGTGCTGTCAGCTCAGAGCCTGGAGCCTGCTTGGGTTTCTGTGCCTCTCTCATTCTCTTCCTCTCCACCACTTGCGCTCTGTCTCTCTCTCTCTCTCTCTTTCTCTCTCTCAAAAATAAATAACACTAAAAAAAATACAGCATGAAAAATGCTCAGTACTACTTTTTTTTTTTTTAAGTAATCTCTACATCCACTGTGGGGCTCGAACTCATGATTCTGAGATCAAGAGTCATGTGCTCTATCAACTGAAGCACAGCCAGATACCCCAGTATTACTTTTTCATTTGACAATTTGCTTCCCATGTAATTTAACATATCAAATAAGCCTAATTAGTTTAACATCTTCTTTTTTATAAGGAGAGAGAACAAATCTTTTGAGATATTCCAGGGACCCTCTAAAAAATTCCCAAAGTTAGTTCAGGACTTTATTCAGAACTTGATTTTGAGAAGTTTGTCAAAAATATCAAAGAGATTTCTAAAAACTTGGTCAAATAGGATCATAGATCACTGTGAAAGAATACTTAGAGCTATACGTTTAACTATAGTGTCAGTTAAAGACTTTACAGGCAAATTCAGCAAGCTAAATAGTTATTTTTTAAAAACCTTCCTTCTTGGGGCGCCTGGGTGGCTCAGTTGGTTAAGCGTCCGACTTCAGCCAGGTCACGATCTCACGGTCCGTGGGTTCGAGCCCCGCGTCAGGCTCTGGGCTGATGGCTCAGAGCCTGGAGCCTGCTTCCGATTCTGTCTCCCTCTCTCTCTGCCCCTCCCCCGTTCATGCTCTGTCTCTCTCTGTCTCAAAAATAAATCAACGTAAAAAAAAAAATTTAAATATAAAAATAAATAAACGTTAAAAAAAATTTTTTTTAAAAAACCTTCCTTCTTTTAATAGAGAATATTCAGCCTTCTTAAGTAATCAAAGACCTGATAACGACAGAAAATTACTTTGATGAGATACAAAATCTTTGGTTTTTAGGCAGATTACCTTAAAAGGTAAGGCAAAACCGTTTACAATCTTTTATCAAGACCAAACCAATAGTTCAAGAAAACTTTTTCCCCCTCTTAACAGGGAGAAAATTCAATTCTAATTTTATATCAGATTATTTTTGATATTAAAATTCATTTAACTTAATTAAACTTATTTTAATCTTAGCTTGTTTGACTAAAATTCCTTTCCCAAGACTCCTTTCCTATAAACCTTCTACAACTTTCTTTTTCACATTCACATTTTGTCCTATGATTTTTCTTTCCCCTTTAAAAATAATTAGGGGTGCCCGGGTGGCTCAGTTGGTTAAGCGTTCAACTCATGATTTCGGCTCATGTCATGATCTCACAGCCGTGAGACAGAACCTGATGTCAGGCTCTGAACTGAGTGTGGAGCCTGCTTGAGATTCTCTCTCCCTTTCTCTGTCCCTCCGCTGTTCTCTTTAAACAAACAAGCAAACAAGCAAACACTTTAAAAACAACCTCTCTTCAGGACAAAATTACTTTATTTTCCTTAACAAAGAAAAATGCATTTCCATTTCTCATACTTAATTTTATTAAAAACATAAATCTTGTTTTTCTCACATTCAGAGATGCTTCCTTTTCTATTTCTAATGGCATTGCTTGCATATATTAGAGTTTGTTTAACTCTTGAATACCCTCATTTTTAGTTAAAATAGAGAAGAAACGATTACAAACTGTTTTGTCTGTTAGCATTCTGCTGGTTGGCAAATTTAGAAATACTTTGAGAGTATCTAGAAACATGTTTTCTCATAGCAGAATTTTCAGCGTGACACATACGTATTTACTAAGAGACCATAACTATCTTTAGCATCTCTGTAAAAGAAAATCTGTGTTGAGTAATTATTGTTCTAGTATATTATCTTATTTGGAAATAACCTAGATATTTAAGGACTTCCCACCATTTAATTTAACTTAGCAAAATTCTAAGGATGGAGGTTACCAAGGAGATTTGGGACACTATCTTTAAGTAGACACGCCATAAAACACTTATTCCTGAAACGTTCACCTGCAAATTTTTACCCCGCTTACGTTTATTTACTTGTTCCTAACAATCATACTGAGATTACTCATGAAAATTTCATGAGACATTAAAGCAGTTAGCCCTCATTTTAGGTTATTTTTCTTGCTGACAACGTTTATAACAGAGATAACATGAGCTAATTTTACTTTCAGTAAACCGAGGTAGAATAAAAGAATTATACATAATGCTGATAGCTCCAAAGACATGTCTGTATTAATGAAACCAGCAAATGTGAACTTGCTTTATTTCCCAAAAATTACCCTAGATCACATGAGCTTGAAAAATGTTTGGGTTAGTTTTTATTATATTTCTGAGATTTAGAAATAGTTCAAAAGGACTTGTTTTTAAGCCAATTAAATAGAGCTTTTTTATAAATTAATTTGGGCACCACCATCTACAGGTAGAAAAATGCCATATCTATCATGTATACATAGAGATATACATAGACAGACAGACACAGAGATCTGGTTGCTTTCATTTTAAAACTTTAGCCATGAATCTGGTAGAAAACAAAACCCACTGGTTTATAAATAACTGTCTCTGATGGACAGAAAAAGTTAAGGCTGCCCACTTAAAAGGTTTTTGCTAGTATTTGTGGAGAAGACTACTAAGATTTGTATTCGTCCTTGACAAGTAATCTTAAGGATGCTATGCTCCAGAGTTGAGGCAAGAGAGCCTTTTTAGCAGTTTGTATTTCTGAAAGGCCTCCTCCACCACTCCCACCCCTTTTTCAAATGGTTTCAGACCATTGTTTTAGTTACCTCCTGGGGTGTTTACATTTCAAAGACATTGTAAGATTTGTATCTTCAAGAGATGGAGAAAGAATGCAAGTTTTCTCCTAGGAGTTCCTGGTATATTTCTCTATTTTTCTCTGTTATCAGAAGTCTAGGGTAATCACTATTTAAATTTCTCCTCTTTTTCATACGTGGAACAATTGTACTTCAGTGTTCTCATTTTTTTTTTTTTACAATATCCGTCAATGTCCAGAGGCAAATAGGAAGGGCGCTGAATGGACTTTAACTTGCTCTTGGAGTTATGTTTTTATTTCTCTAAAAATTCAAGCTGTAAATCAAGAATTGTTGATTCTAACCTTTTTGGGTCTGCATTCTTGCAAATTATCTTCGAAGAATTTGGTAGCCTTTTTCGCTAAAACATTTAGAGGTTAAGGGACGCCTGGGTGATTCAATTGGTTGAGCATATGATCTCAGCTCAGGTCTTGATCTCAGGATTGTGAGTTCAAGCCCCACATTGGGCCCCATGCTGGGCATGAAGTTTACTAAACCACACACACACATACACACACACACACACACACACACACACACACACACCACACGTTTAGAGGTTGATGTGCCCACTCAGCCAGCCACACTATTTTAAATTTGCCTTGTTTTGTTTTAGGGAGGAAATCTCCAACTAAGATGGAAATGGAAATATTTCTGTATTTTTGATCTTCCCGGTTTAGTGCAGTATGCCTTTGAAAAGTCCGTATAAAGCTTTCAACAAAGGCCTTTGGATGAGATCATCTTCTTTCTGAGTGTGCAGTTTAACCTTAGACCAATTCACTTTAGGGAGGAAAACCTCCGATGCCGATCCTATCAAATCTTGAATACCGGCCTGAGTTGAGCTATTTTCTGGTCATTTGTAAAGGGGCCTGGGAGAAATTCTGGCCATCTGTTTCCTCTATGATAGGGCATTAATTTTGTAATGTTTTTCTTTAAATTTGGTAGGATCTTTGGGAAGTAGAGGTAAAAGGGCTTTATAATTTAAAAGATCCCCTGTTGTCCAGGGGACATGAATTCTTTGGGTGGGGTCTAGGGCATATTTGCAAAGAATATACCACATAAGAGGACCTGAAACTGGCAGAGCCTGATTACAGAGCCCAACAAAACAAGTTCTATGACTGAGTTTTATTGTCCATTCCAGGTGCTTTTGTTCAATCAAGGGCTCTTAGTATTTACAGGAGTGACCTGTACATTCTGGGTTTAGAGATGAGACCAGAGCGCTCTCCGAAAGTCTTACAGGGAAAGAGAAGCTAAAATAAGCATCTAGATGTTTAAGGGATATTTCTGGAGAAGTTAGAGGATTTTGACAGCTAAGAGAACTTGCTAAGGAGACCAGGCAAGATTCTAAGGAGAGTTTGTGTTGCACGGGGACTTTAATTTTTGTTCTGTCGCTTTATCTTGTAATTCTGTCGCTTTGTCTTGTTAAGGGAATCCCTAAGGCTAGCAGTTATATTTCCTTGTAGCTATCTTTTATTATTTTTTTAAGTTTATTTACTTACTTATTTTGAGTGGGGGGAGGCAGAGAGAGAGGGAGAGAGAATCCGACAGCACAGAGCCTGACACGGGCCTCAGTCTTACGAACCATGAGATCGTGACCCGAGCTGAATGTATCTATCTATCTTTTCATTTGGTCTTTCCATGAGCACCCATGAGACAACTGTTTAGGATGAGAGCTCTCAAAAACTCTTTTTTTCAAATACAGAAGTCTTTCCAATTCAAAAGAGTCATCATCTGGCCATTGATAAGTAGGATCTTATTTTTATCTCAATAATGACTCAAACCAATAAGCCATTTTATGGCTTACCCAAGGACACAAGAGGCCTCTGACGAGAGAGTGCAAAAGATGTAGTCCTGACAGGATCCAGAGAGTTCATTCCCAGGGTTAGCCTCAGAAAGCAAGGGACTTCTTATGACAGATGTTAAGAACTGTGTGGTAAAAACAGTATCTCTGGTCTCTCACAGGAATGGGGGATGCCTCCAGCCACAAACCCACTACTCTGTGACTGGGCCGACGCTACTGGGAATGAGACTTTCCAGCACTAACAAAGCAATGGAGGTTGAGATGACAAAGACCCTATGGACACACTCCCTTAAGAGCTGGCACAACTGGGGCGCCTTGGGTAGCTCAGCCAGTTAAGCATCCGACATCAGGTCACGATCTCACCGTTCATGGGTTCGAGCCCCGCATCGGGCTCTGTGCTGACAGCTCAGAGCCTGGAGCCTGCTTTGGATTCCGTGTCTCCCTCTCTGTCTGTTCCTCCCCCACTTGCACTCTGTCTCTTTCTCTCTCTCTGTCTCTCAAAAACAAATAAAGATTTGAATAAATTTTAAAAAAGAGCTGGACAAAGAGAACTCTGCTTATGACTTTGTGTCTCAGAAACCCCAGTCTATTCAACTGGCTGCCAGATGCACGCCTATATTTGTATCTTGTGGATAGGGGGGACCGGAGAGAACATTCTCATTGGTCACAGGACCAAGCTCTCAGGACATAGAACAAGATGAAAGGAAAACCCCATCAGATCTATGGTTTTCCTCCTTCTGATAAATAACACAAAAGACAAAAACAAAAGAAAGCAATGATTATCTCTGGAGGAACGGAATTAGTGGAAATCAGGAGTATTCGTAAAACTCTTTACCAAAATTGCTATACCCAAGGAACTAGTTCACACAAATATTTTTTCCTGCTAATTTAAACTTATAAACAGAAAATGACTCTCACCACTCTTCCAGTAGACCCTGCAGGCAGAGATCCCAGAGCCTGATGTGGTACGAATTCTTACCTTGACAGAGGTCCCAGGATCTCTCCAGGATTCCTGGAGAGAGTAGTGTCCAGCCAGGGCAGAATCCCATGCTGGCCACCAAAACTGTAGGGAAGGAAAGCGTTTCCCTTCTTATCTTCTAGGTTCTTTGCCTAGAACCTAATAAATAAATTGACATAATTCAGATTAACAGGAGAAAACCAACTTTAATTATATAGGTACAAGGGCCCCACAGAGACATGAGAGGTTCCCCAACAGTCGGGCAATTGAGTTTTATATGCCACCTGGAGTTGAGGAGAAGGGGGAGGGGTCTGGGACTTCAAAAGGGAAGAAGACATCCACAGAAAGGTGGGAAAAGCAAATGTGTGGTGAACGAATATTTGCTGTGCCCAGCAAAGAAGTCTTTCTTATGTAAGAAAAAAAAGTTATCTTTGATAATACTCTCTTCCTGGTATAGGCTCTCTCGCTAAATTCTTTCAGGCAGTTGAGAAGAAGGTAAAAACACCCTTCTTAAGTCTGTAGGACCTTGATCATCCTCAGCTCAAAATGATGCACCCGCCAGAGTGTTGCATTCTGCACAAAACCCCCGCCCCATCCTTTTGTCCCTAAGACGTTTTCTGAAGTATGCAACAATTATTTATAAATTTATACATGTGTATATAATTATTAATACATTTATTTTTTTTAATTTTTTTTAAAGTTTATTTATTTTTGAGACAGAGAGAGAGCATGAATGGGGGAGGGGCAGAGAGAGGGAGACACAGAATCCAAAACAGGCTCCAGGCTCTGAGCCGTCAGCACAGAGCCTGACGCGGGGCTCGAACTCACCGACCGCGAGATCATGACCTGAGCCGAAGTCGGCCACTTAACCGACTGAGCCACCCAGGCGCCCCTAATTATTAATACATTTATATTCAACTTGACTTACAAATTACTCACAGCGCACTAGGTATTATGCTGGATGCTGAGATATAGTGCTAAAAACAAAAACAGGGTCCCTTGTTGCATGTACAGTTATAAGGGGAAACAAATATTAATCAAATAATTATACTATTCATTGAACGTCTGCTTTGTCAAATGACAAAACGAAAACACTTTAGAAATGAGTTCGGTGTCCTTTACTCAAGCGAAAGCACAGATTGGAGGAGTGCAGTTCCTCCCCAGGGATTTTGGGTAAGACTGAGTTTAATATGGCTTAGAAGAGACAAGGCAAAACAGGGTGTGATTGGCTAGGAAGTCAGGGATTTCCTCACAAGGCCAAGAGGTTCTGTTTGCCAGGGAAGGTAGGCTAGCGAAAGCCAAGTTGGAGGGTTGTGATTGCCACTAGCCGTCCGCGTAGATTCTCCGTAAGAGCAGGCTGACTTGGGTCTAGACCATGGCATGCGCTGGCACTGGGGTGGCATCCATTTTGTGGGTCTCAAAACACAAGTTAACACGATCAAATTTAAAACAAAACCAGAGACTTTGAAGGGGAGGAACGGAGTTTGTTAGACTTTCTACAGAATGTTTTGTTCCCAGAGCAACAACAACAACAACAAAAAGAGAGGCAAAAAAAAGTTTTTTGTGTGCAAATACTCCTGGAAAAGACAGCAAGTCGCACCAAGCTATAAATGATTAAATCAGTGCTTTTCCTAGATCTGAGTTTTCTGAAGAGAATGAAATCACAGAGGTAATGCGGCGCTGAGAGTGGGGGGGAAGAACACAGCAAAGAGATGCTGGAGAGCTCAAGACAAACGTTGGCTGCTTCTGTAATTTCGCCCGGGGCCAAGACTGCCGGTGCTACACCGGGTCGCAGGAAGTCTGTTAGCGTTTACCCACTTCCTACTGAGAAAAGAAAAGAACCTCAGAGCACCAGCGTCTAGAGAAAGAGAGAAAAGCAACTTTTAAATGAAAAAGTCCCTCCTCTGCGACGTGAGAAAGCTTCCTTTTAAATTGGATAAACAGCTGCACACCCAAGAATAACCAGCAGTGAAAACAGCCCTACTCAGACCACCTGTCCTTGTTTTCGGGGCGGGAAACCAACTGCATTTCATTCTGCAACAAAATGGGCAATTCCAGATGCATGGTCCCTTGGTGTCCTATGGTCAAGTGTTCCCTCTGTGCTGGGGTCCGGTCCCTCTCCACGAGCCATTTCTCAGAAGGTGTATGAGCCTTTGCTGTAGATGACAACAGCCTTGTCCCAGAAACCCAGGTGTCTGTGTTGCAATTTTCTCGCTGGAACTTTCCAAAAGTGCTTACCATCGCTGACACCTCCAGCACCACTGATTTGGCTTGATTGTGTGGATCAGGCCCTCGTACCCTTACCAAGACCTCCAACACGCTCATCCAGTCTGATTAACAGGTTGTCATTGCCGAGTGGACCGGTGTGATAGTCTGTGGGATGGCTAGATGACCCAGGTCTCTTTAGATCATAGTATGACAGAGGATGGAAGAGGATGGGGCAAAACTAAAAATATATGCCAATGTCCATTCCGAGCGAATATCAATTGTTTCTGATTCTCTTTAGAGAGAGATGAAAAGAACGCTTTTGCCAGTCAATACCCGGTGCCCCAGATCATGTTCATCGGGTGTAGCAAAAGGCAGATGTAATTGGATTTACTATTTGCTTGAGTTTTAGGTAATTCATTGTCGTCTTCCACGATCTGTCTGCTGCTACGGAGGCCAGACCGGTGAATTAAATGGAGCTTATGATAAGGGCCATGACCCCTGCCTCCTTCAGCTCTTTAAAACCAGAGCTAATTTCTGCCATTCCCACTAGGATGTGATATTGTGATATTGTTTGTGATTTACTTTCCTGGCCAGCAGGTGGAAATGGTGGCACAAAGGATTTCACTTAGCCTTTCTCAATAAATAGCTCTTACCCCTCAGGCCAAGGAACTAATGGATGGTTTTGCTAAATACCAAGTACTTCTATTCCCTTTATACATGTAGGGACCAGGGAAGTGGTCTTCGGGTGGATCTGCAAACCTAATACACACAACTGTGAGCCAGATCTGGGCCAAACTTCCAATTATTACCTGGCCCCCATGTAGCTCCTACTGTATCAGTGAAGACAAGATAATACTTCCAGTTCCTACATATCTCCTCGGATCTGGTGCTCAAGAGTCCTTAAAATGTTTGAGTATTGCCCTTTCCCCAGTGGAGTAAATGGCTGGAATCCCTTTGGGGAATAACTGGTAGACCCAATGTTGTATACACTTCCTGTGGTGTTTAGGGTCCTTCCTCCTGGGAGCCCAGCCTCTCCTTCAGTGAATGAGTTCCAGACCTGAAAGCTGGCTCATCTCTGAAAACTGAGCCAGGAATCATGATATTTTCTTAGAGTAACTGCTATGAGCCTCCTAATCATCCATTCTTGTTGGGTTTTTTTTGTTTTTGCTTTTATTGTACAGATTAGGCAGTACCCTCGTTGGCTGCCCATAGATTGTGCCACGAGGGGTGCTGTGTTCTATTAATATCTTCATAACTCTGCAGGTCAGGCACCCATCGATTGTAGCTTTGCTGTTATTTATGATAATTGTACCCATCTGGCTTCTGACAGTTAAGCACCGCCGCCTAGCCACTGCTACAGGCTTATCATCTCCACTGTCACAAGGGAACCTATTTCTGCAACACTATTTCCTATCAGCACAGCCCTACAGAGAACCATTACTTACCTTCTTTTTTGTTTTTAATTTTTTTTTAATGTTTATTTTTGAGAGCGAGACAGAGCATGAGCAGGGGAGGAGCAGAGAGAGAGGGAGACACAGAATCCGAAGCAGGGTCCAGGCTCCAAGCTGTCAGCACAGAGCCCGACGTGGGGCTCGAACTCACAAACCGTGAGATCGTGACCTAAGCCAACGTCAGATGCCTAACCGACTGAGCCACCCAGGCGCCCCCATCACTTACCCTCTTATTGAGGCTGGTGCCCCTCTCAGTACATTCTTTACTGTTCCTCTGGACACTTCTGTGAAACATAGTCATCCAGCCTTATGTATTATATTCATTCTAACATACCCACGTCTATGAGCTTTCTAATCCCTTCTTCTGCCAATCCCATGGTAATTCTGGCATTTCTACCTAACTAATGAGCCATCACTTTTGCCATACTTCTGGGAGATGTCTTAGGAGTATGTTTATATCACCTCCTGAGGCCCTTGCGAGGGAGTTTTAAAAAATAATAAAATGCCCTCATATCAATAAGCTCCCATGGGGCGCCTGGGTGGAGCAGTCGGTTAAGCGTCTGACTTCAGCCAGGTCACGATCTCGTGGTCCGTGAGTTCGAGCCCCGCGTCGGGCTCTGGGCTGATGGCTCAGAGCCTGGAGCCTGTTTCCGATTCTGTGTCTCCCTCTCTCTCTGCCCCTCCCCCGTTCATGCTCTGTCTCTCTCTGTCCCAAAAATAAATAAATGTTGGAAAAAAAAAATAAGCTCCCTTTGATCTAAATGTGTGTTCTGCTTCGCCAACTCCTTGATTCAGAACAGTCAGAATATAATCCCATGCCCTCTTTCCTGGCTAGGTTCTGCAGTTCCTTCGAGAATACCGTCTCATTCCTTCCTAGTCAGGCCAAGCATGTCTTTGCTTGGAGAACCTTCTGTGTCATCTTCACGAAAGGAATGAGTCTAAGCCTTAATAGGAAAGAATGGTGCTCTCATTCAGGCTCAGAGTGTCTAGAAAAATAGAGAAATTTAAGACTGCAAGACCATTAATCCAGATGTCCCCATCTCATGTGCCAGACGCCCATTCTTTCCCAACCAGAACCTTGACTTGGGCATAGCTGACCTGCCTTTGCTGGGAATGAAATTTTCTTTGGCCCTTGGCCACTCTTCTGATTAAGTCCTAGGCCAGGTCTTCAAAATTCTATGTCCTTCCCCCTGCAGATGAGTGTCTCGTTACATGCAACCATGAGGAGATGTAGGCGAGAGAGGACATCCATGTTTTCACTGAGACCCAGATACAAATTTCAATGAATGAAGAAATGAAACGACTGAATGAATAAAATGAATGAGGTTCCACATCAGAATCACATGTGGAGCTTATAAATATGAATTCTTGCCCCCTCTCTCTCCCACACTTCGACAATATGAGTTTATAAATCTTGGAGTGGAGCTTGGGAATCTTTAACATTTGGTAGCCCCTCGGGTGAACTTCATAGGTCTCCAGTTGAGTTATTTAACAAGACAACCATTCAGTTTCCTGGCTACCCCCGACACAGCTACTGTTTTTTAACTGAAAACAAACCCAAACCTGATGGTACCAAAGTTTGGAAGTAACTTTACGCACCATCTGCTTTTATTGGTTCCGGGGCATGCCCCACCCAGGGCTAACTTCCACAGCACTGGGTCTCCACAGAGCGTGGAGCAGAAGAGTAACATCCTAGGAGGCAATCAGTTTTGATAGGACGGTAGGGGCCGTATTAGCAACCCAAATCTCCAAACTGCTTGCCTGAAAAATGCGAGCAGTATGAGAAAGCGGGATACCAGGACAAGAGGAAAACACCCAGGGTAGCCACAGTGATTCAGCACAGTCCCATGTGAAGTGAGCCCCCCATGGGCACATCTTTGGAATACGCCCTGTGGGATAATAAAATACAAATGTTTGGACTTACGGGGCACCTGAGTGGCTCAGTCGGTTGAGCGTCCGACTTCGGCTCAGGTCATGATCTTGCAGTTGACAAAAGAGTTCAAGCCCCGCGTCAGGCTCTGTGCTGACAGCTCGGAGCCTGGAGCCTGCTTTGGATTCTGTGTCTCCCTCTCTCTCTGCCCCTCCCCCGCTCATGCTCTGTCTCCCTCTGTCTCCAAAATAAAAATAAACATTAGAAAAAAAATTTTTATAAACGTTTGGACTTAGTCATCCCTGTTCCTGATACAGAGCCCCTAAAAACCTTGGAATCTCTTGAATGATGACAATATCTTCTGTATGGTAAAGAGAAGACTGGGCGGGGGGGAGGGGGGAGGGGAAGGCACTAAATAACTTCAGGATAGGAGCTGCTGGCCAGGAACACCAACCCAGTGACTAGAGGCTAGAACTTTCAGCCTCACCGGCCTCCCTCCAGGGAGAGGAGAGGGGCTGGAGATTGGTCAACCAGCAATGGTTCGATCTATCATGCCTACGTAATGAAACCTCCATAAAAAACAAAACAGAACAAAAACTAGACAATGAGGCTCGAGGAGCTTCCAGGGTGGTGAACACATCAATGTGCTGGCAGAGCGGTGTGCCCATTGAGGGCACACAAGCTTTCCATTTCTCACCCCTATACCTTGCCCTATATGTCTCTTCCCTTTGGCTGCCCCTGAGACGTATCCTTCACAATAAACTGGTAATATTATATAAAGCACTTTCCTGACTCCTGTGAGCTGCTCTAGCTAATTACCAAACCTGAAGAAGGGGTCATGGGAAACTGAATTCGTAATCGGCTGGGCAGAAGTGTCGGTGGTCTGGGCACCCCATTTGTGGCTGGTGTCTGACATGGGGGCAGGCTTGTGGGACTGAGCTCTCATCCTGACCTGTGGGGTCTGCACGAAGTCCAGATCATAAGTGTCTGAATTGAATTGGATTGTCGGACACCCAACTGGTGTTGGAGGATTGGTTGTTGGTGTTGGAAAAACCCACACAGAACCTCACACCATGTCCTCCTATGGCTATGTCCCTATGCCAGAAAGGCCCAGCCAGGCTGGTAGACAAGGTCTTCTACTGACTTCTCTGCCCACTCAGGGCCTCGCACTGAGAAACGAGCGATTGGTAATGATGGGGCTCAGGACATGCTACCCCAAAATATGGCACTTGTCATATTGAATATCTTAAGCTAAAGAAATTTGAAAAACGGCAGAAGCAGGAAGGTTACCCTGATAACCCTCTTCCCCAGCCCAGTTACCTTCTTCCCTGAAACAGATCATTCTCCCACATGGAAGGTTCCCTCTCTGTACCAAGAGGAAGGAAGATGTTCTTTTTTTTTTTTTAATTTATTTATTTCGAGAGAGAGCATGAGTTGGGGAGAAGCAGAGAGAGAGGGAGAGAGAGAGAGAGAGAGAGACAACCCCAAGCAGGCTCTGCATTGTCAGCACAGAGCCCAATGCAGGGCTCGATCTCATGACCCTGGGATCATGACCTGAGCCAAAATCAAGAGTCGGTCACTTAAGCAACTGAGCCACCCAGAAGCCCTCAGAAGATATTCTCATCTCCAGAGATGGGGAGTTTAGAATCAAGAAATCTGTGCAAACAAATCTTGTTACACTGACCCCTATCTTCCTCCTTATCTCTCTACCATTTACTACCCCTAGCCCAAATCCGTTTGTTTTGTCAATTCCTGACAAATTTACTGTTTCTTTGTCTAAAACATACAAAAGGCTTCCTGCTCTGGTCCCTCCTTCGTCTTCAATCTCTTGTGAAAGTGTCCACATACATGAAAATTTTAATAAAACGTGTGTGCTCTTCTCTTATGAATTTGTCTGTCAGTTTCACTCTCAGACCCAGCCAGGGCACCTCAGTGGGTCAGAAAACTTTTTCCTCCCCTGCAGTTACAGAAGGGTCTGGATCCTCTACCTCCTCCCACAACCCTGGGCGTGCACGATGCACGATGCACGATGCACACTTACCCAGGCATAAGCCCCTGGCCTTCTCCCTCTTCCTCCATCAGGAACAGGGCCCTGCGGTCCAACCAGCCCTTTTCACAAGAGGTGTCCAACAACAAACCTCCGCTCTGACCTCATGTGGAACTTGGTCTCCAAAGTGTCTGACCAGACTTAAAACACCTCCACACAGAGGTTCCATTATCACCACACACACAAAATCCAACCAAATGTGCCCTCTTCCCCCAACGCAAACCCCTCTCCCAACCTGTGTATCATTTCTGTTTACTCATTAAATATTTACTGAGTTCTTCTTTTTTTTCACGTTTACTTATTTTTGAGAGAGAGATACAGCATGCAAGAGTGGGGGAAGAGCAGAGAGAGAAGGGGACAGAGGCTCTGAAGCGGGCTCCACACGGACAGCAGCGAGCCCAATGCAGGGCTCGAACTCACAAACTGTGAGATCATGACATGAGCCCGTGTCGGACACTGAATCGACGGAGCCACCCAGGCATCCCTTAAATATTTATTGAGTTCCTAATATTTGCCAGGCACTACACTCGATGTTGGAGATACAAAACAAGCATAGAATCAGGTCCCTACTACCCAAGAGCGTAAGTCTATTTTGAAAATGTGCGTGCTTAACCTAGATGAATTAGTCAAAAATGAAAGCAGGACTGTTGTGAACTGTTGTTCAGTTCTGTATGTTCCACAGCACAGGGTACAGTGGAAATGCTTTTGAAACGACCAAATGAACAAATGGGAAATCAGATGAAGGAAAGCAAAGCTAACTAAGCTGCTGAGACAGCAACAGAATGTCCATTAGGCACCTTCCTCCTTGTGGGTAACTGCTTTCTCTACTTTCAGATATGGGCCTCGGGATTCTTTGCAAATGCTGTTCCTTTCTGCTGGGTTACTTAAGGATAACAATTGACTTTTCCCTTTTAAGTTACCAACACTCTCTGCTAATAACATCACTATCAAGCTTCTAGAGCCGGACAGCTAAAAACTACTCACAGCAAATGGCTACTGATGAGTCAGAAACCCTTAAAAGCTGTAATCAGGGGCCAGCATGATGCATGCAGGTTCACGGTTAGGCAGGCAGGAGTCACCTCCAGGAAGGATAACGATTATTCCCAAGAGCGCCAAGGCTGTGCACCACCCCCTTCCCAGCACCTGGCTTCTCGTTAATTTACCTGTGACATGTTGCTACACTTAATTGCATTTGACAATTAGTAACATTTCAACACCTCTTTTAATGGGACAATTAAGAGAGTGCTTGTCTTGGTTGCAGGAAAATATATGAGCTGATTTTTCAGAGGGAAAGAAAAAAGACCAAACGTAAACCTCCAGTGGTATTTCAGTTACAGACAGCTTTGAGGTAAGACCTTTCCCTTTTGCATTTTGCAAGAATTATGTGCCAGCACGCCTTTTCGCGTTTGTTTGTTTGTTGCTTGGTTTCTCTGAATGAGCATTTCTCTACCAGACAGCTCCAGGCCGTTCACGCAGCCACGAGATATTAATTACAAGGAAGAATGAATGCTAAGCAGTTGCCGTTCCTCATTTCTCACTCGTGTTGTTGCATTGATTGCTTGGGAAAGCGGATGCCCCGAAGGCAGTATTTTGCACAATCAATCCGGGCCCCAGGGAAGCCTGAGCAGAGTCTTTGAGCCTTTGTCCTGGCTTCCAGTTCTCGCCAACAGACTGGTGGGGAAGTGTGGCCCCTAGAGATCTGTGAAAAACCTTAACTAACTTGCTATTTGTATTACCCACCCCTGCCATACACGTTAGTAACAGAAAAGTTACCAGTTGCCCTGTCACTAAAAAAAAAAAAAAAAAAAAAAAGGAAAAAAAATGTACCTTTCAACAATAGCTTACAAATCTTTGGACTCACGAACATTAGATTGTCCCTGTAGACAAGCCAGCAGGGAGTCTGTTCTTGAAGATTCATCTAATAAGAGCTGTGAGGGGCCCAGAATTGAATGTGTCATTAGCAAAGGGTTGATGCATTGCATGTTCTGAAACAATTACTTAGCAGAGCAGATGGAATGGATCATGGAAGTGGTTTCTGTGTTAGAAGAAGTCCCAAGAATGTGGGGCCCCTGACTGGCTGTGTTGCTAGAACATCCACACCTACGTCCTGAAACCTATGCCCTCACCACAGGTGGATGCTTCGTATTGCTCATTATCTATTGCTTTGTCTCGTAGGCACTTGGACCATTTGCCCCTGACCCAGCAGATTGTAAACTCCTCTGACACCAAGAATTATGTCGTATTCTGTGCTAAATAGTTCACAACTCAAGTACAATGTATGCTTATTTATCTTATTAATAATAATTAGAACTGTTGGGTATCCTTCAATAAGCATTGGTTGAATTACATTGTATTGAACTTTTAGATTTGGAGTCGGACTTACTAAATTAATACTGGTTTGATTAACAGTTACCCTTTTTTACCCCCATTTCCCCCCCCCCCAAAGTGCCTCTACAGGTGGAAGCCTGGGAAGGGCAAGGAAAGCGTTTCTGCTCCCTCCAGCTCCCTTAATCAGCTTGGGTTGGGGCAGCATCCACTCCAAAGTGGCTGGGCGTTTGTAACCCAAGCACTGTCACAATGTTCCCCAAGGGAGAAATGCAATCAAAGGAGCAATAATGACTTTCTGTGAGCTGGGATGAACAACCTCATCTCTCAGGTCACTAGGGCAACCAGCTTCCAAAATCCCAGCACTGCTTTCTCTTCCCCCACCTCCACCCCCACACTGACGCGGTGCCTCTTCCCTTGCCCCCCCACACCACAGCTTGTCCCCAGGGACCTCCACTCGCCTCTCTGAGAGTCTAAACAGAACTTCTACAGGCTCATCACCCTCCTGGATCTGTAGGGATGCGGGGTCGCTGGTTCCAAAAGATGGCCTTGATTCCTACCTGCACTGAACATCCTCAACTGTGGCACCTCCTCAGCATGTGCACACACACACACACACACACACACACACACTCTCATGCATGCACACACACACATGCACGGCTAACTGCACACACTAATGCCACATCTTGCTAATTGCATTACCCTTGCTGGTTATTATTAAGGTCTTGCTTTCAGGACGTAGAGAGAACCAACCACATAATGATCAAGGAGACAAATGGAGCATATCAGTGCAGCCGCTGTGCAATGATAATGAGTTACATAAATCAAAAGTTCAGTAATTTACCTATCAGATTGAGCAGTGAATAGGGATCTTCAGTTACT
This sequence comes from Felis catus, assembly GCF_018350175.1. Classification (NCBI taxonomy): domain Eukaryota; kingdom Metazoa; phylum Chordata; class Mammalia; order Carnivora; family Felidae; genus Felis; species Felis catus. Next base: position 33,399,379 of record NC_058384.1, on the reverse strand, counting down.
GTGATTGTTTTGTGATAGATTTTTTTAATAACCCTTGTACGTAAATGTCCTGGAAACTAGAGATTTGTTTCCTACAGGGAGGAAGCAGAACGCTGTGTGAAGAACATGGCACGAGTCAAGAGACCCTTTAGCTAATTTTAGCTCAGCCATCTTGGGGAAGGAAGCCAGCTCCCTTCTCTCCGGGCTTCGGGTTCCCCTATCAAATAGACTCTGTAAAGGTCCCTTCCTCTCTGAGATTCTGTTACCCATACTGCTCAGAAAAGTACAGCAGGGCTCGCCCTGCCTCTCACTCTACAGATGGCAGCAGCTTTGATGAGCTCCAGCCAGCCCTTCACCGGCTCGAGAAATGTGAGTTTCCCCCCACTCTGTGCGTGCTGCTCCACTCCCCAAACCCTCCACTAAATCCAGAGATGGTATAGCCCTCTGCCTCTTTTTACACTTGGTGAAGTGGGTTGTCTACACACGCAGTGTAGGTGTCATCCTACGCCACGTAGGTGGTGTCGCCCACAGTAACTTCCTTCCGTTTCAGCACAGACTGTCGACGCCATTCACCATTTTGTTTTGTTAGTGATTTGTGGGTTAATACTTCGGCACTTTGAAGGCTAGGTTATCTTCTGAACCCATACGACTAATCATTCATTTTACTCTGATTTCCCAGGGGAATAATCCCCAGGAAGTGGCAGGGGATTGAGTCATGCTCAGACTCTGGGAGTAGAAGCCCTGCCAGACTCTCAGATTCAGAGAGGAGCCTGGGGCACTGGGGGTCCTTTGTGGGGTGGCGACAAGGAGTATGTGTGTGTGTGTGTGAATACGTGTGCAACATGTATGCGTGTGCACATTACGTGTAAACATGTACATGCATGTCTGTACGTCTATGTGTATACGTATTTCTATGTATGTGTGTTTCTCTGTGTGTGTGTGCGTATGTCCACACATATGTACATGTGTGTGCACTTGTGTGCCCATATATATACGTGTATGCTTCTCTGTATGTATGTGTGAACAGCGCTGATGTCTCCTGATTTAAGTCCTGGATCAAGTGAAGGTTATATCTACAATAAAGAGGGCGAAGAAGCCAAAACCTCACCCCTTCTCCAAACCACTGGCCTCTGCCGCCCCTTCCAAACAAGGATCCCTTCCCTCCGACCGCAGGGAGAAAATAATCATCTTCTCCGCATCATCTTCTCCGCACGGAAAGAGACGGAGCATGAAGCAAGTTGGCTCCAGCTCCTCTAGAAACGAGCAGATAAACAAACAAACGGGAGCTTGGAAGGAAGAGATGGTTTATGAATAAAACAATGTTTTATTAAGTTGCTATTAAATTTCAATTGAACAGGGCTTGGGATACATAGGCGCAGACATATTCCTGAAACTAATTGGTTTTCCACATCTGCCTTGCTTCCTAATTGGACTAATTACCACACTGTAGGATCATGTTCATCGTACTACACAAAGCAAGAAACCTTGATTTACAGTGAGAGGAGCAGCAATTAGAGGGAATTAATTCATAAAGCAACATCTAAATAAATCATATTATGAAAAGACAGCAATGTAATTATTGTGACTGGTGGGTCCCTGGTGGGGGAACATCAAACTTCAACCTCAAACCAAGCTGCCGGATGCTCCCCGGATCAGTGCTGCATTCTCCTATTTCATCAAGCATGTACTACCTATTCTTTAAGGCCTAATTGAAGTGCCGTGTCAAAAACAATATGGCCCAACACTTCTCCTCTCCGGCAGCGGAGGGAAAAACATCAAGTCCTCACCACCTCGTATTTGTCCTTTGTCAGAATTAAATATGAGCTCAGCACGACACGGGTAATGCGTTATGGCTGCAGTTTCAAAATGGGAGGCTTTGCAAACTTAAGTGTCATTATGAATCTTCTCTCGACATGCAGTGGTAGTTTTGGGGTTGCAGCTAAGAGAGCTTATTAGTCGGAATAGCATGTTAAACTTGGTGCTTCAATAATTCATGGCTCCCGGTTATGTAGTCGCAGGCGAGGTCCCGCCCGGCTGTAACGGGTCTGAAGTCCTTGCAATATTTACGGTAGCTCCTTCCCCTTTGACAGGGAGATCCTCCGCGCTTCCCTTTGCTGTTTTTGCTTTTTGTTTGCTTTCTTACTATCATCAGATAGAACCTGAGAAGGGCTTGTGAAGGACATCCAGAGTTAAGTTCTTTGAGCCTCGGTTTCCCCATCCATAACATCCAGCGATTTTTTTCTTACCTCAGGTGCATCCTGCAAGATGCTCAAAATAGGGTTTCCTCACTTTTTTACAGCAAGACATATGTAGAAAGTGATGTTTTATAACTTTGAAATCTATTTTTGAAAGAGAGAGAGAATGCGAGCAGGGGTGGGGCAGACAGAGAGGAAGAAAGAGAGAGAGAGAGAGAGAGAGAGAGAGAGAGAGAGGGAATCCCAAGCAGGTTCCACGCTGTCAGCACAGAGCCTGACATGGGGCTCTAGCCCACCATCCTGGGATCATGACCTGAGCTGAGATCAAGAGTCAGACGCTTAACCGACTGGGCCACTCAAGTACCCTGAAAATGATGTTTTTATATGATGCTCAGGTAATCAGAAGGGACTGTTTGTGGCCAAAGCCATTAGAATTTCTGGATCCGGGCTCTGGCCACCCCAGCATCTGCCCTCCTGCCTTATTGACTGAGGGAATCAGTATCTTGATATCCCTATAATTCATTGGTGCCACAGATTCCTATTGGGGAACTCTTCCCCAAAGAAGCTACACTCTCTACTTCAAAAGAGTTTCTTGCACTCGAAGTGGCCTGGATCAGCCCAGTCCTGCAGCCTCCCCTTCACATTACAGCAGGTCATTACTCAGCAGGTAACCTGAGTTCACGGTCGACTAGGAAGCCTACCTTTCCTCATCTCTGTCTGCTGGTGGAGAGGTGGGGACCACTCAAAGGAAAATATTGTAGGAAAATAACCTCCAACCCCAGTGCAGGGGCTCTGAACTTCCCTTGGAAGGACTTATCCCGTGTGTATTAAATCAAGAAGTCAAGAGTTTAGCAGGGGGTCAGAGCAAGGCTTTAAAGGAATGTCAGTGACTCACAGGACTAGAAGAGGCTATACTAGAAGAATAGTGCTTTTAGAATAAAAAAGACCAGGATTTAGGGGCACTTGGTTGGCTTGGGCAGTAGAGCACAGTGCTCTTGATCTCGGGGTTGTGAGTTCGAGCCCCACATTAAGTGTAGAAATTACTTTAAAAAATAAATCTTAAAAAAAAAAGAGAGAGAGCAGGACTTAAATCTATTTCTGTGATATATAAGCTCAAACATACCATTCAACTTCTGTACCCCTGTTCTCATCCTTAGATGGATAATAAGACCTGCTTCATGAGGTTGTTACAAGGATCAAGAAATACAGTGTGTGTCATGTATTTCGCACCTTTCTAGGCGCAGACTAAGTCTCAAAAAATAAAAGCTACTGTGAGTAGCAGTAGCACTGCTCCTAGTTAATTTTTCTGGTCATTCTAATATAATCTCACTAAATGCTTGTCCATCTGAATGCCTCTGACAAAGGGAATTTACTTCCTGCGGAGGCAGCCCATTCAGTTTTGAAGCAGTCCCATTATCTCCTGGTTTCAACCTCTGTGTCTTTACTATGTCAGTGTGTGTTCACTTGAAAATGATTAATTTTGCCTAAATTGTTAGCTACAGCACCAACATTTCCAGGGAGCCAGGGAGCTCCCCTTCCCTTCCCTGTCCAGGCTCACTCTTAGATCTTTCTAGTTGGGGGCTATCTACAAGAGGCTGATTTTGGGGACAGTAATTCAAACACTTCTCTAAGCAGATTCTTCAAATCCAAGGCTATCTCTACCCTGATCTCATGAGCATTAATTTACCTAGATTTATAAAAACAATTTATAAAAACAATTAAAAAAAACAATTTATAAAAACAAAGAGAATAGCTTTGTTTTAAAAAAAAAAGCAGCTGATTCCATTTCTTTAAAATTTTTTTTCAACTTTTATTTATTTTTGGGACAGAGAGAGACAGAGCATGAACGGGGGAGGGGCAGAGAGAGAGGGAGACACAGAATCGGAAGCAGGCTCCAGGCTCTGAGCCATCAGCCCAGAGCCTGACACGGGGCTCGAACTCCCGGACCGCGAGATCGTGACCTGGCTGAAGTCGGACGCTTAACCGACTGCGCCACCCAGGCGCCCCTTCCATTTCTATTTATTGCTAGGCACTCCCTTAGGATGCAGATCTGTAAGAACAAATTTTGTTGTGATGTAGAATAGTATCTCATGCCACATCCCAAGACCCATTTGGATTCTAAGAGATTGTGTGGGTCATTCGCTAATATAAATTAAAGTTGAATAAATGTGAACATGTCTGCATGCGATGTAATGGTCTCAAACAATATAAGCAGAGGGTTTGAAGTAGAAAATTTGGAAGCAAAGCGCTCCAGCAACACCAGCAAATCTCCCTAGGGCGAGGGAACCCTTGGCAGGACTTTAGCAGGTGCACACGCCTCTACGCCTGGTGGAGAAGAGGCCAGAGTGCAGCTGGAGGCACCATGGGGCTGGACCCCAGCAGAAACACGGCCTCCCCTCCATCTGCTCATTGTTTTTGTGAGATGAGTGTGGGAGTAGCTTTGTATTGTTGGGGGGAGGGATACACATTTGGGGCTCAAGTGTCTAAATTCAGGTGCAGGCTTTTGAAGAGATATCAAGAAACATAGTTGTCTGATGCCTGGGGAACTTGGGGCCTTCAAAACATGTGGGAAGCTACGTTTTGGCTAAGTCCCTCCCTCTGGGGAAGGGGGAGCCCTAATCCCAGCTAACTCAGGATCAGGCAACCCAAGCCTCCAGATTCATTCACTGTATAGCCCTCTTTGCTTCTCTAGACTTCCAGCTCTACATCCTAACAGCCCTGTGTTTTTAGGAAAGTCACTGACAGTCTCTGAACTGTCTCATTAGCACCATGTGAGTGACAATCCTGCTTATCCGACAAGATTGAGGTGTGAGAAGTAAGTGAGACACTGTGTACAAAGGCATTTAGTCAACAGCAATGATGCCTTGGGCTCTCGGGTTGTTTAGAACAATCCATTTTGGAGCATCTTTCCTTCCAGGAACAGGAGCCTGGGCGGTAAGCAGCCCCCCACCCCCCACCGTGTATGTTCCTTTGATGTTCTATAGTCACATCACATTAAGCTGTGTCAAATCACCTTCGGATGATGGAGAGGAATTAACATAATATGATGTTGGAGGGCATGTTTGCTACTTGATACACCATAAATTCCTCCATTCAAAAGCAAAGCTTCACAGCCAATTACCTGTTCTTAACAAAAATTTTCATCCAGTATGAGCCAGAAAGATGAGGGATCATTTCAGGCAAGCGGATGGGGATCCATCCCAATTTTTGATGCTTAGGCCATGCCCCCAGAGACCTTGTAATCTCTTCCCAGCTACTGTGAAGAGTAGTGGAGAGATGTCACTCCAGGAAGATGCGATCCAGGTGGGGCAGAGATGTGTTCAAGACTGTCCTGTACCCCTCCCTCTCCCTCCCTCTCCCCCAGCAAAGTCATTGTCTTCTTCACACCGGTGTGTGTCTGGGAGACAATTTCTTAGGCACACCTCGTAGACACGCCTATTGGCACAATTCGGTCTAGTTCAGTCCCATAAAATTCAAGGACACTTCCGTCCAACAGTCATAAGGACTTTGTCGATTCCACCGTCTGTAGCTCTCGTTTTTGACAGCTTTCTTGTCTACGCCACAGGGATGTGATTAGTGAAGGGAATGAGAGAAACCAGGAGAAGAAGAAGGAGTTGAAGAATTAAGAAACAGCAGAGACGAGAAACACTCAATAAAAGGCAATCTTCTGAAGGGCAATAATCAAATTTGCACTTGAAAATTTCCCAAACTCCACAGTAGATTTAGGTCTCCTGTCCCATAAATTATATGCAAAACAAGTACAAAAGAATATAAATATTTTACAAATGAACCAGTGGCCTCTATGACTCTTTCAGTTTCATGACTGTAGATCTTACAAGAGTTTCTGATTATTCAAAACTTGAAGAAACTATAAAGTCACATCCTGGTAGTTTAAAAAGAACCAGTGAGGGGCGCCTGGGTGGCTCAGTCGGTTAAGCGTCCGACTTCAGCTCAGGTCACGATCTCGCGGTCTGCGAGTTCGAGCCCCGCGTCGGGCTCTGGGCTGATGGCTCAGAGCCTGGAGCCTGTTTCCGATTCTGTGTCTCCCTCTCTCTCTGCCCCTCCCCCGTTCATGCTGTGTCTCTCTCTGTCTCAAAAATAAATAAACGTTAAAAAAAATTAAAAAAAAAAATAAAAATAAAAATAAATAAAATAAAAAGAACCAGTGAACTTAGGGAGCTCATTCAAACAACCAGCTGCTTAATGAGAAAACTATAGATGCTGGTGAGGATGTGGAGAAATGGGAACCCTCCTGCACTGTTCGTTGGAATGCAAACTGGTGCAGCCGCCCTGGAAAACAATGTAGAAATCCTCAAAAAATTAAAAATAGAACTACCCTATGACCCAGGAATAGCACTGCTAGGAATTTACCCAAGGGATACAGGAGTACTGATGCATAGGGGCACTTGTACCCCAATGTTTATAGCAGCTCTTTCAACAATAGCCAAATTATGGAAAGAGCCTAAATGTCCATCAACTGACTAATGGATAAAGAAGATGTGGTTTATATATACAATGGAATACTACTTGGCAATGAGAAAGAATAAAATCATGCCATTTGCAGCAACGTGGATGGAACTGGAGTGTAGTGTGCTAAGTGAAATAAGTCAGTCAGAGAAAGATATCATATGTTTTCACTCCTATGTGGATCTTGAGAAACTTAACAGAAGACCATGGGGGAAGGGAAGGGGAAAAAAGTAGTTACAGACAGAGAGGGAGGGAGGCAAACTATAAGAGACTCTTAAATACAGAGAACAAACTAAGGGTTGATGGGGGGCAGGGGAAAGGGGAAAGTGGGTGATGGGCATTGAGGAGGGCACCTGTTGGGATGAACACTGGGTGTTGTATGTAAGCCAATCTGACAATAAATTATATTTAAAAAAATAAAAATAAATAAACAACCAGCTGCTTGAATAAAAGAGTTTGGGTTTTGTGGGGGTTTTTTGTTTGTTTGTTTATTTGTTTAGTGACAAGCCAGTTCCATTTAGCAGCCATGTGCCAATAATGCCTTTGCATAAGCAAAAATGAAAATGCTTAATCCTCTGAAAAATTTGGGTTTGCCCATTCCCTGGGAAATCTGTTCAGTAAGAGGAAAATCCTAAGTGAATTGATGAGGACAGAGAAGTTTGAACAAAAGAAAGATTTATTGAGCTTCTGCTAGCATCCAGGCACTGTACTGGGCTGGGAGTGGGAAGGAGGAGGGATACGATGAAGAGAAATAAACCCAGAAGCCTCACTGTTTAGTGAAAGGACACAATCGTTGACACAACTGACCATCTATCTGCAGGCACTTCGCGATGAACTGTAGTCATGAAGCTTCCGCTTTATAAACTGACAGTGGGATCAAATATTTGAAATCATATGTGTCCCAGGGTGTGTCCCATTGTCCTACAGCACTGTGAGTTTAGAAGAAGACAGATGTCACCAAAGGATGGGTTGGATGCCCGATCACTGTAGCGGGGAAAAGCAACATTCCAAGCAGAGGGTACGTGCACCCAAAAGGAAGGAATGAAAACTCCCAGTGGACTTGAGACACTATTGCTCAGCGAGGTGGGCATGTAGGATAGGAACAGGCTAAGGTGAAAGGCCAGAGCACAGATCTCCTGAGGTGCTAATTTGGAGTCAGTCTATATATTGACTAGAAAGTTCATAATTATCTGGCAGATGGTATTTCCCAAAATTGACCTTAGCAATATTTTTCAGTCCCACATGTTGTTCTAGAAGCTTCCTACTCTCCATCAAGAGACAGTCCATCTGGGCAGACTGTCCCTCATCTAACCAATAGAGAACAACAGAAGTCATACTCTATGACTTCTGAGGCTAGATTCTAAGAACTATACAGCGATCTCTCTCTTTCTCTCTCTCTTTCTCTCTCTCTCTCTCTCACCCCCCACTCACCTGTGGAACCCAACAACCATGATTTGAAGACGCTCAGGCACATGCAGAGGCCTCATGTGGGTGGTCCACCTCTCAACCCAGTGGAGATCTTAGCTGACAGCCAGCATCAACCACTGAACATGGGAGGCGGTAAGTCTTCAGATGATTCCATCTCCTAAACTTCAAGTCTTCCAGCTGAGCCCACAGATATTGTGGAGCAGGGGAAATGCCCTGTCAAAACTCCTCACCCATGGAATCTAGGAGCATAACAAATGGTTCTTTTATATCACTAAGTTTTAGGGTAATTTATCATGTATCCATAGTAACTGGGATATTATCTTAATAATAATAGGCTTAATAATAACAGGACCTTATAGCTTTTGATATTCACTACTCACTTAATCCCAATGGGGAACCTATTATTACTCTCCTAATTTTATTGAAAAGCAAAGTTCCTTGATTAAGAGACAGAGCTAGCAGATGGTTGAGCTAGCATCAAAACCAGAATCTTCTGGCTCCAAACCTTGTTTTCCTTCCATCGTAACATCTTCATTTTGGTGAACAAGAGACAGGCTTAATTAGATCTATGACCTAGAAGGTGATTGTAGGCTCAGTGGAGCATGTTATGTGCAGTGGTTCTGAGATCAAATTACGTAGGTTCAATCCCTGGTGCTGCCTCCTATGAGCTGTATGACTTGGGCAAATTAAGAGATGTGTTTGGAAATCCCCCTCCCCAAAAAAAAGATATGCTTGATTTTCTTCATCAGTAAAGAATTTAGAACAATGTCTGGCAAATCATATGTGCTCAATAAATGTTGATCATGATATGGATTACCGAATTGCTCTTACTCAGGAAAAGGGGTCTACTTCAGGCTTCCCACTTAAGTAGGATCCACTTTGATCCATATCCAGTCATGTCCCTATCCATAGGGTAAAAGCACATGGAACAAAGAGGTCATGAGCATCCAAGCCTGTGTCCTTCCCACTAGAGTATACTCTGGGTGTCCAGGATCTTGGATGTCCGCATACATTTGACTGCGAGCCTGCTTCCATGGCACAAATGGTTAGCTTCCTTGGCCCTTGGTCCTATGGATAGACTGTGCTTTTGTCATATTCACCGTAGGCTGAGGGATGGCCAAAGCTCAGCAGCTTGCATGGGGTATAGATGTAAGCTCAGAATTCTCATGTGCATGTGTGTGTGTGCAAGGCCTTTTCAGTTGTGGGTAGAGACAGGGATGCAAAGAGAAGGGTGTATAGATGATGGGCCAGGGTCCAGGATCCAGATCTCCCGTGTTACTATATTCTATCACGCAACCCTGAGGAGTCCAAAAATTTGAAATTTGATCTGGGTTTCCATGTAATTATGAAGGTATATTTGCTAAGACAGAGAGCCAGAATTTTTCTGTGTAGCATATTTTTTATCTTGATTTAGAAGTTTTAAATATTTAGACATTTAGTGTTTGGGTCCCCATTCAAATCCTTACCCCGGGCCCTGCAAACGTTAGGATGGATGGATTGATCAGGAATGAGACAAACGGCAGGGAGAGCAGCTGCCGAGCTCCTGCAAGCATTCACATAACAAATGGAAAGCCAGATTACTGGTTAGGAGCTTCAAACAGAGAAACTAGAAGCGAGAGACATCCCAGCAGAAGTGAGCAGTCCCAGCCCTCAGTAGGATGAGGGGTTTGAGAACATCCTCAGTGATATTTCAGACATGTCTAGATACTTCCCTGGATATGAGAAGCAATGATGGGAGAAACAGCAGATTTGGGGTGGCGGGGGGTGGGGGTGGGAAGTAATACAGTAAGTTTGGTTCTCTGCATGCTCAGGGTGAGGTACCAGCAGCCTATCCTCGTGGTGAGACCATCCTTGAGATACACAGATTTGGCAGATATTAAGGCATAGAGTGGATACAATCACCAGAGTGGGAGAAAAGGGCTATGCAGTACCTCAAAGAAGAGCCCAGCAAATATACTGTCAGTCAGGATAAGTGGAAGCAACCATGACTCTGACATCTCAGGAGCTCACAGCATCCAAGGTTCACTTCTCACTCATGCATGTGCACTGGGGGGGGGGGGGGGGGGGGGGGGGGGCGGTTGCAATTCTGACGCATGTTCTCTAACCAGGACCCATAGCTGATGGGGATTGCAGGGGGGGAAGGGATCATGGTTGTTCACATGCTGGCTTTTAAAACTCCTTCCTGGAAATGACACATGGCCCTGCTTCTCCTATTTCACAGGGCAAAGCAAGTCATGTGGTCAAGCCTACCATCGATGGGGTAGGGAAGTACAGTCTGCCCCAGAGAGAGGCAGTGATCACTTTTGAACAATAACATAGTGGCGTGCCATTCTGGAAAAACAAGTCTTCTCACCCCTCCTTTCCCTATTCCATACTTGGAGCTGTCTAGCTCGGGAGTGGGGTGCAGGGCTGCGTTTCAAATAATAAGTCACTTGGGTCATGGAGGAGGGAGGGATTAAGACGCCGATGTTCCAAATGGGGGCAAAAGCACATACAAATGTAAAGAGACGAAACAGAGCATTAATTCACTTGGGAAGGACTTCTTTATCATCTAAGTACTAAGTACTGGACAAAGGTCTTTGTACAAAGCTGGAAAATGTCCCAGTACAACTAATGATGTACGGTCATAAGGGAAAACAAACATTTTTTTTATCAAGCAGTTTCTAATTGCTTTATACCCATTAACTGTCCCTCCCAGATAGCTCAGTAAAGTGACAGTTATTATTGTCATTCTACAGATGAGGAGCGTGAGGCTCAGGAGTTTAATAACCTTCCCAGTTTACACGACTGGCCAGGGTCAGAGCCCAGATTCCAATCCATTCCTAGTTCAAACCTTCCCATTGAACCAGCTATGCTCTAGCATTCAGCTCTTGGCTCCAAGAAAGAACTCAGGCACAGAGCGAACAGAACAAGGTCCATAAAAGAGGCAGGGAGCTAGTTAATAGGATATACCTATTCCCTTTAGATAGTGTAGGGGCCCAGGTCAGGCTGCCCCAAGATGGGCTACTTTGGCAAGAACATTATTTTGGGTTAAAAGCAATCCAAACCCAGCAGATTCAGAAAAAGCTCTTTACCCCCCTCCTCAACTGCCTGCTCTTACCAGGAAGAGAGCGATTAACAGATTCTTCTTTACTGAAGAAACTTTTCTGTATAATAGGGCAATGTTTGTTTTGCAGGCATTTCCTTTCAACTTCCTGCTAATGGTCTCCCTCCCCTTTGCACCCTCAGACCCCTACCCTTTGCCTTAGCTCAGAACATGTTCCCTCACGGTCTTTGTAATGTCCATGTCTGTGTGGATTCCCCATAAGCACATTATTATACTTGATTTTCTCCTGTGAAATCTGTCTCATGTCACCTGGATTCTTAGCCTAGCCAGGAGGACCTTCAAGGGCAGAGGAAATTCTTCTTCCCTGACAATGGCAAAGTCAATTCCCGGCGGGATCTCGGAGGGAGCAATGCTTTCACACTACGGCCAGCTGTCAAATGTGCATAGACCAAGCACTGAGCAGAGCAGCTGGACTGAGATTGTGAGGTGAGTGTGGGGCATGGGGGACAGTGGAGAATTGTCCTGGTGGAGAAATCATTTCAGCCTTCCAAGTCCCCCTAAGTAACGGTCTTCTCTCCCCAACTTAACTCATCTCCCAAGCAGGTTCAGACCCTACAACACATATTACTTTTCAGCCCTCTTAAAACACCATATTCTGCCTTTTGCTACATATGTTGCAACCTTCTCTCCCTTCAGAGATTGCAAACTTTCTAAAGGCTGGAATAGCGTCTTATTCATCTTTGTTTCCCAGTGCCACTTGGTAGCATCTCAAAGTGTCTACCTAGTTGAGAATCGTTGCTCAAATAAGTCTCCCTGTGGGCAAGGAGAGCCGCCCTTGACTCGAGAAACTTTAATGGCTATATTTTGCAGAGGGGTGAAAGGGGGCTCCTCCTGGGATGAGTGTAATTGGAGAGAAGGAAAGATTATTTCCAGAACATTAGGGGTTGCAATTTTTTGAAGAATCAAAAACAGTCTGTTCCGTCAACTCTTGGATGCTCCTTTGCATTTAAAAGCAATGCCATTTACTTACAAATTATAGTGGTTTTGATGCAAATGAACCACTTCAGGACAGTTTCCTCTCCCCAAGATGAGCTGAGAAACATGGAGAAATTGACCAAGGATGCCGAATGAGGAGCCTGAACTGAGGCCTATTAAAATAAAGCTCAGTTTAATTATTCCTATTTCTGAAGTAAGAGGCAATTAGAACCCAGTGAAGCGGCAGGAGGGGGCTGGCCCAGGATTTTGCTTGTATTTATGTGGATTCTGGGTCTCGATGTGGCCAGCAGAGCATACTTGACCAGACCCTGTGGGGAAATTGCTGAGTGCAGAGGCTTGTTCCGGCCTGGACCTGACCCAGACTTGCAGGAGAATTGTGGTAAATTATTGAATCCCTTTGCCCTCAGTTCTCTGTTAAGTAGGGAGACCCATCCCTGCCCTCTCTGCGGGAGGAGTGGGAAGATAATATTAAGCTTGTGCCTGGTATTTGACAATTTACAATTTATAAAGTGTTTTTGCATCCATTATCTTATTTGATCCCCACCAGACCCCATGAGGCGGGAATTATCATTTGCATTTCCAACAGGAAAACTAGGGTTGACGGAGGTTGGATTGCTGAAGTCACACAATCAATTAGTGACGGAGGCATGCTGCTTCTAACTCCAAATCCTTTTTCGGCCTTTCTTCCTCCTTCATAGATAGAGCAATAATGAGAAGTGTAGAGAAGAACTTTTTTTTCCTTTGCCCATTAAAGGGGAGCAGATTTTACTATCCCAAACTAGGTCTCTTTGGCATAAGCATTACTTTGAGCTAAAGGCAGTCAAACCCCAGCAGATTCAGAGAAAGCTCTTTACCTCCCTCCTCACCTGCCTAAATTTACACTGGAAAGAGAGCCTGTGCTAGGAAGAGAGCTATTACCAAAGATACCTTTTTACTTAAAATTATCTGTGTAACAGGGCAACATTTGTTTCCCAAACATCTCTTCTGCCTTCCTGGGAGTGGCTTTCCTTCCCTTGGTATCCTCAGCCCCCTACCCCTTTCTTTAGCTCAGGATGTTATAAAAACCTCAATTACCTGGCTGCCTTTGGGGTCTCATATTTTTGTGGGGCTCCTGTACATAGGAAATCTGTTTGCTTTTCTCCTATTAATCTGCCTCACATCAATCTACTTACCGGGCCAGTCAGAAATATCTAAAAAAGGAAGAAGGGAAATTTTTTCTGTCCCTACACCAACGCAGGTTCTCCGGCCGGGACCCTGTAAATGTGACTGGCCAAAGACAGATGGACAAAAGAAAAACAAACAGAAGTTTATTTACATATGCCATACTCATGGACACATGGAAGCATCCAGCAATGCGTGACCAAAAGGGGTCGTTTGCATTTGGACTTATATACCATCTTAGGCTAAACGAAGAAAAAGGGTTGGGGGTGCTTCTGGGTGCAGGGTGGGGGTGCATGGAGGCAAGTTATGGGAAGGTGATCAGGAAAAGCATGGTAAACAAGTACTCTTTAGTAAGGTTTATTACATAGATTTAAACTGGTACCTTCTCCACCGATGAGTTGCTAAGGGTCCTCCTCTTCCTCGTATGGGCAAAAGAGACATCTCTACAGCTTAAAATTTCCTCTATGAAAGGAAAAATTCCTCTATGAAAGGAAAAGCTCTTTTTAGAGCTCATTCTCAATGGCCTTGTAGCTCAAAATAATCCATAGGCCAAAGAGGCATATTTTGGAGAGGCATATTCTGGTACCCTTTGTCACCCACTAGACCTCAAGACCTGACCTTTCCCACCTACCCGCTTGTACTCACTGAACTTTGTCCCATGTTTCTCCTTGAGCGGGTCGTTTCAGCTTACCTCTTAACTCAGGCAAAAGATGCACTGGGCATAGCATCCCGTGATGAAAATTGAAACTGATGAAGTTTTGGGGTGATGGGGGGGGGGTGGTTCATGGGGTCTGGAGCTGACAACGAGGAAAGAATTCTCGAAGATATCTTTGGTGCAAAAAGGTGATTTTATTAAAGCATAGGGGACAGGACCCATGGGCAGGAAGAGCCGTGCTGGAGTCCTGATGGGTAACTCTTTATATACCCTCAGGTTGGGAGGGGGTCAGGGATAGAGTATGTCTCTAAGGAATTTTGGAAGCCAGGTTTCCAGGACCTTGAGGGGCTAGCTGTTGCTAGGGAAACAGCATTTATCACTGTTTAATAAAACCTCAGTCATGAGACCCTTCAGATGCATATCGGGGGGCCGCAAGCTTTGGAGTATGACTGCCAGCATGTATCTTGGGGCAGTTGAGATAAAAGAAGTAGACTTTCAGGATCCTCGAGGCTGGGACAATGTTAAGCCAATAAGCCAAGGTTCTCTTTTGCCCCTAAGAAAGTGTCATCATCCAGGTTGCTGAGCTCCTAGAGGGAGGTCACTCTGCCAGTTTCAAGGACTTGTCAGTGGAAGGTAAGGGAATTTAATGTTTCATTTGCCTTAGTTTCCCCAGTCAGCATGGCAAGCACTTAAACCCCTTTCCTTTGTTCTTGGGTAGATGGGAGTGTTTGAGGAATATCACACATATTCCACTGGGGGGGGGGGGGGGGGAGGGGCATCAATGTACCAGCTTGGATTTTGCCCCTCAGCCTGCCTCAAGCTCCCTCATCAAAACAACCCCTCAGGCAGTAACAACTGCCCTGAAGAAGAGCTCTGGCTGGCCCAGACCACCCAGACCAGACTGAACTCAACCCTGGACTCACGCCTGCGCAGATGGACCGAGGAGTGACCTGAAGTTGCTTTTGTCTCATTGTAATACTAAACCCTCTACCCAAGGAGGACACAAGCCTCATTTGCGTAACAGACAAGGTATATATAGGCATGTTTCCTTACGCACACGAGCGACCCGATGCCCGCCTCTACATAGATTGACAAGCCTTCCCTTTCTAAATATTCATCTTAACCCGAAATAAATTCACCCTTGCTCGGGAAGTCATGGCTTTGGAAGCTATTTCCTGTAATCTCTTTATTTGCTGCAAATAAAGTTTACTTTGTGTGACAATTCCACCTGGTGTAGTTTCTATCTGTGACTCACGAAGGAACAAACTCACATTTAGTCTGGATATACCTTCAGAAGGTATATTCAACCACCCAGCAAAGTAGGTATTATTATTATTCTCACTTTACATATGAGGAAACTGAGATACAGAGAGGCTAAGATAGTGGTAGGGCTAAGATTCAAATTTAGCAAGACAGGCTCTAGAATATACATTCTTAAGCTTTGGACACTTCCTTTACCCATTTCTGGTGGCAGAGCAGAAGGAAGAAATGCGGCCAGTATTATCTATGAGTAGTTACAAGTATGGTATCACTTGGAGATGAAGGGTCAGGGGCGCCTGGGTGGCTCAGTCGGTTAGACGTCCGACTTCGACTCAGATCACGATCTCGCGGTTCCTGAGTTCGAGCCCAGCGTTGGGCTCTGTGCTGAAGCTCAGAGCCTGGAGCCTGCTTTCAGATTCTGTCTCCCTCTCTCTCTGCTCCTCCCCACTCAGGCTCTCTCTCCCAAAAATAAATAAACATTAAAAAATTAAAAAGAAAGATTTAAGTTCCTATATTGCTCCTATTCCCTCCCACACACCCAGAAATCTTTCCTGCTAACTACTATGTTGCCAGAAATTCTATCATCATAGATGATTTCTCTGGACACAGTTATTAGTTCTCTTTGTTTAAAGGCTCTTACCCTACCTGCCTCATTACCCACCCCCAACCGCCAAGTACACACACAAAATAAAGTCTCAGTCACTAGTAGCATCTCTCGTCAGCATCTTGGTCCCCTCTTGCCTCGGTTCTAGCCCGTCCCTGCTTCACAGCCTGCCTCCCCAACCCACCAACCCCCTGGGAGTCCCCTGAAGGGGCCGTCTCTTGCATATCCGTGCAGTTTCACATTGGGTTCTCTCTTCCTCATTACCTGTTGAGCATCTAGTTTTTAAAGTTCTTTGCTGCTCTCCCAGTTTACTTTCTGGACACCTCCTTAGTGCTCCCATAGGAACCTGAGCGTTTTGTTTTCATAGGGCATAATTGTTGGAGCAAATAACCACATGCTACCTGAAGGAAAAAGTTATTTTTGTTTGCCTCTGTATTCCCTACTTCAGTGCCTGATACTTAATAGGTATTTGATAAAGTTTCTCCAGGTTAATACTGTTCATCAACATTCTATTATAAATTAGTTTATTGGTACCTTTCTTCCACAATAGAAATGGCTTTATCGGTTTTCGCCCCAGATCGTTAGAGTAAAGCATTCTGTAAATGCTTTCTGTTATTAGAAGAAAACATAAAGAAAAAGATAAGCATCACTGATACTATCACCCCCAGAGATATCTTGTCTTTTAGCTAGTTTTCTACAACAGCAACTAGCTGAGAAAGGAGGGGACTGAAGACATGGCCCGTGTACATGAGCGAGGCCAAAGAAAAAGGAGAGACCTAAATCCTACAGTATTGCCCTGGCGAGGCATCTGTGTGTTGAACGCTTTCCTGGATGTGTTCCAGATCAGCAGGAATAAGCATGAGGTCACTGGCCACTGAAGAAGAAACACCAGGGGAAACAGGACAGAAAAACCTACAGTAAGACAATGAAGAGGCAGGCTTCTTTGCTGCCTTCGGAGAGCAGAACCAGAACACGTGCAGAAAATTTGCAAGAAATCAGACCTTGACTCAATTTAAACAACTTCCTAATAATCAGAGTGATCCACAAACACAATATATTGCCTTCTGAGATAGTAAGCAGCCTGTTCCTAGATGTGTCCAAGTGGCTGCTGGTGTTCAAGAAAAATTATGCGTGACATAGATGGTAAGGCAGACTTTATTCAAGGGGAGCTACTATAAGGGAGTTTTGTAGTTTAAAAGAGACAGGCCCTCCAGTTCAGGCTCAACTCCAAATATAAGGAAAAGTGGGAACTTAAAGCCAAGGAGCAGGGAGGAAGTCAGTGGATGAAAAATTACTGAGCGGTAACATCAGGAGTCAGAGGGGATTCTGGCTAAATCCATCTAATAGGATTCTTGCTGAAGGATTATCAGAAATCCCCTGGAGAATGGTGGAGAATAAGGAATTTGGTCAGATATCGAGGGTGATCAGATATTGAGGGTGGGGGATTCTGTTTAAACTGATTTACCAGAATTCTTGCTAAAATTAGACCATGGAAAGATGAACACAGAAATCCAAAAGTCAGGGGTCTATGGAGAAGAGAGTTCAGAAGAGCCTGACTAGAGTTTTGGTTAAGGAGATCATCTTTGCCACTGAGAGATATGCATTTATTTACTCCATCAGTCAGGAAGCCATTCAATCAACACTTACTGAGCACCTGCTTCTTGTCAAATGATGTTCCAGGTGCTGGGGAACCAAAATCAGATGAGGCCTATTTGTCCTTGTCCTCAAGTGCTATCCATCCCGAGCAGGATCTCGCTACAACAATCAGGAGGGTAGAGCAGATGACGTCTGAGATCCTTTCTAACTACAGCCTCCAGTGAGAAATTTGGTCTCAGAAAATCTCACGAATGCATTCTGGCTTGAATGTGGGTAGAGGAGAGAAGACAGGAGAGCTTCTGATGACACACACTTCTATCCGGGTCTAACAGTGCCCATTGCTTCTTATCTAAGGGATGAGATAGAGTGGTTGCATTTCTAATTAGGTTGGGAAAAATCCACTTTCTAAAAGGTTTGCATTTGTACAGTGTTTTATTCAAGTTAAATCATGGGGCAACCTTGGCTCATGACCAAAGGGTCTTTTATTTTAGGAAATAATCCGCAGTCGGATTTTCAAAATTGCAGGCTCTCCTCATGCCTCGACAATTCGATCTTATCTCACCAAAAAACGGTCTATCAACTTTGAGGAGGTTGCCTACTTGAGACACCAGGGCTCACATGTTTACTTCTCCGGACCTTCACTTGTGCAACTTGACCCCTTCACACAGCATATCAACTCCTCCCCACCTCCTCGCTCCCTGTTTAGGATGCCTTTCCGTCATTATAGTCGGCCTGGGACCTCTGCAGAGATATAGCTTGTGGAGCATCTAGGTGGTAGGAAAAGAAAGGCCCCCTCACGTGAAATAAATATCAGGTACTTGGTCCCCTGGCAAAGATCCTAATTTAGCCCACCTTCTAGAAACCCCATACCCCCATACTGAGTGTCTCTGCTCAACTGCCTGGCACCCCAGGTCAGCTGTTCCAATCCGACCACACTCCTTGTGCCGGATACCCCAGTTTTTTCCTTCTTTCCCTGCCTCCACTCAATTGCAGCATAAACACATGCATAAACACATACACAAGCACATACACAACGGGTTTTGCTTTTGCTTTAGGGCAGGGAAATTTGGTCTTCAGAAGCAGTTTCCAGTAGGAAAACGAGTTCGATTTTATTCAAGAGAAGGTCACCTTCCTGTCTATAAGAGAAATTGGCTTCTTCTAATGCAGCAAAGAAAAAGCCAAAAAATAAGTTGAGTTGTTGACATTCAAAGAAAAGAAAAAAAGGAGCTGAGCATAAATATTCTGCTACATGTCCATAGAAGATCTAGCCAAAGCAGCTTAATGACTACTGGCCGAGAGAAGGGCTGGGAATGCTCCAAGGTTGGTTGGGAAGGCAGCAGAAAACACCAGCAGAGGTGGTGACTAGGGGTGGACTCCATTTGACTGTCAGCCTCAGCGCATTTCCCCAACCTCTGCTGTTTCCGATTCCCTGCTCGGACTGAATGGCCCTGCGCAGGTCTACCAGAAGTCTCAGATAGGCAGCTGGCTAAGCTGCCTGGTTGTTTCCAGCAGATTCTTCCTCGAGGGGGCAGCTTCAAAGAGCAGAGGAAAGAGGACAAAGGGAAATGGCAACCTTTGTGATGAAGAGACTCCCTCTGAAGCTGAGATTTTGTGACTTGCCATCAGCAGGGCAGCTGTGCGTGCATGTGCACCCCTTATTCTCTGCAAAAGACTCCACAGTCCAAAGGGCAAGTTGAGGCCAAAATCCAGGGCTGACACAGGGCTATCGTCACCCAGAGCCAACATCTCTTTTAAGTTTCATAAAGGCACCGAATGGCTTAGCAACTCCTGCTAAGGTGGGATTGAAGGTAGCTTTAAAGGGAGAAACCGCGGGGGTGGAGGGATCCAAAGAATCTGTTTCTTGTTCCGCTGCTCCCCAACGGTGGAGCTGTGAGCAAGTCACATTATCTCCTTGGATTTCGATTTCTTTCCTTCCTAAAATGAAATCAGTCACATTGGGGCGCCTGGGTGGCGCAGTCGGTTAAGCGTCCGACTTCAGCCAGGTCACGATCTCGCGGTCCGTGAGTTTGAGCCCCGCGTCAGGCTCTGGGCTGATGGCTCAGAGCCTGGAGCCTGTTTCCGATTCTGTGTCTCCCTCTCTCTCTGCCCCTCCCCCATTCATGCTCTGTCTCTCTCTGTCCCAAAAATAAATAAAAAACGTTCAAAAAAAATTTTTTTTTTAAAAAGAAATCAGTCACAATCTGGGCTACCCTGAAATGTACTGTGACAAGGAGATGAAACGGATCCCCTGCCTCGCCGTCTGGTCCCTGGCATTCTTAGGAAAGAGAGCTTTCCTCGGAGAGAGAGCCCTGAGGGGGCCATGAGATCAGCCTGCATCCTGTTCTCTGCTTCCTCCACCTGACTCCCAAGCGAGTGAGGACTCCATTCTTTGCACTGTACCTTGGCCCTGCTCATTTTAATGCCGGAGGGTGTCTTCTCAAAGTCAATGTCCCTAGTGGATTACAGGGGTGGCGTCAGCTGTCACAGGCCCTGGGCCATTTTCCATCTCTCCACAGCATTCATCTAGGAGTGGAAGGAGAGGAGGTGCTCCTCAGACTTGTTCAGATAACTCCAGACGGCTGAACCAAGATGCCCCCGGCCCGCGTTCTCTCCGTCTCTTCACCCGCTGCCCTTGACTCAGGCCATCCCGTGAGACGACTGCACAAGGGTTCCGAGCCAACGTGCAGGGGCGGAGGCAGACACCCTGCAAATGTGATAGGTCCCTTTGCCCTTCAACCCAGCTCCCTTGGCAGAGAGCAAAAGTGCTGCTGAGATCATTATTTGCCCCAACCTTCGGTTGCCAGCTGGGTGCTTCCAGACCTCTCCTTCTGGAAGCCCAGGGGACTGGAGATTTAGTAGCCGATCAGGCACCAGGGCTTCCAATTTACAGTTCAGAGAAAAGAAACCCTATTAATCTGGCACCTTTTATTTCACTGTAAATCCCAGCCATATTTAACTCAGCCACCATCAAGGTTCTCCCCCCACACCTGCCAACAGCAGGCCCATAATATAAAGCTTGCCAATTCCAGGAAAAATTAAGATGCTGCTTAGTATTCCAAGGCTGGTCCTTTCCACTAGCTTTCTTCCTGCAGGTCCCCCACCACGCCCGTTTAGCCAAAGGAGAATCATCTCTGGAATAACTTACAGAAGCCCATTCGGCCACATGGCTGGGGAAAAGAAAAAAAAAAAAAAAAAGACTTAGTTTCCTTTCACCAAAAATAAATAAATAAATAAATAAACTGGAGCCGTCAGCACTGATGACCTGGTAACAACCCCTCCCCCTCATCAAGCCCAGAGAACGAAAATGACTCACCAAGGCCACAGGACTCATAAGTGGCAAAGCCAGGGCCAAAGAAGGGAAGACAGAGAAGGCAATTATTATAATTAATTAATTATAAATTTGTGGGCCTCTTCTACATTTAAGGCACTTTTACATATTCTTCCCTATTAAATACTTACAACTCTGCAAAGTCGGTGTTACGATCACCATTTAACAAAGGAAGAAAGCGAGACTCTGAACATCCAGCTGATGCGGTAGAGGCCCAGGATTAAGGTCTCCAGCTATAGGAGTGTCCGACTGGCTCAGTCGGAGATGCATGTGACTGTGGGTCATGAGTTCGAGCCTCACATTGGGTGTAGCGAGTCCTAAAAAACACAAATAAACCTAAGAAATGGCTCTCTAGCTGTATAAAGGCAAGTCCTTCAGAGTCATTATATATTTCCTGAGGGCCACGATGTGCCAGGCACTGTTCTAGGAGCAGAACTACAGAAGTAAACGTGAGATCTGTCTTCCATTCTAGTGAAAAGAGACAGAAATAAAGAAAGAAATAAGAATATCAGAGGGATAAGTGCTCTGCAGAGGCTGAAAATAGGAGCAGGTGACAGAAAGAGGCAATAGCGGGTAAGTAGTCAGGGAGGGCTTCTCTGAGAAGGTGACATTTAAGGAGGGCTCTGGGGGCAAGAAAGAGGCAGGTCATCATGTAAAGGGAGAGGAAAGTAGCATCAAAGCAGAAACATGGTCACTGCAAAGGGCCCAGGAGGGGCATGATCCTGGCTGGTTTATGACTGAGGAGCAGAAAGAAGGCCAGTATGGGAGACAGTGAAATCAGGAAGTGAGCCCAGGGCTGCAGGCAAAGGCCTGGGTAAGGAGTTTAGCTTTTATTTCAAGTACAGTGAGAAAACATTGGAAGTTTTAAGTGGGAGACTGACATCATCTTTTTAAAAAAAATATTTAGATTTAAAATTTTTATGTATTTATTTTGAGAGGTGGGGAGGGGCAGAGAGAGGGAGAGAGAATCCCCACACAGAATCCAACCCGGGGCCTGGGCTGAGGCGGCCCCGAACCCACAAACCCTGACATCATGACCAAGAGTTGGACGCTTAACCGACTGAGCCACCCAGGTGCCCCTGACGTCATCTTTATAATTTAAAAAGAGCCATTGGTCCCCTTGGGTGGGAATGATGAGCTGTAACGGTTTTCCTGGTTAAGAGTTTCTCAAAAAGCCAAGTGGTCCAGCTCAACTACAGTGTTATCTGAGGCCATAGCCCCTGCCATGGCTTCTGAAATTCTTGCCAGCCAAGAATTATTTTCAGGTGAAGAAAATAATGAAGCTCTCGAAAATAAAAATATAAAGGGGTTGGAACTTGCTACACAGGTGACAGTCCTAGTGCGGCAGAAACATTTGACCACACAAGTCTCCCTCCGTTCAGGGACCTGAGACAAGACCAAGGGTGGTGATGGCTGAGTCAGGAGGACAAGTATGAGGAGAGACTGAGATGAGGCCCAGGCCAGGAATCCCTCATCCAACAGCCTGAACAGCCAGCCTGTCCAACTCCCCCAAACCTCACTCAAGTGTGTTTGAAAACTATCGGGGCGGGGGTTGGGGTGGGCACCTGGTGGCTCAGTTGGTTAAGCGTCCAACTTCAGCTCAGGTCATGATCTCATGGCTCATGAGTTCAAGCCCCGCATCCCACTCTGTGCTGACAGCTCAGAGCCTGGAACCTGCTTTGGATTCTGCGCCTCCCGCTTTCTCTGCCCCTCCCCCATTCACGCTCTGTTTCTCTCTCTCTCTCAAAAATAAATAAACCTTAAAAAAAAAAAAAACCTATCAGGAAGTTGAATCAGTAACTTCCCATCTCTCGATACACACCAGCAGCCGTAAAGTCAAACCCAGAGCTCTCTGGACAGTGATAGAAGACAGAGTTCACCTTCTACCTCATGAGGGGGCCAGCCTTCTTCGTCTCCTCACAGGGTTGCTTGGATAGGATACCTGGACCATTGGTCCATTTGCCCTAGACAACATGGATCACCACTGATTCTTCGGCAGCACCAGGAAATGTGAGTTTGTAAGGATGGCAGCATTCTGATGCTCACCCACGTTTGTGGACCGCCAGGAGCCCGGCAGGTGGCAGTCTGTCAGTTACAGGTGGAAGCCCAGGGGGTCGGCGCTTGGGGATATTGCTCATGACGACTCCTTCCTGCTCATAACAGTTCACAGCTCTACCCTTCTCAAAAGAAGAATCATCTCCTTTGTCCTCCAAAGCCCTATGAGAAGGTAAAGAGGAGTAGGATCATTTACATTTTAGAGCTAAGGAAATAAATAGAGTCAGAGGTTTAGTGACTAGCCCAAGGTCACGCGGCAGGACAGGCGTAGAGCTTGGATTCTAACCAGGCCTTCTGAGCTGAAACCTGTGTGGTTTCAAATTCTAGAATCCGCTGTCCCAGAAACTGAGTAGCAACGCCCCATCTTTGCCTCACTGGGAGGAGGCTGCAGAGACCCCAGGGGCAGAGTAGCTGTTTGGAAAGCGCAGAGCAGAAAGAGAAACGTTATGTTCTGCAGGGAACTTAATTGATCTGATTTATTTCAACGCAGATAAGGAACTACCCAGGTCTTCCGAGTACAGGGAGTCCTGGTTTATTGTCCTCTCCCTGAGGCAGGTTTTAACAAGTTATAAAAGACTGGATTTTTATCTCTTGATGCCTACCCCGGTAGATTAATCACTTTCCTGATCACCCTGGCCCTCCCCTTCACGGGCACACAGAAGGGAGTGGC
Organism: Felis catus; assembly: GCF_018350175.1. Taxonomy (NCBI): domain Eukaryota; kingdom Metazoa; phylum Chordata; class Mammalia; order Carnivora; family Felidae; genus Felis; species Felis catus. The sequence continues at coordinate 33,375,939 of NC_058384.1, read as the reverse complement.
TGAAGCTGCTTCTCAACATGGGGATGACGGGGAGGAAGGTGGGGGAGATGGGGATTTGGGGGGGGGGGAATTTCTGTTTGTTTCTGAGCCCAGTATGCTTGTTTCACTCCAGGCCCCTCAGGGAAAGGAGTGGAGACGGTTCTAAGGGGCTTAAAGAAAAGTCACATGGATTGATTGGCAAGTGTGAACCCTGCCCACGTTGGAGTGAGTCATGGGGATAGAATTAGGAGGTGACAGGGACTTTTAACTCCTCTGGGGGAGATGTGTCTGACCGGCCTAAATCAGAGATCCTCAAACCTTAAATTAGATGAGAATCGATTGGATTTCATTGAAAATGCAGATACCTCAGCCCATCCCCAAATAATCGGATTCAGGAGGCCTGGGATGGGGCCAGGGCCTTTAAGGACTTCTACATCATTCTAATAAGGTGGTCCGCCAGATCATACCTTGAGAAAAACTTGACTACATGGACCAGATCCAGGGCTGGGATTCCCACAGTTTAGGGAATCCTCTGACTTTCCTTTCCAGATTCTTTACTGCACTGTGACCCTATCCAAACTTATTTCTTCAATGCTCTTGTGAGACAGCTGTGCATGGATTCCACCCTATACAGGAAGCGAAGTGAGGCCAGGAGAGAGCAGGGGCCTACACAGGTGGAGAAGTGCTCCACATGGTTGATGATGAGGTTGATGGGAGAGGTAGAAAGTAGAAGCCAAACAGCCCTTAGTGACAGCAGGTTCCAGATGTTTCCATTGAGAGCGGCTGAAGTGAACTTGTGTGTGGAAAACAGACTCTAAGGCTGAACATATCATCCACATGGACATTGAAGTTGCCCAGACGATGACAGGAAATGGCTTGCAGAGGAAGATGGGAAGCCAGATGCTGAATACTTCTGTGAAGTGATGGCCACAGCCGCTAGGTCAGTAGATGACACGGATCAAGCTGTGGGTGTCAAAGGAGGAGGGGCGGGTGAAGAAACAAAGCTGAACAATAATGGTGGAAGCAAGACCAAATGCCTGGAGGATGCCAACCTAGTCTCTGCACTGGAGCTAGAGGAGGGATAGTGGTAGCGATACAAGGAAAATGAGGAACTTCCAAAGAAAGAATCACAAAGAAGGTGGTCTTATCAGGAGGAAGCCAAGTATCAGTTAACAGTATCATGCAATGGTTTAGAAATCAGACAGACCTGGGTCCTAGCCTGGCTCTTCCAATTTCCAGTCGCGCAATTTGGGGTGTCACTCACCTCCCTTGGTCTCCTTTTCCTTATCCATGAACTGAAGATATAAGCAGTGTGTCTTCCTCATAAGTTGCTTGTAAGGTTTTTATAAATAACGTGTGCTGGGCAATTAGCATAGTGCTTGGCATATACCAAGTGCTCAAAAAATGTCAGCTATTATTATTGATACTCATTTTTCAAATCAATGCTTGGATAGAATAGTCTAGAAAAAAACGGAAGATGAGGACAACTCACTTGGCGATTTTGACAGAGACTAGCTAGATGGTCATCCATCCCATTCCTTCTTCTTGGGCACACAGAAATACTATGTTTCTCAGCTTCCTTTGCAGTTCGCTTGGATCTTATGTGAATTGCGAACTTACTTTGAAGTATTTTTTAATGCTTTCTGAGGAACAGACATCAGGGGCAAGAAAGCAATCCAAAGGAGTATAAGGGCTAAACAAATGCAAATAGAGGATCTAGTCTTGCCTTTGAAATGGTAGTAAGCCGGCTTTCCCTCTTTAACCCCTTCGGTGGGCAAGGCTCCGTGTTCTCAGATCATTACACACTTCAGAGATAGCTATTCCTCAGCAGGTAGCAGAGAAGGGAGTTGACCCAGAGCATCACCGGTAACGGGTGATATGTCAAAATGCTTATGACCTGAGTCACCATCTGCATCGAAGATGCCATTGCCCTTCCCTGCACATACTTTGAGTTGGTTTTTTTGGACACTCACATTCTCACCAAGTTCCTGAATCGCTAATAGGTGCCATATTTTCATGAAGGCGGTTGTGTATGTTCAGAGGCATGGGTGGGGAACAGGGCAAAGCTGTGTCACTCACACAGCAGAACCGAACCCACAAGCTTGACCTCATTAGTGCTATGTTGTAATCAGCTGAACCTATAATCTTGATGGAGTGCATGAGTGCAGGCCCTCCCATGCTCAAACTCTATTCACTTATTTAACCCATATTTTTTTTTAATTTTTTTTTTCAACGTTTATTTATTTTTGGGACAGAGAGAGACAGAGCATAAACGGGGGAGGGGCAGAGAGAGAGGGAGACACAGAATCGGAAACAGGCTCCAGGCTCTGAGCCATCAGCCCAGAGCCCGACGCGGGGCTCGAACTCACGGACCGCGAGATCGTGACCTGGCTGAAGTCGGACGCTTAACCGACTGCGCCACCCAGGCGCCCCAATTTAACCCATATTCATGGAGTACCTTCTAGGTGCAAAACACCATGGTAGGTGTTAATGGTTTGATAACAAACAACTCAGACAAGGTCCCAATTTGCCTGGAAAAAGATTACTGAAACAACCTGTAGCAGTGAAATAGTAAGGTGAAGTGCTCTAGGAAAAGACGTAATGAAAATCTAATCTCAGCAATGCCTGTGGCTTGAACTACCCTGGCAAGCCTTGTGTATGTGTGTGAGTCTCAGTTTTGCCCTCTACACAATGGAGTGTCATACCTCTGTCTTCAGAATCTGTGAAGATAGTGTATCGTAGCATTTTGTAAAATGTGTATTCCTGCCCAAATGTGAGAAAGTATTAGTAAGAGATTCCCAGGCTGTCTTCCCTTTTGAACATCCCCATCCTACTGGATGGTGGAGAGAACTTCCTGATAGCTTTGAATTTTGCCAAAGTCAACAACGCTTAAGTCCATTTTTGGCCACGCCCCAGGCAGACTGGAGTTGCTAACCAGACGCACTTCTCTAAGACTGCTTCTGAGTTTCAGCTGTTTGCACTCCTTCTGGATGCTCTCTGCACTCCTTGGCAGTCCCTGATTTATCCAACTTTCCTCTTTTTAGTACGGTTAACAGCATTCTGCAATCTTCCCTCCTTTATGAGACGAAAATGTGGTCTGAATACCAGCAATACCAGGGTCCGCGGGGTATTTGTTCGATGCAGAATCATGGTCCCTAAACTCTACCTCCTGAATCAAAATCTAAATTTTAACACAATTCCCAGATGATTCAACATGCATTAAATTTGGGACACGTTGTCTTAGAATATAGGTTGATTTCTACCCAGCTGCATAATTCTTTCATCCTCAAAATAATACTGAAGCACCCACTATGTGCTGGCACTGGCTGGGTGCTGGAGTTACATTGTTAAGCCATCCGTTTAGAATCTTTTTGGAATGAGGCAGATTACCGGTAGTGAATGACCCACAGATCAATGAGGTAGAACGTGAGAACTGCTCTGATATGGATGGCAAAGGGCTGTGGGAATATGGGAGGGGTTCAGCTGGCACGGGCAGTTGAGGATGACTCCACAAAGGAGGCGATGCTTAGGCTAAATGGCGAAGGATGAGTAAGAACTGGGTGGGTGGAGTGGTGAGAAGATAAAATTCCCAGCCAAGGGACAGGGATGATGGACGTCAAGGCAAGAGGAGGCCTGTTCTGCTCTTGGCTGGAGGCCCGAGCTCTGCTGTCACCATGGGAAATCTCTTCTGCACGTGATGCTCCGCAAGCACTCACTGCAGGGCCTTGGGCAAACCACTGCTCCTATCTGGGCCCCACCTTCATCTAAAACCTGTGGGTTGGGTTACAGCTTTGCAGTTCTCAAAATGTGAAGAGTTCCTTCAAACTCCAGCAATGGCCAAAGAGAAGAAAGACGAAGCAAGACGCTGGGCTGCCCATTAGAACATCTGCCAAGTGTATTTGCTTTCCACAACGGGGTGCCACTTAGCTCTTAAAAAGGAGGGCATTTAACAAGTGTGAAAACCACAGAAGGAGGTGACCTTTAAGGTCTTAAGTTAGTGTGAACACTGAATGTTTATTCAGTTCTTCAGCAACAACTCGCCAACTGACCTCCTGTAGCCAGCTCTGAGGAGGGGCCCAGGGTCTTATGCCAGGGCAGTGATGGGGAGCTCAGGAAGTAGATACAGAGCCATATGCACATTACTGTGGGCTCTTCCCTGATAATCCTACTTCTTCCACTCTCACTTGATGACTGTGGTCCTAAAAGAAGAAAAAGCAACTGAGCTTAGGGGAAGGACCAACTGCTGAGCTCCAGAGAGAAGCTCCATAAAAGACAAACAGGATGGTGTAATTTGGCTAAAAGAACACTTGGCGTGAACACCCCCATGAAATTAATCAGATCTTGTAAAGAAGGCCCTGATGACGAGGTGGTAGACCTGCGGCCTGATCATTCTACCACTGTGTGTCTTCCGTCAGATGGTCTAGCCTCTCTGAGCCTCCATTGTCCCATCTCTGGCTAATAGTTCTTCTGGCCCAGATCCATTTGGGTAACTGTGTGAAACAGCACAGGCCAGATTTCTTGAACTCTTCGAAACAGATGCCCTGGAGAAATTCAAAGCAGAGCTTTCTCTGCCTTAAAATGACTCCCAGGGCTCCACGGACAGTTATCTTAGAAAACCTACTGATGGATTCAAGTTTACGAACCTGAAAGCTAAGGTACCTTCCTCTATAAAGAGCAGGGCGCTGTTGGAATGGGGCTGCATAGATCCTCAAACACTCACCTCAGAAGCATATGAGTAAATAAGGCTTAGGTTTGTTTTAATACGGAAGCATTCTACTTCCAGGAGAGCACTGTTCAAAATTCTTTTGTTCTGAAATCTTCAGACGGATAGGCCTAATGTTTCACTGACCTCCTGTGGGCATAAGAAAGAAGTACACTCATTCTACAGATCTGGAATTCCTGGCGTGGGCTAAGGAAGAACCTAAATCTACCTACCTGATGGACAATTCATGTTCTGAAGGATCCTCCAGGCCATTGTGGGAAGTTCCTCCTGGTACCAGGGACTTAAGACCATCTTATAGATCCAGACAATAGTAGAGCAGGCAATGCACAACAGGCATCACCAAGGAACTGACTGAAACATACACTCCTGAGCTCCGCTTAGAGATTCTGATTTTGCAGGACTGTGGTGGACCTAGGAATCTGCCTTATGTTACTGAGCACCGGGGTGATTCAGATGCAAATAGTTCTTTGGATCGCACTTTAAAAAATACTGACTTGGGGCGCCTGGGTGGCTCAGCAGGTTAAGCGGCCGACTTCGGCTCAGGTCATGATCTCGCAGTCTGTGAGTTCGAGCCCCGCGTCGGGCTCTGTGCTGACAGCTCAGAGCCTGGGGCCTGTTTCAGATTCTGTGTCTCCCTCTCTCTCTGTCCCTCCCCTGCTCATGCTCTGTCTCTCCCTGTCTCAAAAATAAATAAAATGTTAAAAAAAATTTTTTTTAAATACTGACTTGCCCAACCCCTCATTTTATAAAGGAGGCAACAAAGGTATGAAGACGTTAAACCTTTGGCCCAAATTAAACAGTTAATTACAGACAAATATGGAGCCTGACACTAGCTTCTGACTCAGTCTTATTCGTTCATTTGTAATCAAAATAGTCACCATGATTCATTGGGCACCGTGCTAAATAAGTTGCCTTATATAATTCTCCATCCACTCTATGACGATGAATAGTAGCATTACCCCCATTTTATAAGTGAGGGAACTGAGGCTTAAAGCTGCCACGTGACACACAGCCAGTGACAGGAGAATAAGACTCAAACCTAACCTGAGCTCCACCTTGCCTCAGAAGCACAGCAGACATTCATCTTTCATGGCCTCTTTTTTTTTTTTTCAACGTTTTTTATTTATTTTTGGGACAGAGAGAGAGACAGAGCATGAACGGGAGAGGGGCAGAGAGAGAGAGGGAGACACAGAATCGGAAACAGGCTCCAGGCTCTGAGCCATCAGCCCAGAGCCTGACGCAGGGCTCGAACTCACGGACCGCGAGATCGTGACCTGGCTGAAGTCGGACGCTTAACCGACTGCGCCACCCAGGCGCCCCTTTCATGGCCTCTTAAAGGCAGCCCACTTCCCCTGAGTCTGAAACAAAGTGATGCCCATGTGGCCTTCAGGGGCACACATTTAACAAACCTTCTCCCTTCCTTCAAGAGAAAGGATTTTCAAGATGAGACATCCTTGTAAATCTCAACTTACAAGGACCCTCCCTCATCCTAAAGAAATTTGTACTCAGTCAGCTAGCGCTGTTTAATCTACTAAAAGGTTCGAGCTGTGAATACAGTCTGAGCCCCTTTATTAAGCATCAGACCATTGAAACATGGGAATAGAGACAGGCATCCAATCAGGGACTAGCTGGGACAAAAATGAAGGTTCTCCAAAGGGATGGGTCCAAGACCCAAAATCCCCTCAGACGCAGCCACAAATGAGCATTGTTTAAAAGTATCAAAAGAAGCAGCAGGATTATTCTAATGTACCTTTCTCTTTCATTAAGCCCCGTATTGGTTATCTCTCTCTGCATAACAAGTTACCCCAAAACTTAGCAGTGTAAAACAAACAATTATCTCACACGGTTTCTGAGATCAGGAATTCGGCCTAGCTGATCGGTCTGCCCCAGCGTCTTTCATGAGGTTGCTGTCGAGCTTTAGGCCATGGTTGGGATTTTCTTCGGGGTCAACGATCTGCTTCCAAGCTCAGTCACGTGGTTGTTGGGAGGCCTCACTCTCTCCCTGACTGTTGGCTAGAGACCTCAGTTCCTTGACACGTGGGCCTTTCCACAAGGCTGCCCAGTGTCCTCAAGATGTGGAGATGGTTTGCCCCAAGGGAAATAATAGACTGGGAAAGAATGCATGATAGAAGTTGTACTTTTTCATACCCCAATGTCAGAAATGACATGCATATTCTTTTGGTCACACACGACTACCTAGTGCAATATGGGAGGGGACTACACAAAGGTGTGAATATCAAGAGGCGGAGATCACTCGGGGGCCATCTTGGAGGTTGGGCACCTCAAACTCTTCCCAGCTCTACCCACCCTTCCTTGTCCACACATTTCCTCCACATGCGAGGCACTGTGCTAAGCACACGTGATATAGTCACAAATGTCTTCTGCCTTGAGCTTCATGTTTAATGTGAAAAATAGGTACTAGATCATTTAATCACACAAATAAACGTACAATTAAAAATCTGTGGAGAAATTGAGAAGGAAAAGTACAGCTCGTGCTGAGAGTAGAACTTTGTAGACAGGGGTGTGAGGAGGCAGGTCATTTGGTTGAAGGACTCAAGGAAAGCCTGCCCGAGGAAGCAAAATTTTAATGTGAGTTTTGAAGTGAGCTGAAGGAAGAATGGAATGCTAGCTTAGCTGGCACTCAGTAGACCAAGGAGGGGGTGCACTGAGGTGTCCCCTCCTGGAATGGCTTCCATTCCATCTCTCTCCTCCAAAGTATGCCCTTAGGCCTCATGGAAGCCTTGCCTCCTCTCTGAGTTCTGACCCACGCCTACCTCCTCTCTCTCCCCTTGTTCAGTCCTACACCACCCAGTCTGAAGGCCTTGCAATTTCATGGTGGTTATATATCCGCCATGTTTTTTCATGGGTTTACATTTTTCTTTCTCTATAGTATAAACTTTCTGAGAAAAGGAACCATAACTAGGTGATGCACCTTATGCACCTATTATAATGCATGACAGATAATGGCCATTCAATATGCTTGAATAAGTCACCGTGAAACCCACAGCAAAAAAGGAGCATTGGAGACCCACCTGCATACTGGTACACACACGATTGTGCTCTCTCTTTCACATGCGCACATGCGTGCATGCACGTATATCTGCCTATAGAGCAGACTCTGACAGTGAGGGTGGCAGAAAGGACAACTGAAAGGTGCTAAAGCTGGACCATCCTGAGTGATTTTAATGCATTCGAAGGGAGGAAGTAAAGACTCATAAATAATCATGACCGATTAATCACAGTTACATTTGTTCCCTCCCCAAATCTCATTAATATTACCGCAAATCTCTTTAAAGGGTAAATCTTGAAAGAAAACAAAAAGCACAAGCAATAACATTTTAGAAGCTGGGAAACACCTAAAAATAGTAACAGTGATTTAGCAACCTTGAAAAAGTTAAACCCTAAGCTGGTAGCAGAGATATCCAACACGAAAGGCAATTTACACGAGGAAATTCCAAAAGCTCAGGGATTGGCAGCACAAGGCAATTCTGGAAGTGGGGATGAAGTTGGAACCGCCAACAGGAGGATTGACCTAAAGGCCGCTTACAAGCCGTTACTCTTAGGGGGCACTTGGGCAGCTCATTTGGTTAAGCATCTGACTCTTGATTTCAGCTCAGGTCATGATCTCATACTTCATGGAATCCAGTCCCAGGTTGGGCTCCTTGCACACAGCATGGAGCCTGCCTGTGATTTTCTCTCTCTGCCCCTCCCCTGCGCGCACGCTTTCTCTCTCTCACAAGATAGATAAAATAAACTTAAAAAAATAAATAAAAGCAGATACTCTTAGAAACATATCTTAAATATAAAAAAGCAAATTATAGAAGAACTACATATAGTATGCTACCGTTCTTAAAAGGCTCAAAACAAAACTTAAACCATACATTGTTTGTGGATATACACATATGTGATATATACATTAAACTACTATTTAAAAGCAAAGAAATGATAAATACAAAATCCATCATAGTAATTACCTCCGCATCGAGATGGTAAAGGAGGGTGGTAGGTGGGAAAGAGGCAGAGCACAGATGTAGCTACAAAAACATTTGGAATGTCCCAGCTTTTAACAGATGTTCACCTTATTAATAAGGGTCATTATTTACATAGCTATCACTTGCATGCTTTTGTATATGACATTTGCATATTGTCTTTTGTATAAAGTGACATAATTTATTTTTTAAAGTAATGTACAGCTAGTTCTCTTCCCCCATTCCAAGTACCTGGAAGACTTGTCTCTTTCAAGCCCAGGAAAACTGGAGATTTAATCTCTGCGGTCTTTAGAGAGGTAGATATCAACCAGAGTTGAAGACAGGGGTCATACTGCAAGCAAGCACAAAATGAACATTTATACTTTGTAGCCTTTAGCCTTCTCCTTCCAGTCAGTTTCCAGAAGCTTTCAGCAAGTCCTTCAAAATAGATATTTGAAAGACATTTCTACCAGAAACACCTCTAGGACACCCCAAAAAGAAAGTTAAAGATTTTCACAGTGGAGGCCTCCCAATAAATGGCCAACATTGACCACCTTATAGAAAAGTGGTCAGCAAACCTCACCCGTGTATCTAGAGATCTCAGTGTGCTTTTTAGTGCTTGTTCATAAAGATAAGCAGGTGACCAAGGATTCCTGAACACTGAAGGAATCCCCTAAGGGGAAAGACAGACACAAAAATCAAAGGGAAAATAGTAAGTTGCAGGAAACAGACCATACCAGGAAAACAAGACATTTAAAGTTTTGTATCACTAGTGTTCTCAGAAAGAGAGCAAGAGAGACACTGTGTCTATGACATCGGGCACTGTGATGAAGGGAAATTAGAAGAACAACAACAAAAAAAGTGCTCCTGGCAATTAAGCAGACAGTTGCAGAAATAAAACACGCTGTATGAGTTCAAAGGTTAAATTGAGGACATATTCTAGAAAGTAAACCAGAAGGGAGAAAGAAAAAAAAGAACAGAAGGAAAATGAGAAAGAATAAGAAAATTAGAAGACTGATTCAGGAGGTTCAATATTCAAATAGAAGGAATTCTAGAAAGAGGCCACAGAGGACACAAAAGCAAACATGGAACAATTCCAAAGAATTTTCCAGAACTGAAAGATTTGAGTTGCCAGGTTGAAAGGATCTACCAAATTGGAATGGATAAGAACAAACAATGTGAAATAACCATGAAATTTCTTTTTTTTAATTATTTTTTCAAATGTTTATTTTTGAGAGAGAGAGAGAGAGAGAGAGAGAGAGAGAGCATGCACGTGAGTGGGGGAGGGGCAGAGAGAGAGGGAGACACAAAATCTGAAACAGATTCCAGGCTCTGAGCTGTCAGCACAGAGCCTGACGCGGGGCTCGAACCCATGAGCAGTGAGATCATGACCTGAGCCGAATCGGATGCTTAACCGACTGAGCCACCCAGGCGCCCAATCATGACATTTCAGAGAGCTCAAGAGAAGACATCTTACAATCCTTTTTCAATACAACACTACAAATTAAATAAGAAAGTAAAATAATGTTAATTTAAGACAGGCAAGTTCTCTCAAGAAGCTTACTTCCGGTACACCTATCTTTTCTCCAGAAGCTAGGAAGGAATACAAGATTGCCTGCTTTTCTCATAGCAAGTTGTGCAGAATTTTTGACCCTAAAGTTGCGGGGCCTGTGAGAGAATTAAACCTAAGACTGTAGGCAGTGGGTCTTAAAGTTGTTTTTTTGCAGAACCTCTTCATACTCAAATCATCGGGGACTCCAAAGAGCTTTGGTTTATATGGACTATATGAATTGATATTTACCATATTAAAAATAACAATTAAGAAACTTTAAAATGTTTCATTTTAAAATAACAATAAGCCTATGATGTTAATAAAACAGTATATTTGTATAAAAACATTTTGCCAAAAACAATGAGAATAGTGCCTTGTTTTAATTTTTGCAAATCTTTTTTTTTTAATGTTTATTTATTTTTGAGAGAGAGAGAGAGAGAGAGAGACAGAGACAGAGAGACAGAGAGTGAGGCGGGGAGGGACAGAGAGAGAGAGGAGAGACACAGAATCCGAAGCGGGCTGCAGGCTCCAAGCTGTCGGTACAGAGCTGGACCCGGGGCGAACTCACAAACCGCAAGATCATGACCTGAGCCAAAGTTGTACACTTAACCAACTAGGCCACCCGAGCGCCCTATCTTTTGCAAATCTTGTAAGTGTCTGACTTAATAGAAAACATTTGGATTTGCATAGCTGCTTCTTTATTTAATCTTTTGTGATCTGTTCTTGTGACAGAGTAAATAAAGAAAACACCAGTCACACAAAGGGAGGAAAATTGTATGGCCCCTTCCAATAAAGGGGATGTTCTTTGGTTTGACCCCAAAATGCAACAAATGATAGTTCCTTAAAGGTTAGTTGTAACATGGAATCTGAAATTATATTGATGAGCGAAACAAAGGCAAGAGAAATGTAGTTTTAAGTTAAACTTCCTTAGAGCTTGCAGCCCACTGATACATGCCTGAAATGTGCAGAGTGTGACCTTCCTCAGGGAACTTACGGCCGCCTTAGCACCTTAATGTTTACGCTTTATTAACCACTAAAAGTAACCTTAACTTAGCAGCAGCTAGCCCCTCAAGGTCCCGAAAGCCTGGCTTCAAAATTCCTTGGAAAGTTACTTTATAGCTACATCGACAGACTTAAAATGTATAATCAGTCACCTCTCACCTTTGCAGGGGCAGCTCTTTCTGACCAGGGGTCCTGTCCCTATGCTAGAAGAGAATCAAGTTTTTGCACCAAAGAACATCTCAAGAATTCTTTCTTAGTCCTTTGCTCACAAACCCCACTTCAGATTTCATCAATATCAATGACCTTAAAGGGCGCCAGGGTGGCTTAGTTGAGTGTCCGACCCTTGGTTCCAGCTCAGGTCACGCACGATCTCACAGTTTGTGAGAACAAGCCCGGCATCTGGCTCTGTGCTGACAGGGCCGAGCCTGCCTAGGATCTCTTCCCCTCTCTCTCTGCCCTTCTCCTGCTCATGTACGCACTCTCTTTCTCTCTCAAAATAAATAAATAAACTTTTAAAAATAAATATAAATGAACTTTATGTACTCTCTTAATGCTAAAATCCACTGGCCTATCTTCTACTTTGAATGGCCCTTTTATCCACGCATGACTTTATAACAGCATGCTTTGGTCATTTGGAAAATATTCATTTAGGGGCGCCTGGGTGGTGCAGTCGGTTGAGCGTCCGACTTCAGCCAGGTCACGATCTCGCGGTCCCTGAGTTCGAGCCCCGCGTCAGGCTCTGGGCTGATGGCTCGGAGTCTGGAGCCTGTTTCCGATTCTGTGTCTCCCTCTCTCTCTGCCCCTCCCCCGTTCATGCTCTGTCTCTCTCTGTCCCAAAAATAAATAAAAAAACGTTGAAAAAACAAATTTTAAATTAAAAAAAAAAGAAAATATTCATTTAGTGAAACATGTACATCTTAAAATGTTGACATATTTCATTATACAATATCAAAAAATCATATAATTATCAATATCACCATCAATCTCGTCAGAAAAACCTTTAACTGAGAGCTATCAAGCTTACAGTGATACGTGCAGGTTTTCCAAAATTTAATTTTCATTCGATGTTTATTTTTGAGAAAGAGAGAGGGAGAGAGTGAGGGAGAGGGAAGGCATGAGCGGGGGAGGGACAGAGAGAGAGGGAGACAGAGAATCCAAAGCAGGCTCCGGGCTCTGTGCTGACAGCTCAGAGCCTGACTAGGGGCTCAAACTCATGAACCATGAGATCATGACCTGAGCTGAAGCGACTGAGCTACCCAGGTGCCCCGAATTTTCATTTGAAAGCTCAATTTCATCTTAGGCAAGATTATTGTCAGTGTTTTTTCCTTGAACTGACCGGTCCCCTTTATGCCCTCTTTTAGGAAATATCTGTTAAACGCCCAGACGTGAATACCGAGAGTTGGTCTATCTGTCATTGTTTCAAGGAAAAACGTTGTTCTTTGGGATAAGTCGCTGGTCCACCCACAGCTCAAACCATCGCACAATTCCTTCACCTCAAGATTTGCATGGTACCTTGGGCTGCGGCAAAAGTGCTTCCTAAATACCTCTTACTCTGTCACACAAAAATTGTTTTAAGGACCTAATGAAGGAATTCTTAGAGGACATCGCTTTTTTCTCTCTCCAGAAAATACGTGGTGGTGAAAAATACGATTCCTAGTGCAGTTTGGTGCCGCTGCTTGATTCGTGCTCAAGTACTAACAGTTTTACACACCCCCACTTTTCCACCATCAGTGCAAACGTCAACCCAGTGGGAAAGGAAAATAACGTCTCAGTATTAGTATGGGAAGCTGTTTGACCTCATGCACCTCCCGAGAGGGTCTTAGGGACATCCAAGGAGTCAAATACCACAGTTTGAGAACCACTGTCCTCAGGCATCCGTCGTATGTAATAAATGAGTTGCTTTCCCACACATCTAGAATGCTACCAAACTGTACCATCCCTGGGGGGAACGGAGCAAATTGTCACTCCAAGCACATTCTTGAGTTTGTAGTTCAAGTGAGGAGTCCCTTTTGAAAAAGACTGTGTGCCTGCCTATCTTTGAAATACAGTCAAATCTAAGCTCATTAAGGGTGGTAAAGCGGGGTCATCAGACTGCAAGCCCAGACTCTCCTCCCTCTCCCCACACTCTCCCTTTGCTCACTGTGATCAGCACTGGCCAGGAAACAAATGAGGCTACAAAGTTCTGTGATACAGAGTCAGTCCTCATACAGCCTAGAGGCCTAGACTGGAAATCCAGAGAGCTGGTGCTTACCTTATTTGGTGCTGGATTCAAATCCTGATTCGGCCACTTCCAACCTTTGGACCCCAACCGTGCGTTCCAACCTTTCTCTCTCCTCGTTTGTAAAATGGCAATCGTGACATCTTTCCTCGCAGGGTCTTGAAACTATTCAATAAAACGACTGTCAAAATAATGACTCTCTTTGACCTTGAACAGAGATCACCTATTAATTAACATGATGTGCAGAAAAGCAGAAGTACGTGTACCTGACCTCACGGAAATTATGATTTCTTTGGGGAGTCACATCATATATACATAATACGAGACGGCAACCCAGATACCCAGGGACTGATTCCAAGGTCCTGACTGAAGGAATCGTAGAAATGAGAAGCCATACCTCTCTTAAGCCACATCAGAACAAACTTGAGATACTTATCATTCCCCGTTATCCCTGTGATGATTCTCAGCAGAGCCAGAGTAAAAGCTAAGCAGGCAGATGCAGCCAGACAGGGGCAGCTACCCACAAGGTCAGTGCAGCTCAAGAGCCCCAGAGGCCCATCTGCCCACAAGGCGCTCTCCACCATTAACAACACTAGAGGTTAGGGGGGCACTGTATCCTGAGAGCTCTTGTTTAAAGGGAACACAAAGGGGCTCCTGGATGGCTCAGTCGGGTAGGCATCTGACTCTTGGTTCCGGCTCAGATCATGATCTCATCGTTTGTGAGTTCAAGCCCCGTGTTGGGGCTGACAGTGCAGAGCCTGCTTGGGATTCTCTCTCTCTCTCTTTTTCTCTCTCTGTCCCTCCCCTGCTTCCTCGCTCTCTGTCTCTCTCAAATAAATAAATAAATAAATAAATAAACTTATAAGGCAGTTTTTTTAAAAGAAAAAAAAAAAAGCATTAGCTTGAGCGAGTGACCATTAACCAGAGTTTCATTGGTCGGGATTATCTGAGAAAGCAGGTTTCACTTGTCTTCTGTGGGCTGGTTGCCGACATCCACCTATTCATGGTCAGGGGAGTCAGGAAAGGCCTCGATCTCGTGGAGAACCCGCTGGGCTGTGAGGCCCTGGGTTCTACGGAACGCCAGGGGCCCTGGAAGTCTTAGGACAACAAATGAGAGGGCCGATACCTGTCGACTTCACCTCCTTTTTACATAGCATCTGGGCAGTTGGTTCCTACGAAGACAGAACGGAGAAGCAGGGCAGGGCCGGGATTCTCTGTTCCACAGACTTACTGCTGCCCTGGGGGGCGAGGAGTATGACATCCCTTCAAACACTCCCAGAAGCAGCAAAGGAAAAGAGCCCTCTGCCGCAGAAGGAAGCCGAGGGAGAGAACGGGGCCAGCAAAGATGCCACACAGACAGCGTGACTGGGTTTCACTCGAGGTCACCGGGAAAGAGGAGGCAGCCACTCCTGAAGGGGAGAAGTGACTTGGAAATCAGCTGTGTCACTGTTCCACCATCTGCCGCCGAGAAAGAGTAATTAAAATGGAGGGGAAACCTGTTGACAAGTTAATAACAGCGCTAAGATCTCAAAGGGGTAAGTGGAAAACAGTCCGTCATTAGCTCAGAACAGAAAGACGGCCCTCAGGAAATGCCCCCAACGTACAGCGGAGATGAAAGAGAAGCAGAGGAAGAAAAACGAGGCGCTGACATTTCCCTAACTCCGTTCAACCTGCAGGAGAGATTTTGCTCCTGTCTGCTTTTTTCTTACTTTCCCACCCCAGCGAGCCGGTCGGCGGGATCTCCCGTATCACGCTCTGGGCATCAACCACCGGGACCCTGCCTGAGCCTTCTTCAAGCCTCTGGGAACGCGGACACTTTGGACACTGAGTTCTGCTGAGCGTAGGTCCAACAGCCTGGCTCAGAAGTTTTCTTCCTTCTGCTTTTGAAAGTGAATTCGGATGCTCAGTGGAGCTCCAGGCAAGACAGGGCCATGCAGAGGGGCTTGGTGAGTCAGCATGGACCGCCCACACTCGGCCTCTCAATGTCAGGGACAGGAGAGCGTGAGTCTCAGTGCTATTGGGAGCTTAGCTGGCTGAGTGAGGTGGGATGAAAGCAGCCTGCAGCAGGTAATCAAAGCCTGGTCTGCGTCTCCCGTCCCCAAATAAGCCCTTGCATGTCTGCACTGGGGCCTCGGTGCCAGGTTCTCCGAGACAAACTCCTTAGTATCTTCTAGGGCCTTTGACAACGTTGTCCCATCTTTCGGCCTCTCTTTCCTACACCCTCCCCAACGACCCCTTTCCTCCAGCCCCACAGAGCTTGTCCTCCTCCCTGAACATCCCAGCCTTTGCGAATTCCATTCCCTCTGCTGCGGCAGCTCTTCTCCCTTTTTTTCCAGAGAAATGTCAATGTCTCTGTCAAGAACCAGCTCTATGAACTCATCCCTTTATGGGCCCTTTGCTTTTTGTCACCTCTAGTATATTCACACTGCATTGAAAGTATCTGTTCATCTGTTTAGTAATAACCTAGAAGAGTAACGATAATATAATAATGACAGTCAGCATCATTAACTGAATGCCAACTGTGTTCAAGGCACTGGACTAGACTTTTATATATATAATCTTGACATCTCACAGAAGCCTGGACAGTTATGCCAATAGCAGAGGCAGGATTTGAACCCAAGATGATCTGTGCTATAAAACAGACTTTGTCAATGGCGGGGATTATATTTTATTTATTTCTGAACCCCAAGATTTCATCAGGTCCTCAGATAAATACATATAAAAGGCAGAAAATAAGGACGTATAGAAGAACTTGACCTACGTTCATTGCCAATGCCACCTGCGTGTTTATCATTGACCAGGCATGATGCTTAGCTCTTCACTTGTCTTCATCTCATGTCATTTTTGCCAAAACACCCGTGAGGTAGGTGCTATTATTATCAGCATCTGTATCATAGTACCTGGCACATAATAGATGCTCAATTAATGCACTTGGGATGAATTCATTTCCGTGTTATAGATGTGGGAACTGACACTTAGAAAGGGTAAATACTTGGAACGCACCGGATAGAAAGTAGCACAGCTAAGACTGGAAAACAGGTGTATCCTCTCAAGCCCACCCTAGAAAGGCTGACACCCAACTGTCTCTTTCTTTGATACTAGTATGGATGAAGTGCAGCATTTGAGATTTTGGAACGGGGTCTGGGGAGTCTCTGATGCACGCTTTGTATGATGCATCAAAACTGGCATAGGGTGGAAATCAGCCCTGGACTACTTAGGATCCTGGTCTGAGCCCTCATGCTAGACAGAATAGCCTCAATGAGCCTCCTGACCTCATGGAGTCCAGTTCCTGGATCAGCAAAGCGGGTTGGTCTGTACGTTCAAATGCCAATACAGAGGGAAGTAGAAGGTGTGGCATAAGCATGATGGGGGTCATCTGGGATTAAGATAATTCCACTGGTAATTACAATCACTAGTACAACAAAGGCCCGACAAGGGGCTCCTGTGTGCTCATGGACTGTCAGGCAAGAGAGACGATGCAGGGAGTCAGCAGTTACCTCCAAACTCCCTCCAGCAGTCAGCTTCTGGAAAGTCCAATTAGCAGCCCTGCCTAATCCCGGGCAACTCCGGATCCCTGGGGAAGCTGCCACCATCTCTTTTCCTCTGATTTTATTAGGACAATAATTGTATATTTCTCCACTTACCTGTGGTAATGAAAGAGCATCATTGTTTCCACGATGCAAGGCTCGGCGAGTGAGACTAGGGCTCCGCGCATCACTTCTCATTGCAATGATGCGGCACCAAAAAGCCATCCTTCATCATGTAAAAGACACTCTCCATACTGCAGTGTCTCTATTTGCAACAGCCTCTGAGATATTCATGCGATAGATCATATATTTGCCTGAATCAATATTTCCCTGACACTGGGAAGCCCGCCATCCATCCGTCCCATTTCATTTGATAAAGCCCTTCTGTGTCGCCTTTACTTAGGCTGACAGGATCACAGGCCCTCCTTTCCCACCTGATGGATGATGGCCAGATGAATGATTGCTTCATAAATTACTATCTTGGGAGCAGAGCCCTAGAACTCAGTCAAGCCTGCCCAGCAGTTGAGGAGACAGGGAGGAGACATGGTGTGAAGGGCAAGGGCTTGTAGAACCCAAACTGGGAAAGTTCTCAGTCCAGTGTTCTAATCAAACAGATGAGAAAACTGGGGCTGAGAGCAGTTAAGTAACTGGTCCAAGTTCTCATGGTAGCTATAAGTAGACTTTGGATTCCTGCCACACCTGCTCTCCCCCAGAGGCCCTGCCCCACTCCCCCACTGAAGAGAGCACTCAGGCACAGAAAAAAAAGTCTTTGCCCTGGAAAGTTCCACCCTCCATTCTATGGCTGAAGAAATCAGGTGACCAACAAAGTACCCGAAGACTAAAGTTAGGTGGCCCATGTCTACCACCCTTCCTGTACCTACCCTTCCTTTGACCTCAGACCCTGAGACAGACTTGCCTGCCTGCCTTCCTGAGGAAGCATTCCTGGTCAGTCTGTCTTTCCCATTGCTCCACATCCCATGTTCCTCACATGCATGGGGACAGCCAGCACTTCCAGGCACACGTCACAGACCAGAAACGGTCACACATCTGTCCCTGCCTTTTCTCACTACATCTACAGAACTACTCAATCCTAATATTCTGCCTCCTCAACATCTCTGCTCCCCAGCAGTGAGATGGTGAATGTTTAACAACCAGCAGTCCCCCAAAGAAAACCCCCAATTTACTGATTTACCAGTTCTGGGGCTATATGTGTTCTATGGTGGCCAATTTCTTCTTCTTCTTTTTTTAATGTTTATTCATTTTTGAGAGAAAGAGAGAGAGAGAGAGAGAGAGAGAGAGAGAGAGAGAGAGAAAGCAGGGAAGGGGCAGAGAGAGAGAGAGAGGGAGACACAGAACTCAAAGCAGGCACCAGGCTCCGAGCTGTCAGCACAGAGCCCAACGCAGGGCTTGAACCCACGGACCATGAGATCATGACCTGAGCCGAAGTCAGATGCTTAACGGACTAAGCCACCCAGGTGCCCTATCGTGGCCAATTTCAAGCTACCAACGTGACATCACTGAATGTGGGAAGAGACGTGCAGCGATACCATTCCTATGGCATTTCTGCTCTACAGGTAAAATAGATGAAAATAGCCTCAAGAGCACAGCTGATAGTAAAAAGCAGTCAAATAATTAGCAAGCCATGACTGTTGAGTTTATATTACCTTTGTTTTTAATGTAAAGCGTTAAATTGTACATTGATGCAATTTAATTCGTAATAAAGGCAGTGTGTAACAATTGGCTGAAAATTTAATAACTGGTTCTCAAGAGCCAGTATAAGCTGGCTCCAGCACACCACTGCATGTCTGTCTTCCCACCGGGTTCCCTGTGACCTCTTCAGTCCTTGCCTTGTTTCTACTTCAGCTGGGCTCTTTTACTAGCCTCCCAACCTGCCTCCCAGCTTCTGGCCTTCCCTACCCCCAACCATCCAGTTCTGTGTTTTCAAAATATAGTTCCTAGTCTCCCTAGCTAATAAACGGCAGCTATCCAATGTCTCCAAGTTAAGCGTAAACTCTTTTCCCGGAGGAGTCAAAGCTGGACCGTAAGATCCCAAGCCTTCCTTTCGAATTTTATCTCCCAAGTAGTACACTGCTGCTTTCTTGCACTTCAGAGGCTGACCTGGCTTTGAAATTCACCTTTGCCATTTATTAGTTAAGTGACTCAGACAAGCTACTTCACTTCTCTGATCATTAGTTTCCTCATATGAAAATGGGGTAGCTCATAAAACGGAGGATTAAACCAGATCATACCTAATATTCCTAAATCGGTGACCAGCCCACTTTAGGCAGCCCGTAACAGCAGTGGTATCACCTTCTATTTATGAGCTTATCCAATGTGTAAACACTGGGCTGGCTCTTTATCATATTTTGTCTCATTGTTGTCCCCACTTGATAAATAAATACGAATGTTTGTCAGCCGTCTCTGCTAAATACGGATTCACATTTCCTATGCAATGCTACACTGCAGCCAATCTGTTTTATTTCCTATCCTTTGCTAGCATTCATCCCTCTCCATAGCTAAGCTTTTACTCCTGTATTCTGCCTCTCAAAAACTCATCCATCCACTCAATAATAAAAAGACACAGAACCCAATTAAAAGGAGGGCAAAGGATTTAAACAGACATTTCTCAAAAACAACAACAACAACAACAACAAAACAAAACAACAACCCACGAACACAAATGGCCGAAAAGATGAAGAGATGCTCAACATCATTAGTAATTAGAAATTGCAAATCACAACCAAATGAGATACCATTTCACACCCACCAGGATGTCTATCATCAAAAAGACAGACAATAACAAGGTCATGGAGAAATTGGTGCCCTCATTCATTGCTGGTGGGAATATAATAAGGTGCAGACACTTTGGAAAACTGGTTGTTTCTCAAAAAGTTAAACATAGAGATAAACACATGATCCAGTAATTCCAGTCCTCGGTATATACCCAAGAAGAACAAAAGCTTCTGTCACACAAAAGCTTGTACATGAATGTTCATTGCACCATTACTCACAGTAGCCAGAAGTGGAAACAACCCAAATGTGCATCAACTGATGAATGGGTAAACAAAATGTGGTCTAGCCACACAACGGATTTTTTCTGCTAGAAAAAGAAGTGAAGTATTGATACACGCTGCAACATGGATGAACCTTGAAATCATGTTAAGTAAAAGAAGCGAGTCACAGAAGAGTTCATATTGTACAATTTCATTAATGAAAGGATGTGGAGGCAAGGGTGTGGGGAAAAGAATAATTTTGCACTGTCGACGAGAACGTAAATTGGTGCAACCACTATGAAAACCTGTATACAGGTTCCTCAAAAAACTAAAAATAGGACTAGCATATGATCCAGCAATTCCACTTCTGGGTATATATCCAAGGGAAATGAAATCACTATCTCAGAAAGGCATCTATGCCCCATTGTTCATTGCAGGCTTGTTTGCAATAGCCAAGAAATGGCAACAACCTAAGTGCTCATCGATGGATGAACGGATGGAGAAAGTGTGATATATACATAACGAATATTATTCAGCCATAAAAAAAGAAGGAATTTGTGACAACACGGATGGATCTTGAGGGCACAACGCTGACTGAAATAAGCCAGACAGAGAGATAAACTCTCCATGGTATCTTTATATGTGGAATCCAAAAGAAAAAAGAATTTAAAAAAAAGGGTCAAACTCAAACTCATAGAAACAGAGAATAGAAAAACAGTTGTCCAGGGATTGGGGGTGGGAAAAATAGGCAAAGTTGGTAAAAGAACACAAATTTTCATTATAAGAAGAATGAGGTCTGGGGATCTAATGCAAACAGGGTGACTGTAGTTGATAACCTGCATTATGTAATTTAAGTTTGCGAACAGAGTAGAAGTTAAATGTTCTCACCAAAAAAAATGAATAAAAACGATAAATAGGGGAGGTGATGGTTATGCTAATTAGCTAGATGGTGGGGATCTTTTCACAATGTATACCTATCTCAAATCACCACTTTCAATATCAATTTTACAACTTTATTTGTACAATACAATTTTGTCAATTGAGCTGAAAAAATACCTTAAAAAAAAGGGTGGCCATCCATCAAAAATGATGGTGCCTACCTAGTGCCTGCCTTCCTACTCCCAGTTGGCTGCAATTTCTCCCTCTTGGAAGCCCAGAATTCACTAGATGTTGTTTCTTCCCTCACGTCCTAT
Organism: Felis catus; assembly: GCF_018350175.1. Taxonomy (NCBI): domain Eukaryota; kingdom Metazoa; phylum Chordata; class Mammalia; order Carnivora; family Felidae; genus Felis; species Felis catus. The sequence goes on along the minus strand of NC_058384.1, from coordinate 33,354,784 downwards.
ACTCATTATGTATCATTTTCATCTATTAGACTAAATAGCCTCAACTTTTGTGAATGTGCAAAATGGAGCAGATTCAGTAGTGTTCCTGCAAGATCACTCATACTTGTTATGTTTTTTTTCACACAGGGAAGGAAAGATGTGTGTTTGAACCCACATCTGACCTGACCTGGGGCCACCGCTCATGGGAGCGTGTTACACGCATGTGTTTGTGGGATTGAGGTAGCTAATGTATCTCTCATTGGGTAAAATGTACTGCAAAGTAATAACTGAGTTTTACAAACTGCGTCTCTCCTGTGGCCCTTAGCCCAATGCCTTATGTGAGGTAGAAATTCAAGGAAGATACATGTGAAATTCTTCCCTTGGTGCTCAGTTTGAGACAGAAGATTGAGAAAAATTGCTGACAAGATGACCACCAAGGCCAAAATGGAATTTATTTTCCTACAGTTTTAAATGTTTCTTTCAGCAGGTCGTATTTTCCTTTGGAACAAGACATTATCTTTGATTTGACTTATTAACGACAACATGTACCCTCCTCCCCCAACGCCCTCCGGTGCACTGGGGTAAATGGAGAAAGGCTGGGTTTGTTCCTTTGCCTCTTGGGTGCTCCACAGGGGAGAGGAAGCTGGTATAAGTCCTGTACATAGGCACAAGACGGGTGAACAGTGTGGCTAATACCCCAAGAGAGAAGAGCAGGACGAGGAGAAGCCTCCACCAGCCACGGAACTGTGGTGCATAGGCAAAGATACGGGGGTGGAGAGGAGTCCCTGTCTGTCTAGGGCAAGGGAACCAGATGGCCTTTGCAAACCGGAAGACTCAGCATCTTCTATGGAAATGTGTCTGTTGTGTAAAGGGCTGAGATGGAGCACTCCCTGAAATCTAATTTAATTCTTTTTCTCCAGCGATGATCAAGCAAAGACAGAGGCAATCCATTTTCACAGAGTGTGGCCCCGTGTGGTCAGCTGCCGTCAGTGTGGCCCGGCTGCTGCATTCGCCGGCACTGACATTGAAGGAAAAACACACGTCGATAGATACGCACACATGCAAAACGCACACAAGCACACCTGCCCTTACGTGCGGCGGGCACTCGTGGGCCCAAAAACTGTTCTGTAGATGCTGAGGGCAGGGATGAAGTTACTTGCTTGTAAAAGCCTGAGCTAGGAGACAAACGCCTGCGCGATTTTTAGGACCAGAAGAAGGAAAAAAAAAAAAAAAGCATTCTTGCAACGCCACCTAATGGTAGGTAGACCTCATTACAGTCTTAGGTCCTAATGGTAAGACTCCAAATGAATAATACAACCTTGGACTTCACCTTCCAAACATGTATTCCCACTTTCCGGCCGCAGCTCCTGTACTTTGGGCAGCTTCCAGCTCTTTCTCCTGTGCTTCCCAGATACTCCTTTAGCACAAAGCTCTGATCCCTTTTAACATACTCTCCTGAGGACTATAACTTCCAGCTATTATCACTCACTTTCCCAGATGTATCTGACTCTGAGGACAGGTTTTATCTACTGCACGATACTTGGCTAGGGCTGACCTGCCACCTTCCCCTCCATCTCATGCTCCACGCTACAGCCTGCCTTCAAGGATAAGCCCTAGGTCAGTGGGATTTGAAAGCCAAAGTTCATTCCATTCCCAACTGGACTCTCCAGGGGCTGAGCTCTGACTAGCTTACAGTCTGGAGGGCACCCTCGTGGCCTCTTATATAGACAACAGTCATATCAAATCATAACCTCTGAAGTTAGCTGCGTGGCTCGTGTTGACTTTTGAGATTGGAGGTTGGAAATCCCCAAGTAACCAATAACGAAGGAAGGGCTTTCGTGGGACACTAGGCTACAGAGAGTGGGTCGTTGTCTCCTTTGAAAGGCTAGAAGAACAAAAGCCACAGAAGCTAAGCCACTTGCCCGTGATCACACAATGCAGTATAGAAGGGGAGAAGTTAAGAGCTGGGTCTCCCAACTTGCAGGCTTTGGTGCCTCCTGCCGGGGTCAGGCAAGCCTGGACGACAGACACTCCTGCTGAACTTTCCTGTCCGTAAAATGACATTTATGTTGCAAAAGGCACTTTTGTTGGTTGGAAGTCGAAGAGCCATCGTAAGTGACAGGTCCCTAAATCTGCTGCACCTTCCGGTAGAATCCTACAGGGGAAGCTAAAACCGTTTATGTTAAAGTAAACGTATGAGCTGTTTACAAGCTTCACCCTTTTAGCTGCAATAGTGAATGTACTAAAGGACTCGGTGGAGTCAGGATGGTCTGGGGAAGGAATCGATAAGGTCTTAATTCCCTCGAATGAATAGGACGGTCACCGTCTCATGACAGTGGTCCCAACTACTTTTTCCCCACTTGCGCTCAGCATACTACATGAAGAGGTGGAACCAAATGTGATCCAGGTGTAGCTGAATGGCCAGAGACTGCTGGACAAGCTGAAGATGCCCCTCTATGTGCTGGGCGCAAGAGAGAGCAGCCACGTCTTAAGGGACTAACTGGAAGTCTGTCCAGAAGAATCTCAACAAAAATTGCTAGCGACAGAATACATTGCCCTTTGATTATGAATCCAGCTGTCCATCCTAGAGTGAGGGAAACTAATACCCTGATAGAGTAACCAACTCTTTTTTGCCTAGCATTTTCCCACTTTTGAACTGAAACCCTTGTGTGGACAAATCAAGGTGGCTGGTCACCCTAGACCCAAACACTGTGTGGCTGCTTGAGTAATAACCCATCTTCACCTTTTCTCATACCTTTGCAACAAGTGTCCATAGCTGTGAATAATCTAGATGCATCCCTTCTATGAAATCCATGAAACACTTGGCCTGCAGGCCTCCCGCAGCCCTGTTCCGTGTCCCTCAACCTGGCTCAACTTCTCTTTTTAAATCAATACTCCCCTGGCATATTCTATCCATATTCTAGGTTGAGACATTTGTCATCTTTGCTTTGACTCTTTCCTTCATTACTTACATGCAATTAATCATCAAGTTCGATTGATTTATATTTTGAAATATCTATGACATACACCTTTTCCCATCTTTACTGCCATCATAGTAGCAATTATAATAAAAACCAACACCGACTCTAAGGACCAGTTGAAACTGATTCAAGAAGAAATGGAAGGGGATGGCTGGGTGGCTCAGAGCCTGGAACCTGCTTCAGATTCTGTGTCTCCCTCTCTCTTTCTCTGCCCCTCCCCCACTTGTTCTCTCTCTCTCTCTCTCTCTCTCTCTCTCTCAAAAATATATAAATACTTTAAAAAAAGAATGGAAAGGAGAGGAATAGGAATCAACAAGTCTACAGAATTCATAATTTCCCCAAATTATTTGATGATGGAACTCATTTTTCACAGAGCAGCTAATGGACCCATTGTTCCATGAAGTACAATTTGGCAAAGGCTCATCTAGCCCACAGACGCACCGTTTTGCAGAATCAGAAAGAATGTTTAAGAGCATCAAGTCAAGCTGTATAATTTTATATGTGACAACTCTGAGACCATAAGGGCTATAGGACCACCAGCCACACCACTGCTCACCTCTGTGAGACTCAGGCTTTGAGCAAGGTCTCCTGATTCTGTTCAGGGTTCTATATACCATATCATCCAATCCTTCCAGCTGGGCCACCTGCATTTTGCAACCCCTCACTGAAATAGCCTTCCTCTCTCTCCACTGAAATTCTGCCCATAATTCAAGGCCACACTCAACTTTTAACCAGCTCCTCTACATCATTTGCTAACCACACAAGCCCACACAGGTGCCACCAGTTATAACAATTTGTTTAATGTTTCATTTTATTATTTTTGAGAGAGACAGAGCATGCACACACTAGCATGAATGCACGCACAGGAGAGGGGCAGAGAGAAGGTTGGGACAGAGGATCCCAAGCGCGCTCTGAGCTGACAGCAGTGAGCCCAATGTGGGGCTTGCACTCAGGAACCGTGAGATCATGGCTTGAGCCAAAGTCAGACACTTCACCAACTGACCCACCCAGGCGTCCCTATAACAGTTATTTTTATCATCCAGTTTGCTACCTAATATCAAGCATTAGAAAAATCTAGTATGTGTATCACCACGAGCCAAACTTGTGACCATGGTATTCATTTCTAATCTGCTACATCCTTCTAAATTGAGCCTGGAAACAGCTTCAGGACCCATGATACTCCAGATGGTCACAGCCATGGTCAGCACATGACATGAAACTTTTTGAGGCCCTGATTTGGTTGTTAAACTATTTAATGTGTACGGCTATTGGACCCTCCTGAACAGCAAAGCCAGTGTCCTCAAATTCTGTCAGATAACCATTAGCCCTATAGTCCTCTGCCCTAAAAACTGTGCGATAATTGTTTGAATGTCTGAATATCAATGCGGAAGTGACAACAACATTTACATAATGCTTAGTTACAAAGCACTTTCACTCATGGTACCGCATTTAATTAATTCTCACCACCCTCGGAAGTCGGTGTGATTTAGCTCCCCAATTCCTACTGGACAGGGAGCTTCTGAGGAACGAGAAGCTTCTGTTTCTTATTGGCCTCTGTGGGGCTCGGGTCAGAGTAAACAGTCGATTTTGTGGAACTGAGGTATGAATTCTCAGGATGATACACAAGGGCTGGGAGAGTCTGTAACTCGCACCGGGCCACCCCACTCACCACTGTGCCGTGCGGCCCAGTGAAAGTCCTAGAAGTGCTCCCGGCGCTTGAGCGCTGAATCTTTGCAGCCTCCATGTTTGAATTCTACTGTCAGAGGCTTTTCCTTCTTCCTGGTAACGAAGCAAAACCTGGTGGGTTAATTAATCCTTCTCGATGCTGGGCAGCAGTAATAGGATCAAGAAGAAAGCTTTTCTCCTCTTGTGCTCCCAAGGGTGCCTGGCGGGAGCCCGTGAGGAGATGGAACACAGCCTTCAGTCTGTTAATTGTTCAAGAGCAAATCATCTGTCAGAAGGAGACAGAAAAAAAGACACCACCGAATTCGGAGTAAGAACAATAAATAACATTCAGCGCTATACCCTTGAGAAAAAGAAAGCTGCCGACATTCTGCTTCTGAGGGACAGCAGAAATGCTCAGTGTGGCTGCAGACCTGTGCAGTACAATGTGGTAGAAAAGACCACGGCTTGGCTATAGTTCAGACCGGCTGTCTCTTTTACCAACACAGGGCCCACCGGCCCCCCCCTTCCACACTCGGCGCCCCTACCCCAGGGAGACAGAGGCCGACAGCAAGGAGAAAACGATCATGCGAACGGGAAAAGTCGTCTCCTAATAGGAAATCCCTTTGGGGTTAGGGGGGTAGAGAAGCACATTGCAACTGGCTCATACCAGTCTCCCCGCTTCCAACCTATACTCCCAAATCCACCCTCCATGGCTCCCCCAGAGACTTCGGGATAAAACCCGACCCCGTGGTCTGACCCCTCTCTGGCCCTCCAGCCACACGCCTCTGCTCCCGCAGCACCATGCTGTTTGTGATGCCCCACCAAAGACGTTGCTCAGTTCCAAGCCTCTGCCTCTTCTTTCCTCTCCATCAGGGGTGCCTTTTCCTGCAACTGGCTAACCCCCCGCCCCCCTCGGTCTTTAAGGAGCATCTCCTCTACTGTCACCACTTCCCCCACCTCCGGCCTCTACCAGCAGAGCCTCTGTGACGCTTCGCCGTCACACCCAAAGCGACAGTCCAGGGCCACGGTCCAGCAAACAGATACCTGCGTAGGATAACCTGGGCTTGAGCCTAATCTCTGCTACATATGGCTTGTGTGATCTTTTAAAAAAAAAAAAAAGTGCGTTTTGGTTTTTTAAAAGATTTTTGTGTAAATCTACATCCACGTGGGGCTTGAACTTACAACCCTGAGATTGAGGGTCACATGCTCCACCCACTGAGCCAGCCAGGCGGCCCTGGCTTGTGTGATCTCGAGTTGAGTTTCTGGACTGCTGGATGCCTCTGTTGCTCACTTAGAAAACGGGGTGGAGATAATAGCAGTTTCTACTTCATAAAGTTGTATGAGAATTAAACTGTTTAATGCATGTAAATGCATTAGCCCATAGATCAGTGCTCATTGTGAGGTATTGTAGCCATTAATTATATTCCACTGTAATCACTGTCAGGCCCATCTTCCTCTGTAAGCTGTGAGTTCTTTGAGAAGACAGTCCATAGCTCATCCATGTCTTTACGCCCAGTGCGTAGAGTACAGTTCCCAAATATCCACTTGCCTCTTCTCTGTAAGAGAATTAACAATCCCTCCCCACTGCTCATGACCTGCAGCGCTTTCCCCAGGGGTAAGAGTGGTGTCCCTGCCCATCGACATCGTGCATGATCATGTGACTCGTTTAGCCAATGAAATATGAGTAGAAGTGACAGCCAATTCTCAAAAGAAGCTTCAAGAGGCATTACATGATTTCAGCTGCTCCCTTCCCTCCTCTGCCAGGAGAACAGTGTGTCCCAGAGAGAGGTTGCTCCTTCGTCCTGAGTCCCAGAAGGCAGAACGTATCTTGGAGCAGGGCCGTAAACGCAACTGACCTGTAATCAGTATAGAATATGAAGACGTAAGTGCTTGGTTTTAAGACACTGAAATTTGGGTTTATGTCTAACCACATCATAACCTAGTAAAACTGATTAATACCATACCCAATAACACTTTATTGAATCAATAGATACACTGATAAAAGAATGAAGAAGTCAGTGAATTATGGTACATGCAATTCATTTCATGCAATTTCTGGCCATGTATGTGCATCACTTGATCAGTTAATTTAAGCACATCCTCTTCTAATGGTGAATGTGTTTTCTGACATTTACTTTATTATTTTTTTTTAATTTTTTTTCAACGTTTATTTATTTTTGGGACAGAGAGAGACAGAGCATGAACGGGCGAGGGGCAGAGAGAGAGGGAGACACAGAATCGGAAACAGGCTCCAGGCTCTGAGCCATCAGCCCAGAGCCCGACGCGGGGCTCGAACTCACGGACCGCGAGATCGTGACCTGGCTGAAGTCGGACGCTTAACCGACTGCGCCACCCAGGCGCCCCTCTGACATTTACTTTAAATAGGGTACTCTGTAAATAAAAAATCAGGGGTTCCTGGGTTGCTCAGTCGGTTAAGTGGCCGACTCTTGGTTTCGGCTCAGGTCATGATCTCACGGTCTCGTGGGTTTAAACCCCGAGTCAGGCTCTGCGCTGACAGTGAAGAGCCTGCTTGGGATTCTCTCTCTCCCCCTCTCTCTCTGCCCCTCCCCCACTCACGCTGTCTTTGTCTCTCTCAAAATAAATAAATAAACTTAAAAAAAATCAGACCAGTGAATCTGTACTCATCCAGACACATTCAGTACATCTATCCCCAGGCCCAAATGAAAGGAAAGGCAGTAGAAAAAGGAACATTTCTTGGGCAGCTGCTGTTTCAGGTACTTTCCATCTGCCAGCTCAGCAGGACCTTCCAACAATCCTAAGAACAAACTCTATTTCCAGATGTGGAAACTGAGGGTCAGAAACCACATGAAGGTCACCCAGAGATAAGTGATGATTCAGATGTGAACCCGGATCTATTTGACTCCAAAGCCCATTCTCTGTCCACTAAAGGACACTGTAACAGTGGAAGCATCTGAAGACAAGCCAGGAGAACCCGGCTATCCACAATACTCCTCCCACACCACACCTAATATTCCTTACTTTCCTTTGGCACATGGCCCAAAATGTTGACAGTTAAGAGATCAAGTGAAACGTTTTGAAAATGTAATATCCCTGGCGGGGTTGAGCAGACTATCAGCCATTTAATCTTGAAAAGTGGATTTGTTTAATCAAATTGTTTTCCTATCACAAAATTAAAATCTGTCTGAGAAAAGAGAAAATGCTAGTGTGGATACAATGGGGAAGGAAGAAAGAGAAAAGAGCGGGTATTTCAAACCTGAATGCCCACAGGGCCTAGCAGGTGAGGTAATAAGTAGAAGATAATAAATGGATAGGTGTGGGCCAGTGGGGCCCACATGCCTGGTCTAAAGGGGACGGTGACTGGTTTGTTCAGGTCAGTTACTACTGTGGAGGGTTGCCAAGCTTCTCGGAGCTGGATCTCTGTGAGGTCTCCAGACGTTTTCATGTTGGCAACATCATTCAAGTTGTTTCTCCAATACCATACATTCCAACCCTCCCCCAACCCTCCTCCAAGATGGGTTCTGACCTATCTGGCGTATCTATGTGATGCATAGGACACGTGAGAGGATTGCAGGCTTGGAAGGGAACGAGGAAGAGGGGAAAACCAGAGTAAAAAACCTCATGCTTGGGGAGGAAGGGGAGATAGGGCCGAGGACGGTGGTGCAGGACAAACACAGAAGGTGAGTGCCCCAAAACAAACTTCTTTTAACATGATTGGCTCAGGCTGATGGGTTCTTCCCCATTTCAACACTGCCTCAAGTAAAAGCAAACCCTGATAAGAAAAAGCCATTTGTTCCCAAATAAACTCCATTACTCTGCTAAATATCTTTACTGGATTTCATTTGATCCCAGGCATTCTCAATTCAATATTGCGCTCTGCCAACGTAACCTTTTAAAAGGAGTTTTATTGATGGTGTGCTACGCCATCAATTAACATTTCTCAAAAAAAAAAAAAAAGGAGAAAAAAGAAAGAAAAAAGAAGGAAAGAAATAGAATTAAATGGCTTTGCTTAGCGATCTTAATTATCTGGAATAATTAGCTCTAGTCAATTCTCCAACAAGAGCTCTCCAGAGAAATCAGTGTTTGGGGAAAGGGGAAAGAAAGGGGGAGCCAAGCTTGGGACAAAAGCAAGCATTTGGCAAGTTATTTAGAAATATCTAATTAACCTCAAGAGTGAGACTGACAATCAAAGCCACTTCCTTAGTGCTTAATTATTAAAAGCAAATAAAGAAAGTAAATATTCAGAGAGCTGGACTATTGGGCACTGGAAAATAGGAGCCACTCTGAGCCAAAGTGCTCAGTGATCCCCAAACATGCAGGCGTGTGTGCCTTTGTTTCCGCAGATCTCTGCTTAGGGTATTCTTCTGGCCCAAGTCAGATTAGGAACACGCATCAGTCTTCTGTGAGGTCTCCCCTGACCCACCTTTCTCCCCAACCAGAGAAAATTGTTCTTTCCTCTGGTCTTCTACAGCCTTTGCACATCATAATTACTTCATTGTACATTCATTAGGTGCCTATCTGTCCCCCTAGACTGTAAGCTTTTCAAAGCCCGGGTAAGTGCTTATTCACCTCTATATCCACAGTGTCTGGAACAGAGTAGATGCTTGATAAAAGGAAACTGAATGAACCTATAGATCAGTATCTTTTTGTGCAGTCTAGTACACAGTTGTAATTCAATAAATCCTTCCTTCTTGCTTTCTTTCTTCCTTTCTCCCCTTCTTCTCCTTCCTTCCTCCCTTCCTCCCTTCTCCTTCCTTCCTTCCTTCCTTCCTTCCTTCCTTCCTTCCATTTTTATTTCACTTTAAGTTCCACAATTAAAGGTTATTGATTCCAGAGCTGCTGGGCCCAAATAACCGTGCTCTCCCATGTGAGTTTGTCATTTTGACTTGCAATTGACTTTCAATTAGCCAATGCAGGGGCGCCTGGGTGGCGCAGTCAGTTAAGCGTCCGACTTCAGCCAGGTCACGATCTCGCGGTCCCTGAGTTTGAGCCCCGCGTCAGGCTCTGGGCTGATGGCTCAGAGCCTGGAGCCTGTTTCCGATTCTGTGTCTCCCTCTCTCTCTGCCCCTCCCCCGTTCATGCTCTGTCTCTCTCTGTCCCAAAAATAAATAAACGTTGGAAAAAAAATTTTTTTCAATTAGCCAATGCAGATCACGATGGGGTGGCTGAGAAATCCCAGGGCAAGTGTGGCACCGGGGCACCTCGCCACAGAAGTCCACTGGGAGGGAACCTTCTTGATTTGCAGTCACTACCCAGGCTTGCAGCATGTGAAACTGCAGGCATAAAAGAAAAAGAAGCCTGGCAGAGAAGGAAAGGAGGAAAGAGAGAGGAAAACCCAGTGACACACAAGGCCTCTGCTGATGTACTCCAGGCGAGTTGTCAAAACCAGCTTGTATATCTGCTTTAGGGCTATGGGGATCCTGAAAGCCATTTGTAGAATGTGATTTAAATATTTGTCCCTGAACCTGGAGCTGAGTCTTGAAGGCTGAGTAAGAATTAACTGGGTGAAGAAGGTGGAAAGGTCTTCCGAAAGGAGGGAGCAGCATAAAGGGGGAGATGTCATGGTGGGAGCGGGAATCCAGGCCAGGCAATTTGGTTTTCTATACACCAGTGCTACTCTGCTAAACATGCAAATAGAGAGCAAGGAAGATATGAGACCAGTGAGGTCGAGAAGAGACATTCACCGTCATCGCTAATTTCTGGGCTTGGGCTCCTCAGTTTCAGTCTCAGGGCACACTGCCTGCTGGATGTCCACCCTCACTCGGGTGTCCCCCAAGCCCCCGGACTCAACATGCACAACAATCAATGCTTTAGCCTCCCCCATAAGCCTCCTTCTCCCTTAACATTCTGTCTGTTAACTGCACCCTCATTTTCCCAGCTGGCTAAGGTAAATCTTGGAAATCATCCTTGACTCTGTCTTTCCCTCCCTCCAACACCCGGTCGACCAGCAAGTCCTGGAGACTTGGCCTCCTAACGGTTCTTGAATCTCTGCCTTCTTCCCCATCCCCATCATCACTGCCCTCATTGTCTTTTCTCCTGAACAGTAGCCACCCAGCATGGCCTCTTACCTCCAACACCGACACTCCTACCTAAAAAATTTGCATTTACCATTTCTAGCTGTAATTACTAACACAAGCTGGCTTTCATCTATTAAATGCCTAGGATATGCCAAGGGCTACGCATGATGTTCAAAGTACAGTTCCTCACTCAGTCCTTATGGTGGTGATGATGGGCGGCCCTGAGCGAGCCTTGGCTCCTGAAAGCTTAATAATTTACAGATGAACTTCAGCTGATAAAATATCAGATGTATAAAAATATCAAATCGCTATGGTGTACACCCCAAACGAGTAAGAGATTGTATGCCGATTATACTTTAAAAATAAAGAAATAATATACATTAAAGAAATAAACCAAGGCCTGTCCTGCTGGGCTACAGCGATGATATGCATGCAACCAGCTTTCTCCAGGGGGGAATAAAGAGCAGGGCCAGCCAGCCACATGGCTCTTTTATAAAAGGCATGGAGAGGTGGGCAAGACTCCTATTCTCTCCCGTCGTAACAACGCGGGGGGGGGGGGGGGGCTGCGGGGACCGAGAGCGTTTGGTCAAGCCACAGATATTTCCTACGTGAGCAGAAGTCCAGTGAGACATACATGCATCCCGCTCAGTGGGGTCCACTCTGCATGCCAGGAAAGAGATCCAGGGCTGTTGTTTTTTCAACCACACACGCCCGCTATCCCTTCCTACCAGCGCTGGAGAGGCGGTGAGATGGCCGAGCAGCAGAGGGACTGGGCTTGCCCTCGTCCCTGAGCACAGCAGCATGGAGGTCACAACACGGAACACCCAGGAATACGGTGTGCGGAGTGACAAAAAAGGCTCCACAGGTGGACAGAGACAGCTCGGCGGGACAGAGGTGCGTGTGGGGGAACTGGGAGAGAGAAAACGGGTGGCGGCGTGGGCGCGGCGTGGGGGGAGGGGGAGCCCCTTCTACGGAGAGACAAAAGGAAGGGAAAGAGGCTGTGGAAGCGTGGGGTTGTGTTTGGACACGAGAAAAACCTCTCCGGACCACGGGTGGGGGAACGAGAGATTCGAGCCGGTTTCTACTTTGCAAACAGGCTTAGGAGCTAAAGGTGAGAGTTTTCAGGGGTACGCGACTTTCTCCGAACCAGAGCCGCTGCCGTGTGCGCCCTGGGGGGAGGGGAGTCGGCTCCGGAGCTCGGTGGTGACCTCGGTGGTGATCTCGGTGGTGATCTCGGTCTCCGTGGTGATCTCGGTGGTGATGTCGGTGGTGATGTCGGTGATGATCTCGGTCTCTGTGGTGATCTCGGTGGTGATGTCGGTGGTGATGTCGGTCTCCTTGGTGATCTCAGTGGTGATCTCCGTGGTGATGTCGGTAGTGACCTCGGGGGCGCACTGGGAAAGAGCAGGGCCCCTCCCTCCAGCGTTGGGGGAAGAGGGTGTGTTGCCCGGCCAAGGGCGAGAGACCTTCCAAGCGCCAGTCAGGGGCCCTTGGTTAACTGGGCGAGGTGGCGCTACCCCAGAACCGAGTCGGGGCAGAGAGGGATCGTTTACGACACTGGGTTTGAATCCAGCCAAGCGCCCGGGAGGGGCCGGAGACTGTGGAGCCGGACAAGCCTGCCGCCTGGCTATTCTGTGAGGCCTACCTGACAATGTGGTTTGAGACACCCAGTCTGGGAAGGACAAGGCCCGGGTGTTGCCGTTTTTCTCCCCCGTCAACATGGGGATTCAGGGAACAGGACAGCGACCCCCGGTGGAGGGGGACCCGCTTCCGCCAAACCCCGCCCCTCTGTGCCTGGTGACGGCGTGTCTACTGGGGTGGGACCATATGTGCTGGGGTGACACTGACGCTGAACTGAGGGGTCACCTCCAGACCGCACGGCAGCTGGTCCTAGGCACCAACAGACAACTGTCCTGCCCTCTTGTGTGTTAGTCTGGGTTTCTTTTTTATTTTTATTTTTTTCTCTTTTCTTTCATTCTTTTCTCTTTTCCCTTCTTTTTCTTTCTACCCTCTTCTTTTTTATTTTATTTTTTTCCCTTTGGAATCAGGCTCATTTTTTATTTTTGGTCAATTCTTATATACATGTAAGTATTTTCTTTCTTTCTTTCTTTCTTTCTTTCTTTCTTTCTTTCTTTCTTTCTCTGTCCTTGTTGTTTGTTTAATCAGGCATTTTTACTCTGTTCTTTTTACACCTTTTCTATATCTCCTTTTCTTTATTTTCCTCTCTCTCTCTCTGGATTAAGCCTTATAGTTTCTTTGATTCACTGCCTGGTCTTTTTTTTCTGTCCCTTTCATTTCTTTCTTTGTGTGGGATAAGGTTCCCCCCACCCTTTCCTTTTTCCCAGGGTTACTTCCATGAACAAATCAAAGCACACCTGGTGGAAGGCCCAAACAATCCATCACCATGAGCAGTGGGATAGAGAAGCCAAATACACAACCACAGAGTACACACAGCACTCCAAAAACACTTCCTGAAGTGCCAGGCCCTGCAACAGATGACCCCTTTTTAATATGGTAGTGCTCGCAGGGGCAGGACACATAACAAGCTATTAAAACATGTAAAAGAAAACTAGCCAAAATGACACAATGGAAGAATTCCCCTCAAAAGAAATTCCAGGAACAAATGACAGTCAGAGAATTGCTCAAAACAGACAGGAACGATATATCTGAACAAGAATTTAGAATAATAGTCATAAGACTAATAGCTGGGCTCGAAAAAAGCATAGAGGACCACAGAGAATCCATTGCTGCAGAGATCAAAGACCTAAGAAATAGTGGCAATGAGGGTCGACCGGGTGGCTCAGTTGGTTAAGCGTCCAATGTCGGCTCAGGTCACCATCTCACAGTCCGTGGGTTCGAGCCCCATGTCGGGCTCTGTGCTGACAGCTCAGAGCCTGGAGCCTGTTTAGGATTCTGTGTCTCCCACTCTCTTTGCCCTTCCCCTGCTTGTGCTCTCTCTCTCTCTCTCTCTCTCAAAAAAAAAAAAAAATTTAATGTAAATTTTTTAAATTTACATTTAAAAAATGTAAGACATAGTCATGATGAATTAAGAAATGCTGCAAATGAGATGCAAGATAAATTAGATGTCATGACAGCAAGGATGGAAGAAGCAGAGGAGAGAATAGGTGAAATAGAGGATAAAATGATGGAAAATGACGAAGCTGATAAAAAAGAGGAAAAGGAAATTACTGGACTATGAGGGGAGATTTAGAGACCTAAGTGATTCAATGAAATGAAATAATATCTGTATCATAGGAGTTCCAGAAGAAGAGAGAGACAAAGGGGCAGAAGGTTTATTTGAACAAATAATAGCCGAGAACTTCCCTAATCTGGGGAAGGAAACAGACAACCATGTCTAAAAGGCACAGAGAACTCCCTTCAAAATCAACAAAAACATGTCAACACCGTGACATATCATAGTGAAACTGGCAAAGATAAAGAGAGAAATCTAAAAGCAGAGTGACAAACAGGCCTTAACCTACAAGGATGGACACATAAGGGTAGTAGCAGACCTGTCCACTGAAACTTGGCAGGTCAGAAGGGAGTGGCAGGAAATGTTCAATGTGCTGAATAGGAAACATATGCAGCCACGAAGCCTTTACCCAGCAAGGCTGTCATTCAGAATAGGTGAGATAAAGGCTTTCCCAGACAGACAAAAACTGGAGGAGGTCATGACCACTAAACCAGCCCTGCAGGAGATCCTAAGGGGGACTCTGTGAATGGAAAGCAGCAAAGACCACAAAAGACCAGAGATATCACCACAAGCCTGAAACCTACAGATAACACAGTGACACTAAATCCATATCTTTCAATAATCACTCTGAATATAAATGGACTAAATGCCCCAATCAAAAGATACAGGGTATGAGAATGGATAAAACACAAGACCCATCTATATGCTGCACACGTGAGATTCATTTTAGACCCAAGGACACCTGCAGATTGAACTTGAGGGGATGGAGAACCACCTATCATTTTTTGACACCTGGATGTCAAAAAAAAAAAAAAAAAAAGAAAGAAAGAAAGAAAGAAAGAAAAAGAAAAGAAAAAAGAAAAAAAAGAAAAAGAAAAGCCAGAGTAGCCATACTTCTATCAAACAAACTGTAGATATAATAACAAACTGATATTGAAACAAAAACTGAGGTCACGATCTTGCGGTCCATGAGTTGGAGCCCCGTGTCGGGCTCTGGGCTGATGGCTCAGAGCCTGGAGCCTGTTTCCGATTCTGTGTCTCCCTCTCTCTCTGCCCCTCCCCCGTTCATGCTCTGTCTCTCTCTGTCCCAAAAATAAATAAATGTTGAAAAAAAAAACAAAACAAAAACTGTAAAAAGAGATAAAGAAGGGTGTTATATCATAATTAAGGGGTCTATCCATCAAGAAGAGCTAACAATTGTAGATGTTTATGCCCCCAATGTAGAGCACCCAAATATATAAATCAGTTAATCACAAACATAAATAAATGTACAGATAATAATACCATGATTATAGGGGACTTTAATACTCCATCCTATCAGCCTTTGCAAATGACTTCTCTACTGAGACATACAGACCCTCCTCGGGAGGCAGACATCTCTATTTGATCCTCAGTAGAGAGAAGGAAGCCAAGTCTACCCTCTTAAGCTGTTGGGAAAACATGGGGCTTCAGCAGACAGAGAGAAGCAAGAAGAAACTGGGTAAGCAGAATGCGTTAACAGTGGAGCAGCCCGTGCATTCGGGAACTGGGAAAGGGGAGCACACAGTAGTGGACGGAACCAGAGTTGTTTTGCCTCCAAAAGTAGCTGGGGAGAGAGAGGGAGGTGGCTGTATTCAGCCTAGGGATTATCATAAGGAGCAAATACAGAAAGTTCAAGAGGATGAAATGAACTTCCGCTGCAGGAAAGAAATCGGTGGGTTCGGACATGAAGATGTTGTGGTTGTACTGCAGGACGGGGCGGGGGGGCGGGGTCTCCCCTGCTCTTCCTCACTGTCTGGGCTGGCACATAGAGAAGGCAGGGTAACCAAAGAGGACAGTTAGTCATTTTAGTGATTTTCTCAGGTGGAGGACAAGGGACCCCCTCTCACATAATGGCGCGTAAAAGCTGTGCTAGGAAGAAGCTCATTTGGCGTGAGGAGGTTCAGACCGGCTGTTGATTGTGATCTCCCCACCCCACTACCCAAAACATAATCACACTCGCACGTACCTACGCGTACAGACTCACGCACATGCGCACACTCGCACCGGCCCCCACACACTCAGACACTGCCACGTCTGTTCATGCATGCACATACTCACGCTCATGGATGATCACAGTCACTCGTGCTTACACTTGCATTCACACACGGGTTCACAGGAGAATACACTCAACCCAAATCCCTCTGGAAGGAGAGAACTGAGGGTGAATGAACACAGCAGAGGCCACAAGGACAGATGGGAACCAAAGCCAAGGGTCCTGGTGGGAAGGCTTTCAGCCCTGTACTTCGCCACACCTGAGATGTCCTCCGTGCCGTTGTCTGTAAACTTCCAAATCTTACCCTTCTGTGAGGGCCCTTGCCAGAGAGGTTCCCCAGTTCTTATTCATTATTCCCTGGAAATGGTTTCCACTGCCAAAGCGGGTCTTGGCAGCCATGTTTCTAGCGATAGGTCCTCTGGCCATAGCTAACTGGTTTAGGGGCTGAGCTCCTGGCATACGGCTTGGTTAATCATATGTCTCAGAAGTAGAAGGTTGGTCAAGAAAGACAGAATCATTGGCACTGAAGCACATGGACAGTGGACCTCTCAAGGGAAGGGCCATACTTTCCCCTATTGAGGCTCCAGAGGATCTCTGCTTCCAATCCTGCCTGTGACTTGTTTGTTGAGTACTTCCTTAGATTCCATTAGCTATCACAACCGACTCCCTAGGAACATCTAAAGCTAGATGAGCTTTGATTTATTTTTCTTGCAAACAAAAAACAAAAACACCATTCGTTCTAATCTTATTCAAACGCTCACTCCTGCCTGTGCCTCTGGCTAGCAGTGATCTGTTCATCTTCAGAACACTCATAACATTTTGATGGCTTTGTTATCCTCTCTGTACTATTTATTTCTGTCTTACCTTCGATACTGGACCATAAGCTACTTGAAAGTAGACGCCATGTCTTAGTCATCATTTTAGCCCACACAGCACCTAGTACAGAGCCTTGCACAAATAGTTCTTGTGAGCGTTTGTTGAATGAATTAGCAAATGCATAATTGGATAAATGAATGGAAAAAATCTCAAGCGATGCTAAGTATTTATTCTATTTTTCCTCAGGAATTCCTGAGGTTACGCTCCTAGAATCTAAACATCCTCCGCATGTGAATCCGCTCATTTTATTCCATTTTATTGATTTGTTTACAATCAGCCATGTGCCTGACAGAAGGGACGCAAAGATGAGTAAGATATGGACTTTGTTTTCAAGGACCTGTGGTCTCACTGGACCGATGAGGGGGTGGGGTACAGAAGAGGTTAACAAACATGGACCCCACCCTGGGACACAGCCCTGCACACCCCATTCCCGGGAGCAGAAGTGGGAAAGTCACATATTGCACATCCATCCCAATCTTGCAACAAGACCGTATTAAAAGCCATTTTTCAAGCTTGAGTAAGATGTTTATGACCTGATAGGCGATGGCTGGCAAACTCATTTCATCATAAATATCACAGCAGATAATATACTTCAGTATAAATGATGCATCTGCCTATGCCGGGATCCTCAGAGTGAAGAATGCTCCTCCAATGTGGGCTTCTTAAAGATAAACAAATTATGGGCCGTAATTACCCAACGTTTGATTTTCTTTTTTACGAGCTTTTCTTCACCCTAATCACACTCAGGGCGGGAAGATGAAAGCCACAATTGGGACTTAGAGAAGGGAAGAAAAAGGGTCTGCTCCCTCCGCAGTGAGTCAGATGCCAGATAAATATGTCTAAGGAAGGAGCCCGCGTTCCTGTTGCTCCCGAAGGAAAGGAAAGACTCAGCCAGTGGGAAGACGTATAGAAAACGGAAAAAATCAGTGGGGGAGAAAGTGGTGACTTCTGAAGCAGGCACTTTTCAGAAGATGCCTAAGACATAAAAGGAATTCTCTTTCTCTCTGACACAGAAACATACATATCACAGACACACACAGCATGCAGGTAAAATTCTACATCTCCAAACTGTCCCCCCCACTCTCCTACCCCCTGCAAAGCATGGGCTCAGTATGCTCTTTCCCACTGTGACTTCTGAATCCTACTTTCTGGATGCAGTCTTTCCTATGTCCCTTCCAAAGGTTTGCTTAAAATTCAGTTTTACAGGGGCACCTGGGTGGCTGAGTCGGTTAAGTGACTCTTGATTTCGGCTTAGGTCCTGATCTCCTGGTTCTCACGAAATCAACCCACGCATCAAGCTTTGCGCTCACAACGCGGAGCCTGCTTGGGATTCTCTCTCTCTCCTCTCTCACCGATCACTCCCCTTCTCTGTCTCTCAAAATAAATAAACATGAACAAAGAAATTCAGTTTTACAAACACCCAAACCCTTTACTTCCTGATAGACCCTTGTCTGTTCTCATCAATTACTCTACCAAAACATTTCCTCTAGGGTTTCTAGACATGTTGGTAAAATTCATACTTGTAAAAATCTCCTCTTACAAAAGGGACTCAGACTCTATTGGGTTAGTATCTTCTCCTGAGATGACAAGGTAAGAAGGAAGTAGGTCATTAAAAAATAAATCAAGCAACACAGTAGAAGGTCACAGTGTAATGAATGTAGTAGAATAACTTCTTGACTAGGAATCAGGAAATCTGAGTTTAATTAGGAATTTTCCCATTTCTCATGCAAGTGACATTTCTTCACTTCTGTCCAAGTCAGTTTTTCTCCTCACTTAAAAATGGGAATCACCGGGGTGCCTGGGTGGCGCAGTCAGTTAAGCGTCCGACTTCAGCCAGGTCACGATCTCACGGTCCGTGAGTTCGAGCCCCGCGTCAGGCTCTGGGCTGATGGCTCAGAGCCTGGAGCCTGTTTCCGATTCTGTGTCTCCCTCTCTCTCTGCCCCTCCCCCGTTCATGCTCTGTCTCTCTCTGTCCTAAAAATAAATAAACGTTGGAAAAAAAAATTAAAAAAAAAATGGGAATCACCTGTCTGGTAGGTCGCTTTGAGGATTCAATGTAATAATATTCCAAAAAAGTCCCTGTCATTTCTCAGTGTTCAAGAACTATTTACTTTCACCCCAGCTTCCTAAGTTTGGATAAGAGAGGGCTGGAAAATTGCCCTGCATCCTTCTCTGCACCTTCAAAGATTCTTTCACATTAACCACATTCTCTGGAGGCAGGCAAGTCAGAAGTGGTTTCCTTATTTTATTAGTGAAGACGTTGGAGCACAGAGAGGTTAAGAGACTTGCCCAAGGCCACATGGAGATTTAAAACCGACTCTTGTGTCTTTCTGCGCTTTTTGAAGGAGGCATATACTCCCTCGGGAGGATCAGGTCAAAAGGAGGCTCCCTTCGTGAAATATTTACAAACCCTGACCCTTCGTAGCAGCGGAGCACCCCACACAGTTGTGGAGCAGCGGGTCCAGCAGATGTGAGCTCTGCCCTCAAAGAGAAAGAGCCAGTCAATATCTGATGCCAGAAATGCGATGGATGAGGTTAATGGTTTGTATCTAAAAAAATGAGCTGTGGCTGGGGAAGAGAAATATGCAGAAACCTAGTGATAAGTGTATTCGTTTCCTGGGGCTGATGTAACAAATTGCCACAAACTGGATGACTTCAAACAACATATTTTTCCACAGTCCTGGGAGCTAGAAGTCTGAACTCAAGATGTCAGCAGGGCCATGTTCTCTTTGGAGGCTCCAGGGAAGAATCCTTTCTTGCCTCGTCCTGGCTTCTGGCGATTGCCAGAAGTCCTTGGCATTCCTCGGCGTGGCCCTGCATCGCTTATATCTCTGCCTCTGTCATCACATGGAGGCTCCGTGGATGAGTCTGTTTCTGAATCTCTTCTCTCCTTATCGGGACACCATCGTATGGCATTAAGGGCCCATGCTGCTCCCCTGTGGTTTCATTTTAACTTACCCAGTTTCATCTATAACAACCCTATTTCCAAACAAGGTCACATTTTGGGGCCCTGGGTAGGACATGAATTTGGTGGCAGGATGGGGGGGGGCGGTGGGGAGTCACTTTTCAAACTCAGTACAACAGGCAAAGGAGGAAGACTGAGAAACCTGAGCAGAGAAAACAAAGGAGAGAGAGAGAGACAAGATAAAGGCAGAGAATGAGACAGAGGTAGGAGGAGACGGAACTAGAGAGACAAAGAAAGAGAGATAATGGAAAAGAATAAGGAAGAGAAATAGGTGCTAGTGAGGAGCACCTGGCTGGTTCAGTCAGTAGGACATGTGACTCTTGACCTTGGGGTTGTGAGTTCAAGCCCTACATTAGGTATACAGATTACTTAAAAATAAAATCTTTAGGGGCGCCTGGGTGGCACAGTCGGTTGAGTGTCTGTCTTTGGCTCAGGTCATGACCTCACAGCTCGTGGGTTCGAGCCCCGCGTCGGGCTCTGTGTTGACAGCTCAGAGCCTGGAGCCTGCTTTGGATTCTGTGTCTCCCTCTCTCTCTGCTCCTCCCCTGCTCACACGCTGTCTCTCTCTCTCTGTCTCTCAAAAATAAAGTAAAAGATTAAAAAAAAATCTTTAAGGGGCACCTGGGTGGCTCAGTCAGCTGAGCATCCAACTGTTGATTTCAGCTCAGGTCATGATCCCAGGGTTGTGGGGTTGAGCCCTGTGTCAGGCTCCATGCTGAGTGTGGAGCCTGTGTGAAACTCTCTCTCTCTCTCTCTCTCTCCCCCCTCCCTCCCTCCCTCTGCCCCTTTCCACATGCTCTCTCTCTTTCTTTCAAATAAAAAAATAAATTAAATTAAAAATAAAATCTTTAAGAAAAAAAAGAAGGTGTGAGTGAAGGAAGGAAACACACACACACACACACACACTCTCTCTCTCTCTCTCTCTCTCTTACACATGAAGTGTGAGAAACAGAGAGACACATTGCTGGTATTTAAAGAAATGCTCCCAAATATGCGCTTTCTCTCGTCTGGATGGCCAGGGTACAGCCCTGTGGAAAGTACAGCACCATGGAAAGTGATCCAGATATTCTCTTTGGGGTTGATAAGAGGACCCCAGAAAGAAAGAGCAGCTAGTTGGGGTCCTGGGACTCCCTAGTGGCTCTCACTTTCATACCTACTCCTACCGCTCTGGGTCAAGAGATTCCAGTTTTAAAGTTGAGACCCTGGGTATTGGTCAAAAAAATATCTTTTCAAAAAGCCAGTTTTAGGGCAATCTTGTGTCCATTCTCCTATCAAGAAGAAAATGGGCCACCCAGGAGATGTGGTGACACTTCCCCCTTAAGGAGCGTGTGTTCCTGGTCTCTGGCAAGCTTTAGGTGTCCCTCTGTATTCATTACTCACCCAACCAGATGTTAATTCCACATCCTGATCTTTTCCAGCTTCCTGGAGTTTCCCAAAAATCTCCAAAGGGAGACTGGTCACTTTAGCATCAGCCAAAAACTGACACCAGGGCCGAGGAATCATAAATTAACAGTAAGAAGGAGACGTCAGAGCTGGCAAGAGAACACCAGTGTGTGCATGTGCGTGTGTGTGTGTGTGTGTGTGTGTGTGTGTGTACGCAGGCTTTCATGGAGAAGTAGGTGGAGGCAGAGGAAGCCCATCAGTGGATGCCCAGTCATTCCCAAGCTACAAAGACTTTAAAACCCTCTTGCCATTAGAACAGTCACTCATAATGGGAAGTCATATACAACAGACGAACTTTGTGAACTAAGATCTCTCCTTGCTTTTATTTTCTTTTACCATAGTGAAAACTAATTGAGTTTGGCTTTTGGGGTAACAGGTTCCATTTTCTCCCCATCATAAACCCCCCCCCACACACACACACACTTAAAAAGGGAAAGCTTGTAGGTCTCCCCAGGGAAATTTTCTACACCAACCTGACTTGGTCTGTATTACGAATGGGGATGTAGGTCAAAGGCAGAAAAGTGGGCTCAAGTCAACATAGTGCCATTCTTGGCCTCTGAGCCATCGCTTTGGAGTAACAAAGAGAAGGAGCCATAGCCTTGCCTTTTTGCCATATCCTTGCCTGCATGTTTGAAGCTTTTGGGATTCCCATCATCTTCCTTCTTACAGCAGCAAAGATAGTGAGATACACATGCTCATCTCCAGGAAGAAAGCACAGAAGAGGCATATTGCCTTTTAGGGGACATTTATTTCATATGGCCGCACAATGGAGAGTGTATGCCTTGGTTGTCATAGTGGCTGTTATTCATTCACTCATTTTCTCACTATTCACTCATTTCTCACCACACTTATATTGTCCTATGTGAAGCACTGGAGGTACCAAGTTGAAAAAACTCAGTCCCTAATTTTGGTTTGGCATTAGAGCAAAGCAAGAAAAAGGAACTCAGGAAGCTGAGGTCTTAGGATCATAAACTACAGTGATAGAGTCTTCTACCTGAGGGTAGACCCTTCCCATCTCCCCATGGGCCCGGAAGCAGCTCTGAGTGAAATCACAAAAAAGTGTTTGGGGCTTCTCCCAACTCTGGGTCCCTCTTCTGCCATGTGTCTAGCACCCCCCTGGTGACCTAATGACTTCATTCATTCTCACAAGTTACGGTACTCTAACCAGTCGATGGGACAAAAATTTCAGGATCAAGCAGCTAAGAGAAATCCAGAAAGGACTGGAAATTTGGGCAGAGAGGTGGTTATTCCTGGTAACCTGTCACAAAGGATAATGACTGCCCTAGGATTCCAGGCTGGAGGAGAAAAGGCCAACAGCCTGAGTATGAGATAGTGAAAAATAAACATACATGGCTGCTAGCATTTCTAAGTAGTTTGTAATGACTCTATGTACCTGTTGTCTTTCTGCTGAAATATCACTTGCCCTAAAAAAGAACCAACCTGTAGGTTCTGACTTCCAGTATATTTTTGTGTTTCACTTACAGATGTTCCCTTTAGCATCTTATCAGCAACAAAGACAAACTCCATGGGCTGGTCACTTGTGTGTTATTTCTCATATCCATTTCCTGCCTTTCCCTTGCTCTGTTCTGTAGTGCAGGGAATGATGACGGTCTCTTGCAGGTGGCCTTGGGTAGCCTCTGCCAGTGGTGCACTGGTGGCAGCCTGGTGGTCAGGAGGAGGGGAGAAGCAGTATTTTCCCTTTCTCGTGTTGCCTAAGGCCATTTCTGACTCAGCTTGTGTCTTTTAGTTCCACCTTCCACCAAAGAGGCCATGCAGGGTCCAAGGTCATGTGGGGCAGCTCCAGCCTGTGGTATCTGAAAACACACTTCCTCCCACCTTGACTCCGGTTCTACAGGTAGTAGCAACGTTCTGCACCTGTTACTCTTTGGGTTGCCTCACCATTCCAGATTTGGCTTTTCAAGCTTTTCCATCACCCTGCATGAAATTCCTGATATTAAATTCCCCCAGTTGAAGGCCTAGGGTGATTTCTTTTCTCCTATTGGAAACTTGATACATTCTGATTGGTCTACGTGGAAAAGTAATTCATTCGAAGTATGTTGGGTCATGCGCAGAACCACTGGGAATAAGAGAGGCTAAGCACCAAGACCCACCGTCAAGGGCACTCCACAGAAACCACTATGAGCGATCCTCAACAGCCACTGGTGAACTCCGAACGAAGGGCCACAGTCAGATGGTTTTATCTGATTGGAGGAGCCTGTGTCATTTATCTGACCTGTATATCAGAGTCAAGATCTGCTTTTCAGTAAAACTTCTAGGGGCAGAATTTCTTCCAACACAAGAAAGGAGATTCAATGTGGAACATCCAAAAAAAAAAAAAAAAAAGGATAAATATTTACCATGGGAAAAAGACCAGGAGTTGGGGGTTGAGCTGCTCTACTAAGGTCAGCATGTAAAAAAGAGAGTCTCTGTAGAATGATTGGTTTGGTGGTGGCAGAAAGACTAGGAGCCGTGTGGGAATCTTTGATCTATGGGTGTAATCATGGAACCTTCCCAGTAGCCTTCAAATTAGTATCAGGTAATCAGCATTTACAACTGTATGTCACATAAGAGAGCAGGGCTGCCTATCCAGGAATGAGTGTGTATCCATCTAGGAGCACTTTTCAGATGTGGGTACTAATCAGACACTAATCCTTAATTTTGAAATTAATCCTTACTGATTCCCCAGCCTGCATCGTTTTCTTATTTCTGAAGACCAGGTCCCCACCTGATAGCTCTCTCGCAGACGCTGGGCTCCTGTACTAGTCCTTCTTCCTGGACCCCTGCTGGCCAAAGGCATTAACTAGCCTCCTCCTTCCCTCTGAGGTTGAGGTCCTGCCTCAACCTATCAGTTTTTGTGAAGGGGTCCCCTTTGTCTCTTGCCACGCTCTGTCATCCTCCAGCCGTCCCTCTCCAAGCATTGCCAGCCTGGAATCCTTCCTGTTGCCTGCTCTTCAGAGGCCACTCGACATGACAGTGGCAGAACAAGGGTGTATTTCAGAGTCAGCCAGATCTGGATTGGAATCCCACCTCTAACACTTACTATTTGTAACACTTACTATTTGTATGAGCTTGGCGGGCTCCTATACTTCTGTAGTTAACAAACCAAAGTTTCTTGTATGGTTCTCAAACCTTAGCATGCAAGTACCTAAATATCTGTTGCCCTGGTGTGTTCATTAAAAGGAGAGATTTCTGGCTGCCACCGCTTAGAGATCTGACTCATTAGCTCTGGGGTCATTCCAGTGCTAGGGGCCTACAGACCACCCTTTGAGAAACACTGACCCACTGGGTCTCCAGGTCCCATCTCTTCTTGAAATGGTTCTGTTATTCATTCAGTCAGCATTTCCCAGGCTTCAGGTGGGCTTAGGATTTGGGTGAGGATTATAACCATGTCTCCTTCTGATCTAACTGGAGATAGGTACCTTAGACCCCCCCCTTCCCCCCCAGACCTACTGTATTAGAATCCCAGAGGAGGAATTGAGCTGACACATGCAATTCCCCAAAGTTCCACACGTAGCTCGTATATAAGCTTCTGATTCACAAGCCCTGTATCATTGCTTCTGTACAGCACACAACCCCAGCTCCCCTCCCACCCACGCTCTTAACTTCCATGCAGCCTTACTTGAAAAGGGAGCACCTGCTACTACTGATAGAAGCTGCTTCCGCCTCCCTGTCAAAGAAGCCATCTCTTTATTTCTAAGGTTTTATCCATTTTCATTTGGCAGAAGAGTGGATTTCATTCTGATCATTACCTACATAGACAAGCAGCCAACGCTTAATATCTGTTGGTCAGTAGCTGCTTTCCTAACTAATAGTCCTTGATGGCCATCTAGAGGTAAGTGTGGTCTTCTCATCCACCTAGTCCCCTTAGCTGGCATGCACGTATACAAAAACAGGGACCTGCGAGATCACATGCTTTAGAACTCCCATTCTCCCAAGGGAAGCATGGAGCAACTATAGCCAGGATGGGGAAATAAATGACTGACTTTATCCTTACAGTCCAATGCATGCTTCACCTCCTCCATGGAGCCTTTCCTGGTTCTAGCGCTCTGTGCTGCTTTCCTTTCTCCGACTTCGTACCATGTCACATTACACAGCTTAGCGCTGGACTGTGTCCTACTTTGCAATGCTCTAAATCTGTTTTGCTTGCCTACTTTTTGCTTATCCACAAGATTGCAGCCTCTCTGAGAGCAGGATTCAGATTTGAGACATCCTTTGATGAATCACTGAGGCAGAAAGAGGATCAAAGCAAGGATCAGCTCAACAACTTCATACGGTAGCGAAACAGCAACTGGGGATACTAACCGCAAAGGCGTCTTCCTTCTGGGGTGAAGGTGAGATGCAATGCTAGAGGCTACTGTGACCCAAGACATAATTCAGGTCAAGACACTAGAGTGAGATCCACTAGTGGGGGAGAAAAAGGGTAACGGACCCAAGCAGCAGTTGGTATTCAAGACTGAGGCAGCAAGAAGTGGTCACTATGCGAGCGATATTGCCAGTGGGACCTTAAACAGTGGGCCAGGGGACGATCTGCCAGTTCTGCACATGCAGGGAGAGGCAGGACAGAGCCTCCAAGGCCCCAGAATGAGCCTCAAGTCAAGGAACCAGCTAGAGAGAAGCTAGGCTTCTGGGCAAGAAAACCATCAAAATTACAACATGGGGTCATTCCGACAGAGAAGAAAGGCTTGCCCAGAAAGCCCTAGCAGGTCTTCTGCCCTATTACTCCACCACCTTTAGGGGACTTCTCCAAGCTTGCCAGTTGACTGCCTCTCTCTCCTGACCTGAGCTCTGTGGCTGGTCCTTTTTGCAGTTGGTTTCAGCTATCAGCCTAACCCTGTGTATTAGTTCTTGATTCCTGAGCTTCCATAACATCCAAGACTCCAGCTTTGTTCCCCTTTGACTCAAGTCTGTAGTGACAGAGGCAGTGGAAATGAGGTCCTGGTGGGCACTTTTAACCCCATAGTACTTGGGATTGTGCTAAGTATGTACTTGATGTCCGTCTGTTTCAACACATCAAATAAACTCAGCTCACTGAAGCAAGTGCATGCCAAAAAAAAGTGAAAAATCCCATGCTGGTGATGGTGGGCCAGCTTCAGAATCTATCTAAATCTCCCAGTTAATCTTCTCTGTCACTCCCTGCTTCTCCCTTAAGATCAAGGACACCCGGGTTCAAATCTGCCACTTACTAGCCCGGAACCTTGGGATGGAGATAATAAATCTTGTGGGTAAGAGACCTCTGCCCCCAATCCCTGGATGCCAGCTGGTCAGCCTGCTACAAATGCACCTCACACATCAAAGAGAAGGACCTGAAAATTGGTGTTCATTGAATACTTATTGACTTGAACATCTAACTCTTGATTTTGGCTCAGGTCATGATCTTGCATTTTGTGGGATCAAGACCCATGTTGAACTCCATGCTGACAGTGGGGATCCTGCTTGGCATTCTCTCTCCCTTTCTCTCGGCCGCTCCCCCACTCATGCTCTCTGTCTCTCTCCCAAAATAAGTAAATAAACATGAATTTTAAAAAGGATATCAAGCTGTAGGCAAGGACCCATTCGTAACAAGCAAGGCGACAAACAGCATAGTGTTTCTGGGCACTGGGAATGTCAGAGTTCAGTATTTGTGGGAAGATCTGACAGAATGTGGACTATACTTGCTGGACTGTTTGTAAGGCGAGGCACAAACTCTCTTAAAAGATGAATCACCATATAAATATGTAATGTCATAGCAGCATTAAGGCATGAGTCATGCTCACACGATGGATGAAAGGTGGTGGAGGGGGCACCGAGGGGGTAGAATGATAAAGGAGCAAGGATCTTTCCGTTCACACTACTGCCCCCACACTGGCTTTCAAGGTTTTAGTATGTTTTAAACTACTTTACTGTTAACTTATACAAACAAATTGCAGCTGCTTGATGGGAGAAGAAAATAATGATTCAAGCATAGGGCTCATTTTCCTATTGATTTCCTTTCTCTTTATTTCCTTTTGACCTCAGTAGAGAAGGCACAAGTCTCACCATTCAAAGCAACCATAACTCAGTCCTCACTCATGGACTTTAAGAAAGTGCTTAATATTTTTCTTCTTATGTCCCAGGGAACTACATTTCAGGTGTTTAATCATCTTTATAGCCCCCAGATATTTGGAATTTATGGGAAGCATTTAAACTCAGTAGAAAAAAAATGAAAACAGTGTGTCCTAAATTCAGGGTAAATTTCTACTCTTGTTATAGGTGTTAATTTATGATTTGACAATGATTTCAAGGCTTTCTCTCATATCCTCTGAGGCTTGTATTTTCTTATTATTCAACCCGGTTTTATTCTCAGTGTCAAATGAATCACACATTCAATCACACAGAGTGTAATGTCCCTTGCCCCATACACATAACCAGAGTCTCAGTGTATGGAATTATGAACCCCTGGGAAGAAGACCAAAGTATTCCTTGCGGTATCTCAGTCCCCCTGGTGACGAAAATGCCTAATCTTTCAAAAAGACTGATTCTTTATTTTTTATTACAGAGATATAATTAATATACAATATTGTATTAGTTTCAGGTGTACAACATAGTGATTTGACATTTGTATACGCTGGGAAACGGTCACCACTATAAGTTTCTAGTTGCCATCTGTCACCGTGCAAAGTTAATACAATGCTATTGACCGTATTCCCCATGCAGTACATTACATTCTCATGACTTATTTTTTTTAAGTTTATTTATTTATTCCGAAAGAGAGAGAGAGAGAGAGAGAGAGAGAGAGAGAGAGAGAGCATGAGTGTGAGTGGGGAAGGAGCAGAGAGAGAGAATCCTAAGCAGGCTCCATAATGTCAGCACAGAGCCTGACACAGGGCTTGAACTACAAACCGTGAGATCATGACCTGATCCAAAATCAGGAGTCCTACGATTAACCAAATGAACCACCCAGGTGCCCCAACTTACTTATTTTATAACTGGAATTTTGTACTTCTTTTTTTTACGTTTTATTTATTTTTGAGAGAGAGACAGAGCACAAATGGGGGAGGGACAGGGAGAGAGAGAGAGAGAGAGAGAGAGAGGAGAATCCAAAGCAGGCTCCAGGCTCTGAACTGTAGCACAGAGCCCGACATGGGGCTCAAACTCATAAACCATGAGATCATGACCTGAGCCGAAGTCGGATGCTTAACCGACGGAGCCACCCAGGCGCCCCTGGAATTTTGTACTTCTTAATCCCCTTCCCAGCCCCCAAATGCCTACCCTCTGGCAACCACTAATCTGTTCTCTCTATCTATGGGTCTGAGTTTTATTTTGTTTTGTTTGTTTTTATTCCACATGTAAGTGAAATCACATGGTATTTGTCTTTCTCTGTCTTATTTTACTGACTGTAATACACTCCAGATCCACCCATGTCGCAAATGACAAGATTTCATTCCTTTTTATGGCTGAATAATATACCGTGTGTGTGTATGTGTGTGTATACATACCACATCTTCTTTATCCACTTC
The DNA here is from genome assembly GCF_018350175.1 of Felis catus. Lineage (NCBI taxonomy): Eukaryota > Metazoa > Chordata > Mammalia > Carnivora > Felidae > Felis > Felis catus. Next base: position 33,326,197 of record NC_058384.1, on the reverse strand, counting down.
GATGGACACTTACATTGCTTCCATGCCTTTGCTATTGTAAATAATGCTGCAATTAACATCTGTCTTTTTGAAGTAGTGTTTGTGTCTTCTTCAGATAGATGCTCAGAAGTGGCTTGCTGGATCAGATGGTAGCTCCATTTTTCTTTTAATTTTTTAAATTGATTTTTGAGAGAGAGAGCATGAGCAGGGTAGAGAGAGAGGGAGAGAGAGAACTCCAAGCAGGCTCCAAACTGTCAGCGCAGAGTCTGAAGTGGGGCTTGAACCCACGAACTGCAGGCTCATGACCTGAGCCAAAGTCAGGTGTTCAACCGACTGAGCCACCCAGGCCCCCCTCATATGGTAGCTCTATTTTTATTGATTGATTGGTTGATTGATTTAAATATAACTTATTGTCAAGTTGGTTTCCATACAACACCCAGTGCTCTATTTTTAAATTTGGGAGGAAACTCTGTACTGTTTTCTATAGTTGCTGTGCCAATTTACATTCCCACCAACAATGCACCAAGGTTTTCTTTTCTCCACATCCTCATCGACACTTCTTATTTCTTGTCGTTTTGCTGCTAGCCATTCTGACAGGTGTACAGTGATAGTTCATTGTGGTTTTGATTTTTACTTCCCTGATGATTGGTGTTGTTGAGAATCTGTATATATCAGTATTAGAATCAGTATTGAGCATCTGTATGTATTAGTCTGTTGACCATCTGTATGTCTTCTCTGGAAAAATGTCTAGTCAGATCCACTGCCCATTTTTGAGTGGATCCCTTGTTTTTTGTTATTCAGTTGTGTGAGTTCCTTATATATTTTGGATATTTAACCACTTATTGGATATATGATTTGCAAATATCTTCTCCCATTCAGTAGTTTGCCTTTTTATATTGTTGGTAGTTTCCTTCACTGTGCAAAAGCATTTTAGTTTGATCTGGTTCCAACTGTTTGCTTTTGCTTTTGTTTTTCTTGCCTGGGGAGACAAATCCATAAAAATGTGGCTAAGGCTGATGTCCGAGAGTCTCCTGCCTATGTTTTCTTCGGGGAATTTTGTGGTTTCTGGTCTTACATTCAAGTCTATTCCATTTTGAGTTGATTTTTTTTTTTTTTTGTACTGGGTGTAAGATATGTGCCAGACCCTGTAATGGGCTTTTCCTCATCACTACTTTATTGTATCTGGTAAACAACTTACCAAAATATGATCTTACTTTTACAAAAAAAAAAAAAAAAAAAAAAAAAAAAAAAAAAAAAGCTGAAACTCAAAGAGATGAAGAGAATTAACTCATGCTACTCGGCTAGTAAATTGCAGAGCTGGGATTGAAACCCAGGTCTGTATTTTCTCCTAATTTCAAGAGTCTCCTACCCCAGCACTTTTCCATTGGTAGGATTGATGCTCACATTCTTCCCCGAGCAGCAGTGTATAGGGTTGGGCATGCCTCACTTTTCTCCACCCTCACTACCTCTGCTGGCCCCGACACCACTCACCACTTCCCACCCCACTGAAAGATAAAAGTTGGGGGGCACTTGGGTGGCTCAGTCGGTTGAGCAGCCGACTTCGGCTCAGGTCATGATCTCACAGCTCGTGAGTCGGGGCACCATATCAGGCTGGCTGATGTCAGCCTGTCGGCACAGAGCCGGCCTCAGATCCTCTGTCCCCCTCTCTCTGCCCCTCCCCCACTTGCACTCTTCCAATAAATAAATAAATATTTAAAAATAAAGTTGAGCTGGCCACACGGCTTGTTTCTTCGGGCTCATTGGAGGAACAGATTCACTGGCACACTGTCCCCTCACCATCTTGGAACAAGGGACTCCCCACTCTCAGAGACCCAGAGCCTCTCGGGAGCTTTGCCTTGCTCTTTACTCTGCAGAGCCACTCCTCAGAGGTGAGGCTGTAGAAAGGAAGAATCTGGATTTGGGTCCCGTTGAAACTCACCACTGGGCCAACCTGGAAACTGGAGCTAATTGTTCTCCATCCTCTTACTTCTCTAGGAAAGACCCCTGCAGAGGTCCGGGAGAACAGAGTCTCCTTAGCCTATAATAATTCTGCCTCTTATGATAAGGATGATCCATTCAGGTGCAAGGAAACTGTACGTCCAGGGCTCAGCTGCTACTGGAATTCTTGAGTACTTGAGAAGCAGGATAAAAGCCAAATCATGCTTTTAATAAACCAATATTAGCCAAACAGCCTCATATAAGCCCAGAAAGTCCTAGTAAAGCCAGCTGACACCCTTCCCAACCCCAGTGGTCATTGATTCACGTAGTTTTGATTCACAGACTGCCACTGGTGGCTCTTTCCCTCCCTGATCATCTTCCACCTGACCAACTGGCCTCAAGACCTGCTACCAGAAGAGCTGCCCATAGTCCCTCCCAGCAGCACCAGGAAGATAACTCCTTTCTCTCTTCCTCCATCACTTACCTTCTCTGGGAAGAAAGGGTTAGTGCAGGAGTTCCTGACCCCCACAGGTCTCATGACCCACAAGGTAGCTAGGCATATGAGCCTCCCTTCCTCAAGTCCAATCAAATCTCTGTCGCTCTCTGACCAAGCAGAGGGACAGGTGCCAGTCAGAGGAGCTAGAAGCCTAAAGCTGTTACAAATTAATAAGGAAAAGACAAGCACGCTGTAGGTTAAATTGTGTCTCCTTGCCCCTGGTGGGGGGAAAAAAGTTATGTTCAGTTCTAACCCCCTCAGTACCTGCAAATGTGACCTTTTCTGGATTAGGGCCTTTGCAGATGTTCATCTCCGGCTGAGATGAGGTCACACTGGATTCTGGTGGGTCCTAACCCAGTGATTGGTGTCCTTCGGAGAGGAAGATCTGGAAACACACAGACAAGCACAGAAGGAAGACAGAAGCAGAAACTGGAGTAAGGCAACTACACTCCAGGGAATGCCAAGAGATGCTAGCAACTACCAAAAGCCAGGGAGAGGAGGAAGGATTCTCCCTTAGGGGCTTCAGGGAGAGTGTGGCCCTGCCGAAGCTTTAATTTCAATCTTCCCATCTCCAGAACTATGAGAGAATAAATTTCTGTTGTTTTAACCCACATAGTTTGAAGTCATTTGTCACGACAGCCCTGAGAAACGAATACACACACCACGGGGGGCAGACCGCAAGATGATATGAAAAAGCCAATCATGAAAGTAGAAAGACAAATGACACTAAAAAACAGAACCAATGTTCAACCTCCATGGTAATAAGAGAAATGTGACTTAAAACAATGGTATGCCCTTTTTACTTTTCAGATGGTAAAGATGAAAAAGAATCACAATGCCTGATGTTGTCAAGAGGGCGGGAAATGGACATCTACACGCCCCTGTTGGGAATAAGGGGGAACAAATCTTCCGGAGAGTAACACAGTCGTATGCACCAAAAGCTATAAAGATCATTACATTCCAGGAAGTAATTAGGTAAATGTGCAAAGATCTGTGCATAAGACTATTTTCATCAAAACACTGTTTTTATAGCAAAAGAAAGAAACTTCAAGTTCAAACAATAGGAATTGTTTAATAAGTGGTTATAGTCACTATGAGGCCATTAAAAATGATGATTTGGGAGCACCTGGGTGACTGAGTTGTTTAAGCGTCCAACTCTTGATTTCGGCTCAGGTCATGATCTCAGGGTCTTGAGATGGAGCCCCACATCAGGCTCTGTGCTGGCCGTGGAGCCTGCTTAAGATTCTCTGTCTCTCTCTCTCTCTCTCTCTCCCTCTCCCTCCACCCCTCTCCACGGCTTGCATGTGTTCTCTCTCTTAAAAAAAAAAAAAAAAAGCTAAAAAAAATGATGATGTTGATATGTATATTTTTTAGCCAGTATTTCTTTATTGGGTGTTAATTCTCAATTAGGATATGAAAGGATTCAGGGGTGCTGAGCAAAGATGGTCAGGATTACAGAGTGCACCCTCCACACCCTCTGCGGTGGTCTGTGCGTGGCTGTGCACACGTGAGTTCTGTGTAAGGAAAGCAGTAGTTGAAAGACAGGTCCGCCGGCACCATAGAAACGCCAGCAATGCTACCTTTGTTCACACTGACGTACTGGTTGTGAGACCGGTGGTAAGTAACCTCTTTGAAATGCTCCAACAGTGCCGTTAGGGGTGAAATTCCACATCAGTATCCAGGTTGGCAGCTCCCTTGGTTTGGCAACTTGAGTTCCTTCTTCACTGGCATGACTGATGCCATCTTGGAGTCTTGGGTGTCTACTGTCAATGTGATCTATATTCATCAACAAGGAGAGACATTCATACACAATGCCAAGTGGGAAAAGCACAAAACAGTCTAATAAAATTGTGTGTACGTTTGTGTGTTGAGAGAGAGAGAGATCTAGGATATATACTCTATTAACTATCTGCTAACCTTATGACTCATTTGGTTTTTGAATGTTCTCATTTTTCTAAAATGAAAATACTTTTATTTTTAATTCCAGCGTAGGTAACATACTGTGCTATATTAGCTTCAGATGTACAAAGTAGTGACCCCCCCCCCAGTTCCTTACATCATCCGGTACCCATCAGGACGAGTGCACCCCTGATTCCTATCACCTATTTCACCCATCCCCCACCGCCTCCCCCCTGGTAACCATCTGTTTGTTCTCTATATTGAAGAGTCTGTTTTTGGTTTATCTCTTCTTTTTACCCTTGTTCATTTGTTTTGTTTCTTAAATTCCACATATCAGTGAAATCATGTGTCTTCCTCTGGCTTAATTCACTTAGCATTGAAAATAAATACTTTTGAAAAATAAATGTAGGGGCGCCTGGGTGGCTCAGTCGGTTGAGCGGCCGACTTCGGCTCAGGTCATGATCTTGCGGTCCGTGAGTTCAAGCCCCGCGTCGGGCTCTGTGCTGACAGCTCAGAGCCCGGAGCCTGTTTCAGATTCTGTGTCTCCCTCTCTCTGACCCTCCCCTGTTCATACTCTGTCTCTCTCTCAAAAATAAATAAATGTTTAAAAAAAAGAAAAAGAGAAAGAAATGTATGCTTCAGAGGAACGAAATGGATTTAAGCACTTCTCCATGTTCCTGGAGGAGGGCCCTGGGGTACAGCCTTCCCACACCCCTTGGCTCAGCGCAGGGCCCGGGACCATCTTGAGCAGGCCATGGTACAGATTGGACCAAGTTCACACAATGTTCATCTGCCCGCTTCGTGACTCTGCTGTGAAACCTTCAACACATCCTCCCAGACCTCCTTCTTTTGCCTCCAAACCAATCAATTCTTCCTTCAGTCCCCATTTGGGGGTGGGGGGTGGGGGGGTTCTGTCCTTCTCTGCTATCTCACCGTAACCTCGAGCTGAGCCTAGTAACAGAACCAGTGCTCTCATCCCCCTTCATGTTGCAGCCCAGCCTCCCGTAGGGAGGTCCCCTTTCCCCACCCCAGTGCGAGCCCCCTGAAGGCAGGGCACCTGTCACCTGCACCTCCAGAGCCCAGCACTGTGCCGGACCCACCTGTGTTCATTGGACCGAGCAACAGAATTTCCAGAACTTCAAGGGACGTGGCAGCCAGTAACAGACAACTCTGTCATGTTGTAGATGGAGAAATGAAAGCCCAGAGTATTGGAGTGAATCACCAGTGGCAAAGTCCAACACGAAGCTAGACCACCTAACCCCTAAACAGTGCTCTTCCTTCTACATGACCCCAACTTGCTAAAGAAGAAACAGGCCACAGGACACCCTTCCCCGCCACCCCCCAACCACCATAGTTCAAGAGGAAACTGAGCGCTTTCCTCAGAATCGTCAGGAAGCCTGGTGCCTTCACTGGAGTCCTCCCACCTTCTCCTCCCCTGTGTCTATCCTTCAGGCCCTTTCAATGGGAGCAAACTTCTTTACCCACTGCCTTTCTCTGAGCCCCGGACTCTGCCCTTTTCCGGTCCTCCTTTCCCTGGCCTGCCTCATTCGCTGTCTCTGCAACATCTTTATGCCTTCCTACCTCATTTCTTGGCACCCCTCCGCTCTCCCCCACCTCAGCCTCAATGCCGAGTCGACCCCCAGGCCCAGCCGCCAGTATCGAGTGGGCCCAGACAGCGTGGATTGTGCCACCGTGTACCTTCGGGCCTCACATTCCACCTTCCAAACCCACGTTCCCACTGAAATACCTCCTACCTGGACGTGGAGAGCCCTCAGCTTTCCGCGGGGGTCACGGCTCCTACTGTCTCAGCTCCTACTGTCTCAGCTTCAGCCCAAACACCAGTGCTCCTGACCCCCTTCCCTAAGTACCGCCATCGTCCACCTGCACAGAATCCCTCTGGCCCCTGCCCTTCCCTCAAGGCAGGCCACAGCCAGCCCAGCCTCTCTGCCCCCAAATGGAGGGCCTGCTTCATTTCCTCTTTTGCCTGCTGAGACATGAACCTTCACTTCTCAGAAAGCTCACCGGGACTCTCGGCACACAATGAGACCTCTGCTACCACTTACCACGGCTCGGTTTAAGCCCCGGTGTTACCTTTGGGAGAGCGAAGTGGTCAGGACAGAACTCAGGAGCAGGACCAAAGATTACACGGATGAATGAGGCCATCGGTTTCCACGAGCTCCTCAGGGACTCTGCAGGGTGGGGAAGGGGGACCAGGCTGGCAGCACTCAGAGAAGCTCCACACTTAGTTTTTTTAGATATTTGGAACACCTGAAAACTGTATTTAGTAAATGGACACGATTGTTACAATCAAGGCTGAAAAATACACCAAGGCGACTAGAGGAAGAATGCAGGTCAGGGTAAAGCAGAAGTTCGGTTTTCACGACTGGAATCTATCCTTATTCTTTCATCCGGCAGATGCTCTGAGTCACTCCTATGCGCAGGTGGGGAGCTAAGGTCAGGCTGACCCGACTCATGGCGGAGGCAGAACTCTCTGCCATTCAAGTTAGGACTGGTTCTGAGGATTGGGAGCCTACCTTGGCCTGGGTTCCGGTTATCTAACAAGCCACCTCCAATGTAGGGCTGAAAACAACAATGTATTTTGCTCACAAATGTGCAGCTTGGGCAGGGTGTGGTGGGGACGGTCCATCTCCACTGTGTGCAAAGAGCCATTTGAAGGCTCGCTCAGTGCATCTAGTGGTTGATGCTGGCTGTCGGCTGGGACCTCAGCTGGAACCGTCAGCTCAGACACCTAAATGCCTGCCCACTTCTTTACAGTGTGGTGGCCGGCTTCCAAGAGTGAGCAACCCAAGAGAGAGAAAGTTGCCAGTTTCTGAACGTTGGGCCCAGAAGCTAGCATGGGGCAACTTCCCCTATAATCTATTGGTGAAGGAGTCACAGAGCCTAGATTCAAGGACCAAGGGCACAGACCCCGCCTCTTGATAAGTGAAGTGTCACAGATCTTTGCAGTCATGTTTTAAAGCTGACATAGGGGCGCCTGGGTGGCTCAGTGGGTTGAGCATCGACTCTTGGTTTCTGCTCAGGTAATGGGATCCAGCCCCACGTCGGGCTCCATGCAGAGCATGGAGCCTGCTTGGGATTCTCTCTCTCTCTCTCTCTCTCTCTCTCTCTCTCTCTCTCTGTCTCTCTCTCTCTCTGTCTCAAAAATAAACAAATTTATAAATAAATAAATAAATAAATAAATAAATAAAGCCGCCATTGCCTACAGGTTGAGAAGAAATGACCCCAGCTACGGGGAGGAAGAGTGGTAAAGGTTGCAAACCCAGCTAACCTCTGCACTTCTCTCCAGAAAGTATAATAGTTAAAGATGTGGGCTGTGGTACTGTTCCCCCTGGACGCTTGCCCTGCCCTGCAGAGCAATATGCAATACCCTTGTGCCCTCTGATGATGGCAGCTCTTCATAAACTGAATATGCAGCACTCGGATCCAAGAATTGCCAAGGGATTCTCATTTTTCTCATCCATTCCTTAAGTGATTTCATTTCCAGGCCCTTTTCCCAAGCCGGTCAGCACCCCTGGGAAATGTCGGCACTTGTCCGTGTTCCTTGGAAAATGCTACCCCTCCCTCAGTGCTCACATCAGCGACCAGCACCACGCACCCCCGGGCATGACCTCTCCATCGATGGACACAGTCTTGTGTCTCAGCAGTTTCTGGTTCTGTTTACACTTACCGAGTTTGCGGAAGCCTAAACCTTCTCCCCTGTGGTGCCGCTAAACTCTGGCTCCTCATTCATGACAACGCGATTCTCCAGTCATTAAGAAGACACCCTGTATTTAGGCAGCAGACCCAGAGTGAGACTTCACATTACCCGCAGAAGGGAAAGGTCACACGCACACACAACTTTCCTCTCTCGAGGGCCCTTGAGCTAAAGGTTCCTGTTGCCAGAAGTATTGCAGCGCAGTGAGTCGTGCAGGCAGGGCAGGGAGTGAGATATCACCTGCTTGGTGATTTTCCCCAAGTTTAAAACGCACAACAGGACCACAAAATAATCTTGACAGATGCCCATCCCTGCTTCCGCTCCTCCATGCAAACCAGCCTTCCTACTCCCACTTGGATGTGTACGAGAGGGCACATCCAAGAAAAGATTTGGCTCCTAACCTGACAGGTGGTAGCACAGGGCTAGATTTATTTAGAAATACCTAATTAAGCTCCAGAGCAAACTAGTCATCAAGGTGTTTAATTGGCAGTATGTGACCATTAGGAGCTAATTAAGTCGTTCCCTCATACTTTGATTAATGTTTATCATTCGGCCACTGCGTGGCTGGTACAAGTTTAAAGAAAACAGAAGGCCCAGCTGGACGGCCCCTGGATGGTGGTCCCAGCCTTTCCCAGCACCGAGGCAGAACCGGCAGATGGGGCGGTGTGTGGGATGGTACAACTCGTTCCATGGCCCAAGCCCGGAAGTTCCTCTAAATCCATTTAATAAGGGGCTATGGAGGCTCTGTTCCGTGCCAGCCGGCCAGGCAGAAAGGATAGTGCAGAGACTGGCTAAGCCTACGTTCAAATCCTACCTCCGCCTCTTACTACCTCTGTAACCATGCACCGCCTGGCCCTTCTGGATTCTGATTTGCTTCTCTGTGGAATGAAGACAAGTAACACCTACCTCACACAGCTGTTGCTTTAAAATAAAATTCAGGGGCGCCGGGGTGGCTCAGTCGGTTAAGCATCTGACTCTTAAGATTTCGGCTTAGGTCGTGATCTCACCGTTCGTGGCTTCAAGCCCCCCATCGGGCTCTGTGCGGACAGCAAGGAGCCTGCTTGGGATTCTCTCTCTCCTCTCACTCTCTGCCCCTTGCCTACTCATGATCCACCTCTATCTTTCTCAAAATAAAAAAGTAAACACTTTTTAAAAACTTATTTAGGGGCGCCTGGGTGGCGCAGTCGGTTAAGCGTCCGACTTCAGCCAGGTCACGATCTCGCGGTCTGTGAGTTCGAGCCCCGCGTCGGGCTCTGGGCTGATGGCTCGGAGCCTGGAGCCTGTTTCCGATTCTGTGTCTCCCTCTCTCTCTGCCCCTCCCCCGTTCATGCTCTGTCTCTCTCTGTCCCAAAAATAAATAAAAAACGTTGAAAAAAAAATTTAAAAAAAAAGGAAAAAAATAATAAGATAAAATAAAATAAAATAAAATAAAAATCAGATATCCTCAATCTTGTGTTCAAAACACTTAAGTGATTCCCACCTCAAAGTAAAAGCTGAAGCCCTTACAGTGACATGTAAAGCTTTTCATGATGTATCTCCTTCCCTTGTCCCCCTCCCCCATTATTGCTCTACCTTCTTCTACTACTACTTTCTCTTGCCTGTCCCGGCTCTGGCCACACCACTCTTCCTGTCTCCTTGGACACACCCAGTCCTCTCCTGCCTCGGGGCCTTTCACTTGCCGTTCCCACTGCCTGGAACATCCTTCTCCCCAAACGTCCACGTGGTTCACACCCTCGGTCTTTGCTCAAGTCACCGTTTCAAAGAGGCCCCTCTGACGTCCCTGTTTCAAATTCCTACACTCTCCCCATGTAAAATAAAAAGGCTGGTGAGGGCTGTCCCTCATTCCTGCTTTACTTCTCCCATTTAATCCCATCTAACATGCAGTGTATCTCAGGATCTTGTGTTTACTTACTGTTTTGGAATGCCTACCCCACTCCGATATAGAAAGTAAACCCTATGATAGCAGGAAGAAGGCTTTGCCTGTTTTGCTCCGGTTGCATTTCCACGCCGAGAACAGTGCTTGGCCCGTGGGAGGCACTTGATAAAAATGTGTTGACTAAATGAATGAGCATTAAATGAAATCAAGCGTGCAAAGTGACCAGTGCATATTGGTGTAGTTCGTTCCCTCATACTTTGAGGAACATACTAAGGGGAACAATTCATTTCTTTCTCTTGGCTACAAGAGGAACTGGTCTCTCTGCCTCTAAGGACTTCATAGCCACCAGGGGGGACAACTCCTCACACACACCTGCTGTACAAATAATCTTCCAACCACGCCCCAGCAGGGGAGCAGAGGAATGAGGGACAAGAGCCCTCTTGTGGCAAGATTGAATGGTTGCAGTCAGCCACCCACAGGGTTTATGCTGTATGATAAGTGATGCTCCTCAGGAATTCAGACAAGAATGGCACACACTGCCCGCATGAAAGAAGCTTCTAGTTTAGGGCTCCACAGATTCCCTGTAAAGGACCAGATAGTAAATATTTGGTTACAGTCTCTGCTGTAACTACTCAGCTTTGCCATTGCTGCCTGAAGGCAGCTGTAGAGAATATACCAACAAATGGCTGTGACTGTGTTCCAATAAAACTTTATTTATAGATACTAAGACTTGAATTTCAAGTCATTTTCGTGTATCACAAAATATCCTTTCCTTCGTGTGTCATGAAGCATTCTTTTTTTTTTTTTTCCCAACCACTTAAAAATTTGAAAACTGTCCTTAGCTCACAGGTCATGCAAAAACAGTGGGTGGACCAGATTTGGCCAGTAGACCATAGTGGGCCAATCCCCGGTCTAGATAGGAAAAAAGAAAATAAAACTCTGTTACTTATAACTGAGGCTTACAATATGGTGAGATCTCAGCCGTTCACTGAAGCTGGAAGTAACTAGATAAGGACAGGAGCAGTCAGGGAAGGTGTTGGGGAAGAAGCAAGACTTAGGCCAAGCCCTGAGCTAGGGCTACGGGCTGATAGACTAAGGGAAGGGAGGTAAACTTCCCTAGCATGAGCTGTAGTGATAGTAGTAATGCTAAGAACCATAAGGGCTTCTTACTGATATACAGGACATAACAAGCCCAGCCCCTAGCATTAACTTAATCTTCAGAGATATCCTACTAGGAAGTAAATTTACTAACCCCCTTTTCAAATGAGGAAATCAAAACTCAGAGGGCTAATAATTTGCCCTATTATGTACAGTCAGTAGCAGAGTCAGAATCTCAGCGTAGGTTGTCTGCCTCCATAGCCCACCCTCCCTCCCTCTAGATTCCACACTTTGATCTAGATTCCCTCCCATTTCCTACAGATCAGATGCAGCTCTGTCCCTGGTGTGCCTGTATTCATGTAAATAACCATTTCCTAAATACACTCAATGAAAAATCAATTACATAGCAAAGTGGCTGAGGTTTGGATAAACAACCTAATTGTTCCCTCTGGGGCTGCTGGCTGAGCAGTCAATCCCTGCGGAGAGAAGAGAGTTAACGTTTATTAAGAGCTCCACCTCAGGCACTGAATATGCATTCCCTTCCTCCTAGACCAGAATGGGTCAGATCCCCTCTGGCCCAGCTCCCACAGCATCCCAGGGAAGCTTCTGGTCTCTTACACCACTCACAATAGGGCCAAATGAGAACCCTGTGTTCCAAGAAGACCTCTAACTAAGGCAAAACTCAAGAACTTGGCCCCGCAGGGGTGACTTCCAGTTGCCCTTCTCAAAGATGAACATCTAGCTACCTTCCTCTGATTGACTGGATTATACCCCTCCAGGAAGGCCACTCTGCTTATACCCCAAATAGTCCCTTAGGAGTTCTGTTTTCTTATACTTAAAATTTTGCAATTAGAATTTTCTTCTTTTGGATCAGGACCCCGTCCCTAATGAATATGCAGACATACCAAGAAGGTGTATTTCATCAAATCTTATCAATTATTAACTTTCCTGTAAATTCGTTTTCAAAAACTTTCAACAAGACGGGTGATTCAAAGTGAGCAATTGGCTAGAGAAGAGGCAGAATCTGGGTTTAGGCCACGCATAGTAGGGGAAGGCTGAAGACAGAAAAGTGGAAGATGGTGTTCTGATGGACTGAACTTGCATGGGCCTTTCTTTTTTTTTTCTCCCCCCATATTCCTCCTCCCCACCCCCCACCAGTTAGCTATTATCATCAGTCATTTCTTGTGAGCTAGGTATGGTGGGTGGCTGGTGATGCTTGAAGAAATAAGATACAGTTCTTAACCTAAGACTCACAAATAATGACAATAGCATACAAGGCTATAGGAACACATTTATCAGTTCTAGAGTAAAGTGATCCAAGATCTGGCCATTTCACTATGAAGTCTTGAGCTAACTGAAGGAGCCCTGAACAGGGAGTCAAGACACAAAGGTTCTAATCTTAGTTCGGTTGTATGTGTATTTGCTGTATGACCTTGCATGAGGACCTTCCCCTCTGGGGGCCTTGGTTTACTCATTCATTCATTCATTCATTCATTCAGCTTTGTGCCAGTGTTGTGCTAAGCATTGGGAATGAATACTGTGACTACGTAATAAGTACTATTTCTGCTCTCATAGGTTTTGTAGTCTACTGGGGAAAGCAGACATGAAAGAGATAATTTCACAGGTAGTTTCCCTATAAAATAATGAAGTTTGTCTAGACCAGAGGCTTTCAGCCCTGGCTGCAGATTAGAATCAACTGAGAAATTTTAGGAAAGAAACTGAGATGACTAACTGGCCATTACCCCCCAAAGATTACAGTTCTAACTGGGAGGGCTCTAGAATAAATATTTTTATAAGTTCCCCCCAAGAGACTAATGTGCAACGAGGGTTGAGAGCCACTGAGCTAGACAATATCTAAAATTTCTTCCTGCTCTAATATCTTACAGTCTTTTATATTCTATGGATAATCTAAGACATATAGTTGTATTTCTGTATATATGTATGTGAGAGAGAGAAAGGTACACAGAGATGAAGAGAGAAACAGAGACAGAGCAAGCAACCAAGGCCACGTAGTATGTGAAAAGACAAAATATAGGAGACCAGTGGGAAAATAACACATATCAACATTTCCCAAACTTGGCCTGAGGAATGTTCAATTGGATGTTTGTGCAGAGACTATGTGTCTACTTAATATTCTTTCTTCTACCCAGCAATAGCACTGCTAGGAATTTATCCAAGGAATACAGGAGTACTGATGCATAGGGCCACTTGTACCCCAATGTTCATAGCAGCACTCTCAACAATAGCCAAATTATGGAAAGAGCCTAAATGTCCATCAACTGATGAATGGATAAAGAAATTGTGGTTTATATACACAATGGAATATTACGTGGCAATGAGAAAAAATGAAATATGGCCTTTTGTAGCAACGTGGATGAACTGGAGAGTGTGATGCTAAGTGAAATAAGCCATACAGAGAAAGACAGATACCATATGGTTTCACTCTTATGTGGACCCTGAGAAATTAACAGGAACCCATGGGGGAGGGGAAGGAAAAAAAAAAACAGGTTAGAGTGGGAGAGAGCCAAAGCATAAGAGACTCTTAAAAACTGAGAACAAACTGAGGGTTGATGGGGGGTGGGAGGGAGGAGAGGGTGGGTGATGGGTATTGAGGAGGGCACCTTTTGGGATGAGCACTGGGTGTTGTATGGAAACCAATTTGTCAATAAATTTCATATAAAAAATATTCTTTCTTCTTCAGTTATAAAACTTTAGCCATGTGCCCAGTTCTAGATTTCTATTTCCCAGACTCCTTGGCAGGAAGATGTGACCAAAGAGACGCCAATGGAAGTCATGGTAAGGAACTTCCAGGAAATCTCCTTAAGGAGGAGATGCTCACTCACCAAGGGGGCACAGCCTTTATGCCCTTCACCTCTCCCCCAACTTCCTGCCTGGATCAAGGCTGTGATGGCCAGTACATCATTGGTCACCTGGAACTGTGTAGTGACATTCAGGGTGGAAATAATGAGCTAAAGACATTCGAGCAGAGAGATTAAAAAAAAAAAAAAAAAAAGCCTGGATTCCAGATGATACCATGGGGTCATATTCACTAGGACTAAATACTTTTGGATTTCTTTCACTTAAAATAGAAACCTTACTTTGTTTAAATGACACATTGGAGATTGTTTGACACCGATACAGGCATTGTATGGGGGGAAAAAAGAGCTCCTTCAAATAAGTTTGGGAGACACTGCACACCGCAGTGTAGCTCCCCACCTTGTCTGTAAAGACCCCCGTTGCACATTTGCCCATATTAAAGGTTCATAACACAGGAGCCTGTTCACTTTATTTAACCTGGTTCAGAACCTGGCTTTCCCCACATTCCCTTCTCACGACACATACATACTCAGCACACTGCATAGAGCATCTCTTGATATTGCATAACATTAATATTCCTCAGCTCATTATTTGCCAATCTCTAACATAAATGCATCACTATTCACCTGTTGAAATACCAGAATACCTAGCATCTGAGCATCAATACAAAGCATCAATCAAACATTTCATACCAAATGTCACAGAGCAACCAATTATATGTTTTCGTGTCCATTTAGTTGTTGGTGCATTGGAGAGACGGAGTCAAAAGCGCCCTTCTCAGAAGTAGTTCCAACAACCCAAATCCAAAATGGCCACCGTGAGTTCTCTCCCTCCAGCTGTCGATTGCTCCCAACTTGTCTTCTGCTCTCAGCTGCATGATGTGTACTGACCTGTGTTTTCTCACTCTGGCCCATCTGGAAGGCTTCTAGGAGTGCAAACAAAAACCAAGGCTGCTTAGGAACTAGCTTTCAGAATGAAGCTCTTTTGGCAAAACTATTTCTCTGGCAGATGTAGGAGAGTCCGGATCACCTGGCCATTAGCTTCTCCTCCGTGATAACTAATTGTGAGTGTATAAATAAGACACCACCTGACCTATTCCACCTTGGCATTTGATTTGGCCATTTCAAGAGTTCCAAGGAGGTCACCTATCTTTTTCCTACTTAAATTCCTGTAATAGCTAACGAGTCCTTTCATTTCAAAAGAAGCTTAAACTGAAAAAAATCCTATGAAAAGGAACACTAACAAAGCCACTAAAAGTGTAAACTCCTGATACTCTTTCCTAAGAACCAATCTTACCAGAGCAATGGTTCTCCATCCCTTTACTTTTAACCTATCTGTGTCTTTATATATAAAGTGAGTTTTTTTTTGTAGTGCATATTTTTGTAGATGATAGAGTTGGGCCTCGCATTTTTTTTTTGTATCTGCTCTGACATTCTCAGTATTTTTTTAATGTTTTATTTTATTTTATTTTTGAGAGAGAGAGAGAGAGAGAGTGCAAGCGGGCAGGGGCAGAGACAGGAAGACACAGAATCTGAAGCAGGCTCCAGGCTCCGAGCTGTCAACACAGAGCCCAACATGGGACTCAAACTCATGAACCGTGAGATCATGACCTGAGCTGAAGCTGGTTGCTTAACCAACTGAGCCACCCAGATGCCCCCATTCTCTGTATTTCAATTCATATATGTAGGCCATTTATATTTAAAGTGATTATTGATGTAGCTGGATTAATATCTGTCACTTTTTTTAACTGTTTGCTAATTTTTGCTCATGTTCTTTGTTTCTCGTTTTGCCTGCCCTTCTTTTTCTGCCATTTCAGTTTTAACTATTTTGTATGATACCGTTCTTTCTTCTCCTTTAGCATGTCAGTTTTATTTCTTTAAAAAAATTCCTTTTAGTGGCTTCCCTGTATTTTGCAATACACGTTTATAATTCACGTAAATCTACTTTCAAATATCACTATATCATTTCACAGGTAGCATTAAGTACTTCAGTACTTCTAACAGAGATTCCCCCATTCCTCCTCTATCTCTTAAAACATAGCTGCATTCATTTCATTTAGTCATACACTATAACCACCCAAGGCCTTTTCACTAGTATTGCTTTGAAAACTTATCTGTTGGATCAATTGAGAATAAGAAAAATAAAAGACTTCATTTTACCTGCACTTCTTCCTTCTCTGATGCTCGTTCATTCTTGTTATAGATCCAATTTCTGACTTATCATTTTCCTTCTCTCTGAGAATATCTTTTAACATCTCTTTCGGAGCAAGTCACCGGCCATGAATTCCCTCAGCTTTTGTCGAAGAAAGCCTTTATTTTTCTTTCGCTTGTGAAGGATGATTTCACTGGATATAGAATTCGAGGTTGGTGAGGTTGTTTTCTTTCAACACTTTAAGGATGACACTGCCTTCCTCTTGTTTGTGTGATTTCGGACAACTCCATTTGAACTCTTATCCTTGTTCTTCTATAAGAAGGCATTTACACTCTCTGGCATTTTTCAATATTTTCTCTTTATATTTGATTTTCTGCATATTAAATATAATACACAGAGGTGTACATTTTTTGATACTTATCCTACCTATTATGAGCTTCCTGGGTCTGTGGTTTGGTATCTGTCATTAGTTTTGGAAAATTCTTGGTCGTTATTACTTCAAATATTTCTTCTACCCCTTCTTCTCATTCTTTGTGTACGTTCTACCTTTTGTTCCACTGGATCAGTGTTTCTCAAAGTGTGTTCCCTGGACCAGGAGCATCAGCATCACTTGGAAAGTTGTTAGAAGTGCAATAATCAAGCCCTCCTCCAGCCCAGACCCACTTACTCTGAAACTCTGGGGATGAGGGCCAGGCACGTGTGTTTACTCAAGCTCTCTGAGGAGGTGGGGGGATCCTTTTGCATGTTAAAGTTTGAAAACCACTACATCAAAGCAGGAGAATGAGCACTAGGATACCCAAAAAAGGGACGATACAGAGAAAAGGAAGTATAACAGCTGGAAACACTTAATGTGTCTTAGAATCGTGCCCTGCTTTACCTATCATTGGCTTTCTTATTGAGGTCGTTCATGGCTTAAATGAGTTCTAAAGGAAAACACGGACTGACTCCAAATGAGCTGCCAGCCTCTTTGCCTCCTTTAAGTCTGTTCCCAGCCCGTGGCTCCGAAATCAGGCTGCACATCACTCTGAGAGCCCTCAGTTAAAATGAACTCTAGACCGACTGAACCAGAATCCCCAAGGTTTGAAACCCAGAAAACTACACTGTTAACATGAGTCCCTGGATATTTTGACTCCGTTAGTCCATGACGTGGCAATAGGGGACCACTGCTAGACCCCCATAACTGGACCAGTTGGCTACTCTTTATGAGAGCCCAGCACATCCCCCTCCCCAAAACAATGCCGAAGTACTGTGGCCATATTTAAACAGCCTCTGCTTCACCCTCTCTCCCTTCCTCTACCTTTCCTTTCTTCAGGTTGACCTGGAGTCTTTCACACCCTCAGAGATGAGCTCCAGAGCCAAGAGCTGAGTTCTGGGCTTCACGTGACACCCCCACTCTCCTTTGATACCACCGGACACAGAGCACAACGTTCTCGGAGACACGGGCTAAATGTCCTCACTGACCCCACTCCCACTAGAATGTAGCCCTTTCTCCTCCTTCCACATCCCCAACCCCACTGAGGTCAGCCCTACGGAAACGTGGCCCCACTCGTAAGTTCCAACTAGTTACCCTAATGCCACGGTCCATAAAACTTGATCTTGCCCTAGACCCCAGTCAATAGCTGGGGGCTCTGTTTTTACTAACTGCATATCCTAAGGCTGTTATCTGGTTCCATGCCCCAGGACAAAGGCTGGTACCTTGTTCCCTTCAAGAGACTGCACTCCTTCGGCCTGTTTACAAAGTGTTCCACATGTCAGCCATTCCAGATTCCCGACTGTTGGGACCTGCCACTTTTCTGGTACCGGTGGGCTCTGGAGTCATGCTGGGGGCCCTTGGGCATGGGTTGGGCTTGCATCAGTATGAGAGGAGTAACCGGACCCTATGGAACCTGGCCTGTCCCTTTTGATGGACTCATTCTGAATCCCAAGACTCCAATCTTTCCTTCCTGCCAGGGCTGAGGGTGAGGCAAGGGAGGCACCTGTGAGGGACTGACTCCCAGGGTCAGGCAAGCACAAGGTCAGCAACTGAAAGCAACTTACATTTTATGCTCTAGACTCCTCACCCACCTCACCCCGGTCCCAGCCCGGCTTCCTGCTCCGGGTTGCCATGGATGCTCCAGGTCCCAGTGCAAGACTAAAAGAGGGACGCTATCAATCCCAAGGCCTCCATCGAGTCATTCAGCCAATATTTATTATATGCCCCTAGGTAATGAGCACAAAGGAAGCAGAGTTCCTGCCTGTAAGGAGCTGAGCATAGTAAGAAAACATGTAAACAAGAGGTGATAACCCAAGGCTGGCTAGGACAGGTGCTAAGCAGAGGTATATGTGGAACAGCAGAGGAGGTGGAATTAATTACGAGAGACGGCGGAGAAGGCTTCAAGAAGGCAATAGTGTTTCCTGGGCCCTGGACACTGCACAGACTACATCTTAGGGAGAGAAAATGGGAAGCTAACAGCAGGTGGAAAACGGAACAAATCAAGGTGTGGGGGGTTCTGCAACTAGCAGGTGGTTGGCATCATTAGAAGGTTAGAGACTTGGAAAGAACAATGGGAGGTGAGGTCTGAAGGAAAGAGGACCAGATGGTGGAGAGCCTTGAATAGTCTGCTAAGGAATGCTGGCTTCCATCTCCGGTACGTGGGGCCTCCTGGAAGATTTTGAGGCAGGAGAGAGAGTAATTAGAATCAGCATCACAAATCAAGAATCAGAAGTTGGGGGTTGTAAACAAGATCAGCAACGGCAGGGGTGGGCGCCTGGGTGGCTCAGTCAGTTGAGCGTCTAACGTCAGCTCAGGTCATGATCTCATGGTTCGTGGGTTCAGTCCCTGCGTCGGGCTCTGTGCTGACAGCTCAGAGCCCGGAGCCTGCTTCGGATTCTGTGTCTCCCTCTCTGTGCCCTTCCCCTACTCATGCTCTGTCTTTCTCTCTCTCAAAAATAAATAAACATTAAAAAATTTTTAAAAATAATAAAAATCAGCAATGGGAGAAGCAATTGGGAAACTGTGTTAAGGACAGTCACTGAGCAGTGTCTGATTTTCTGAGTCAAGTTTAACGAATGCCAGGGGCTGTTATCTGGGGGCTAGAAAAGTGGTCAGGGCCAAGGAGCCAGCCTTGACAGGCACCCATCAATCCCCAAACATCAGTCAAAGCACAGGCCGCTGCAGAACGGGAACCTAAAGCCACTGGCCCAGATGCTCTGTGGGACAACAACCTCCAGAGCTGCTTTTTGGAGATGGCACACCCGATGGGCCCAGTAGGCTTTGCGGCCTGCTTCCTGGGGTGCACTCAAGCCGCTTCTGTTTAAGAAAATCTCCTCTCTCCAGCCCAGGAAGCAAAGCACCTACCACATCTGGTTTGGGGGTTTGGGGTTAAATGGCCCCATCTATCAGAAGCCCTAAAGAAGAATGCCCAGGTAACCTCCAAGCTCCCCTCCTGCCCTATCAGTCCGTGGCTTGAGGCTTCCATGACTATCAGACACAATCACCGGAGACTGGTTCTTGTAGGATTCCTTGCTGAAACATTCCTGTGTGTCTGTAATAAATGGACTCCCATCGGTGGTTCACTTCTCTCCAACCACACGAGAACTCCCAAGCCCGGCCACTGTCTTCTCTCACCTGGGCCACGGCTAGAATCTTCTGCCTGGTCTTCCTGTTTTTAGTTTGGCCTTCACTGCTCATTTCACGTTCTACAAGGAAGCCAGAGGAGAATTACTAGTGCACCTCAATCTGCTCAAGGCATAGCCCTGCTTAAAAATCCTTTCTGTTGCCTCAGTGGTGCTTTGAAAGGGCCCACCAGAGCCTTTCTGTTGCAGCCCCACAACCTCTTCATCCTTGGCCCTCACCCACCATCCCTCAAACCCCAAGCTCAGCAATTCTAGTCCCCAAACACCTGAACTCTCACCCCATTCTGACCCTCTGCACAGACTGCATTGCCTCAGGGACTACTGACCAATAGAAAAATGGCAGAAGAATGCAAGCCACTTATGCCATCTTAAGTTTTCTAGCAGCCATATTGGAAAAAAGTGGAAAGAAATGGGTGATCTTATCATTAACAACGTATTTTATTTAACTCAGTCTACCCAAAATGTTATGGCTTCAACATGTAAGTCAAGAAGAAAATATTGAGATCGTTTACATTCTTTTTTCAGACTAAGTCTTCAAAAGCTGATGTGTATTTTATTTATTTTTTATTTTTTAAAAATCTGATGTGTATTTTAAACTTATAGTATCAATTTGGACTGGCCACGTTTTCAAGTGCTCAACGGCCACATGCGGCTAGTGGCTGCCATATTGGCTAGCACCAGCCAAACACAGCTTCCTTCTTCTCCATCCGGAGCGCCATGCCCATTGGTCAGGCCCAGCAGACAGAAAGGGCATTGCCTCTTGTGACCAGGTGCTCCTCCTCAGTGCTCCCAGCCCCTGTCGCAACTCTCACACTCAGTTGCTAAAACCTGTGTTCCAATCTGAATCCAAGATTGTAGGCTCCATGTGGGCAAGGACCGTGTCTGTCTTGTTTGCCATTAAACTCCAGCACTGAGCCCAGCAGCAAACATACCCCGTGTGTACCAAATCAGTGTCTGTAGAAGGAAGAAGCATAATCTCATGTGTCCCCACCCATCACTAGGAGATACTGAGATACTTTTAATATTCCTTTAAAGATTCCCTCTTGCCTCACCCTCCCTTTCTCCACCATCCACCCGTACAAACACGTGCACACACACTCACCACACATTCACACACCTTTATACATTCTTGTGAGTCTTGAGTGTATACGTGTGTGTGTGAGTGCAAGAGTATTTGCAAGCCTGAAGGTGTATGAGAGTGTTCGGGAGTATATGATGAGTGTGAGGTTGTGAGTGTGAGGTTGTGAGTGTGTGTGTGTGTGTGTGTGTGTGTGTGTGTGTGGTATATAGCTGAACAAAGACATTCCATACAATAGGACTTTCCAATGGGATTGCCCATGTGGCTAATTTTATCAAATGCATGTTCTCAAATTCCACAGACCCTATTTCCTGGTGTGTGGGCTTCCTTTTCTCACTCTGCCCCCTTTTTAACTGCCCTTCTCCCATGTTACAAAAGAAAGGTGTTTCCCTTACTCATTCCCAACCTTACCATGGTGTCCTCTCCCAGGATGTAAAATCCTTCAGGGCACCAAACAAAAAGGACACTTAAAAATATTATTTGGGGGTGGGTCTCCCCCTTGATGAATTAAAGCACAATTAGCCCACCTTCGGACTTCCATTCCTTCCCTGTTTCACCCCTTTTCTAGTCATGGGCTTTCATAGAAGAGGTCTTTAATATATTACAGTATATTACAGAGAACGGGCCGAGGGCCTGGTGGCAATTTTCTTGTAAGGATGACATGTCTGCATTCCTCAAGTCCTGTCAAAGAAAGCATTGCTCTTGACAGGTTCCGGGGAGAAGAAAGAAAAGACAACACAACACTGTAAGGAATAATAAAGACTAAGAATGCTCCGCCCCTCCCCCCGTGTTAAACATAAACAACCTTTTCAGCTCTTCTTAATAAACAACACTAAAAAGAACCCCCCCCCCCAAAAAAAAATCTTTGAAAAGCCAAACCAGCATAGGTTTGCTAATTCTTTTAAACACAACTGAAACGTTTTCAGGGGCTACTAAATTTGACAAGTTGTACTGGATAAAACGCTCGGATAAAAATTTTATGTGATTACTTTTGAATGCAATATGCATTATTCAAAAGGTAGTTAAAATCTATTTTATCAAATAACGAGATTATGTATTCCAATTACAATCAATCCTGCGACCATTTTATCTCATAAAATGTTTAAACATTCTTTTCCTCCTACACCTCCTATTAATCAAAAAAGAAAACTAAATGCTAGCTGCTAGACACATTTATTGTCAGCAATATATACCTTTCTCTTTCATAAATGCGTTGGAGAGTTTATCTCAAGGTCCAATAAAATTAAAGGAGTTCTGTGTTTTCACACAAGATTCTTATTTAATTATTCCCAAAAGCCAACTCCAAAGTTTAGTACACACCCACACACATACTTACTAAAAACTGCCATATCTTTCATCATGTTTTTTGTTTTATAAATAGCTTACAATTTGGGCTGCCCATAACATTGAGTTATGGCAAACCAAGTGACGAGAAACATAGATTTATTTTTGCTTTTATAACTTGTCATAAAATAGATTAATTACATTGTATCTTTCATGATTTTTATCTCGACTGCATCTAGTAATCTTTTTTACAAGATTAGAAGTAATCCTTCTTACGGTGGTTTTCATAATATTCCTCAAAATACACTGTAATGTTGATCTAAATTAAAAATATAAGTCAGACTTTTTCTTAGAGCAGTAAGTCTGATTTGCAAACTGGTTTGACAAGGAAGACTGGCTTTGCTAAATAGATTATGCACAGGCATTTTCCATCAATTGAATGAACTAAATCTGAGCTCTAAGATTTGACAAAAAGGTACTTAAGCATGTAATAAGATAAAAGCATTTTATTTAAAAAAAATGCATTGGGAAAGTAGAATGAAATTAACAATATTTTAATTTTCCAACCCTGTCTTCATGAGTTGGACTAGACAAGGTGAAAAACATAGAAGACGTAATTAAAAGTCATTGAATACATTTTAGAAAAGGCTTTTTGGATATTCCAGAAATTGAAAAGTAAATAGTTCTAATGATGGATAACAGATCCTTTAGGAAAAAAAATTTTTTTCTGTCAACAAAATTGAAGGGAAAAAATCATTTTGGTTGATGGGTCACTGTGTGATTTGGGGCACTGAACACAAAGAGAGTTCAAATCATTAGTAAAGTTATCACAACAGAACATTTTCTGTTCCTATCAGTTTGTTCAGATAAGCAAGATTCGTCACTGTTCACATCCGTAAAGACAAAATGAAATAAATAAGTTTTCCAAAAAGAACAGAAGTGATGTTGCACCCTTCTCATTCTCTAATAGGAAATATTTATTATCTAATTGGGAGAATCATGTTCATTTCATTGAGAAATGACATCCCAATACATTTTTTCTATTTCATTTTTTATTGGAAAAATTGTTATATTTACGTTATTTTGATTATTTGTACACTTATAACAATTATAATGATCACTCGTTCAAGAGGGAATTTTAACATTTGAACCTTATGGAAATATTTTAATATTAAAATTTCTCATTATACACAACATTGTGTGTGTACTCAACACTGCTGAATTATACACTTAGAACTGGCTAAGATGGAAGGATGCCTGGCTGGCTCAGTGGGTCGAGTAACTCTTGACCCTGGGGGTGGTGAGTTCAAGCCCCATGATGGGTATGGAGCCCACTAGAAAAAGAAAATAGTTAAAATGGTAAATAATATTATGAGGGTTTTTTTTTGCCATAATTAAAAATAAATTTTTTTCTGGCATAAACATAATATTACATGTGTATATAATATTATTTCATACATAATATTTAAGAAATGTATATTTGGTGACTATCAAACATGATCAAGCATAAAAACATACGACATTAGAATAAAATTCTGTGAGACATAGAAGAGAAAGATGGGTTTAAGAAAGAGAATGAAATAAAATTTCCTGACGTTAAGGAGAGTTTACTCATATGCTTTGTAAGTGGATGATGACAGATATCAAATCGCATGTGCGTATTCCATTGAATACATTTAACAAGGGGTAATGTTTTCATTTAAAGAGTCAGTATTTATAATACTCTGAAGTTGTATCTTGAAATCATTTCAACTTAGGGAGAAAACTGTAGATGTTAACTTAAGGATGTTTGAGGGACTATGAGATTTTAGGATCTGGCAGGGGAACCAATCTGCGGGTCACTGCCTTTGGGACAAGATGAGGAGGGGTCCTGGCTGCGGAGACCACCCTGGGGCCCCCTGTGCAGTTGTGATTTTCTATCCTTGTTCTCCCCAGCTCGTTCCTTAAGGGCATTCCTTTTTCCTGGAGGAAAGAGGTGACCCTGTTGGCCAGAGTTTTCAAAAGGCAGGGGACCTTTTATGGCTCTACATTACAACAGCTATTCTATTCAATGGGGAACACAGTTGGGCCAGTTTTGTTTTTGTTCTTGTTTTTTTTTTTTTTTTTTTATGAAATTTATTGACAAATTAGTTTCCATACAACACCCAGTGCTCATCCCAAAAGGTGCCCTCCTCAATACCCATCACCCACCCTCTCCTCCCTCCCACCCCCCATCAACCCTCAGTTTGTTCTCAGTTTTTAAGAGTCTCTTATGCTTTGGCTCTCTCCCACTCTAACCGGTTTTTTTTTTTTTCCTTCCCCTCCCCCATGGGTTCCTGTTAATTTCTCAGGGTCCACATAAGAGTGAAACCATATGGTATCTGTCTTTCTCTGTATGGCTTATTTCACTTAGCATCACACTCTCCAGTTCCATCCACGTTGCTACAAAAGGCCATATTTCATTTTTTCTCATTGTCTTGTTTTTGTTTTTTAATGCATGGACCGGATCATTTATTTAGGAAGGAGAGGAGGTGGGACCTTTATTTATTGAACATCTGCTATGTGCCAGACGCTGTGGAGGATGCTTTATAGACATAATCTCATTTTCTAATGAGAATAATTAAAGTTACCATATATGTTTGTTGTTATTATTATACTGGCCATTTACCATATAGCAGACACAGAGCTGTAAACTTTACGTTAGTGATGTTCATGAATCTTTACAATAACCCCATAAGGCAGGAATTAGGCTCTTTCCCGTTTTACAGATGGGAATATGAGACTCAAATCTTTTTGAAGTTAAACAGCCAGTAAGTAAGAAGGACTGACTGATCATGATGCCAAAGTCCACACTTTTGACTGCAAGCCATACCCACTTAAAGTGAAGCTCTCGGAGTTTAAACAAGTGGGCAAGATCATAATTTGTAAGTCCCAGGTGAGTCTGATTCATTCATTCCCAGTTTTGTTCCAGAGAGGAATCGAGGGACTGCCCCATGACTACAAATACTCACATTTATCTAGAACTCTCCAAGTCCATTATTCGCCTTGCTTCTTGGCCAGTTTTATAAAGTGGACAGAATTGATTTTATTATAATTATTTTATTATAATTGATTTGTGTATTATTATAATTATATAATTGCCATCCTTCTCCCCTCTTTTTGCAAATGAGAAAATGAAAGCGCTCAGAATTTTTTCTGACTTGCCCAACCCCACCAACATTCTCCTAATTCCTGATCCACCAGAGCACTTCCGACGGCTGTGGGAGGGAAGCCACGGCGGCTGTTGTGACACCAGACCACACAGGGCTCCCACGGCTGGGCCAGGGTACAGAGTCCTTAATACATTTTCTGTCATGCTTTTGGATATCACTGAAGGCAAGGGCTCCTAACTGACTGTGGAGACCTATTTGGCCACAGTCTCAGAGTTTTCAGCAGAAAGCCTGTGGGCCGGGTCCAGGGGCAGAGGAAAGGGCCTGCCTGCAGATCTTGAAGAAAGAGACGTGTGTGGGGCTCACTCCTCACTGCCATTCCCTGAATAAGGGTGCTTGTTGCTTCACAAAAGAAAAGGTCTTCATCGCGTTTTACTAATTATGCCCCAGGCAACGGCAGGGGTTGGGGGGAACATTTGAACCTAGTCTAAAACTTGGGATCGCCTGGGCAGTTCAGTCCATGAAGTGTCCGACTTCAGCTCGGGTCATGATCTCATGGTTGTTGAGTTTGAGCTTTGGATCCTCTGCCTCCCTCTTTCTCTCTGCCCCTCCCTCACTTGCTCTCCCTCCCTCTTTCTCTCTCTCTCTCTCTCTCTCTCTCTCTCTCTCAAATAAATAAACACACTTAAACAAAACAAAACAAAACAAAACAAAACACTTGGAAAATTCCAAACAGTGATTTGACTGTGAGAACCAGAGCTCTGAAGGAGCATGCTAACACTGAGAGAAAGGGGACTAGAGGCAGACCAGCAGGAGGTGGGGCTTCCATCCACAGGGAGCCCTCTCTCTTGAGTCTCCTGCTGGGACTCCCAGAAGTCCCCTGCTTACTCCATTTCCCTGATCCCCCCGGAAGTGGTACATTGCAGCGGAGAGATAAATGGTCTCATAGTTGTGGGTTTTGATTTCTTTTTAAAGGATTAGAGAGGAAGAAATAGCTTTTGTTTTCTTTTTTCCCAGTCGGCTAAACATGACATCTGACCTGCAGGCTCAGAAAACAACTTGACTTGCAGTGTTGAGCCATTAGACAAGACAACAGCCTGGGGTATTCTCTCCTGGAATGGGGGAAGCCCAGGCTGTCTTTTCTCCTAACATTTGTGGCAATCATCAGAAAAGAGCGGCTGTCAGGATCGCCTCCTGCCCCAATGGGGTTGCCAAGCCGCCGCAATCTTTATTTAATTGGTTTATTAATCTTACAACGCAATACCAGCCTCTGTCTCGTTGTGACTCACTAGCTAACCAGAACTGGGTTTTGTAAATATGTTTAATTAAGCTCCAAAAGCCACGAGCCTTCTGTCTTCTTGGTTACACTCTCCCACCAGGCCAGACACCAGCCAGAACTGAAATAAATGAATGGTTGTGCTTCCTTGTCGATCTGTTCCCACTACGAGGTGGTGAAGGACGTTCTGAGGGAAGAAATGTCTTCCCCCTCATCAGAGGTTTACCTCTCCCCGTGACTGGAGGACTACTATTCTGTGGAGAAACATGAATTAAGAGCTCCACAGGGAGAAGAAAGAAAAGGATATCGTTCAAACTTTTATATGTAAATTGCTCCTTCTTCCAGCCA
The DNA here is from genome assembly GCF_018350175.1 of Felis catus. Lineage (NCBI taxonomy): Eukaryota > Metazoa > Chordata > Mammalia > Carnivora > Felidae > Felis > Felis catus. The sequence goes on along the minus strand of NC_058384.1, from coordinate 33,299,499 downwards.
CCCATCATCGTCTGGAATGACACCTGTCTGTCGCAAAGGAGCGGCCCTTCTCTGTGATTCTTTGAACTCCTGGGCACAATGCCCCCACCCTGGGGAGGGTGGGAATGTCCAGGGATGGGTCTAGGGAAGAAACGCATGACTGTATCTTCTACCACATCATTTTAACAGCTCTTTGCACATCTGTCTCACCCCACAAATGCAGTGATAGCGGGCAAAGACTAGTATCTAGCTCAGTGCAGGACAAATAGTAGACATTTAAAGACGGAAAACAAGGAAGGCAAGCAGGAAGGAGAGAGAGGAAGGAAAGAAAAAAGGAAAGAAGGAAGGAAGGGAAGAGAAGGAGGGAGAGAAACAGGAAGGAGGAGCAGGTGAGTAACTGAGGAAGTTGGATGGATGGATGGATGGATGGGTGGATGGGTGGGTGGCTGATGGAGGGATTTGGATAAGGGACTCCACTCACTATTACACAGACCCCATGGTTCCAGGAAACCAAGCCATGGTTTTCTTCCTCAGGGTGTAATTTCACTGGAAGAGTCTCTTTCCTGGGAAAGTCCCCAGTGTGGTCAGAGACAGCTTATGTGAAGTCACACGGCACACTACCAAACAACGGCAGCAGGAAGAAAACCATCCCAATCTGTCAACCAGTTGTTTTGAAGACGAGATGTTAAAACAACTCACTGCGGAGGCTCTGGAGGTCATCTTTATTTATCCAGCTATTTCGTTTTCACTGAGTTGTGTCCACAGGGCACTGAGCACCCAGAATAAACAAAACTGCAAAATTAAATCTACCATCTGGACGTTTCTAAACATCTGGATATCTGGCATCACGTTGACCCGGACTGGTTGTCTCACGGCCATGTGGTTATAGCCCAGAGCACCAGCCTCTTTGGAAGTTTATCTTACATCAGTTTTCGTAACACCCCACTTTCCCTCACTCCAGCAATATGAACAGAGAAGGGAAAGTGCATCTCCCCGTGCTACTGAGGAGGGAACTAAGACCCAGGAAGGAACAGAAGCTATCCAGTGATGAGTTTAACGAGGGAAAGCTCTTTAAAGAGGAGGCTCCATGCTTCTGGGGACCCTTTCCAGAGGCAGATGTACAGAACAGCCTGAACTGAAGTCATCATTTCCCACTGCCCACATACATACATCAAAAAAAAAAAAAAAAAAAAAAAAAGGGGGGGGGGGCCAAGACAAAGGGGGCAGACTGGAGGCTGCTTGGGAACTGGGAGAAGATTGGCACCAGTTTAGACATGACCCCCAATACACACACACACAGCCACACATGCGCACACAGATGCCATATGTCTTTAAGATGCATTTTATTTTAAACCCATAAGGAGAAAACGATCCTCTCTGCAGGCCCTCCCCCCTTGCCTGCCAGCCTCACATCCCTTCTCCGTGGTTCCCAGCTTGCTGCAGTGTGTTTTTGTTTTCTGTACTGGGTGATTGATTATAGAAGAGCAGATTAGCTCCCACTGCTTTTAAGATGCATTTTCTCTCTTAAAGAGACGATGATGTGAGCATTACTTCTCTCTCCCTACCGCCTGCCTTGGCCCTTGGCTGCTGTCACTGCTGCTTTAGGAGGGCATCCTCAGAAGGGAGGCAGCCCTGCCTCCCAAAGTCTCCTTGTTCTGGCCCCAGGGCATCTCTCTGGTTACTCCAGGCTATTTTTACCTATCTCTGTATCAATACATGTGAGTCCAGCTGCCTAGCACACAGTAGACACTGTTGGATGAACGAATACATAAATGATGAATGAAGTATAAACACTAAGGTCTCAATGAAATAAGTGTTTCTCTCTCTCTCTCTTCCTCCCTCCCCCCACCCCTCACCCAGCTCCGGGTCCTATGTGCAGCCCCCAAAGCAGAAGCATTGGCAATCACCTGGGAGCAAGGTTGCCAGGGTCCCGGGTGAACTATACCCAGACTAAACTTTGAGAAGCGCTGCTGTGTGGTCCTAAGCAGAGGCAGGAAGGTGGACAAGATGACCCCTTAAGGCCCCTCGCTACCTTATATGTCTCTCAGATCAAAGTGGTATCAGATTCCTATGGTTATGGAAGGCTGAGCCCAGGATCATTACAGACCCAGAGTGCTGGCCTAGGATGGGGAAGGTGGGATTTCAACTCTTCCTTCCTTTCTGTCTCTCTCTTCCTGCTGTTCTGCCTCTTTGGAGGTCCCAGCTGACAGATCTGGAGCACAGCATGGCTTTGCTCTAACTAATTGCCAACAGTTGGCTGTAGCTACAGATTCATTATTCAAAAAGGCTCATTAATCTCCTAATGCCAGTGTAGCCATGGCTGCTGATGGTGCCTGTCACCTCCCAGCACCCAGGTCCCAGTGGGATACCCTGGGTCTCTGGCAACACAGCAGTAGGAAATACCTTCCCTCTCAGAAGGCTAAGCCTAGGGACACAGAGCCAGGCTGATTTAGAAACTGGTTAATCTGGGGCGCCTGGGGGGCTCCGTCAGTTAAGTGTCCAACTTGGGCTCAGGTCATGATCTCATGGTTTGTGAGTTTGAGCCCGGCATCGGGCTCTGTGCTGACACCTTGGATCCTGGAGCCTGCTTCCGATTCTGTGACTCCCTCTCTCTTCTGCCCCTCCCCCTCTCACACTCTGTCTCTGTCTCTCAAAAATTAATAAAAGGTTAAAAAAAATTTTAGAAACTGGTTAATCCCTGCCTCTGGCTGGGGTGGTCCTAGGGGGCCTGACCCAATGATTCAGGTGGGTGCAAGACGGATTATAGTAATACCAAGGGAAGGATTATCTGGGACCTCTTGGTTGAGCTGAGCTGCCCGTCTCATAGCCAGATTAAGGAATCTGTCCCTTTTTCTCTTGGGTCTAGGAGTGGGCTCTTGGAAAACCTTGCAGCATGTTTAGAGACATGGAAAAGGTGCGTTCTAGACAGTTCATGACGAAGAAGTCCTAAAAACCTTCAGAGCCTCTTGCCAAGGTGAGTCAGAGGCTCAAACATGCATGTATCCTATGGCTCAGATAACATGATGTAAATGTCTTCCTGTCTTTCTCCTCGAAGTTCTGCTTCTGTGGATTGGTTTTTCCAAAACTACACATTCTTAAGAGAAGGGATGGGTGTGTCGCGTCTTTCACACCTACCTCCTGGTTCCCAATACCTGGCCCTGCTAAGCCATCAGCTACCCACCTAGAGCCATGCCTCGATACAGGGGTAAAGGAGAGAGTACAGGGTGGTGGGGGTGGGGCGAACGAGCAAGACAAGACAGGCAGGGAAAGAGAGCATGAGAAGAAAGGAGCCGTTTGGGGGTACATCTCTGAGCCGCAAGAATATGATGAGTAAGACGCTTGACGAAGGCTGATGCCACTGTTTACATCCAGTTGCTCTGGGACTGGTCCAGACGGGTGAGCTGCCCACCAGCCGGAGGGCTGAGGTGGCACAGCTTAGGGCTTTATCCTCTTTCTTCTTCTAACATAAACAAAATGTTCAGACAGACAATTTGAAAGAATCATAGAAGAAATGCTAATTGTCTAATACAGATGGTGGGTATGTAGGTGTCCGTGTTCTTTGCTGTTTTCGTTCTTCAAATGAACCAGACCCGCTGGCCTCTGTCATTTCCATCAATATTGTCAAAGCAGATGTGAGCCAGCAGCCCCTCTCTGAAGTCGTCAAAGTAGTTGCTAAAACAACACTGCCCTCTGCTGACCACGGGCTCTCACATCTCGGGGACAGCTCCGCCTGGCAAAAGACTCCCGAAGGGCAGGATCAGATTGTTCTACCCAGCCTTTTGCTTTGTCCCTCCTGGGTCTACCCTTTCTTTGCCTCGGTGCCCCCTGGTCCCCCTGGGACCCCCCCCCCCCCCCAGGCACAGCAACAGGCACCAGACTGCCATCCAGCTAAGCTCAGACAATTAAATCATGTGCTGGGGCAGCTGATGTCTTTGTGTCTTCATTTTTTCTACGACCATTTACTGAGTATCTGCTGGTGTGAGGCACAGCGCAAGGGCTGTGTGGGGGGCGAAGCGATAGCTCCACGCTGTGGATAAATAACTTGACCACTCGGAGCCTCAGAGACCTATGAAATAGGGATCATCAGCCTCTTCCTTCCCTGGGGTAAAGGAGGACTCTAAACCAGAGAGTGAGAAAGACTGCAATAAACCCAGTGCTTTCTGACACACCTGAAAAGAACCAGAGGGCACTCACCTCCTTAAAGCAACAGTGAACCCATTTCCAGGTTGTTTGTTGACCTCAGGTAAATACCCTAGGCCTTGACATGTTCGATGTTAACCATCCTGAGGTAGCTGGTGCTTAGATATCTCTCCCAATGGAAAGGGGTAAAGCAGACTGGATCATCCTAAGTAGTGGCCACCAATGGGGACAAAGTCCCTGTGTAACTGGAACCTGAGAAGCATTCGGGATAGGTCAGAGCAGGGGCTCTCAAACTTGACCTGTGTCAACGAGAGCTGTTAAAACCCAGATTGCCAGCCCCACCCTCAGTCTCTGAGTCACTGTGTGTGGTGCGGAGCCTGAGACTCTGCAGGTCCCCACATAAGCGGACCAGACTGAGAGCTAGTGGACTAGGTTGTGCTGTGGTAATAACTCCTGAGTTTCGGTGGCTTCACAGCACGAAAGTTCATTTCTTGTTCGTGCCACGTATGGAAAGAGTCCGTATGGCTGTGCTCCACAGTCACTGGAGGGCCCAGCTAATAAGTGCCCCACCATCTTATAGCTGCGTCTTCTAGCACATCTGACCTTTGCAGCTGCTGTGACAAGGGAAGAGAAAGTGAAGAGTCCTATTTGGGCTTTGAACTGTCTCAGTCCAGAAGTGATGTGAGAAATCATATCCATTCAATGTTTAGAGCAGCACCATCAACAATAGCCCAAGTATGGAAAGAGCCCAAATGTCCATCGATGGATGAATGGATAAAGAAGAGGTGGTGTATACACACACACACACACACACACACACACACACACACACGATGGAGTATTACTCGGCAGTCAAAAAGAATGAAATCTGGCCATTTGCAACCACGTGGATGGAAAGGGAGGGTATTATGCTAAGTGCAATTAGTCAGAGAAAGACAAACATCATATGACTTCACTCATAGGAGGACTTTAAGACACAGAACAGATGAACACAATGGAAGGGAAGCAAAAATAATATAAAAACAGGGAGGGGAGGGAGACAAAACAGAAAGACTCTTAAGTATGGAGAACAGACAGAAGGTTCCTGGAGAGGTTGGGGGAAGGGAGATGGGCTAAATGGGTCAGGGGCACTAAGGAATATACTCCTGAAATCATTGTTGCACCATGTGCTAACTAATTTGGGCGTAAATTTAAAAACTTAAAATTAAAAAAAGAAATCCTATCCATTCACATTTTATTGACCAGAACTCCTCCCATGGATGGCCCTGCCCGTGTTCCAGGTAGAAGTGATCCATGCCCCTAAGAGGACAGGTGAACTGGATGTTGGTGAGCCCTTGTACTGATGGACATATCACCCAGGCATCTCCCTTCTCACTCATGATAGCATGTGCAATCAAATAGAAATGGGGTGGCGGTTATTGGGGACATATCTTCAGCCTCTCAGATGTTGGTCATCAGGTGACGATGATGGTGGTGGGAAGTAACTACTGAGTGCTCATATGTGCCAGGAATTGTTCTAAGTGCTTTTGTGTATGAACTCACTCGTCCCTCACAACAGCCCGGTATGGTAAGCCCCCTTCACATTCCCACTGTATAAATGAGGAAACTGAAGCAAAGAGTGGTTACATAGCTTTCCCAGGTAACATGGGTAGTAAGAGACACAGCAGGGACTGTAACCCCACCAATCTGACATGAAAGTCCATGCTTCTAACGACTGTTCTGCTCCACCACTGGGCTGTTCATCTTATTTTATTGTTAATGTTTATTTATTTTGAGAGAGAAAAAGAGAGGGAAAGCACAAGCAGGAGAGGGGCAGAGGGAGGGGGGGATAGAGAAAGGAGGGTAGAGGATCTGAAGCAGTCTCCGCACTGACAGCAGAGATCCCAAGGCAGGGCTTGAACTCATGAACGGCGAGATGATGACCTGAGCCGAAGTCAGATGCTTAACCGACTGAGCCACCCAGGCGCCCAGGTTCACTTTATTTTTGGAAGAGAGAGTAGGGCAGACTGTAGTGGGAAAACCTGGTTTCTGGTTAAGTCCAGACCTGAATATTCTAAATATAAACAGGTCCGCAGAGAAACCAGTATAACTCTACTGATATACAAAGGAGTTGGTTCAAGCCAGATATATGCAAATGGGGTTCAGTTCCAAAAGAGGGTCTTTTAAAGCCCTCATTGATGACCCACACTGGCTAGAAGACCAAGCAGGTTGTCTCTGGTCCCCTAAAAGATCATAATCTTCCCAGTAGTTGACCAGAATTTGGGAGGGTGGAGCAAGACATTTTTCCACTTTTCTCTTAGGATTGCCTCCCAGATCATACAGATCCTCCTTAAGTGGAACCCAGGGATCGCCTTACTCTGTTCTCTTTTCCTCTTTCCCCCCCAAACCCTCCCCTTGGCCCTGCTCTGTGGGGAGAGATGCTTCAAGCTGTGGTATCCCACCCCAAGATCGGGGCATCTCCTGTCACTGTACCCTGGTGGGCAAGGGACGAGCTCTCATTTGGCAATATCATACAAAGAGCCTTTAAGTTTTAGTGTAACTGAGACACAGCCCTAATGATTAAGGACTAAATCCCTCAGGTTAGAGCATCTACATGAAATATAAGCCTTTCTACCACTGAGAGTGATAGGCTCTCAAAACATCCATGGATTAGGCTAATAAAAACTGTTTCTTTGTTCTGTATTACCAAAGACCCCCCCCCCAAAGCACTCCACAATAAACTGGGAAAGGAGGAGCTAAAAACATGTATAGTTAGGAATGGGAAGAGAAAGATCCTACCTGGACACCCAGGATTCAAGGAGTTTGGTTTTTTCTCAAGGATGAAGTGGATAGGACTTGGGGGTGAAAAGGCCTCTGGCTGATCCATGAGTGGCCAGCAGAGGGCGCTGGTCCTGTCCCTTAAAGAGTCCTTTCCGGAGCTCCCACTTGGCCCCTCTTGATCATTCCATATTTCTGGGGGAATGTTAGGTCATCAAGAGGGATCCGTTTAACCCAAAACACAGGATACTTAGTGCTTCAAAGGGAGTCGGTCTTTGGCCTCAAAATATCAGATTTCTTCCCTGGGGTTTACAATCCTCTCATTTCCTGTTTTTCTGAATAAAAGTTCAAAATCTCCTTGGCAGTGATTTTAAAACAACAGTTTTCAAGGCAGTCTGAAAATACTGGCTATTTTGTTCAGACGACTATCAAAGATTCATGGTCAGTTATTCCATCCATCCATGTCTCTCTCTGTACCCCTCTGTCTGTCTGTCTGTCTCTCTCATACACACACACACACACACACACGCAATAATTCACTCAACATTCAGAATTTCTGTTGACAATTCAAACCTGTCTGCAGCCAGGGATCTGACTGAGGAGACGGACGATTGGGAATTAACTGAGTGTTCAAATAAATTATTCTGCACTGAAGGTCTGTATCATGAAGGGTCTCCAACCTGTTCAGGGGTGTGCTTAGCACTACCAAGGCATAGTTCTATCAAGTGGTGACTGAAGCAATTCTTTCTGACCGAGTCACCAGGTGGTTAAAGGCATGGAAATATATCTTTCCTTTCTTGCAGGAATACCTGTCAAATGGACCAGCAGTGGGAACTGTGTGTTGAAAAAGAGGCAACAACAACTCGCTTCTCAGCTAATTCTGACATGTAAACTTGTTGCATACACAGCTCCTGGAGGGCACCCCTGGGCTCTGACTCCACACTGAGAATGCAAAAACAGGCTTGAGGGTTTCACACTGTCAGCAAATCCACGTCTCGAGAGGGCAGCAAATGTGCAGGGGAGACGGCCTGACCCTGATGCTTCCTTACCTCAGCCCTGTCCAGGTGCACAAGGTGACTTCAGGTAACCTTGTCTAGGCCATACGCCTCCCATCGAACCAAAAATGTCTTCCCCAGGATCAAGTGCATTATGCCTAAGAATGACTGCCCTCCTCAGGCTCCTTGGCTCCCCTGCATAGTGGCTTCTATAGAATAATCCTTGTGCTTTACCAAGACCTAGCCTGTTATTTCTGAACCCGATCAGTGAACATTCACTAAGGTTCTTTCTCAGGGTCTACTCAACCTCCATGCAAACAAACAAGTCCACTTCACCAGTTTCCCAGATGATCCCAGGTATGTCTTTATCACATTCGGCATTTCTTAAGCATCTACTAAGTTCTAATAATATACTAAGAACTAAGGCTCTAAAGATGGATATGAGGGGCACCTGGGTGACTCAGTGGTTAAGCATCTGACTTTGGCTCAGGTCATGATCTCACAATTTGTGAGTTCAAGTCCCACTTTGGGCTCTGTGCTGACAGCTCAGAGCCTGGAGCCTGCTTCGGATTCTGTGTCCCCCCCCATCCTCTGCCCCTCGCCAGCTTGTACTCTGTCTCTCTGTCTTTCTCTCTCTCAAAAATAAATAAACATAAAAATTTTTAAGATAAATGTGATATGGTGGTATGTATTCTCAAAGAATGTATGCTCTAACTGGGAAGTAAGTCATCAAGAAGGTATTTTCAACACGATAATCATATATTGAGTGACAGAGGCACATCATTGGAGTGATAAGATGTTATGGGACTCTCCTTGTCTTTTCCAAGCAAGGCTTCTTAAGGAGTTGAAGTTTGAGATGCGTTTTAAAGGTGAATAAATGCAGGATGGGTATCCTAAGGAAAACAAGAGTGCCAACATAATAAAGCTCATGAAGCATAAAAAATAGCAAAGTGTGCACAGGGATTTGAGCTAGATCTGCGCCGTGCCACAGAACTTGGATTTGATCTTGCCAGCAATGAGGAGCCATGGGCAGATTTTTAGGTAAGAGTAACATGTTCAGATTTGCATTACAGATCACTCACTCCAACAGGGAGTGGCTGGGGAGGAGAATGGGGATGGGAGGAGAACAGAACTATAGAAAATAAGACCAATTCAGAGCTCTTGCTGTAATCCAGGCAAGAGATGATAAAGTTAAAACACGAAGGAATGGAGAAGGGGCAAAATCAAGACGTATTTAGGAAATTAAATCAGTGAGACTTGGAGATTTACTGGATGTTGAAGGGTCAGGGAGGGTGGGGAGTCACAAGGGACTTGGGCCTCCAGATTCACTGACTACAAGGATAGCACAGGATACAGGCTGAAGAAGAGGTGTGGGGAGACATCAGGTTCGATTTCGTAGCTCCACTCCACCCCTAACCCTTTGCACTTCTTTTAGGTACGGTTTTACACATGCTGAATGCGAGGGGACCATAGGACCCCGGGGGGAGGTGTTTAGTCCTGGCCTTGACGAATTCACATTCTGATAAAGAAAACAGACACGTAGGATCAAAATTTGCCTAGACTCAACTATCTACAATGCCACAGTCCATTATCTACAATTCCAAAATCCAAAGAGTCCAGCAAATCTGAAAGGAATTTTTATTACATAAACTCGAAGTAAATTTATTTGATAGCAAAACTAAACAAAATTGACTCCAGCTCACCATTTAACCCATCAAGTGTGGCCAGGAGTAGGTTCTACGTAGACATGATGGCTCACACTGGAGTCAAGTAACAAGAAAATGAACATTCCCCAGCAGAAAAAGGGTTGAGGTGTGAACCCAGAAAGGGGATAGAGGGCTGGGTAGACCCCACAGGAGGCTATCCAGTGTGCTCATGAGAACCCCCGTGCTGGCAAGATCACGTTATTCTTCCCATTCTGTAGATGAAGAAACTGAGGCTCAGATTTATCTGAAGTTACCCAACAAAGACTCAAATCTAGAATGAAAACCCCTTTCACGAGATAAGGATTTGCAAAGGGACAATGGGACCTGAACTGTGTTTATTCTTTTTTTTTTTTCACCGTCTATTTATTTTGAGAGAGAGAGAGAGAGAGAGAGAGAGAGAGAGCAGAGGAGGGGCAGAGAGAGAGGGAAAGAGAGAGAATCCCAAGCAGGCTTCAAGCTGACATGGGCCTCAAACTCATGATCCCATGAAATCATGACCTGAGCCAAAATCAAGAGTTGGATGTTTAACCAACCTACTGAGCCACCCAGGCGCCCTCCCCCCCACCGCCATGAACTGTTTTTATTCTAAGACTTAAGATCAACTGACTTTCCAGTTCACTTTCTAGCTGTTTCATGTTGATTAAACACCACCTACAGACATGCTTTTCAAACTTGAGCTCTAACTCACCCTCCTCCAGTCCCTGGTTAGGAGCAGAATCTGTTCCAGGAGACTTGCTCTAGAGCAACAAACTGTGATTCTCCCCATGGGAAGAGAAAAGCCACAGAACAGTTCTTAAGTTTAAAAACTAGCAATAGGATCTGTGGAACACATGAGCAGGTGTATGTGATGTGTATGTGATGGATGGTGTATCTGTGTCTCTGCAAGTTTCACTTCCGGATTCTGTGCATGAAATGTCTAGTAACTAATGGCGGCATGGGGTCCATTCTCCTGAGATTCCATCAGCTGTGCTGCCCTGCCTTGGGTTACAAAGCTGGCCATCTATGCCCCAGTTCGCTTTTTAGAGAAAAAAAGGACAAAGCAATGGCCCAGGAGTCTGGCTTGTTGACTTGTGGACTCATGATACCCCCAGTCCTCCAGGTGCAACTGAGGCCCCTTCAGTGTAATTCTCCCAGCCACAGACCCAGCCCCATGCCAGGCTCAGACATCGGAATTGTCTTCCACAAGGAGACAGGTTTCATGAGATTTGGCATCCAACCCTTCTCAGGGCTAATGCTGAACTCTCTGACTGAGTCGCTGAATATTCATGCAACTAGTGCTCCTCCCTGAACCCCATTTCCAACCTGGATTCCTGTGCTGGGATCTGTGCATTAAAACTATGCCCAGTGCCCAATTCCTCCGGGACAGAAGCACTTTCTTGCTTTTGTGCCCACCCCTAACCTGGGTTTAGACTCTCACCCTGGTATCTCTCACCAAATCTCACCGCTCCCCCCATGCTATCTTTCAGCCTGCTTTCCTCAATCCTAATTTATATGTGTCGAATGAATTAATAAATTACTAGCTGCTATATGCTAGGCATATATAGACAGTGTCTACCCTAGGGGCCCCAAATTTATTGAAATAAATTCGTTCAATAATTTAAAATTTTGAATATAATGGAAGAATGAATAAGGTATGGCCAAAACACTGTGGAAAGAGTGTGCTATTTCGGCCTGGAGGATTTCATACAGGGGGTAGACTGTGAGCTGTTCTGGAAGCATGGCTAGTAATCTTCTAAGCAGAAAATGAGAGTACATCCCAGGCAGAGGAAGGAGCCCATGCAAATGCATGTGGTGTGACAATCTCAGAACACTGGCTTCTCCTAGACGCCCCACTGCTGTTCTCTGCACACTCGTGACGTCCCCATTACCTCTCGTGGGAACTTTGGGATGTGACAATTTGCTGACATTGCCACCCTCTCCAGATACCAAGCCCCATCTGGTCCCTAACCCTTCCATTCTCATCTGGGTTACAGGTTACGATAAGGTCAACCTCCCCTTACAGAGAAATGTCCAAAATGACTGGCCTGGCTTTGTTTCAAAGGCCGGTATTTCCAAAGCTTCCCAGGGTTGTGAAAAGAATGATATCTGCCTTTAATGCTGGTCTGTTCTTCTGTCCTTGGAATTGACGATGCCCTAGTCCAGAACAATGGAAGAAACGTCTTCCTCTTTTTTCTCCCACACACCTGCTTGCAGGCCTTGGCCCCAAACCTGACCCTCTGAGCAGACGAATTCAGGTCCTCTAAACCCCAGCATCAATCAATAATTTTCTAGTGCTACCAAGGACACTGGCTTGGTGACTGCAGGAACATGGGCCCTTGTCCTCTTTGTAATTCTTGAGTGTGGTTGTTTTCTCCAAGGTTTTGGAAAGCCTAGGCAGACCATTTCCTCTGTGCTTCCTCCCACCAGCTGGGGGAGAGGCAGGAATGCTGAAAGCTCAGATCAGAATGATCCATTACACCGACTGGCAACGCCAGCCTGCTCCCGTCCCCATGCTGTGGACTCACCTCCAGTGGAAGTGCAGGAACCAGCCTTGGACTTGGAGTGTATTGTGTCTGTTCCCAAGGCACTGCACTGAGCCACGGCCAGGCCGTTGCGACTCCAGGAGTTGCCCTGGAGACATCGTGCCTGCATTCTCTCCCTCCACACGTTCTGTCAATCCATCTCCGAAGGTCAGGTTTGAACCGCAGCACTGAAAACAGTCAAACAAGAGATCGGGTGTCTAAATCAAGCAATTTTTCCTTCCTTGGAAGCAAATTATTGCTGCTAAATTTTACTTATCGTCAGTTCTATTACTTAAATGTTCCGTCTCAGGAACAACGGCAGATGAGAACATCTAGGTAGTGATGTTGCTGGCAGCCTCAGGAGCCCTCCTCCACCTGCAAGCCTGGAACAGGGGAGGGACTGGGGTGGGAGAAGGGGTTCACTTGCCCTGGGCAAGTGTCTAGGGAGAGGAGGAAAAAGGAGGACTTTCTTGTTGTTATTTTCCCCAGGGACAATGGGGGCGGATACGTCCCCAAAATGCTGTCTAGCTCTCAGGTCCTAGCACCCCAGTTGTCCAAGAGTCCTGGTTGTCACCCTCCCGTTATTAAGGAGAGGATTTGTCTTTCGCTACCTCCCCACTTGTGACTAAGTCCGTAACTGGTGCATTCATTGGACTTCACTGGGTGCTAGATTGCTCTAGACCACCCCTCCTTCTGGCAAAGACAGTTACCCCAAGAGGGGAAAGGACCTGTCACCTCTACAGGTGAGAGCTCACTGGACGTGGAAATCCTCTGTCCCGGCCACCTGGGACATGCATGCACGCTTGCCCATCAGTGCAGACACTGCCTCTTTCTTGGCTCCCTGTCCCGCCCCCACCCCGCTCTCCTGAGCTGCCTTACTCTGCAGAGGCTCTAACTGAGTCATGCGCCCAAAAGGCCTCTTCCTGAGCGCTTATCATTTTCCAAGCACTTCACCTACATTCTCTCATTTACTTCTCATGGCCCTCTTGTTGAGCAAAGTATCCCTTTATGCCCATTTGATGCATGAGAAACAGGTGCAGAAATGTTCAAGAATTTGCCTGGGATCACACTTCTAGTGATAAAGCACCCAAAATTCAATCCCAAGTCTGGTCTTGTGTCTGACTCTTAGGCTTTTCACTGTGGCTCTCCAAGATGTTTATATATTATAAAATTCCAAGGTCTATCCAGGAGTCACTTCTGAAGGTCAGCTATTCATTCAGCAGACAACGTCTTCAACAGGCAAATCCTTCCAGAATGCCTGCTCTGCGCTGGGCACCATAAGGACAGAGGAGATTAGCAGGTAGCGTCCTTAGTCCCATTGGGTCCTTTCCACACGGAAGAGGGAGAGGGAGGCTCAGTCATTATCTCTGGAAAGTTTCCAGAAGGCTGACATCCTGAAGATGACTGGTCTGAGATGTCCCCCTCCTAAGGGACAATGGGCAGCAGAGGGAGGTGGGAGGAGGGGAGGACTGTCACTTCAGTGCCTGGCACATTGCCCACCCCCCATAGCAGACACTTGAAAAATACTTGCTAGTTCTTAGAATATGATAGATAAGAACAGCAATCACCACACAGAGCAAGAATATGGAGAATTTTGAGGCACGGCTTTTTTGAGAAAAGGTTGGTCAGAAAGAGTCCTGTCAAGAAAAAGATCTGTTTTCCCCCATTAGCCAGAGGGGTGGACACAGGCACCTGGTCTGGACAGAATGCTGTCACTAGAGGGCAGTGGCAGCTTGCTCTTGGGAGTGAAGGAGCCCTGAGTCCCTTCTCCCCCCTGAGAAGCCCAGAGCAATCCTGCTGCATTCTAACTCTGCCCTATGCGGGGGCAGGACCTGGAGGTGAGCATGTGACTTTCAGCAGGGAACAAGTGTAACCTTACTTTCCATGACTCATACAATCCTTTCCTTACCTGGGACACCGACAGTAGAAAGACTCGTGGGGTGGATTGACATCATTAGCCCAATTTGACAGATGAGAACAGGAAGATCCTTGAGGTTTAAACTCTGCCCAGGTTGCCTGGCTAATAAGGACACCGTGGGAACAAATGATAGATTCCCTAAACCCCAGTTCGGGGCCAATTCCAGGGCCTTTGCGAACAGAGTAAAGTGGGCTAAATTCTTTAGTGAAATTCTCACATCATAATTTTCCCTTTGTCAGCCATTTCCTTTGTTATTTGTTCATTCCCTGGAGGCTTAGGAAGAGACAGAAAAAGGAAATTAAAATCAAAGAGGACAATCAGGTACTTTGTCAGTAGCCTTGATAAAAGTTTGGAACATATTTTCCGCCAAGTGGTACTCAGGATCACCCACTCATTGCACTTGACCCCCTCCCATCCCCGCTGTTTTTCAAGGTCACGTGCTGGTGACCATGGAGAGTCGTGACTGATTCCTCCAGTCGTGGACAGAGAAATACACGCAGATAATGTTGGATACAGAGGAGAAAGGTTCTACAGTCTCTGCTGGGGCTCTCACATGGGAACTGACTAGGTCATCAGCCAAAAATCTGAAGCCAGGCTCATAGGCTTTGTCCCTTACCCCACTTATTCCTGGCACGTGGCATATACAAAGGCTGGGCCCATTTGGGAATGTGACTCAAAGCAACGGAGACGGTAGATTCTTTTGGCACAGAGACACAGAGCGAACATGTGAGGAGGGGATCGGGTGAAAATCTACTCACCTTGTAGACATCCAACCTGCGAGAACCAGTGGGATGCCTGCCCCACCCAGGGTAGGGCGAGATACAGCTGAATGTCTGCTGAACCTTGGCAGGGGTGGAGGAGAAAGACAGAAAGATCTAAGGACAGGGTTTACAGGGTGAAGGAGTGATCGGGGAAAGGAGAAGAGAGAGGAAGTTCAGATGGAATGAGCTGACACACCCTCCCTAGGTGGAGGGGCCATGCGGAAGTACCCAGAGATCCTGACTGACCAGCCCACCCCTGACACTCAACTCTCTGTGCCCTCTAAAGAAATCGGAGGCTGCGGCACGAACCAGGAGGCATGGCTGTTTGAATCTATATTCTTTGGGTTCTGCGTGTGTGTAGGGGCAGCCGATGGTAAACCCATTACGAATGCGCCTCCTTCTGCTGTTAATAGTGTCAAACTCAGGACACAGCAGAAAACCCTTCTTTTAGGTCTTATTCTGCCCTTCGATTTTTCAGACCCCTTGTGGAACTTGCTTCGCACCAGGTGATGTGCTAGTACGGAGGTCACTGAAGCATGGTTTCTACGCTTAGAGCTCGTCACTACTGGACAACCCTGACACGTGGCAGACCGGTTTCCACCCAGTGGAGCAGGGTGTGTGCGGTTGCAGAGTTGGGCTCAGAGAACATCCATGTTGCCTGTGCCCCGGGGAAGAGTGATCAGGGGAGGAGACTTCTTAACGGTCCGGCTCAAACAAAAAGATGAGCGCATCGCAGGCTGCGGGCACAATGTAGACCAAGCGGCGTCTATTCCTGGAAGTACTAGAAATCTGGTGTCTTATTTTTAAAACAAATAAACACGAAAGTAGCAAGTATTACGTTGATTCATGCCTGCATGCCAGCCTGTCGGTACCGTCCTACAATTTCCATTTATTTCCTCCCTCTCGCCCCCACTTTGGGTGCCCATTCCATTCTCTCTTATCCAACTTCAGATTGGAAATGTGTTACGAAATAAGTGGTGTTTGTTCTTTGGTGGCCCTCTCCCCTCTCATTACTCTGCCTGTCATACTTTCAAGGCCTTGGACGATGTTTCTTTTCTTGCTTCACCAGCTGCACTTGGGGCATCTTTCCCTTTTGCTCTTACTGCCCAGTAACAATGCACTTCTCTCTGTCTCTCCAGTAGGCATGGCTCCTTTCTACCTCAGGGCCTTTCCACCAGCTGTTCTTTTGCTTAACTTTTCACGTAGTTAGTTCTTCTTCCTTCTGAGTCCAGTTTGAAAGTCACTGTCTCCGGGCTTGGTAAGGTCCCCTAACACATATTTTCACAGTGCCCTAAACTGTTCATAGTACTTATTGCATTTGTGATGATCTGTGTTTGTTTAAAATCTGACTCCACGGCTAGAATGCAAGACTCATTAGGGAAGAAACTGCTTGTCTTATTTGTTACTGTATGTTTGGAGCCCAAAATATTGCCCAAAACAGAGTAGATGCTTAATAAATATTTGTTGCAAGAATGAATGGAAGGATGGATGGACGGAAGGATGGATGGATGGATGGATGGATGGACAGATGGATGGACGTTGCTTTCCCTTCCCTTTTCCACCCTGGCACCTCATTATGTCTTGTCGTCATTTGGTTATCCAAAAAGCTCAATCTGGAGGTCTAATCAAATATAAAAGAGAGTGCAGACCAATACTCTTTGAAAGAAAAACATTGTTCTGTTCTCATGATCATACCTCCCTTGTCTCCTCCTTACCCCAAACCATAAGAGGACTCCTTACTTTGTTCAGTTGAAGGGTAAGCATGACCACATGGGAGCAGTGGAGGTGGGCACCCAGTGAGTACACTTGGTCACTTCTCCCTTTGCTGACATCCCCTGTGACAAGCTCAGATGCACACGTCACTTCAGGTGAGAGAAGGACGCTTCCTGGTGAGAATGGGCCTTCCTTCTCCTCTCCTCTACCCCTTTGGTTCAGACCTGCATCTCCGTGATAGTAGAGCCTCCCTGCTGACTTTCTAGTCTCTAATTTCTCCCCAGTTCTGGCACCCTGACATTGGTGCTTAAGAATCTTGCTTAAGACATCCTTGCTTAAGAATCTATAGTGCAGATGGGGCACCTGGGTGGCTCAGTTGGCTAAGCGTCTGACTCCAGCTCAGGTCATGATCTCACAGTTGGTGAGTTTGAGCCCTGCATCGGGCTCTGTGCTGACAGCTCTGAGCTTGGAACCTGCTTCGGATTCTGTCTCCCTCTCTCTCTGCCCCTCCCCTGCTCACGCTCTTTCTCTCTCTCTCTCAAAAATAAATAAACTTAAAAAAAAAAATCTACAGTGCCTCTACTGCCTCACAGCCAAGTCCAAAGCCTCAGTCAGGCTGCTCAAACACCCTCCTGGGCCAGCCTTGTCCCCCGTGCACTGCAGGGCCACCCTGTCATTTCCAGCATGCATCTTACATATTCCAGCCTCTCTATTTTCCCTAACATCTCCCACATCCGGTCCTAGTCACCTTTAAGGACCAGGCTGACTTCCGTGACACTTTTCCATGAAACCGTTCCCAACGTCTCCAACCCCCAGCTCTCCTGCCAAGGCCCCGTCCCTGGGGACAATGTGAGGTAATAGTACCTGATGCAGCTGTTGATTCATCTCCAGTTGTTTTCTATGCCTTGCCTCCTCTACTGGGCACAGAGTTGATGTTGAATAAGCACTCAGTTGGACTGCTGATTAGAGAAACCATAGAGACAAGGCCATTAAAAGAATCTGAACCAGACAACGTTGCAAGCATGTGTGAGTGTGCACATGCATGTATATGTGCCCAAGTACACGTGCATTCTCACGCCCCAGTCTCTCTTCTACCTCCCTGGAACACATTCCCGAATGGATGTCCCTCCAGTTCTCTAGCCACCTGTGCTACTGCTCCAGCCATGGATTCTTTGCCCCTGCTCCCGGCCTCTGATGTCCAGCATATGGCCTGGTCAGTACCAGTGAGGACATCTACGTTTGGAAGTCAGCATAAAGAGGTAACACTTTGTCCCATGGCGCCCAACATGGAACCCATTTCTATTTCCACAACTGAGAATTCATCTCTGGCTCTGTGGCTCACCAAGGCCAGCAGTGCGCAGGTGGATGGAAGGAAAGGGGAAGAAGAGGGAGGGTTCCAGGGGGCTGGTGCTGACCAGCAAGCAGTTCCTTGCCCAATTCAAACTTGTATCAGCGCACACGACGTAGCACAGACTTGGCTGGTTCGTGTGCTTGGACAGCAGTTCTAGGAGTGTAGAGTCTGGGTCTGGTTTTGTGTCCCCAGTACCTAGTACGTGTTCAGTGTTGATAAACATTTAAGGAATGAGTGCATGCGTGCCTGTGCTGAAGAAGACTTCAGTCCCCTATGGAGATAAACTTTCTAACACATGTTGATGCCCAAGGGCATTACTTGACTGTTTCAAGCTGTGATGAACTCCCCAGTTCCAGTGTTCAGACAGGAGGAAGACAGCTGCTGGACAGGGACACTGTACCCAGGGAATCTAAGTGGTGGCAACACAGGCTAAAATTCCAGGCAGAAAAAGATTAAGGACGACGAAGAGCTGTAGACAAAGTTTTGGGAACCGCACAGAAGAAGGAGGGACTAGTTGCAAGGAAGTCGGGAAATCATGGAAGGCTTCGCGGATGAGATAGTATTTGATGAGGATTTTTAAAATCTATAGCATTTCCATAGGCAGAGAACGAGGAAAGGGCATTCTATATTGATAGACCAGCACAAGCGAAGGTCAGGAGCGCTGGGTAAAGCGGGGTGTCAGAAATCAGGGTCTCGGATGCAAAGCTAGAGAGTTAACTGGGTGGATGGAGGGACTCAAGGGAGAGAGGACAGTTTTATGCCAGATCCTAGAATGCCTTCAGTGATGGGCCACGGTGTTTGGACTTTATCCTGTAGGTAATAGATCTTTTTTGTGTGTGTGTGAGGTAAAAGCAATATGTTTTCTTGAGATAATTCTAGCAAGAATGAAAGTTGGATTGGAGGGAAAACAGTACTAGTCCACATTTACTGAGTCTTTATCATCTGCTAGTCACTGTTCCAAGCAACTGGCATTCTGTTGCACTCCACCCTACCAGCGTATGAAATAAGTTCACAAATTATCCCATTTCACAGGTGGGGAAACTGAGGCACAGAGAGGTTAAGTCACTTGTCCAAGGCCACACATCCTGTCAACGGACAACCCAGGAGTCTAACCCAGAAGACTTCTCCAGAGCCACTTTTAGGTATCTCAATTGGCCACCTCCCCCAGGGACCAGTTAGAGCCTAATCTATCACAATGGTACCAGAGAGAGGAGAAGGAGGGCCTGAATTAAAATTGTAGCAATGAAGATATAAAAGAGGCAGCATTTACTTACTTTTTGTGTGAAAAGGATAGCAGGGAATATCTATATCTATTTATAGCTATATCTATATTCTATATTCTACAGAATATATTCTATATTCTTTTACTTGCATCCACATGAAATACTGGAGTGATAGACAAGAAACCAATAAGAGTGGCCACCTATAGAGGGCAGGGCGGGTGGGGGGGGTGGGTGGGCGGGAAAGGGTGGATGGAAAGGTGAAACACCTCAATGCATGTCTTTTACTTCTTTATTTTTATTTTTTGATATATGTCTTTTAATATAGTTCTGATTTCTGACCCCTATGAATGTGTTATTTGTTCAAAAAACACAAACGAGTTTAAAAAATTGAAAAGGCACAATTTAAAAGCTAATTTAAAGGAACAATTACAAGTGCATAACAGCTGATTGGATTTGGAAGGCAATGAAAGAGACAACACAGTCAAAGAAAGTGACTGGGACCCTACCTTGAGTGTTTGGGAAGATAGTAGCTCCACAGCCTAGCTGGGGAGACAGGGGGAGAGGGGTCTGAAGAAAGCCCTTACATGTTCAGGATTATTTGTGGATGGAGTTGGACATCTGGATGTCAAGGTTAAGGTCAACAACCCAGACGGGTGTGTTGACTTGGGACATTCACATGATGATGGTAACAGACTCTGTGAGTGGATGTTAGGATTAAGGGAAGAGGAGGGAAAGAGAAAGCAAAGGGCAAAAGACGGAAGTTCAAGGAAACTTCACGGAAAGGAACAGCCCAAAGGAGGCTCAGATGGTCAAGAGCAGGATGGAGAGGTGAGTAGGGGGGAACAGAGTCAGCTAGAGTTTCCAGAGGAAAGGGAATGATCTCCTAAGGTCTAATGGGGTAGGACTGAAAAGAGGCTGGTAGGTTTTGGGATCAGGATGCTATGCTTCTAGAAACAGGGGACAGATGATAGATCAGAGAGTTGGGGTGGGGCCATGCAACAGAGGGTCCCCCTGCCTCTCTTCCCATTCTGTAAGAGACAACTGGACACAGAGCGGTCTTCAGTCCCTACATTTCGATCCAAGTAGATATCCTCTTGGTCGGGAAGGTGTTTTTAGACAACACTCCGGCAACTGAGTGGTTAAAAAAGAAACTGAGGCAGGCAGTCCTAGAAAGCTTCTCTAATGTTCTGTTATCACCCCATCCAGGCCAATGGAAACCAGTAATTTGCAGTTTTGTTTCTGCTTTCTCTTCTTGCTCCCTTGCCATTACACACATCAATGCAAACACAATTACACACACGCACACACACGCACAGAGGGCATAAAAGGGCCCTCTGCAAAAGCATTTTTCTGGATCGGCCTCAATGCTGCTTGGAGGGAGGGAAAGCAAAGCAGAGGAAAGGCAGGAGAGACGCAAGCCACCATAGCTACTTTTCCTCCCCTTTAAGACTGCCTGGTTACGGTCCTGGGAAAGAAAACCCCTGCATTCCTCCCCTTTAATTCGGTTTATTGTTAAAGCGCTGGAGCAGCTAATCCTCACAGACCTGTAGGAGCTGGAGTAGGAGCACCGGGAGCACCATTCCTTCCGAGTCTTCAGGTAAGATGAACCTGACTCTTTTCTCGGTTTTAGGAGGTTTCCTTGCTTAAGGGGAGGCATGTGGCACCTAGAGATGTGGCAGAAGAGCCACCTTTGCAAGCAACTTGGGTATTTTATTCATTTCTGCCCCATTTCCAGGCTTGCCTGACTCTCGTGGTATCAAGGGTAAGTTGTAGCTGCCTTGGAAAATAAGTCTGAACGGGGCCCAGGTGGAACCTCCGTGCAGAGCCATCTGCCATCACTTCGGGGTTGGCTTGAGGGGGAACCTTTTGCACTTCTGGGCAGGGAAAGGGGGGCAAAATATCCGTATATGTCCCTCCTGCAATGCCTGCCTGCAGGCTGCATTCTAGGGACAATCCTCAGGGCTCTGTGGCTGGGAGGGGCTGTCTGTCTGCGGGGGTGTCAGGACCTCCAGCGAGCTTGCAACCCTGCCTCCTGCTCAACCTTCATCTCTTAACCTCTCTGACCCCATCTGGCAAGGAGCAATGCGTTCTGCCTACCTGTCTGGGCTGTCGTGAGCATTAAGAGAGCCAGTGGGCAGAAAAGGCAGTTTGTAAACAGCCTGTGGCTCTGCAAACCCCAGGAAAGCGGGCCAGCCTCAGTCCCTGCTGGCGGGGTCCACCGCCAGGCGCCAGCTCCACGTCCCGCCTGGGCGGCTTCAGGATGCAGAACTCATTGCTGTCAGTCACGAGACTGCTCCTTCACCTTCCCCAGGGGCGCTTCTGTCTCCCTTCCGTCTTGAAACTTGCCCAGTTGCGCTGGCAGGTGAAGACGTTAAAAGAAGGTCTGATTGCTCCACCACCCCCATCCGCACTGTGGCCCCTTCTCTCCACGTAACTTTGACGCACAAACATTAACCCCGAAGCTCCCGGAGGCAGCGGCCAGGGCTCGCGCTGGTCTGGCGGTAGTGCATGGCCGGCCAGCGGCTTGCTCCGGAGCCAGATAAACTGATCATGAGAAAAATCTCTGAGGAGGGTCAAAGAGTCGAGCGGGGTTCTCCTGGGTAAGGAGCCGATCTTTCCCAGATCAGAGGCCGGAAACAGCCCAGCCCCGGGCAGTTCTTTTGACCCACGCTTAACCCGGGGCCAAAGATGAGCTCCAATAGGCCATGACACAAAGTGCTTAGTAATACCTGGTATGGGAACTGCGCTTTACAGTTTATAATGTGCTTTTAAGCTACTGGCTTTAGGGCAAGCCCATCGAGCTGGTGGGGCAAGTAATAGTTCTCCCTTAGTATGGATGAGACTCAAAGAGGCTTGCCTGGGGTTGCAAAGCTGGATATTGGTGGTATCTGGTTAATGACGGTGGCCTTTGACCCCAGAACTTCTGACATCATCAGTGACCTCTCCATGATACCACAGATAGCTATGGTGTATGGGATGGGGGACAGGTGTGGATGTGGGTGTGTATTAAGAGCACTCCTGAGAGAGACGGGGCAAAACTTGGGGAAGGAAGCCTGAGGTCCGAGCGACAAGAGGTTTGAGCTGGAGGCAGGAGAGGCAGTAGATGGCCCGGCCTCAGTGCCTTTCTCAGATCATCCAAGTCACGTGTTCCCCGGGGGGCTCGGTCAGGAGCTGGGTGCTGGGGTTGCATGAAAGCACCCCAAGGGTGGAGCCCGGTAAGTGAAATCGGATAATCACCTCCAGGAGAGAGGCAACAGGTTTTGTGGTGGCTCTCTGATGGACGGGGGCTCCCAGGCCAGCTCTGTCACATACTCTCTGATTTGGGGCATCCTGCTCAACATTCCTAGCCATCAGCACCGCAGCTACCAAACGGGCTTCATGACACCTCCCCTAAAGGTGACAGTGAGGCCGAGGGGAGGAGGGGAGGCAGGTGAGGCGCCTGCAAGGTGCGGCTGCCAGCGCTCAGCAGGCACCCTGCGAGGCGGGGGAGCACTTGGAGGCAGGGGGCTGGGACAGGAAATACTCCCCCCGCCCCAGGCAGAGAGCGCCGCCCTCGATCCCTCTCCCGCGCTCACACACGCGCACGCGGCTAGAATAAGCGCCCCGCTCAGCGCGTGCGGTGCGCCCCCCCCCACCCCGGCGCAGCCAGCCCGCCCAATGAATGAGCTGCAGCATGAATGAGACGGCGGCCGCGCGCGCGCGCTACAACCGCAGGCGCGCCCCCGCGGTCACCGGCGGGGGGCTGGGGGCTTGGGGGCTGGGGCCCGGCGGCAAGTGCCCCGCCCTGCCCCGCCCCGCCCCGCCCCGCGAGCGCTGCCAGCCGGTCAAGCCCGAGTCCCGGGAGGCAGGGCTGGTCCCGCAGAGCATCCCGCCACAGCTCGCCTCGTGCACCTCTTCCCGGGGCGGACCGTGCCTGGCGGTGCCGGGAAGGAGCCCTGCACCTGCACAGAGGACGCACCTCTTGCACGGGTCTGGCTTTAAGGGCCGCGTGTGGCAGATACACGGTCACCACCATTCCCCCTGGAAACTCCTTAGAAAGGTGCCCCAGAGAGACCGGCATAAACCCTTCCCAGGCAGCTTCCCAGTGTGGCCTCAGGGCTCTCTTCTGCTGGTTCGGCACCAGATGAAGTAGTGGGTTTGCATTTCAAGACCGTGCTGTATGAAAAATTAGATACTTTCCAACACTTTAAAATCACCGTGAGATGAGATGTCCACACGGTGAGACGCACTTGGGAGCTGAGACCAGTTAGGGAGCAGTGGATTCACGTCTCCTCCTGGGTGTTCGCCTCTATTTAAAGTGCTTTTGTTTTCCTCTCTTTCCCGGCCGGTGCATGGTGTTTAATTCATGTGCCTATAATGTGGACCCGCTGCATGGCATCGTCGAGGCTGCAGAATGATTCTGTTGTGCCCGCTGACGCCACGGGAGTGCTGAGAATTAGAGCAGGGATCATTATTCCCGTGCAGCAGATGAGGAAGCTGAGGCCCCCTGTGCTTAGGAGCACATCTGGAATCAGGAGCACCCCCTACTCTCTCCAGTGACTCCTATGTGTTGACCTCTCAGCCACTAAGTGAAGCCTTGGAGCGTGTTCTTCATTTATTTTATAAGAGGCACACGGTAAACCTTAGGCAACATGTGGATTCTGGCTTGTCACTGCAGCAGGACGGACTTGGCTAAACGTAAATGTGGGTTTGAGCCTGAAATAAACTGCAGGAGGCAATTGAAAAACATCCTTCCTCCGTGATTTTGTGAACAGAAACTGGCACGCAGAGTTGGCCCGTGAGACGCAGGCCTAGTGGGAGCACTGGGGATGGAGTCCGTACTCCTCAGAGGTTCTGTTCTGCCAGAAGTCTCCAGGAGGCTTGCAGGTTCAGGGCTTGGGCTCTGGAAAACTGACCAGCCACTTGAGCTGCAGCCCATGAACTGGGCCTGACAGCCACCCAGGCCCAGCTATATGCCTGTGACCTCATGAAGTGGTATGGCTGAGGGCAGCAGACTGCTGGAAATTTCTTATGGCTAAAACAAATGGAGAATCACAGAGTATCAGAAATAGCCAGTCACCCCATTTTCCAAAGTAAGCTTGGGCAACCCTGGAGTCCCCGGATGCTAGTAGATGTCACAAAAGGAAAGTTTCACAATCTCATAAGTTTGGGGCATGACAGGTTAAACAGCATTAACCGAGGGTGTGTAAGAGTCCTCAGAGCCTTTCATAAGCTAATATGGGTCGTGAATCTTTAAAGAAGGGGCAGCAAACCCGCTTTGCACACAAAGAATCTTCTGGGACTAGTATTTTAAAAAACAAACTTCAGGAAACCTTTGTCTGTTCCAATCTCTTTTCACTAAAGAGAAATGTGGAAGCCCAGAGATGTACAGTGACTTCCCTGAGGCTGCACAGCTTCTCCGTACCAAATCAAAACTGGAACCAGAACTTGAGCTCTTTCTAATGTCCCTCTCAATCCAAAGGATGACGCAAAGTCCAATATGGGCCAGAGCCCAGGAGATGGGGGGGGGGGGGGGTGGGAATCAGGGCAAGAAAACAACCCAGCTTTAGCCTTTCAGCCCCTTACAACCACACAATTTATACATTGCCATGGCTCCATGTGCCCCAGCCTGGAGGCAGAGAGCACACTCTTATTAAAGATGATCCAACTGATAACCTCCCTCCCAAGACCCACAGGCCTTTCTGAGTCATGCTCCCAAGAAATGGAAAGCCCTGTATGCAGACCATAAAGCGGTCTTAGGGTGGCCTGGTTCCACTGAGGTCAGTAAAAGAGCCACACATGCCTCACCATGCCCCAGAGTGACTTATACCTGCTTGCTCAGAAGCCCCAAGTGAGAGCATAAGCAAAGGTACAGTGACTCTTCCCCTAGGTAGAGTTGAGAGCCATTA
This sequence comes from Felis catus, assembly GCF_018350175.1. Classification (NCBI taxonomy): domain Eukaryota; kingdom Metazoa; phylum Chordata; class Mammalia; order Carnivora; family Felidae; genus Felis; species Felis catus. The sequence goes on along the minus strand of NC_058384.1, from coordinate 33,274,567 downwards.
TCTGTGGGTTGAAGGCTGCAGACATGCTGCTCCAAGATCCCCTCCTTCCCTGTCCCCATCTCCTCTAGGTTGCTCCTGTCCACTTTAGGAACCCTACTGCGGCTTTGGGAAACACATGGAGTTGAATTGAATTGAATTGAATTGAATTGAATTGAATTGAATGCCTGGCATCTTTGGGGACTGGTGATGGCAATGAGGAGGTCATTGAAAATAAGCCTCATCTGCCTTAGAGTTCTGTCTGGTTCTAGTGTTGTTCCTGTGACCAAATGGAGCATGGGAAGGAGAGAAGGGCAGCGATGCTCTTCTCATGAAGGAAGCATGAGAAGGGCACCTGCCTCCTGGGCTCACAGCCCGAGCATCTCTCAGCAGCACCTCATAAACAGCCAGGCTGGATGCCACCACGGATCACATAGCCTGTCCCCAGAAGCACCAGAAAGGGCTGCATTCAGAGGCGGCATCCAGCCCAGGGCTACCCTTTAGGAAGAACTTTTCCCTCTGCAAGCTCCTCCCCAGCTGTGTCCCCCAACAGACCAGGAAGACCATCTCAAAAAACCACGAGTGAGCACGACCTAGGAGCCAGGCGCTGCCCTAGGCCCAGGGGAGACAAGGAGATGGGCAAGGTCTGGTCCACATGGAGTTACTTTCTAGTGAGGATATGACCTCACACAAAGAAACAGGAGAGTTTCAGATTGTCATAGGTCTTGCTGCAATGTCCTAAATGGAGCCTCGCTGAGAGAACTTTAGAGAGGAGGCCCTACTGCCTTTTCTTCCCCAAGTACAGGTCTTCTTGCTGAAGGTCTGTTTCTAGAGCAAGGTAAGGAATCTGTCTTCCCACCTTGCACTAAGCCATTTTAAGTCCAGCTCCCTGATCAACCCACCTGGGCTCTCCTCTTCACTAAATCGCGTATCAAATGCATGCTGGACCTTGGTGTATGCCAGGCTCAGTACTAGGCACTAGGGATTCCAGTTGAGGAACACACGTCCCCTGCCCTGGAAGCACTCACAGCCTGGTGAGGGACTTTCACACGTCCGCCGTCAATCTGCAACTGACCTCTGAACCGCTTTGGCTCCGAGCAATGAGCAGTGTGTGCATTCGTTTGCCGCTCCCCTGGACTGGTCCGTGTTTTTAGTTGCTTATGTACATACCTAGGCTTGGTCTTTCCACCTTGATCGGAAGAACTTTTAAAGGTAGCTTCCTGGGGCGCCTGGGTGGCGCAGTCGGTTAAGCGTCCGACTTCAGCCAGGTCACGATCTCGCGGTCCGTGAGTTCGAGCCCCGCGTCGGGCTCTGGGCTGATGGCTCAGAGCCTGGAGCCTGCTTCCGATTCTGTCTCCCTCTCTCTCTGCCCCTCCCCCGTTCATGCTCTGTCTCTCTCTGTCCCAAAAATAAATAAACGTTGAAAAAAAATTAAAAAAAAAAAAAAGGTAGCTTCCTGTCATAGAAATGTCCGTGTTTAGTGCCCTAGGTACACAGGAGGTACTCAATAAACGCTTGTTGATTGAAGAAGTGTTACCCTCACAATTCAAAGATGGCCCCATGAGTAAGGTTGTTTCCTTCGCCTGGAGTCATTTTTGCAAAATATCCCTGAGGGTCTTGCCCTGTTGAGGGAGCGGGGGTCATGGATGCCAACCCCCACCGCGACCCCCAGCTACACGTGGGAAATCAGCTGTAACCCTGCAGTGGCTGTTCCTGAGCTTTGAAGCCCAGTGGAAGTCTTGGCCCAAAAGAGAGAGGTGCAAGTGCTTTGGGGACAAATAACAGCAATATTGGGGCTTCAACTTCTCAGTATGTGTTTTCTTTTCCTCTGAAAGAACCTAGATTACAGGAGTCAGGGGAGAAGGGGGAGGACTTCAACGGAAAGAAGCAGGACGCGGAAACAATGTGGGCTGCCCCTCTAGGAGCCCAAGGTTAGACCTTCACCGCGCGGGGCACGGGGCCTGGGGACTTCTCTGAGGTCCGGGAGGGGCGGGAACGACCGGGGGTTTCAGATCCGGGCCCCCGAGTTTTCCACGTTGCTCTGAAGATGGAACTAAATTGTTGGGATTGAGTGTATGGGAGGAGGGGTGGGCGGGAAAGATGTTTTCTTATAGCCTGGCTTAGCTAAGAATACTATGTTTTTAAGCTATTTAAGAGAGATGGGAGAGAGGGAACAGGGAGTACAGATCTGCTAGTGAGGTGGTTGGGGGAGCCTCCCTGAGGGCGGGCCGTCATTCCACGGGGCTCCAGCAGGGGGAGTCATGAACGCCCAGCCGATGGTCCCCGAGCTGGAAAGAAGATTCTTGATTGGCTCCTTACCTGGAAAAGCAGCACCCCGCCCCCAGCCCTGCGGGTCTGTGGAGGGGAGAGAGACAGAGAGGGAGACAAACAGACTGACCCTCTTGATATGGCTCCTTTTAACGTCCACCCCTTTGCCCTCACCCCTTACATTCTTCAAGACTTCCCAGCTGCAGTGTATACAATAAGAAGCACTTGGTCCGAGCCCAGATGCCACCCAGTCTGATAAGTGGAAGCTGCCAGATTTGGGGCTAAGAATCTGCAGAATGGTATCTGGCTAAAGATAGCCCTCTATTCTAATATTTCATCTTCCCTAAAGCAGTCTGCCAGTCAGGGTTCATTTATCTCTCTGCCTTGTGGACCGTGCCCTCCAAATCAAGGGTCAGGCCACCACTGCATGGATGGTGAGGCCCCCTTCCCCCCCGCGGCTAGTGCCCAGGGCCCTGAACTGCTGTGGTCCCTCTGGGCTGCCCCCCTCCCAAGAGGAGCAAGTCCACAAATGGTCCTGAAGATACAAGCACAAACCACCAGATTCACACTGGAATTTCCAAATGCTAAGGATTTCATAACACTTCTCACACGCATTCTCATAATAACAGCCACCAACTAGTATACAGCCAGGTTGCAAATTTACACACAATACTGAAATGTGCGAAGAAAATGTAGCGTCTTTATTTCCCATAAAATCCTTCTCATGAACCCCCACTCTCACCAGGCAGCAAAAGCGGGAAATGGGGAACTTTAAATTTGAATGTGTTCATTATAGCATCTCAGGTTCAACGGAGTCTCATTTAGCTAACTCAGTTTCTTCCAGGAAAACACACAGCCTTGAGCAGCCTTGAGATGGCCTCGCCGCCTCTTACTCTGGTTCAAGGGGGCATTTTGTGTTATAAGGTGCTTACTTGATCTTGCTTGTAGATAGGAGAAGGGGGCCTCAGACTCATCAGGGACCTCAGATCCTAGTTCTCTGGGATCTCACCAGAAGATGACTGTTGACCTCTTTAGTGTGACTGGTCCCATCTGGCCCACTGGGCACCGTGCTGACACCCTCTACTAAAGGCCCAGCTCCCAGCCATTTGCTTCCACCTGAGAAGCCCTGGTTAAGCCTGTCTCTTCTTCTGGACCCCAGGTGACAGGCCCTCTAGCAGCTCTGTGTCCGTTCACCAGGGCCAGGGGCAGAAGTGAGATGACATGTCTGTTGAAGGACTGGTTCTAGAAGGTAGGGGATGAGTGAGGGAGAAGCCCTGATTGTAGCATTTGCCTGTGTCCAGGTGTAAGCACTCCCACTGTGGCTAATTTCAAGCTAACAACATGACGTCACCAAACACAGGGCTAGGGAGACACCCGCAGTCGGCCGTCATGATCTGGAACAAGCTGGCCCCAGCCCCCCAAAGGCCCGGGGAGACTTCTGGAGTCCCAGCGGGTCATGCCACCCTGTCTCACTCACCTTCTCCCTCTAGGCCTGCCCCATGATTACTTCCCGCCCTGTTAAATGTGGTTGCAGTGGAAACTCCTTCTACACTTATAGCTTCCCACCAGCAGGGGCCTGGGAAGCCCACCCATCTGTGTCACCTATCTCTCCCAGGCCCGGATGGGGTTCAACTCCAGGAAGGTGAATGCAGAGATGTGTGCTTTGGGCAACTACACCCATCTCCCCCCCTCTCCTTCCCTGGATCCACTTGAGCCAAAACTGTCGGTCATTTCCACACCTCTTCCTCTCTAGCAGGGCCTTCTCTTATGTCACATTCTTCGTATCCACAGGGGCTTAAGTCTCACACTTGTGTCTGAATGGCAGAAGTGGTTCCTCTCTATACTATAGAACCTATTTTAGGACACGAGTCCTCCTCCAGATGGGGATTACCAGGAATGAAGAGACATCGATTTAGCATCCCCCAAATACTATCTCTATTCCAACTGTTTAGTATATGTGAGACAATGTGCTAAGTCTCTGTGTACACAATTCCATTTAACCTTCACCATAACCGTAATGGGCTTTGTCCCATTTTACAGATGAGTTAATAAACTCAAAGAGGTTAGTAGCTTGCCTAAGGCCATTTAAGTGGTAACTGGCAGCAGTAGAATCCAAACTCAGGTTGACCTCCAAACCTCTGTTCTTTACCTGATGTTCATTTAGGGAGGCACCAACTTTCCCTTTGTCCTGAGGCTAATAGAAGACCCCATAGAGTCTACAGGCATTTGTTTCAATGGGGAAGGAGGGGTATTGCCTAAGAGATGCGACCATTAGACATATTTTCCTACTTCTTAGGCCCAAGGAGTATGGGGGAAAGGGTGTTGGCAGAAATGGGGTTCACCCACCACTCCAGACACGAATATCTGTCTGTAGTAGAGCAACTAGGGCAGAGCGCCCAAAGGCACGGAGATTCCCCCCCAACCCAGCCACCCCAAGAACATGCTTCTCTCTAGTATTCACTGCCTCACTAGGGGCACCGTCACCCCAATACCCCTACCAGAAACATGGCAGCCAGCCTAGACTCTCCCTGCTCTGTAGTCACATCACCTGGTATCGCACATAATCGGAAACCCAGAATGTATCCCAGTCCGCCACTTCTCTCTCCCTCATTTCCACCGTGATCCAAGCCACCGCCATTTCTGTCCTGGACTTCTGTCCCCCACCGTTTTCCATATATTGACTCTTCCTCCACCCCATTCTCGACAGAGCAGCCAGAGTGAGCTCTAAAGTCAACGTGCAACTTAACTCCCTGCTAAAAATCCTCCAGTGTCTTGCGGTCTCCCTTAGAAGAAAAGCCCAGTATCTTTAGCAGGATCTATAAGGCTTTACACATGGTCTGTCCCCTGCCCGCCTCCCCTTGCCCACTCATCGCCCCCGTGTCATGCAGAGTTCCCCCTGCTCCAGACACCCTGTCCCTTCCATCCCTTCAGGTGGTTCCTGCCTGGCCCCCATCTGGGGCTCCTGTATTTGATATCTTCTGCCAAAATGCTCCTTCGTACACACCCTGTGCTTGGCAGGCTCCTTCACAACTTCTGATCTCAGCTTACATATGACCTGCTACGTAGACCTTCCCCTGACTTGATCTAAAGATGACTGTCCCTGTTTGTCCCCCTTGCAAGCCTAGGTTTTATTCTTTCATGGCTTTCCCGCCCTTTGTCACCGCGTACGTGGTTCCCTCCCTGCTCATCGTATGCCTCCTCTAGCCTGCGAGTCCCCAGAGGACAGAGCCACCATCTGTATGGAGCCAGCACCTGGCACATCATAGGTGCTGCCTCCGGTGAATGAAGGTGGTAACTCTGGAACCCCGATACAAGGTTAGGACAAGATTTAGTTCAGATTTTAATGAATAACGACTTTCCCAGCACAGTACCAATGTTGTGGGTGTTTGGGAGGAAACAGTGTTCCTTCATCCAACATCCATTTAGCCCAGAACAGGTAGGAGAGAGGTGGGGGTCGGAATGACTTGGAGACGTGGCCTACCTGATACAACGTGTGACAACAGAAGGGAAGTTGGGCTGACGCTGTGGTTTGAATAAACACCTTGGCCATCACCAGGAAACGCAGGAAACCCCTCCGCACAGCTCAGATTCCCCCCAGGGTGGATATTCACGTGTGAATCCATACATGTGTGTGTTATTGCCCTTAAACACATATGTACAAAGTGGACTTTGCACTCCGAGACCCTCCACTCCTTGGGCGGTAGGAAGTACAATGGGCACGCAGCAGACGTGCAACGTATTTTTTGGAGCCATTTTAAAAAGCAAGCGGAGAGAATGGTCTTGTTTTTGCCAATTATCCAGGATTTGCTCCTTGTCCTTCTTTCTAGCTATTATGTGACAGAGGTGTTTTCGATTCGTTTTGCAACTTGTTCTCATCCTGTCTAAGAAATTTTAGCTGATCAGACTCTTCCTCCCCTTCCTCAAAGCATCCCCGAAAGCTTCAACTCTGGAGGCGATGGGTCGAAAGGAAGAAGACTCCAGCTCCTGGAAGAAACAGACCACCAACATCCGGAAAACCTTCATCTTCATGGAAGTGCTGGGATCGTGAGTGCGGGAGCTGAGAGCTGGCGGGTGGCAGGGCTGCGCGCTGGGGGGACCCGGAAAGAGTTGTTCTGGGCCAGCTGCAGCTGACAAGCTGGGACTGAGGCCCCTGGGAAATCAGCCCAGCAGCTCGCAGGGAGGGGGTGGGGTAGGGGAAGTCACCGTGGGGTAGAACGGAGGACGGTTTCATACACTGGGACCCGCAGGGAATACCAGCCCTTTCCCTGGGCTCCGCGTCCTGGCCCACCCCCAGGGATCCCTGCCCTGCTTCTAGATCCGGGACAACTTGGCAGGAAAGTGGGATTCTGGAGCACTTGTGGAGTGACCCTAGAACTTTCCTGGGCCTCCTCATCCAGCTTCTTCGTTTCCCCCTGGCAGTGAACAGGTCACCCAACCCCACTGTGTACTGTAGACAGAGGAGAAGGGGCTTCTGGGCCCCAGAGAGTGGATGGGTACACATACTGGAGTCAGCTCCCCATCGAGTCTGCACTGTAGCTTAAGTGCTATGTTGGAAAAATAAAGTCATGCCGTAGCCCAAACTCCTACCCGCCTCTGGAGTGTCTGTGCCTGCCCTTTGACAACGATTACACGGCTGGAGGAACAGAGACAGCCTGTCTGGAGCTGACACTCTGCTCAGTCCTGCCTCTCCCCCACCCCCCCGGGGAGGGTGCAGGCGGTGACGCAGGCTGCCAGGGGCTCCGGGCCACCAGCTCCGTAGCCCCAGGACCCTAGCTGGCCTGCTAATTGGTCTGGGCTAATTGGGCCCCAGGAAGTGAGGGGCAGTTAGTAGGCTGTCCATTCAAGCAAGCTTTCCCTTTAGCCAACTCGGGCTGAGTTTAGTTCCGTCGGCCTTGGCTGGGAGGCTTGACCTCGGGCAATGACAGCTGCCCACACTCTCACTGTAGACGGAGAGGAGCCAGGCCTGGCCTGGACAGGAGGTCCCTGAGCTCTCCCTGCCCAGGCCAGCGTGGGGCTCTGCGCACGCAGGAGGATCTCGGGGGTGGCGCTGGTCATCAGAGCCTTGGCCTTCCATCAAGGACCTTTGCCAAGACGGGGGTGGCTAGAGAGGGGATTTTTGGCAGGAGAGAGGGACGAGACTCATGCATGAATCAGAAATGATTTGCCAAGCATCCCGAAAATCAAGAGAAGGAGGGAGAAGGATGCCCAGGTTGGCAAGGGCTTATTCACTGTTTGCTCAGACTTGTGCTGTGGGTCTGTTAGAAGACGGAACTCAGTGAAGTTGGCCACTGCCGTCCTCAACCTAGGGGGACAGCGGAGTCGCCACTTTTTCTTGACTATTTTTTTAAGTTGATTTATTTATTTCGAGAGAGAGAGTAGGTGCTAGAGAGAGCGGGGGAGGGGCAGAGGGAAAGGGAGGGAGAGAATCCCAAGCAGGCTTCACACTCAGCAGAGTGCTCGATATCACCATAGTGAGATCATGCCCTGAGCCCAAATCAAGAGTCCGTTGCTCAACTGAGCCAAGGTGTCCCCTTTCCCTCTAACTTTTAGCTGTGAAAATAACTAAATTTTTTGAAAAGTGAAATAATAATACAGTGAACAACAAATATATACACCACCTCAATATACACCACAATTCAACAGCTGTTAACACTTCACTATATTTGTTTTACAAACTTTCATCTCTCTCTCTCTCTCTCTCTCTCTCTCTCTCTCTCTCTCTCTCTCTTTCACACACACACACACACACACACACACAAACGCACTGATTTCCCTGGACAATTTGTCAGCAGTTACACACTTCATGACATGTTACCTTTGAATCCTTCTGTCTGCATCTCCTAAAAATAAAGGCATTTTCATCTGTATCCACAGTAGCATTGCGACACTCAAGAAAATCAGTAATAACTTCCCACTATCATTTTAGCATAGGTAAGTTTTGAAAACTACAGACTCCTGGTCCCAGACCTACCGCACTGGGGTTTGCGGAGATAGGACTGAGTGGTCAGGAATCTGTATTTTAAGTGCTTCTGGTGGCTGTAACATATCCAGCCCCGCACTGATCTGGGGAACTCGGGGGACCCGAGAGGGGGCAAGTCACAGCTGTTGCCGCAGTTGGGGCTGAACAAAAGCTAAAGAGAAGGCACCCCTGAAGTGCCCAGGAGGGGGACAGGCAGCCCCAAGCTGCAGACCCCATGCAGTTGTTACCAAGGTGAGATGCTGAAGGGAAGGGAGGAGTGGGTGGGGCAGACTCCTCTGAGCAGGATGTACTGGAATCTTGACGAATGCCTCTTGTCTCTAGCCCTCAGCTCTTCTGGAACAACCCACCAGTAGAGAAGGCTTTTGCTAAATCTGCCCAGAGATCACCCACAATTCCAGGGCCCTAGGGTAGCCTTATGGACGATGGGCAAAGCTAGTCCATAGCAGGGGAAATGTCACCAGGCCCCGGTCCTCCTCCTTTCACTGCCCAGGAAGAGATATCTCCTTGGTTCTCCCCCACTTCCCCCATCAACGAGTCTTCCAGCAAGCGGAGAGAGCTGTTCAGAGCAGGAAACACAGACCAAGTTCTGCAGCAAAGTAATCCTGGCTCTGAAACCTCTGCCCATCTTGCCTTCTGACCCCAGCAACCTGAGCTGCTCAGAACTAGCTCTCTGCTCCCCACTCTGACAGATAGCACAATTAAGTCTTGTAATCCCTCTTCACTGCCCGGCCATACTTACCACACACACACACGCACACACACACACCACACGCACAGTGTACAAAGCAGCCTGAGGCAGAAGAGCAGTAACACCGTCTCAAATTGCCAACACACTGCACAACCCTAGGAGGCGCCATTTGCATACACTGCAATGTAAATGCCCACCCCCTTCCCCCCACAAGGAAGGCTGGAATTTGACCTCATTCCACAAGAGAACCCAGAGTGGATATCGGCTTTGAAGTCGGCTGTACCACCCACGTACAGGCGAAAGGGAGAACTCTGAAATTGGGTCCCGGAAGGTCATAGCTGGAAGGAATCTTGAAGGCCACGTGGTTCAACTCTCTCATTTTATAACAGGGAAAGTGGGATCTAAAGAGGAGTAGAACACACAGCTAATCCCAGTCCAAACCTCTCCCTCCTCCCTCCTTCCACCCATCCACCCATCACCCGTTTATTGAGCACTTTCCGTATGCAACCGGGTGGAGGACTTGGCACTCGTGCCCACTCGTGTGCCCGTATTCCCTGCGTCGTACTTCGCAGATGGTGCTGGACCCTGGCAGCCCCATCCTACCTGCTGTCCTGTGCCTCCATGCTGTTTCTTCTACCTCTTTTTCACCCCCTCCTGAGACATCACTTCCACCTTTTTGCTGGGCTAACTCTCGTTCATCCCTGAAAACTGAGTTCAGGGTGTTAAGTCAGAGGGCCACGGGTGACGGGCTCCTTAGCTGCTCCAAGCGATCGCTGCGTGCACGTTAGAAAAAGGTGCCCTTGTTTTCTAGCCTGCTAGCTGCTGGGGGGGGAAAAGTGTTGTAATAATTATTGGATGAACATGTACAGCGGTTCCAAGGTGACTGGCATGTGTTGGAGTTGTGTGCCATGCATCCTGCCCAGCCAGAGCAGAGGCCCTGTCTTAAATGTTCGCTGTCGGTGGTCTCATGATACCCCCTGCTTATTTGTATGTGTCCATCTCTCACACTAGACTCTCAAGACCGATACTAATCCAAGCGCCTAACTAACACGCGGATTATCCGTTCTGTCAGATAATCAAGCATTCATTGAATGTCTAATAACATCTTTCAAATCCAATGTTAATTGCTCATTTGTCTGCGTTCTTCACTAGTCTGCAGGCTTCCTAAGAACAGAAACACTTACCTTTTTTATCTCCAGTGTCTGACTCAGTAGGTGCTCAATAAATCTTGATTGAAGGGATGAGTGAATGAACGAATGAATGAATGGAGCAAGCTCTGAAGGCTCTGATTAATTCAATTCCAAGTGCAGCTGGGGGAAACAGGAAACTCAGACCCAGGAAACACTGAGTAGTTTCTTTCTTTTTTTAAATGCTATTTATTTTGAGAGGGAGGGAGAAAGCATGAGAGAGTGTGAGCGGGGAAGAGCGGACGGAGAATCCCAAGCAGGCTCTACGTTGTCAGTGCGGAGCCCTATACGGGGCTCAAACTCACGAAGCTCGAACTCGCGAAGAACCGTGAAATCACGACCCGAGTCGGACACTTAACACACTGAGCCAGCCAAGCGCCCCACACCAAGTATTTCCTAATGCAGATCCTCAAAGCCATTACACGAGCTTGACTGCTATTGGGCCCCGAGTCTAAAATCCCCAGATGGCAGGGGACGCGATGGCTCAGCTGTTTCCTCACTTAAACCCTATTGCCTCTTGTTACTACCAGGTGTTCTCCCTAATGGTATTCAACTAATAATAGTAATAACAATAATAGTGTCTGACACATGTAATTTAACAGATGTCAGGAATGCTTGTAAGCACTTTACGTATGTTAATTCATTTCATCTTCTAAACAACTCTGAATCAGATACTATTGACACTCCCACTTTTCAGGTAAAGAAACTGGGTAGTTAAGTGACTTGTCACCCAAAAAGCTGAGGTTCTCACCTGGGCACTTGGGCTCCAACATCCATGGCTAGCTAACTGCTATTCAATGGCCTGGTCTCCAGAGAACCCCCTTCAAAACGAGAAAGCTATAATTTGGAATCCTACCCTGTGTTTCCATTGGGTTCTAACCTCTCCTTCTTCAGAAAACCTTTCCAGAGCTGCTGGGTTCTGTCTTTCATTCTCATAGATCCTACTGAATGAGAGGGTTCTTAGCCCCCTTAGCCTTTGGTAATTGGCTCAAGATAATTATCACCATCTAAAACTGAGAGGGGAGTTTTGTTCCATCACTGCCTGAGCCCTGTTCCCAATGCTACCTCCAGCTGCCATTCCAGCGTGCCACGCTTCAACATGCTGGAAGAAGGCAAGTAAATTGACTCTGCGGTGGCCTCTCTTTACTGGGTTGGCCAAATGGAGAAATCTCTCCATAACCAAAGCGGAGTCCCTGGGTGTCCCTTCCAAATCACAGAATCGAGAATTAGCATCCATCTAGTGCCTGAGTCTGTAGTAGAATCTTTTCTTTCCCAAGAGAAAGGACACAGGGCTCGATGTAAGATAGGCTCTACCCTCAGTACAGCTCCTCAGGTACCCACAGTGACAATGGAAACCAATTACCAGCCACACCTTCCTTCATCTACCCTTTGGTTTTGCCTCTAACAATGTTCTCTAGCCAGCCAGGACTAACTTTAACTCTTGGTGTCTTCTACTTAGAGGAGCTTTTTCAGAAGTTTTCCTGGTGAAGCAAAGGATGACTGGGAAGCTCTTTGCCCTGAAGTGCATCAAGAAGTCACCTGCCTTCCGGGACAGCAGCCTGGAGAATGAGATTGCCGTGTTGAAAAAGTGAGTGGGTCTTAGGGTTGGTCGGGTACAACTGTGAGATCATAACATTTCCTTCACAAATTACCTTTGAGTGGGACTGAAGATGGATTTCCACACCCAAAGGCATTACTTACTCCCTTTGATTGCATTAATGTGTCCATTGGATCAATCGGCCAAGTTAAGCCAGGCAGGTGCTTCTGCTGATTGGGGGGTGGTTGTGGGGGGCAGCAAATTGACTAGCAAACCAACTGGTAGCAGACCTGGTTTGTGCACATAGACCAGAGAATAATTAGCTCAATGGAACAAAAATCAACTAGGGCCAATAGCAGGAAGAATCAGTAATTAAGGAAGCAGAAGATTTAGAAATTGGTTTGACTTTATTCCAAAGCAAACATAGGCTCAGCACCCCAGCCATCATGGTAGAGGCCACACTAACAAACCATCTAACTGTTTACAGCAGGACCCAAACAAAAAAAGCCTTGTGGAATCCCCATGGTATGCCAAAATTGTATTAGGCATTAGGAACACAAGAATGAGGCCTACAAAATTCCTTATCCTCAGAAGCTCACATTTTCTGGGCAGAGACAGGTGCCCATAACAAACTCTAATCCCATTAGACATGAGCCAATAGTAGCAGAAGGCAAGGCTTGAAAAATACAGAGATTCATTTTGCCTACATGTGCATTTTTATGAGTATGGGGTATTAGGTACATTTTTAAGGAAGAGGCACCTTGATAGGTGAGTAGAATTTAATGGAGACAGGAGAGGCAATGCAGAAAGGGAATTCAGGCTGAGAGTAACAGAAACTCAACTGTGTAAGTGCAACGGACGTTAGGAAAGAGTCGGTATTAGAAGCCCCTGAGCTTAGAGTAAGGATCATCAAGGGACAGGAGATGAAATCAAATGAGGTCTGATTATAAAGGGTCTTGGCTACCATGGTAAAGAATGTTGACTTTTTTCCGTGGGCAAAGAAAAGTCATCGAAGAATTTTTAGTAAGGAATCACATGATCAGACTTATATTTTAGAGCCATGCCTCTTAAGCATGGTGGAAGATGGATTTAAGACTTTCTCAATAATCTAGACAATGGATGAGGATACAAGCAAAGGTAATAGCAGGAGCATGTGGCAGCAAGAAGACTGGATTCAAGAGAGAGAAGTGATTGGGCTTGGGATCGACTGCTTCGAGTATAAAAGAGAAAAGTACTAAAAATGATGCTGAGATTGAGCGATTTGGTGGATAGTAATGTCATTGCTTGGATAGAGAACAAAAGGGATGTGTAGGCTTGAAGGAAATAGAAAGAAATTTGTTGGAACATATTGAATACGTGTATCCCCCAATCTCTACATGGAGGGTTCTGCAGATACCAGTTTGGACTCCGGAGAGATTAGAACAGAGATGGACTGTGGACTCATTGAGAGCAAGGACTATGGTGGTCTTTCTTACCATTGTATTGTATCATCAGTCCCTAAACAGCATAGATGCTTGGTAAAGATTTGTTCAGTAAATGATATATTAATGTTTGCATTGTCAACTTGTAAGTGTAATTGAATCCATCAGGTACCCACTGCAGTTGGTCTATAATTTTAGAAATTAAACTTAAAGATGTTTAGATGCTGTTTATTATGTGTTTACTATTCCCCGGGCACTATACTAAGCATTTTGCATGCATTATCTCTTTTAATCCTGATATAACCCTATGAGAGAGATGTACTTTACAAACCAAAAAAGTGGGGCTTAGAAGATTTAAGAAAACCAGCCAGTCATCCATTTCATAAGTATCTCATCCAGATCTGAACTCAAACCCAACTGACTCAGAGTCCAAATTCTTAACCCCTATGCTACGCAGCCATGAACCAAACTTCCTAGAAAGGTTCTTCCTATGCACAGAATTGCTGCCCGGGAAGCCAAGCCCCACGGCAAGTATGATTATTCTGCTTGCCTTGGCCCTTGAGTAATCCCATTCAGAGAGAACCTAGAGCAAATTTTCCTGAACACAGCATTACTGGCATTTTAGACCAGATTATTCTTTATTGGGGTGGTGGGGTGGTGGACTGTGCATTATGGGATATTGACCGGCATTCCTGCCTCTGTCCGTTAGATGCCAGTAGCTCTTACCCCCTCCCGAGGCACAATAACAAAAAATGTCTCTAGTTATTGTCAAATATTCCCCCAGGGACAAAAGAGCCGCTGGTTGAGAATTACTATCAGCAACAAAGACATTCCACAGAACTGACCCCAGAAAATAGCATCTTCCCAGCTTCTCAAAATATTCCGGAATAAGAATTTTGCAACACTACTTCCGTGGTTACCCATGAGGAGGCTTAACTAACCCGATTCTCTTCTGCTGCAGTCCACTTTCTTCCAGGATGTTTCTGGATACCCATTTTGTAAAATAATCTAGTTTGGGGTGTTCCCTTGGCCTTCTTCAGGTATTTTAACTTTCTCTTCTGGCAAAGTTTAAAGAGATTTCTGGAGTAGTCACAAAATATTGGTTCCCTGAAGGCAGAATGATCAATTATCCATTCAAAAATATGGATTGAACACCACTCTGGGATCTTTAAGATTTCTTTGTGACCACCTATTTATTAGGAAGGTTTCACAAGGATCCACTCTTCCTAAATATTGTCATCAAAGTCTCTAACAGACATAAAAAAGTCCATTCTTTGTCTGGACACCTAAACCACGTACCATGACCCTTCCTTTTCCCCAGGATCAAGCATGAAAACATCGTGACCCTGGAGGACATCTATGAGAGCACCACTCACTACTACCTGGTCATGCAGCTGTAAGTGAAAGGTGACCCACTTCCTCTACAGACGTCTCTGGGGGCCTGGGAGGCCTAGAGGAAGCTGCTCGGTGGTGAGGGGAGTACAGTGATTTAAAAGATGAGATCAAGAATTAGTTCAAGAGGCTCTCAAATGCTAAGATTTCTCTCAGGTTAAGTATGCCTCTGGTCATGAACATGTTCTGTGTGGACCGAAGGGTAGAACTAGGACTGATTATTGAGATGGTCTGTACCACGACAGCCTTACCGATTGTTAAAATATTTTTTTAACGTTTCTTTATTTTTGAGAGAGAGAGAGACAGAGCGCAAACAGGGGAGAGGCAGAGAGAGAGACAGACACAGAATCTGAAGCAGGCTCCAGGCTCCGAGCTGTCAGCACAGAGCCCAACATGGGGCTTGAACCCATGAACCGCGAGATCATGACCTGAGCTGAAGTCAGATGCTCAACTGACTGAGCCATCCAGGTGCCCCTAAAGTATTTGCTACAAGTCAGCTAAGGACTCTGGCAGCAGCTGTGACTCCAACCCATCCATCCTCCCCTGTGCCCCAGCCACTCCCCTCAGACTTTCTGGACCTCCCCACAATGCTACAGTTGAAGGGATAATGACTGGCATAGCAGGGAACCCTCCAGAACCCTTCTCGGGTGCCACGGCTTGAGTCCATTTTGACCAGTCAGTCCATCAAACTAACGTTAAATACTTTAATGCCACTCTAGGGTAAAATTACTGTGGGATTAGAAACCACACGACACAGATTTCAATTTGATACATATAAAAAAAAAAAAAAGATTTTCTCAAAAGAGATCCATCCAAAGTTAAAAACAGGCTGTGACTGTGTGTGTCCATCTGTGGGACAGAAATGGTGCCTCCCTAGAAAGGTCTCCACATCATTGTCATATATAAATAGGAGTTCTGTCTGAGACTGAATGCTGTAGGAGTTGGTCGGTGCTCCTACAAGTGCTCAGCCTTGGACTCAGAGAAACTTCTATTTATAAAGTACACACACACACACACACACACACACACACACACCACTCTGCTATCTCTATGGCTAGATGCAATATTTTTGACTAACAGGCTGATTCCTCAGAAACTTTAATGAGTTGATTCAGGCCTAAGCAGCCTATTAACTCCAAGGCTCACCTGAAGCCCAGTGAATAGAAGGAGCAGGTGGTCAAGGGAGTGAGGGTGGGGATAGGGGTGCAGAACAGCATTAACAAATGAGCAGGGACCATGTGGCACCTTAATGAGGCCAATTCAACAGGATTAGCACACATTTAGATAGCCAGCTAAGGGGAGGCAGGGAAGCGGGCAGATTCAGATATCACCGAAGAGTGGAAAGCCTATGAGGGTGCCAACTCTAGGACCCAGGCCACCCCGTGTCAGGAATTGCTAGTTGTGCATAGAGACTATCTTTCTCATGGGCCTCTAGATCCTACGGCAGAGCCCAGAGCTTCAGGACAGAAACCAAAGGAGTAGGGTGGTGTGCATCTTGATTAGAGAAATTCTCCTTCCTCATCACTGCATGGTCCTATGATGTGTGCACGTCCGCATCCAGTGTCATGGAACAGTGACAAGGGGGCAAGGACTGTGAAAGAGTTGGAAACCCTGGCCCATGAAATGTTTATCCCAGGGAAGGCCTCAGGTGAGCATTTCACTGTCTTCACATACTTGAAGAGATCCACGTGAAAGGGTGGTATTCTTGCTCTGCGTGGCCCCAGTGGGTGGAAGGGCTATCTGCTGGTGGAAACTACAGGGAGTGGGTTCCATCGTAATATACAGAAATATTAAGAAGGTGGTGAAAGATAAAACAGTCTGTCTTAGGGGTAGTGAGTTGTCAGCCTCAGAGGTGTTTCAGGACAAGCTAAGAAACTTCTTGGCAAAAATAGTGTAGATGGCATTCAAGAGATGGGGAGCAGAGTGGATCTGAAGCTCCCCTGAATCCTAAGACCATTGGAGTCTCCAAGCAGCACTAGAACTCCACCCACAAGTTCGGCAGTCAGTAGCCCAGTTTTCCAGTGAGGACAGAAATCCTGACACGAGCACAATTTGTGTCACGTGTACACCTCATTCCTGTTTTGCCTCATTTCAATTTCACCTCTTCTTTCATCATGGCCCCTGTGTCCTAAGTCAGGAAAATAGGCAGCTAAGCGTGTGTCCACTAAGGGATTATTGGCTCCTTGCTTAACTCTAACGAGGGGCATTTTGCACTTCAAAGAAGTGTCTAGGGAGAGGGAAATGGTTGGCCCAAAGAAATGACTCGCTCGTGATATCATTCCACCACCCAAAGGAGGTATTCTCAAACTAAGGTAGACCTCCCTACCTAGGCCGTGGGCACCTACCCGTTCTGCCACTGCTGTGTCTTCATAGCTACAGAGTAAACGCACTTATGTCCCTTTGACCTGGAATAAGACCTGGATTCCTGCGCTTGCCCCTATGCCCACAGTGTTTCTGGCGGGGAACTCTTTGACCGGATCCTGGAGCGGGGTGTCTACACTGAGAAGGATGCCAGCCTGGTGATCCAGCAGGTCTTGTCAGCAGTGAAATACCTCCACGAGAATGGCATCGTCCACAGAGACTTGAAGGTGCCCGAGTGGGAGTCCTCAATGGGAAATAGAATGACCCTTCAGGAAGCTGCATGGGTCATGGGCAGCCTAAGCTGTGTAAAATGAGAGGGTTGGACCAACCTCATCATTTGTTGGATCCCTTAAACAAATCTTGAATGACTGAACGAACAATCATTGTTAATTTTCATCTCAGCCTCTTCCTGAACTTTGCCCTAGGCCTCACCCTATTAGGATACCAAGAGAATGCACATGTTTCTTGAACCTAGCCACACTCAAAATCAGAAGAAATAAATACTAATTGGAGGCCAACATTGCATCAGGCACACACTAGACTTTAGAAAGGTCAGAGACCATTAACTATGGTTTGATTTCCTCAAAAAACAGTCTTAGGGTAGTTGGGGCTGAGGAGAGGGAGGGAGTAGTTCTTTAATGGCTACAAAGATGAGCAACCCGAGGGCCATAAGCAAAATACAGAGTGCTCAATATGGGGTGGGGAGCTGCAGCTAGGAGGAAGGAGGGAAGAACTGGGGGACATGAGCCTGTCCTTGAAGTCAGGAGCCCAGAGCGTAGCTTCCTAAGAAATTCTCTATCAGGGGAGGAAAATAAATATGTATTTCAGATGATTATATCCTACACTGCATGGTATTGCTCTTCTCCCACAGCCTGAAAACCTGCTGTACCTAACCCCTGAAGAGAATTCTAAGATCATGATCACAGACTTTGGTCTGTCCAAGATGGAACAGAGTGGAGTCATGTCCACTGCCTGTGGGACCCCGGGCTATGTGGGTGAGTCTGGGGACAGGAGGAAGGTTAACCAGTTGGCTGCATTCAACCTCATGGATATTACTTAACAGAGAGGGGTGGTTATAAGGAGACAGGGTTCAACTTCAGGGGCAATCCCAGGAGAGCATTCATTATGAGGCTTGGGGTAAATCCATGTATCTCTGGAACTACCCCTACTGCTCCCAAACCCTACATCTTTAAAGACAGCCTACCCCTGAACTCTTCCAACAGCCCCTGCCTATACTTGCCTCTCATTATTTTGGCTAACTTCCTGCCTTTGTCTCTCCAGCTAAACCAGGGGCAGAGACAAGATCACAAACCGAGAGATCGTTAGATTGCCAAGGGTTTGACCACTAGCCACCCCTTTTCCTTTTTCCCACTTCCACAGGAGACTACAACCCACCAGTTGGTGGTATCCCAGAGGCATAGTGTTGAGTTTGAAGCTGAGGAACTCAGGCATGCATGCTCCCGCCCAAACGTATCCCCAAGAAAACATCCTAGGAAACTGGCAGAGGTGGGACTTCCTGCCTAAACAACAGGCTTTCAAGGCCCCCCAAAAAGTAAGGCAGGCAAATTACCAGGTGGAAGCATCCCCAAAATTCATGGGGAGAAAGCCAAAACTCAGAATGTCCACTCCTGCCCCTTCCCTCTTCACCACTCATCACCTGGTTGAGGTTGGTAGTAGGAAGAAGAACTCTAACTTAAGAGGAAATCTGCTCTCACCCCCAAAGAGAGGTCAGTTAGTAGGTACTGAGTCCCAATGAGTACAGATCCCTGGGATCTGGGATAAATACAGAAAGTAGCCCTCTACTGCTCCCATTCAGAGGAAGACCTGGCTCATTTTCTCATGGAACTCTCAGTCTGATACGGATAACTAAGCCTTGCCCTCAGAAGGTACCAGAGACAGATGGAGCAATTATCACCTGCCCTCTAAGAGTTCCTCATTTTAAGAGGGATGGCTCAGTTTCTTCCCTCAGGGAGATCCCAGTCTAGTGGGAGAGAGATTGCTCCTACTTGGCAGATGTCCCCATCAGAACACAGACACACAACCCCAGCCCTGGGCTAACCCATCTGTGTGGGGAGACATAGACCTACATCTGATGGGGGCAAGGTAGCCCTGGAGATTCCCAGTCTGATGTAAGAGTCATAGGCCCTGTCGTGGGGACCTTCGAGGTTGATGGAGAAAGATTCAGTCAGATGGGAGAGACACCATCCCCGCCCTAGGAAAAGTTTCAGTGATACAGAAACACTGCCATCCCAGGAACTTTCCTAGTCCTCTTCTCTAAGCCTCATCCTGACCTTCAGCCCTCACCTCTCAGCCCTCTCTTCTTGTCCCAGCCTTGACTCTGCCTTTGGTTTGTTGTAGCTCCGGAAGTGTTGGCACAGAAGCCCTACAGCAAGGCTGTGGATTGCTGGTCTATTGGCGTCATCACTTACATATTGTGAGTAGAAGCTGTCATTGGCTCAGTTCCTGGGAAATCTCACAACCTGCTCATCCTTTTTCTCCCCTCCCCTATTTTAGCTCCTCAAGCAACATCCACCTCCAAAGCATGTGTATGTACATGTGTGCATGTGCGAATGCTTGCATGCATGTGTGTGTGTGTGTGCGCGCGCACACACACACACACACACACACGCGCTTACTCATGCACACAGCTCCAAAGGTTTCTGTCCTGGTCTCCACCAGATTATAAAAACAGAGCTCAGTGTGAACCCACTGTTGAGCCATATGGTACTCTCTGTTCCTGCACCCCACCCCCATTTACTCTATATAAATGTGTTGAGTCCCGCTCTATGGAATGAGCAATGGAAAAAGGGGAGGCCAAGCCAAGCTTGGAAGTCAAGTGGGTACAATGTTCACATCTCAAATTTCTCTCCTGGCAAGTCAGCCCAAAGCAAAATGATGGCCCGAATGAATCTGGTCATTGTTCCTCTTCACATATTCTTGGGCTCTCCTTTACTAACCTACTCATCACCCCTTCCCCACCATTCCTCTTCATCTATAGCAGACTCTGCTGTTAGGAAAATAACCTGTCATTTACCCCTTAGTGTGG
Organism: Felis catus; assembly: GCF_018350175.1. Lineage (NCBI taxonomy): Eukaryota > Metazoa > Chordata > Mammalia > Carnivora > Felidae > Felis > Felis catus. Next base: position 33,254,711 of record NC_058384.1, on the reverse strand, counting down.
ATTCAGTTCTCTATTTCCTAAGCTTATGTTGAGTAACTACTGTCAACTCATTCATTTACTTAACAAATATTCATTGATTGTCTATCCTGTGCTAATAGCCTAAATAATCCCTCAGGAAACTTACATTCAAGCAGACATTCTGTCATCCCTCTTAAAGATCTTGTATACATCATCTAAGTGTCAGGGAAGGTATAGGAGAGGTGGTGAGAGGTTTGGGGGAACAATGCACAAAGGGGCCTTCCAGGGCTGCCTGTCCCAAGCTTTGGCTCCTGCATAAACACTTGATGGGCCTGCATCATTCCCGAATCCACCTGTTCATACTGCTGGTTGGAGATCCTTAGCTCATGCCTGTGTATAGTGGAGGCTAGGCAGAAGGGAGAGGCTGGCTCAGGGAGACTGGGGTTGTTTAGCAGCATACCTCCTTCCGTGTTTCACTGCAGGTTGTGTGGGTATCCCCCCTTCTATGAAGAAACTGAGTCTAAGCTTTTCGAGAAGATCAAGGAGGGCTACTATGAATTTGAATCTCCATTCTGGGATGACATTTCTGAGTCAGGTAAGGCTACCAGGTGTGAAGGACAAGATGACAGTCTCAAGGCAGAGGATGCCAAGAGAAAAGAGCTTAACAAAAGATGACAGTCCTGGCTCTTGAAAGTCCCTAGGGAAACTTATAGACCAGGCTGCCAGAGAAAGTGGAGAAATCTTCATCTGGCTCAAAGGCCAAATAAATTATTTGCATCCAATGTTTAGGCTTTTGTTTTCTGGAGGCAGAACCACAGCATACCTGGTAAAAGAGGGGAGGTGGTTTAGATGAGGGGCCAGGAGGGCAGCTTGAGGCACAGGGGAATGTTCCAGGCAGGAGCAGCAAAACCAAGGCCAAGTTTTTCCTTTCAGATATCAAGACTGAGAGTATGCAATGTCTGTATGTGGGAGAGAAGGCAATCATTACATGTTGTGGGGCCCATTAAGTGCAGATCAGTGCCGGGACAAGGCAGCATTCACATGTGTGCCCACGTGTGGGTGCCTGCCCCTGAATGGTGCAAACGAATACACTCGTGGCGTGCAGGCACGTTGGTGCCTCGTGATAAGAGATGTATCTGCAGTGCTGTGTGGGTGAGGCTACGTAGAGCCTCTCTTTGGTGGTTTATGGTGGGTTGTCGTTAGGTGGCTTGGATTTTTTTTTTCTCTTTTAAGACTCTTAAAATTGCCTCTTTGGAAGATTAACTAAAGATGCATTCATTGCCACCCACCAGCCCGGAAGTGAATTTCCATCAGTCACGAAATCTGGCCCTTAGTTGTGTCTTTGATTGCTCCCCTTAGCCAAGGATTTTATTTGCCACTTGCTGGAGAAGGACCCGAATGAACGGTATACCTGTGAGAAGGCCTTGAGGCACCCCTGGTGAGTGAGGATGGGGTGGGGTCTGGACCCTAGCCTTTTGGTTCCCCAGATGCCATGATGACTCATTCACATGGTGTATCCCCAGAGTTTGCTTGCCCTGAGCTCTTTACTCTTGCAGCATCCAAGGAGCATAGACTTGTCTATCCGGTCCAGCTAGAGATGCAAACAGCATTTAATGAAGTGGGTTCTGACCCAGACGTGGGGGCTGCATCATCTCATCAAGGGCAGGAGACAGACGCAACCAGGGTCTGTCATCAGTACTAGGATGCAACCCTCAGTACCAGCTGTGCAAGAGGCACCGGGAAGAGGCAGCTGTGCCCTGTCCTTAAGAGAATCATCCCAAGTGAGGCGATTTGTGAGGAATCACAAAGCAACCAATCAGTAAACTGAGTAAATAAAGTCTTGAAACACTTTCTTTTCTCATGAGACACCCTTGCTCAAGATTCCCAGTAGCTCCCCACTTCCTACCACAGCAAGCCTAGATTCCTGTGCCTTTTCAGGTTTTCCCCATTCTGGCCTGACCCTTTACCTCCAACTTTATTTCCCCCAATTCCCAACACACATCCTCTGTTCCAGAGAGGCCTAAGAGTTGCATTTCTCTTCCTGCCCTCCCTTACCCCATATACCAAGCTCTTTCCAACCTACACCTGGGGTCATACTATTTTCACCACCTAGAATGTCCTGCCTCTTGCCTTGTATGTAGCATCCTTGGGGACCGGAGCAGTTTCTGCCCTTCCCTGATGCCCTGGCTCCTGCAGGCCAGGTACCCCTCCTCACTTCTCTTTATCAATCACACAGCTTACATGAATGACTCTAGTTCATGGCATGGAACAAGGCTCCACGCCTACACTGGAAAGCCCCAGGGATCAGGGCGACATCTGTTGCTACTCTGCGTCCCTAGTACCTAGAAAGTACTGCACCCATGGCAAATGTCTAAGGAACACGTAGGGATGGATGATGAGGGCAAGGGCAGCCTGTATTGGGCGGCCTCCTTCAAGAAGGCTTCCAGGAGGAGATGGGTTCCAAGCAAAGCTTTGAGCTAACAGAGAGGGACAACCCAAGCACCCTCTGACACAGGGGCTGGTAAGCCTTGTTTGTGAAAAGCTGGAGAGTCAGTATTTTAGGCTTAGCCGGCCATATCGTCTATACGGCAACTACTCAGTCTGCCCTTATCACCTGGAAGTAGCCATAGCTCATACCTGAATGAATGGGCACGTCTGTGTCCTAGTGAGACCTATTTACAGAAATGGGCAATGGGTAGATTTGGCCCACGGGCCATAGTTTGCCGACCCTGCTGTAATGCTTTGGTTTTGCCAAAGCATTGGCCCCCTAATGACCTGCCCAGGGGGACAGAGGAGCCTGGTTCCAGCCCATTCCTACGGTGGGTCACTCTTCTTCTGAGTTCACTCAACTTTAACTAGGACCTGCATGCACAGCTCCCTGCCCAGCTCCTGGATGAGTCCCATAATCACCCACTAGCCAGGTGTCCCTTCTATATCTACAGGATCAATGGAAACACAGCCCTCCACCGGGACATCTACCCATCAGTCAGTCTCCAGATCCAGAAGAACTTTGCCAAGAGCAAGTGGAGGGTAGGTCGCCCTTTCTGGGGAGGTAGCAGGCTCTTCTGGGCCACTGGAGGCTGAGCTGGGGCAGGGCTGGTGGAGGGGCTGTCCTTGGGGCTTCCTAGCAGACACTGGAGCTCCCTGGACCCTCTCTGAAATGAGAAGTGGGCAAGTTTCAAGAGGCCACAGGGCAAAGGGAAAGTTTGAGCCCTGCAGCCCTCTGGGAGCGGAGGTGGCCAGAGGCTGCTCTTGTGTCTCCTCAGCAAGCCTTCAATGCAGCAGCTGTGGTGCATCACATGAGGAAGCTGCACATGAACTTGCACAGCCCAGGCATCCACCCAGAGGTGGAGAACAGGCCTCCCGTCACTCAAGCCTCAGAAGCCTCCAGACCCAGCTCCTCTGAGCTCACCATCACCGAGGCACCTGCCCTGGACCAGAGTGGCGCACTTCCTGCCCTGCCCCGGCTGCCCTGCCAGCACGGCCCCCGGACCGCTGCGCCCGGTGGCAGGTCCCTCAACTGCCTGGTCAATGGCTCGCTCCGCATCAGCAGCAGCCTGGTGCCCATGCAGCAGGGGCCCCTGGCCGCTGGGCCCTGTGGCTGCTGTTCTAGTTGCCTGAGCATCGGGAGCAAAGAGAAGTCCTCTTACTGCTCCGAACCCACACTCCTCAAAAAAGCTAACAGAAAACAGTACGTATTTTCAGCCAAAGACAGAGGCCTAGCCCTGCTCAGGCAAAGGGACTGAAAGACACTGACCAGAGGGAGGAAGCTCTGCAGGGTGGGAAGAGCTCTGGATCAGGGGTCAAGGGAAGTGCCTCCAGTCCTGTCCCTCCCACTAGCTGTGTGGCTGCTGGCAGATCAGGCAACGTGTCTGTTTCTGGTTTGCTCATCTGTAAAATCCTACCCACCTGCTCAGCCTGCCTCTCAAAGGTACTTAAAAGTTTAGTGAAGCAACAGGAATTATAAATGCCTGCAGAAAACTGGGCACGTGTGAGTGATGCGCACTAGATTCCTTGACTTTCCAGAACCGCTGTGTTGGGGGAGGAGGGGAGCTTCGTTGTCATCTTGGTCTTTTCGGCAAGGGCTTGTACTTTCCAAACCTGATAAAGGGAGGGCTGAGTGGATGCGACGGTCACGGGGAACCACCCAGATCTTCTTGCTTCCACAAATACTTCACAGCCTGCTGCCTCGTTTGCTTTCCAGGAACTACAAATCAGAGGTCATGGTGCCGGTTAAAGCCAGCGGCAGTTCCCACTGCCGGGCGGGGCAGACTGGAGTCTGTCTCATCATGTGATCCCTGGAGTCCACGCCTGTGTCAATTTTCAGGTGAGGCGACCAGAGGTGGGAGGGAAAGGGCGGGGGGCTCGGGGAGGGTTTCTGGCCCAGAAGGAGAGCCCCAGCACAGGGTCTGAATGAAGGGGTCTGAGGGGCACCGGAAGCGTCAGGCCCACCCCCACCCTGAACCCATTTCCTCTGCAGGAGAGTTGTCATCTCTTCTCTACCCTTCCAAACCCGGCATCCACCCTGCAGCGGGGAGGAAGGCGGAGCAAGCGGAGCAGGGCCTGGCAGGAGTGGTTTAGGGTCGGAAGCAGCACGCTGCCGCCCGGGGCAGACCCTCACGGAAGGCCCAGCAGTGAGCCCCGAGGCGCGGAGGCCTCGTTGAAGCCGTGGGCAGGAGGGCGGCATCTACCCGTTTCCAGGTCTCCCTGACCTGCCTGCTCTGCGCCCCCACACCCTGCGTGCCGTGGCTCCGTGCAGTGTACTAGGTAGCTCTTGCCCGGGTCTGTGTTGTTTGTGATGAAAAGCTTAATGGGCTGGCCAGGCTGTGTCACCTTCTCCGAGCAAAGCCATATGGAGCATCGACCCAGACTCCGGCTCAGCACACACTCGCTCCTGCCTGCCAGGCCTTTGTCCTCACGGCCAGAATGGGCTCATTAATGTAGTCGCTTGCCCATCTGCATGAATGACAGTCAGCTCTGTGGGCCACCCATGAGCTCTCAAGTTCCCATCCTTGGCTTTAGGATTAGCTCCAACCGGGCTGAGACGCGGCCAGCCTGCCCCCGGCTCACTTCTGAACCACCTCCCTCCCTGCCCCTGGCCCAAAGCAGCCCCACAGCCTCCAAGATGAAAAAGAAAGAAATCAATGATTAGGTACTGCGAGGAGTCCTTATCCTGACCAAGACGCCCCACCCACACCCAATGAAGTACAAATTGCAAGTTGACGGTTTTCATTTCAGATGGTTAATTCTCATCCTGCTTCTGCTCTTCTTTCTCTCCCTGGAAATCGGGGACCTTATTCTTGTCCCTCCCTAGTTTTCTTGTACCCCGTCCCCTCCAGCTTCATGCTCGGTGTTGTGCTCAATAAAACGGACATATTTTTCTCTACGAGGCTTCATGTGGTTCTTCTCAAAGTCAGCAGTGGCTCTGGGACTTCTGAGCCCGTGCCGGGTGGAGAGCCTGGGGTCTGGCAGGGGGGTGGCTGATGCAGACTGGGAGCATAAGGTATGCCAGGTACTTAATGACAGGAGTTTTGCGCACTGACTCACTGACTCCTCAGAACGACCCCCGGGGTAGGGTCTGTGCGAGCCCGAGCCGTCAGGCTCCAGCATCCATTCTCCTAATGACTGTGGTAGACGATCATGAGTTTAAAACCCAGCTCTGCCCTGCCCTCTGCCTCATCTGTGACCTTGGGGGGGGGGGGTTACACAGCCTGTGCCTTCGTTTCCTCACTTGTCAAATGGGAACAGCACCTACATCACGAGATAATACACATGATGTCTCTCGCGCAGTGCTCAATAAGTAATTAACGTGATTGATAACAGTCAAAAAGTTAATGTAGGTAAAACGCCTAGCACATTGTACAGGCTGTGGTTAGCACACTCACGTCACGCCTTTTCCATATGTGCCACACACATGCAGTTACCCGTCATCCATTTGCAACTTCTCTTTGAGATCCCAAGAGACACAGGTTCTGCCTCTGGAGCTGGGTGAATTTGGACACAATACTTCCCTTCTCTGGATTTCTATTTCCTCATCTGTAAATGAGAAACTGGATCGCTGCTCAAAGATGAAAATACTTGGTCTGGTCTCTCATGGAAGGGATCCATTGGGTCCTGGGCCAAAGGGGTCCAGTCACCCTAAGTTTGGGTGATGAGCAAGCTGTACTGTGCAAAGTGGGGCAGCCTATGCTTCCTACACCACCAGGCCTTGGGCTTGAGCAGGGGAGCACCCAGGAACCCCAAGTGTGGGACAGACACAAGTGACAGAGATTTACTTAATGGGGAGGCCATTTTCTGAAACTCTTTTAACCTCCAGACTTCTTTCCAAAGATTTTTATTGGGCTTTTAGTTTGTACATCACTTTTTGTTAAGATTTTAGGTTCATCCAGGACTCAGCCTCAGTGGAGGATGAAGGGCATGCACGCTGCCCAGCCAAGCTCCCTGCACTTGAGAGCTCCCAGTCACAAAGGCACGGCCCGCCTCCACCCTCTCTGTCTCTCAAATGTAATTTCCCATCATCTCGGGCTCAGCTGCAGCCCAGAACAATCTTAACAGCTGCACACCAGGGGTGGACCACGCTGTGCTTTCGGCTGTATAAAAGTCTCCTGGAGCTGGAAAGCATTCCAACCCAGTCTGTCCTCCAAAAGTAAAGAGGGCAGACGGGCAGGGCCAGGGGCTGGAAGCCGGCACATCACTTACAGGTGGCATAGTAGAGCACACGCCCATTGATGTGGTCGCGGATCTGTTCCACGTGCTTCTCCAGCCCCGTCAGGTCTGCCGAGCGAAGCTCGATGGCCTGGCTCCCCCGAAGCAGCTCCAGCTCCATGTCTGAGGCAGATGGAACAGCAAGGGGAGGAGGCGCTGGTGAGATACCCGAAGACTCCAAACCCTTCTCTTCCCACCCGCTTGGCAGCAGCCACAGGTGAAATCACCTGTGCGGGAGCCTGGTCACTAAGGCAAGTTCTCTCCAGCCTCATGGCTCTCCACCCGTACCCTACCTTAGAGAAACCAGACCCAGAAATCCCCTAGTCTCCCCCTCTGCTCTAGGCAGAGCAGTTGTCCCAGACTTGTGAGGGAGGCCACTGGCACCGAGATTACCAACCTACCACTATTGGACTCAGACACTGCCATCCCACTAATGGTCCTCAAGTGGGCACCATGGCAAAAGCGCTGGCTGGGGGACCAGAATTCCTCCGCGCTTTCCCTCCCCCAAATACCACCCCAGATAAATCTAGTCCTCCCGCCAGGTCTGTTCCCCACGCCGCCACCAGATCCTGCGGAGGATGTGGAGGACAGCCTGTCCCTCCTGTCACTGTCACCCTAGGAAAGAGGCCCCTCTACCACACTCCTGAGAGCTGGCACCCAGCATCAGCCTGAACTTTTCCAGGAATAAGGAGGGGGTGCACTGCCTCACAGGGTTCCAACTTCAGGCAGCTCTAGCTGTTATAAAAGTCTTCTCATGAAGCCAGAGTCCGACCACTTCTGGCCCCCAGCCGGTTGTCCCAGGTCTGTCTCCTAGGGGTGTGGGAATATATTTGCTCTGTCTCCCACATGGAAGTCGTTCAAATGTCTGAGGCCACGTCTTCTCAGATCAAATCTCCCTAGCTCCTTCACCCGTTTTTCATCCGATGCAATTATGGACGCTTCTCTAACTCCCAGCCCTGCTCACCCTCCCTCTGATACGTGCAGGCTTTGTCAACATCCTTTCTGAGGATATAGTAGCCACCACTGAACACCACCCGCCGGGTGAGATCCCACCAGGAGAGTGTAACAGGGGCATTACTGGGATGCCAGTCGGTCAGTGGGCACCCATATGGACCTTTGGGTTGATCAAGTATTGAAATGTTAGCAGGTGCTATTATGTTCCCTGGTCCCCTCCCCCAGGAGGCCCCTATGCATGATCTTCCCCCAAATCCTGCAATTAAAAGTAAATTCCTGAGGTGCCCGGGTGGCTCAGTAGGTTAAGCATCCGACTTAGGCTCAGTTCATAATCTAAAGGTTTGTGGGTTGGAACGCCTGGGTGGCTCAGTCGGTTGAGCATCCGACCTCAGCTCAGGTCATGATCTCACGGTCCGGTCCGTGAGTTCAAGCCCTGCATCGGGCTCTGTGCTGACCGCTCAGAGTCTGGAGCCTGTTTCAGATTCTGTGTCTCCCTCTCTCTCTCTGACCCTCCCCCGTTCATGCTCTGTCTCTCTCTGTCTCAAAAATAAATAAATGTTAAAAAAAATTCAAAAAAAAAATAAAATAAAGGTTTGTGGGTTTGAGTCCCGTGTCGGGCTCTGCGTGGACAGCTCGGAGCCAGAGCCTGTTTCAGATTCTGTGTCTCCCTCTCTCTCCGCCCTTCCCCCACTCATGCTCTGTCTCTGTCTCTCAAAAATGTATAAATGTTAAAAAAAATTTTAAAAAGCAAATTCCTACAGACGAGTAAATGCTTGTTCCATTGCTACCACCTGGCCTTTTCCGGTTGGTAGATGCATGACCCACATCTGGAGGGCAGGACAGGTCTTGTGAGCATCTCTGCATTCCCCGCAGCCCCATCACTGTGCCTCATATTCCTAGGTGCTCAGGACTCCCTTCTGGTCTCGCCCCCTTAGCACTGCTCGCCCTGACAAGGGTGGGCCTCAGAGACCTGGGGTTGGGACCAGCCTCCTGGGATGCCCAGGAGTCCGAGCCCCGGGACGGAACCCTCACCTTTCATCCTGTCCATCATCTCCATGGTCTCTCCAAACAGCTCCTCTGCCTCTGTCTTGACGCTCAGGATCCGGCTTCCCTGCTCCCCCAGCATGGGGCTACGACCCAACTGGTCCTTCAATTCAGCATATTTTTGCTTTATTCTCTCAAATCCCTGAAAAACGTGGAACAATCTCAGTGTCGCCATCACCGCCACCCAAAGTTCTAAAGACCTTTGGCTAAAGCACTCGATACCATCCAGATCAACACACGGGCACGAGGTGCCTCCTGATACTCCCCAGAGGGTTGCTTTTGCCCAGGAAAATCCCTAGGCCACAAACTATACCTTAAATTCCTTCTGTATTTCCCTCCCTCCACCTGAGTTCCTGTCATTTCCTGCCTAACTTCCCGCACGGTGCCAGGCACTTAGTTGTCCCATAGCAGCATATTTGGCTGCCTGCCACTATACTGGGACCATGAGAGCCAAAGTTCCTGGTATGCTGGAGACCCAGACCAGAGGCTCTCTGATCACCTCTCTGGCATAATTCCAACAATGGTGGGACCCAGATTAGGCTAAGTCAAAACTGCCTCTCTGGGCGGGGTAGCCACAAAGGGGACAAGTTCTGGACTAGGTATCAACAGACCTGCTTTGTAGGTGAGCTTTGGGCCCGGACAAAGTTACCTGTCCATCTGTAAATGGGGAGGGACTGGGTAGATCATTCACAACACCCCTGACCAGCTCCCCAGAGGTGGCCCGAGGTAGAGTCCTGAAGCCCCTTCTGACGATTCTAGAATAACATGTTGGAATTGCTTTCGAACCCAGGGTCTCACAAAGCGTACAGAGTCCTCTCCTGCTCGGGACCCTCACCCTGGCTGTGCTGCCTAGGATGAAGTCTGTCTGCTCGTACCTCCTGGGCGCTCAGCGCCTGCTGTTCAGCGCCTTCCGCGAGCTGCTGGGCCTGAGCTGCCTGTGCCCGCTGCTGCCTAGCCTGCAGGCGGAGCGCCTCCATCCGTGCTCGGAAGTCACCCAGCTGCTCCGTCATGCCGGCCACCAGTCTTTCCGCTGGCCCCAGCACCTGCTGAACCTTTGTGTGGAAAGGGACACCTGGGTTGTGGTGGGTCTCATAAGCGGGGGCCTCGTCCTCCCCCTGCCCGACTCATCAGGCAGCGAAAACTCTCTCCAACCAGGATACCGCTGTTGTCCCCCTGCCGATCCTCTATCTGCCCCCTGACATCCAGGGCCCCTCCCTCTCCAGCTCAGCTGCCCCCCGCCCCCACTGCAGCCCAGAGCCCACCCCTGGCCATCTGCACCCAGCCACAGGACCAGAAAACCAAGGGCTCAAAGCTAGGCCCAGAGCTCATAGTCCTCCCTCTCTAGGTCCCCATCCAAGTCACTTTCCGGCACTTTCTAGCCCTTGTGCCTGAAACTGTCTCTTCATTCTCAAACACGGGGGGAGAAAGCCACACCACGTCACCTCAGCAACCCTTTCCTGGATAAGCCGAAGGGAGCGGCTGGTGCCTTGCATGGTGTCCTGAGCCTCCTGCAGTGCCACTGTGCCCTGACGCAGGTTCCCCACCACATCCTCCACCTGGCCCTCCACCACGTGGGCTCGGCTCCTGGGGACCGAGGAGTGGAGGAGAGCGGAGAGAGAAGGAGTAAGCAACAGTGAATGAATAGATGTGTGGCTCAACTTGTACAGCAGTTCAAGAGAACATCCTTCCCAGCTAATCAGGGAAGATTAATTCAGTAGCTTTTCCATCCCAAGGCCCCGCCAAGCAGACATGGTATCAATGTGGGTGTTATGTCTGAGATACTCTTCAGGCACAGTTTACAATGTGGAAGACAGGGTCACACGAGTAAAGTTTCCCGTGGATGCTGTTTATCACCTCAGCATCCCCCCACCACGGCAAGCACCCCTCCTGTCCCCCAGCCCTCTGCACCCCTCTGACGTGTACAGATTCTCTTCCCTCTTCCCGCAACCAAAGGAGTTGGGGAGCAAAGCAGCAGGCCAACCCTGGGCAGGGAGAAGCTCGGGGCCCAGGGCCATACCTGGCCTGCTCAGCCTCAGCCTGGAGCCTACGAGCCCGAGCAATGTCCTTCTTGGTCTGCGACAGCACCAGGTCCACATTGGGTAGCCTGGCCGCGATGGCCTGGATCTCATTCATCTTCCGCAGGACGGTGGCGGAGTCTGTGGGCAGCCACAGGGCCAGCACGGCCTCGCTGACCTCCTGGATGGTGGCCGCATCAGTGTCAGGGTCTGGAAGACAAGCCGTCCATCAGACCGGGGGAGTCTAGCCCCCCAAAATGAGAGGCTTCTCCAGGCCGAGCAGCGCCATGGGAAGCGCCACGGTGACATCTCGGCCCCGGCCGCCCACGGAGCTGCTGCGCCCTCTCAGGCGCACTCAGGTGCCCATTCTCGGTTTCCGGGAACGCTGCAGGAGGATGATTGTGGACACAGCTGTGGCAACTCCGTGTCTGGTGCCACAGGAAGCTGCAGGCTGGAGAGAAGGAGGTGGTGCCAGCCAGCTGGTACTGCACAATGCCTGGAGCACAAACATAATCAGCCCTAGACTGGGGAGAGCGGCCAGCAACTGGAACTGACTGCTTCCTTGGCAGTGAGACCCCTTCCACGCGCCCCTCCTCAGGCCAGAGTGCTCATTTTTGCAAAGGCAGAGAAAGATTGCCAGGTCGTTGCTCAAATGTCACCTTCCCGGGGAGGCCGCCCCTGGCCATCCGATCTAGAGTTGCAACCTTCACCTGTGCCAATGCCCCTTATCCTCCTTCTCTGCTTTATCTTTCTCCCTAGCATCTATTGCCTCCCACATGCCGAACCCTTAACTCATGTCTCTGGTTTTCTGTCTGTTACCCCACTAGAAGCTCCACGATGGCGGTGCCTGGGCGTCATCCGTATCCCTGGCCCCTGCCGTGGTGCCTGGCCCCTGGAGGCACTTGGTGTTTGCAGAGTGAATGAATGACTAAAGGCCCTCCAGACCCAGGCCTCTCCTTTACTATTCAAGCAAACTGGGACAAGTCAAATGGCTTCTCTAAGCTCAGTTTCCAGATCTGCGAAATGGAAATAAGGATCCTCAACCCAAAGGGATGAAATAAAACACTCGATCAGCAAGGGTCTTACAACCAACTCTGAGTCAGAGAATAAGGTCAGACGTAGAAGTACTATCTCCTCCCTATGTCTCCCTTTCACTTGTACACATTCCAGGTACAGATGTGGTAGGAGAGGGGGCACCTGCCCACCCAGATGCTTTGTCCTGGGGCTTGGGGCCAGAATGTGGGCGACTGAGACTGAAAATCAAATCAGACTCAGTCCCTATCCTTACAGAGCTCAAAGCCTAGTGGGACAAACACATAACAAGGAAGGCCAGCCTGAGTGATGAGGTTGAGCACAGGGAGCTCAGACAGCCACTGGAGGAGCGCCTAACCACATCTGATGGGTCCGGTGAGGGGGTGGTCAGGGGAGCTCCTGGAGAATGGGCCATCTAAAGGATTCTTACAGGGGGAGTAGGAATGAGCCAGGCCAAGAGAGGTGGGACAAGGGAGCAATCCAGGAAGAAAAATATTAACAAAACTGTGTGTGTGTGTGTGTGTGTGTGTGTGTGTGTGTAACAGTACAGCAACCTACAGTGTGGACAACAGAATGAGAAGAATCCCACCCACGTTCCCTCCAAGCTGGATGCTCTTAGGCAGGTTACTTAACCTCCCTGTGCCTGGAGTCCCCTGCTACAAAGTGGTAGGCAGTCACGATTAAATAACGCAATACCTATGAGGCACTTAGACCAGTGCCAGGCACTTAGTAAGAACTCAGTAAGCCGGAGCTATTTTTGTTAATTCCATTTGAAAACCTGGAAAAGACCACGGGTCCTCCTTCCTCCAGGGCCCTTCCACACACCCGACGCACCGACCCTGTGCGCAGCAGCCACTGGTACCTGCACCTCCTACACAGTACTCTAGAGGCCAAAACCCATTCCCGTGGGCACTGTGAGAACTGTCCTGGGCCCTTCACAGGTGCAGGCTTTCCCACATCCTGCACCTTCTCCTTGCCCCTGATCCTGTCAAAGGACTTGACCTGAGGCACACGTATAACATAGAAAACAAAAGGGTCCCCTCAGCCCAGTGACTCCCTGCTTGTTCATGTGAGCCCAGGCTACACCCCAAAGAGAGACTTCCTACCCCCTAGCCAGGGCTGACACCATTCAGCCTTCACTGGGCTTGGCTTGGGGGAAGATCTTATCTATCAGTCTGAACCCCAAATTTTGGCCTGCCCCTTTGTCCAGGTTTCTTTTTTTTTAATGTTTATTTATTTTTGAGAGAGAGAAAGAGAGTGTGAGCAGGGGAGGGGCAGAAAGAGAGGGAGACAGAGGATCTGAAGCAGGTTCTGTGCTGAGAGCAGAGAGCCAGGGGCTCAAACTCCTGAACCATGAGATCACGACCTGAGCTGAAGTCGGAGGCTAGTTACTGACTGAGCCACCCAGGCACCCCTGTCCATGTTTCTTGAGCACCATTTCCCTACAACCACTCTCTCCCATTCTGGGGTTCCCTGGGAGTCTGACTCCAGCCTGGCCTCAGGCAAGCCATGGCTCCCAACAGATCCTCCCTGCCTCTCTCCAACCTGCCTGTTTGGAGCAAAGGCATTGCAAGAGTAGCACGAAGAGGCCTGTTGTAACACCAAGCCCTCAGCTCATATTAACTGGGCTCCCAGCCAAGCAAATTCCCTGGCAGGGAACAGAACTCTAATAATATCAACTCATATTCCTGAGGCAACTTTCATTTTTCAAAGCACACTTTACATCAGTTACTAGATCCCCAGAATCAACGTGAAATACTACCATCCCAGCTCGCAGAAGTGAAAGGTGAGGCAAAGAGAAAAGCAACCTGCTCAAAGTCACAGGTTTCCTGAGTGCTATCCAGGAATCTTTCCACTCCCGGGGCACCAACAGAGGGGATCTGGTTCATTTATTCATTCAACCGGCACTGGGTGCTTTTCTGTGTCTGGCCTCATGCGGGGCGCCAGTGACACAGTGAATAAGACAGGCAGCCGTCCCTGCCCTCCTGCAGTTTAGAGTCTAGTGGACAGACAGACAGTGCACCCCGAGACGAATGAATTCAACAACCACAGGCTCAGAGCAAAGCAATGAAGGTCAGACGCTGGGAGCGGTGGTGGGGGTTGGGGGGATTGGGAGTGGGTACCAGATGGGGTGGTCAGGAAAACGCCTCTAGGGAGATGATATTTAAATTGAGACCATAAGGAATAGAATCAGCAGCCTTGGAAAGAGCATTCCAGGCAGAGAAAGAGCAAGTATAAGTCTCTGAGGTGGATAAGAGCCAGCCTGTTCAAGGATGGGCAGTGAGCAAAGCAGTGAAGACACGGCCACACCCGGGAGGTGAGCAGAGGCCACAGTAACTCCAAGAATGAGGGGAAGCCAGTGAGGGATTTGAAGCATTTTTTCAAAGATGTTTTAGGTTGTTCTGTTGAGAGTGAACTGTACGGGAGCAGGGGTGGGGAAGGGAGAATAAGTGAAGGGCTGTGGCAGCCATCCAGGTGAGTGGTGGGCACCTGGCCCAGGTGGCCTGGAGGCCAGGGAAGGAGGCAGCCAGCTGCTGTGTCAGGGACAGGGAATGGAGGGTCTAGGGCCATCTCAGGCCGAAGGTGGGAAAGGGCCAGGCTCACCTGACAGGAAGTCTCGGACCTGCTGGATGAGGTGTCGTGTGCGTCTGACATCTTCCTCCATCTGGGAGCGGCTGGCGCTCACCTGGGTCTCCAGGCGCTGAGCGTCTGACTGCACCTTCGAGGCGGCCTCCTCTGCTGCCCTGATCTACCAACACACGCTATGGGTCAGCAGCGATCAAGGCCCCAGGAGAGCCTCGCAGCAGCCCTCAGGGATTCTGTGGACACCCGCTACCCTAGATCTACCAGGGAAACATTTGTTGCTAACCTGGTTTGGCTCTGGAAAAAATGATGTAGAGTCAGGTAGAAAACACAACACAACAAAACAAAACCCTCAGAACATTGGCCCCAAACTCTACCTCTCTCTTGCTGTGGGGCCTCAGACAAGTCACCTAGCATCCCTGGGCTTTTGTCTCCTGGCTGTGAAATAAAAACTGACCTGCCCCAGGGATTCCATCCCCTTAGCCTTTCTCTACATGTGCCCACCCCACCTTGGCTGCACCCACCATCTGCCTGGTCTGCTGGAGCTGGGTGTTGAAACCCTGCAGCTGCCTGGCCACCTGGCCCGCAGTCCGGAAGGCCCCACCCGCTTTGGGGAGGACGCCTCTGCAGTGAGAGCCACATGCTGTGCCGTTGTCTCGGGGACACAGCTCTCCGGGGCACGCTCCTGGGGTACAGGCCGTCTGCCTGGAGCCCCCACAGAGCTGTGGAGAGAAGGAGATGTCAAAGAGGGTACCCCAGGCTCTTCAACAACCACCCCTGTCCCACACCCAAGAAACAAACCGCCAGACATCTCCATAGCAACCAGGCACCAGAAACTTGTTTCCTTGGCAACCACTGAGCACACCGTGAGGGGCCAAAGATTGGGATGGGTGGGGGAGTAGGGTAGGGTCACAGTGCCCTCGTAGGAAAAGTATGGCAGCAGTTGGCGTGCGACAGACTGGAGCAGGGAGATCCAAGAAGTGGGCTCCATGCCATGAGTCACCTTGTTGATGGTGGGCATCAGATCAGGCAAGGAAGCCATCCCCAGGCTCAGAGCTGCGAGCTGGGGACCTCCGGCTCCCGTTCCTCCTCCCACCTGCCCCTCCAGCCTCTCTGCCTCTCTCCGGCTGTCCCTGAGCTGGAGGAGCAGGTGGAAGCCGTCGGAGACCTGCTGAGCAGCCTGGGAGGACCGCTGGTAGGCTGCAGTCAGCACCCGCAAGGCCCCTGTGGGAAGACGAGGGGAGAACTGAGCCGCCGCTGGCCCTGGAGGCTGGGAGACGGAGGCCAAGCAAGAGCGGAGCCCAGGTGCAGTGTGTCGTGGCCGCGCATACCTAAAGGATCCGTACTGCTTAGCCTTTCAAACTGTTCCTTCTTGCTCTGATATATAATGAGCAGGCGATTGAAGCTTCTGTCCAGATTCTCCAGGTCTCCCGGGAGGGACAAGGTCTCCTCCTCTAGGGCCAGATCAGGCTGCAGGCCCTGGAGAGTCCGCCTGAGATGGGAGAAGAGCTTTGGCTAAGATATGGGAAGGAGGCTGCCTCCCCAGAACCCAGCAGCCCCTCGGAGAAACCTCTCTGAGTCAGGAAAAAGGCAACAGAACGCAGACCCTGCAGGCTGAGGAGGGATCTGCTGGAGAGCCAGCACAACCTGCCCCCCACCCCTGTCCCTCAGCAGGCAGATCGCAGGAACCTCTCCTTCCCTGACCTGTGTGCTTCAACCTTCCTGAGCCTGCGCCACCTCCATAGCAGGCTTCCACGAGGAGCATCACCCTAACCCGTTTCTCCTCAGCTCCCTGCAGGCTGGCTTCAGCCACCGCCTGTACCACCTGTATTGCCTGCTTGCTGGGCTCCCAAGTCTCTTCTCTGCAGCCCATGCCTCCCATGAGCACCCATAGCCGCGACCCACTGGTCATCTCCACCCAAAGGGGGTCAGGATCCATCCGCCCTGGCGCACAACCATTGAGTTTTCAGAGATTCCTCTCTCCCCATCTCCTTGGCTGGTCTACCAACCACAACCCCCCCCCCCCCCCCCCACAAGCTTTGCATCCTTCACCTACGAGCTTTGCTCTGGCATAGAACATCTTTCCACGGGACACCCTTCCATACCTGCATTTCCAGTCTACCAAATACCTATGGACTCACTACTGAATTTTGAGACTTAGGTCAATCACACATCTGGATGGCTCTGGGCACCGAGAAAGTCAACTGGTGCTTGGGGAATGCAAACTAATTATAGAAACTTCCAGAACCGAACCTTACAAGAAGACACCCCTGCTGGTAGGAAGCAGGTGTGGGTGGGACCGCTCCCATTCCAAAGGCAAACACAAGTTATTTTTAGAGCCCCTGCCTCTCCAATGCCCTGCACCAGGGTGACTAATCCAGAGCTGACTCTCTCCCACAGGCAGCACCGGGCACTTGAAAGAGCCCTGGGACTCTTGCCTGCACTCTGAGTCCCAGCTCTGCCCCTCAGTGGCCACGTGACTCTGTCACATCCCCTATCTGTGCCTGTTCCCCCATCTGCAAAATGCAAGTAATAACACCCACCACCCCAACCTCATAGGAGTGTTGCAACAGTTCAAAACAAGAGCATATGTGAAAATGCTCTGTAAACTGTAAAGGGCTGTACAGTGGAAAGAAGGACCAGTGTGTGCCACTTATGTGAACCCGTGTGATGTAATTCCTCCAAGTGTTTGGCAGGGAAAGGGAAATTACCTGATGGAGAAAATGGCATTGGCCACCTGGGACACCTCCTGCTCGGTGACCGAGGCACTGGCGAGAATTGCTTGGATCTGCTCCATCTTGCTCTTTGCACCCATGATCCGGGCAGTCAGGCCAGGATCCTCCAGACCCAGCCCTGGCCACAGGCTGGCAGTGGCATTGCGCAGGCCACTGAGGCGCAAGGCCTGCCCCCGGAGGTCAGCATCGTAGCTCTGGAAGCAAGGGTGGCAGGCCACACACACTGGATAGCGGTCACAGTAACCTCGTTGGCATTGGTCACAGCGGGGTCCGGTCAAGCCAGGGCGGCAGAGGCAGCGGCCCGAGGCCTTGTCACAGCCTGGGCCCTCTGTTCCCCGGAAGTCACAGTCACAGGCTAAGGCGGGGAAAAAATGATGGTCAAGGTCGGGGGGTCAGGAAGATAAAGGCACCTTGTGGGGAGAGCCTGAAGCGGAGGCCTATCTTCAGGGCCTGTCTACGTGGCTTAGAATAATAGACCGCCAAGGCCAGAATAAAATCAGGGCAATGGAAGCAACGAAAGCAAGCCCTTAAATTAGCACCTACTGTGTGCCAGGCACAGCTCTAAGTCAGACACTCACCCACTCACACATGAACTCGCTTTAACTTTGCAGCCACTCTGTGATAGAGTTAACCTCCCTTATTTTCCCATTTGTAGAGATGAAGCAACAAGGCACAGAGCTGTTAAGTACAATGTGCCCTCAGGAAACTGAGGCCTTGGCGAAAACCACCCACACCAAGTCACTCGGCAGGACAGACGCCACGCTGAGACCAGAGTTGGGTCTGGGCACTCCAAGTCCCATGCTCTTGTGGCTACTTGTCAAACTGACTCTAGGGAAATTTAGACCTTTCCCTCAAGACTCACTTTCTCCATCTAGGAGGGAACCCCTCCCCTTCCTGCCCCTGCCCCGGAGAGGGCTTCTGGGAAATGCTTTCTCGGGGAAGTGGGGAGCAAAGCCACCCTCCTGTCGTGGAGACAGGGGGGCGGCCTGACGTCAGCCGGCCCTGGGGTTGGGAGGCTAAGTGGGCTGGCTGGCTGGAGCAGTTGTGGGGAACCTGTGCTCTTACAGAGCTGCCAGGACCCACACCACCTCACCACCTGTTCAGTATGAGATGTCCTCCCCTACCACAGACCCACCCACCGGCCCTCCACCAGGAGCCCGCCCAAGCGCCCCCCCTCCCCGCCCCCATTGCCTCAGCATCTCCCCTGTCAGGAAGCACCCACCACGGCATCCTGTGCCTGTGTCTCCATAGGTCCGGTCAGGACACTGGCGGAGGGCTGCAGCGTCGCAGGTCAGGCCACCGAACCCTTCTCGACAGGGGCACTGCCCTGTGAACTGTGAGGGAGAGCATTGTGAGGGGACCTCCCTCGCAGGCCTGGCCTTGCCCTGGAATCGGGGGCCGTGTGCCAGATCCCTGGTCAACACACAGAGCCCGGGACTGCCTACAGAGCGAGTGTGCCCCCCAAAACAATGGCTCCCATTCAAAGACAAGCTCTGAAGGCAAGGCCCCCGAACGGCCCTACAGAAGGTGTGACGAATCTGGCATTGCAGAAGCCTCAGAGTCACAGAGGGAGAGAGGATGGGGACAGAACCAGACCAGTCTGACTTCGGAAAGACCAGAAGGGCAGCGCTGGGGGGAGACAGAGGCTGGTGGGCAAGACCCCTTTCCTCCTCGTACCTGGTTGCACTGGGGGCTGAGGGAGTTGTGAGGGTCACAGGCACACGGCTCACAGCCCCGACCGCTGGCCAGCTTCCAGTGGTAGGGAGCGCACTGGTCACATTTGGGGCCCACCACGTGGGGCAGACACAGGCAGTGCCCGCTCTCCTCATCACACGGCATGTCCCGACGAGACCCCAGGATGTTGCAGTCACAGCCTGCAGGAGGGAGGGGAACTGAGCTCACAAGACAACCAAAATGCACCCCTAGGGGACACACTTCAGGGAGACAACCCAACCCGGGAAAAGAACCAGGCAGCGTCGTTCTTTCCAGAGAACCTGCCTGCCTGACTCACGAGGCCACTGCACTTTCCTCCCTGGCACCTGGCAGCTTGGCCACCCACCCTCCAACTCCCTCCGGCCGACTCAGTCCCACCTTCTAACCTGGGCCTGTGCTGCCACCTGCTGGAGGCCCATGGCACAGCATCCAGCACACACCACAGAGAGGCACTCAGGACTCTGGTGGCTGGTGCAATCTTCCCCGTGATATCCCAGACTGGGTCCCCCTACTCACGGTGGCAGCCCTGTGGGTTAGCATAGGTGAGTCCTGTAAATCCCGGCTTGCACAGGTCACAGCGCTCCCCCTGCACATGCTCCTTGCACACGCACTGCCCAGTCACTGGGTCGCAGGGAACGCCCGGCACTGCCCCATCGGGATCACACTCGCAGGCTGAGAGACAGAAGCAGCCACCACAGCAAGAAGAAGGAAGAAAAACAGAAAGTTCAGAGCAGACTGTAGAAGCCAGACTGCCTGGTTCAAACCTTTATTCCAGCACGTACTGGCTGACAACCTTACAACCTTAGTCAAGTTACTTGAGCCCCCGGTGCCTCAGTTTCCCCATCTGTAAAATGGGGATAATTATACAACGCTCATGGGTTTCCTGTGAGAAACAACTGAGTAAATGAAAGGCGGGTAGAACAGCGCTTGGCGCACGTTAAGTACTATAGAAGTTTTTGTTGTCGTTGTTTGCCGAACGACTACTATATGCCAAGCGCTGAGCTGTGCACGCATGCATGTTGCCTTATGAAATCCTCAGGATAACCCTGAGGTTACTCAAGGCCACCCAGCAAGCAACTGCAGGAAACAGAAGTCAACTCCTTCCATAAATAATATCAACAGGAAGTGAACTAGCTTTCTTCAACTCCCACACCTAGACCTCTCGGCAAGCCTTTCAGAATGCAGATTCTTCCTTCATCTAAAAAGTCTGGTGATTAACCCCGCCTGATTCAGATCGCTTCAGTCCATTTTGCTCTCTCTCGTGTACAAACTCACTGGCCCCTGTGAACGTGCTAAGTCACTGCTGGGAGTTCGGTGCATATGTTCATTCACCAAACATTTCCTCAGCACCAGCCATGTACCTGTCATTGCACGAGGGCCCAAGGATATGAGACACAACCTTTGCCATGGAGGAGTTCTCGATATTGGGGGACATGGAAAAATACGGAGCAAACCGCAATACAACATGGTAAAGGCAATAGCATGTATACGGATGAAGTACTTATTCTGCCTTTTCCAGGTATGATTTACATTGCCAAACAGTGTGTGTGTTTCTCGGCAGCAGGAACTATATCTTATATTTACTTTTGTCCCTCCTGTGTCCAAAATAAGGGCTACGTAGGGGCGCCTGGGTGGCTCAGTTGGCTAAGCATCTGACTTCCACTCAGGTCATGATCTCGCAGTTTGTGAGTTCGAGCCCTGCATTGAGCTGTGTACTGACAGCTCGGAGCCTAGAGCTGCTTCACATTCTGTGTCTCCCTCTCTCTGCCCCTCCCCTGTTCACGCTCTGTCCCTCTCTCTCAAAAATAAATGAACATTAAACAATTTTTTTTAATTAAACAAAATCAGGGCTACATCATGATTGATTGACTGATGGATTGATGGTCCAGAGAGGTAAAGTGATTTGCTTAGACGTGCCCAGCTAAGTTAAAACAACTCCCCACAAGTTCTGGCAAACAACGAAGTCTTCACGCTTCCTGAGGGCTTGTGTGTCCCCAGGGACACGTGCTCCGTGGTACCCAGAGAGGATGGGGAGTAATAGGCAGATGATACGCTAGGTCCCCAGAACCCCTACTCACGGATACAGGTCTCTTGAATGGGAGCTCCAGGACGCCGGTTGCGGAAATAGTGCAGCTGACACCGCTCACAGTTCTTGCCCTCGGTGTGGTCCCGGCAGTCGTCACACACACCTCCGTGCGCCCCCTGGCTAGCGGCGAACACAGCTGGGTCGAAGTGACAGGTCTCAGAGTGCCCGTTGCAGTCGCAGGCTGCAAAAGGACATTCCCAGGGCTGACCGTAGGCCAGCACCACCACCATCCACAAAGCATATGCCATGCTAATGCACTAGCATCTCTTGCAACTCTGCAAGATGTTCAGGTTCAGGAAATGGGGAAACTGAGGCCCGAGGAGCCTTGTGTGACTTATTTAAGGTTATATGGCCAGTAAGAAAGCAGAGCAGGGTAAGAATTCAGGCCTCTTAACTCCCAATGTGGAGACTCACCTGAGAATAATGTCTGCGTTGGGCCAGAGAGAGAGACCTTTGAATGGTCCACCCCAACCCCACCTCCCCACCCCGACTGCCACCGCGGATCTCCTCCTGGGCCACTGCCTCTCTCTAGGCTGGGGATCCTTCTTTCCCTCCCTTGTGCAGAGAAAGGCCCTGACTGCAGGGACTCCTGTGAAGCAGGGAACCAGATAAGTCCTACACAGGACAAGACCAGTGGAGGACACAGAAGATAGAGGATCTGAGGTTACCATGAAGCCATGTGGCATGAGAAGCAAGGACCAGCCTTGGTCCCTTCAGGCCTGGCTGAGGAAAAAGTCTGGGGAGGCAGAGGGCAGGTGCAACCTAAACTCTCTCCATCCGCACAGAGCAAGGAGAGCTTACATTGCAGGGGTGCAATTAAGGTTAAACTTAAATAATAAAGAATAGACTCTCCCTGTGTCCCAGGTGAGATCACTGAGGCCCAGAGGGGCCAGCACCCCAGCCAGTCACTACAGGGGAGGAGGTGAGTTCTGGACCATACGTTGGCACTCATGGGGGTCCTGGTCATCTGCAGGTCTCCAGGGCCGATTGTTGTAGAAGGGCGCACAGCGTTCACAATTGGGGCCGGCAGTGTTGTGTTGACAGACACAGATATCGTGGACCTGGAAAAGGGGCCACCAGCCAT
This sequence comes from Felis catus, assembly GCF_018350175.1. Taxonomy (NCBI): domain Eukaryota; kingdom Metazoa; phylum Chordata; class Mammalia; order Carnivora; family Felidae; genus Felis; species Felis catus. Next base: position 33,232,802 of record NC_058384.1, on the reverse strand, counting down.
CAGGAATAATCATCAGAGGGATGTCCCAGAAATGGACCTGCCCTCTACCCAACCCCCCCCCAACCACCACTCAGGGTCCAGCTCAGACCCCACCTCCTCCAGACTTCACTCGGCTCCAGTGACACTCTCAGCTGCCTGCTTGTGTGCTGGTGTGCGTGTGTGTGTGTGTGTGTGTGTGTGTGTGTGTGTGTGCGTGCACATGCTCAGATGCATGTACCTGCCCTCCTATTCTAACTAGGTATTTAAAAAGCTCATTCTTTGCCCTTGAACATCCCCGTGATGCCCAGTCCAAAGCAGCACCTGGAAGGTGTCCAGACACCCTTACTGGTAAACTATGGTTCTGGAAGCTTGTGGACCCTCTGCAGATTTATATTCCAGCAATCTTTGACTGCGGTTGATTGTCTAATGGGACTGCTATGATGAATTGTTACCAGACTTATTAAGATATAAAAATAGAATAGCTATTGTGTGCTCATTGTCTTCCAAATTAAGCCCCACACCCTCAGCCTGGCATTAAAGACTCCTACCATGTCTGTTTCATCTTTATTTCCCACTCGGAACAGCACAGCCAAGCTGAACCTCCAGCCGCGTCCTGTCCAAGCCCTGCTTTCCCCCACCTCTTAGCCTTTACTGATGTTTTTCTTCCTGCTTGGAATTCCCTTCTTTCTCTGGTCACCAGTAAGATCCTGCCAGCTAGAATGGCACCTTCTTCACCAGGCCTCCCTGGTTCCCCTAATTCTGTGGATCTCAACCCTGGGTGCAACTCCAGAGTCACGTGGGAAGCTTTTTTAGAACTACCATTGCCAGGCCCAACTCGATCCAGATCTCAAGGACAAGGCCCAGGCATTGTTACTTTTTAAAGTGGTGATTCCACTGTGCAGCCAGAGTTGAGAGCCCCTGGGGCTGGCGTGCCCTATCCCGCCCCTACATCCCACAGCATATTGTATTCCTCATCTATCAGCAATCCTGTTCTGCCTGGGTTCTGCTCATTTGTCTCCAGGCCCTAATAGATGACACATTCCTAGAGCTGGTGTCCCCCCTCTGGCCAACTCTGCAGCCCTGGGTAGAGGCTGGCCCAGAAGTGGGAAGGATGCAGCTGGCCAGAGCTCTTTTCACCTGTATTTCCCTCTAGGCCCTTCTACGTGATTTCCTAGTGCCCCTCCATCACTAGGGTAAATGAGCTCCCATACGTTAGTAGAAGAGGTGAAGCTCCAAAGAATAGAAATGACAGCTTCTTCTGCTTCTGAGCGCAAAGTTGTCACTCTACAGATGCTTCCCGTGTGTGGTTTCACAGCAAACCCCCCAGGGTTGCTGGTGAAGTTGGAGCTTCCCTCTCCCATCCCTGATGCATCCATCTGACTCATTAGTCAGATGGTCTGGGGTACTCTTAGCATCCACGTTAGACTCTGTTCTCTCTCACCTTCCCTACATCTTGCCACTAGATGGGACTCTAGAGTCCCCAAACCAGTGGCTCTCCACCCTGGCAGTGCTGAGAATCACCTGGGAGCTTTAAAAACCGATAATAAACTTGGAGTATCTGAGGATGGAGGTCTGGGCACTTTTTTTTTTTTTAGCTCCCCAGGAAGTTAAAACGTGTAGCCAGGATTAAGCAGCATCACCTTAAGCGCCAGGCAAGACCCACAGATTTGCTTATGTGTAACTGAAAAACAAACCATTACAAACCATAAGGCAGGCTTAAAGAAGTGCTACAAAATTCTGATCTTTGAAATAATAATTAGACTCTTTTTCAGTGTTGCTAAAAGGTTAAATACCCAAGTTTTAAATTCAGTGCCCTCCTTGTTTTATAGGCGCCCCAAGAATGTCCTCAGTCTGCTTTGGTCTTGCTCTCTCCCCTCAGCCCTTCCCACCCAGGGCTGTCACCTGCACAGCGGTAGAGGGGCTGGAAGAGGCTCCAGGCTTAGGGGCACAGCGGTCAGCGTGGCCATGACAGAAGCAGCTCCCCTGTAGACGCAACTGGGACACTGCATAGTAGGCGCTGGGGGCGTGGTAGCCTCTCTGGGGCACAGGGGCCAGCCTGGTGAAGTTGATTCTCAAGTTTGTGATTTCCCCCAGCTCTGAGAGGGGGAAAACAACACGGAGGGAGGGGATTGGGGAAGGGAAAATGAAGAAAGGAAGTTAGAGGCAAATAGTCTCCTAGGGCAGGACAGATAAGGAAAGAAATTCTGATCTCACCATCTGGTCTTCCCTGCCTCCATAGGTTATATGAGGGGCCGTCCTCCTCAGCCCTCAACCCTCCCCAGCAGGAAAGACCCCTGCACTCCAACCCAGGCCTCCTGAGTCTACCACAGAGCCTGATGGAATAAGCAGGGTGAGTATTAAATCCAACCATATTGACAGAAATAGGAAAGACCTGGCAACTTCTATGTCCCAAGTTCCAACCAACCAACCAACCATGGCAAGTCCCAAGTTCCAAGTTTTGTTCCCCACCCGCAGTGGGGAGAAGTTACCACACTGACCTTGAATTTTTTGACTTTGAGTTGCTGGAATCCCAGATGCTAAATCCATGATGTTAAGTTGAACCTACAGAGAGACGGAAAGGGAAGGCCTGTGGAAGAGGTAAATGGGGTGCCCCCAACGCCCCTTTCCACCAATGCTCCACCCCCGTCAGACTGCTCTGAGGCCCTTCTCACCTCGAACCTGAGTAGACCATGGATGTGAGGGCTGCCAGCTGCACTGAGGGAGCCAGATGGTCACTGGGCCCTAAATGTGTGTGTGTGTGTGTGTGTGTGTGTGTGTGTGTGTGTGTGTAGACAACCACACCTCTCCATTTAAAAATACAGATATCCCAAGAATTTCCTGATTTCCTTGGGTCAAAAATAATGGTGAGGTATATAATGTGCACGTGAGGGTTTAGGGAATATTAATTTTCCAAACACCTAGGATGAATGAGAAGGTCCAGGGCCCAAGGATTCATAGATGTGGTAACCACACTCTAGACAACCCCAATTTTAACTATGCTTTTCCTCTTTAATAAAAACCATTCGGGGTCACCTGGGTTGAGCGTCAGATTCGATTTCACCTCAGGTCATGATGTTGAGGTTTGTGAGATCAAGCCCTGCATCGGGCTCCACATTGATCGTTGAGGCTTCTTAAGGTTCTCTCCCACCCTCTGCCCCTCCCCTGCTCATCCACGTGTGTGTGTGTGTGTGTGTGTGTGTGTGTGTGTCTAAAAAAAAAACAAAACAAGACAAAACAAAAACAAAAAAGCCAAAAAACCCTATTGATTGTATGGGAATTCATCTGCATATTCCAGAGTTTTCATATCAACCTTCCACGAATCAGGAAAAAGCCCTGTGTTCGAATCTGGAGTCTCCAGAATGTGGTTAACAAGCAGATGGGGTCTGCTGTAACCCAGGAGGACTTGCTCTGGGGAAGGAACAAGGCACCGCCCACAGGGAGGGCAGCACTCTGAGCACTGGGTGCCCAGGAGAACAGCTCTGAAGGCTGCTGGAGCCTGAACCAGAGAAGGAAGGACAGAGAACACAGCAGCCCTCCAGCGGCAGCTGCTGGGTGGTGAGAGGAAAGGCAGTCACGAAAGAAATGCAAGAATCTGACCCCAGGTGAGAGGAGTCGAGTTGGGGAGAAAGTTCTGAGCCGTTTCTAGAAGCAGTTTCTCCGTTCCAGCTCAGGGTTAAATTCTGGTGACACAGAGCCCCGGCTTCTACCTGAATTTCCCCAAAGGAGAGGCAGAGGGATTAAACTGAGAAAGCTCATTCTGGTGTTAAACTTTACCAAGGTGAAACCAGAGATCATATTAAATGTGTGTACTTTGCTCATGTGAATCTAACAACATCTCAAAGTCCTTGCACGGAAGCAGAGTCAATTTTACCCTCTCCACCGTGGGGACTGTGCCAACGAGCTGGGAGCGGTGGCTATGGAAGAGGGGAAGAGGGCATGGTTGGATTATGCAGGCCCTAGATGTGGTTTTAAAATATTCCTCCTGAGTAGCAAAGGGGACAAACAGCAAGTATTCTGAAAGCGGCCAGAGAGGTCGTTATTGGAGGGAGCAGGAAAAACAGCAAGGTGCACTGACGTCTTCTCCAGAGGCTGGGTGACCGTGCGAGCAAATGTGATGTCAGGGACCTCCCCTCCCCCACCAACCCGTGCCTATTTTTCCGAGTCCCCTCTACCTACCTTCCCCCCGTCCAGATGCCCGTTAGGCCTGTGGGGCAAGGACTGGCACCGAACATCCTGCCAGCTCTGAGGCTGGCCCTGACGGACCCGGGGGAAGACGGAGGCGCAGTCAGCAGCCAGGTACTGGTACACCTGCCAGGTGTTGCCGAAGTCTGCGGACCGCTCAATCAGCATCCCGGCGGGCAAGGGCCCCTGCAGAGGCACAGACAGGGTGGGGGCCTGAGTGAAGAGAAGGGGCCACTGCAGAGACATCGTCACCAAAAAGCCTCCTAAAGATGCACTGGTGGTCCCTGAGAATCACAGTGAGGGAAGGAGAACGGGGCGAGAGGGAGCGAGTGGGCTTCAGGGCATCCAGGTCCGACGGCAGACACCCTGGCCAACACTGGAAAGCCCCATCGGGTTTTCCCCAGGGGGACCGTGGAAAGCAGGAGAACGGTGATCTACATTCCAGAAGGCATGATTATGATCCTAGTTCAGCGCACCATGCAGGTGGCCAGGCCAGAACATTCTCCCACGGTACTTCCCACAGTCAGCTGTCTGGGCCCCCCAAACCTCTCTCCCCACGTCACTGGAGAGGTCTTTCTAGATGACTACTTGACCATGTCACTCCTGCTCCAGGCCCCTCAGTGGATGTGCATTAGCTAGAGATGAAATGCAAGCCTCTCAGCATGACACGTTGTGTCCTTCCACCCTCGGTGGTTTCACCCACTTCTCGTGGCTTTCAATGCGGTCTTCGTGCTGACGGCTCCCAGCTTGGACCGTTTCCTCCAAACAGACCCACACCAGGCCCTGTCTCCTGTGGCAGCGCACAGCCCCCTGATCTCCCAAGTAGGCGCCACCTGATTTCCTTGTTCACTCTCACCTCAGTTAGGCCCTCCACCTACAGACAGAATGTCCTTTTTAAAACATAAAATGGACTGTGTCACTCCTCTGCCAAAAACCCTAGAATAGCTTCCCACTATTTTTTTCCAGCTTATTGAGATCCTATTGACCTCTAGTATATGTAAGTTTAAGGTGTCCAACATGATGATTTTTGACGCATGCACAAATTGCAAAATGAATACTGCAATAATTAACATATCCAGCCCCTCACATAATTACCATCTTGTGTGTGTGGTGATAAAAGTTAAGATTTAGACTCTTAACTGCTTTCAGGTATAGAACGGTGTTGTTAAGTATAGTTACCAGGCTGTATATTAGATTTCCAGAACTTACTCATCTTGCAGCTGGAAGTTTGCACCCTTTGACCAATACCTCCCCATCTCCCCCACCCCCGAACCCCTGGCAACCACCATTCTACTCTGTTTGCTTGAATTCAGCTTTTTTGGATTCCACATATCAGGGAGACCACATGGTGTTTGTCTTTCTTTGCCTGACTTATTTCACTTAGCAGAATGCCCTCAAAGCCCACCTATGTTGTCACAAAAGGCAAGATTTCCTTCTTTTTTATAGCTGAATATCCCATTGTGTATAGATATATAGCTATAGATTACATTTTCTCTGTCCATTCGTCTACTGATGGACACTGGGCTTGTTTCCATGTCTCGCCTATTGTGAATAATGCTGTGGTGAACATAAGGGTGCAGATATCTCCTCGGAAGGTTGATTTCATTTCCTTCCCATATAGACCCTGGTGGAATTGCTGGATCATATGGTAGTTCTATCTGTAGTTTTTGGAGGGACCTCCATATTATTTTCCTTAGTGGCTGCACTAATTTACATTCCCACCAACAGTGCATAAGGGTTCCTTTTTCTCCACATCTTCGCCAACATGCGCTTCTTGTCCTTTAAGACTAGCTGTTCTAACAAGCGTGAGGTGATATATCAGTGTGGTTTTGATTTGCATTTTTCTGATGATTAATGGTGCTGAGCACCCTTTCATTTGCCTTCTGGCTATCTGTACATCTTCTTGGAAGAAATGTCTACTCAAGTCCTCGGCCTGCTACTCTTGAATAAATCCTAACCCCTCACCAAAGGTGAAGGGGTCCCGTCTCCTCACCTCATCTCATGCCCTGTGCACCTCCATCCCTTCAAGCCATGGGTCATACCAAGTTCATTCCCTCCTCAGAGACCTTTGTTCGGGTTGTTTCTTCTGCCTGGAATGTTCCTCCCCCTGGTGTGTTCCTTCTCAATTTTTGTTCTCAGCTTAAATGTCACTTCCCCACAAGATTTTTCATACCTATGCATTCTTCTGCCCACATCCTGCCCACTCTACCCCATTCCAGAATTTACTTTGTTTCCTTCATAAATATCACCACAATTTCTAATAATTTATTTGTTGGCTGCCTGCGTTTTCTTCCTCTCCGGGAGCCCAGGTTTCCCAGCCTTTACACTGTCCATATTTGGAGCTGGATAATTCCTTGTGTGGGCCATCCTGATCGCCGCAGGATGGTTAGCAGCATCCCTGACACTCACTAGACACCACTAGATGTGTAATAGTCACACCCACAGTTGTGACAACCAAAAACGTCTCCAGATCTCCAAATATCCCCTAATTGAGAACCACTACAGTAAACCATAGGCCTCCTTGTCTGTCTTGTGCACAGTTGCACCCCCAACACCTAACACACAGGAGGCACTTAGTCATTTGTTGAATGAAGAATGGATGAATCTTTAGTCTTCTTCCTCCCTCCCCATTTACATCTGCAAACTCGTCTCTCACCAGGTGGTAGCCTTCCACATCCTGACTTCTCACCACCTTATACATATTTTCCCTTCCAGACCTTGTGTGCATTCCCTTGCCCCGTCCTCAATTACATACCTTCTTGCCTCTTGCCTCCAGGCCTTTGCACTTTATGTTTTTTTTCGCCCAGAATGGACTTTGCCCTTTACCTGGTTATCAGTGGCCTGCAAAGATTCATCTTTTCCTGGGTACATGCTATGACTTACTCCCCAAAGACAGATCAAATTGGATGCCTCACTCTGTGCTCCCCAGCACCTCTTCCTAATCAGAGTACACATCATCTCACTGTTGGTCCTTTGTCTTCCTGACATACACTGAAGCAGCATGACAACCATGATTTAGCTTTGTTCATCTTTTTATCCCTAACACCTGGCACCAAACCTAACATACAACCAGTGTTCAATATGTGTGTGGCAAGAATGGACAAAGGAATGAGTGAGTAATGAAAAAGCAATGTGACTAACAATATCCATCCAGATGAATGTTGCCCTTCAACGCTGTCACCTTTAGAGACTGGGCATTTATTCAGATGATGCTGCCATTTCTCAAAATACTTTTGACCTTTTCTTGAGGAGAGGCTCTCAAAGTTAACTTTCTGAGTCAAGTAAGAAATTAGATCCTATTGCATCTTATTCACGGTTCATTCTAACTTCTGAAAATGATTTCACCCTTCCTGATCTAATCTTATTGACCAAGCTTGATCTTTAAGTATTTGACTATTTCTGTAGAAAGAATAAAATCAAATCTTCTCTGAAAAAAAAAATGACTTGTGACAAATGAACAAAAATGTTCCCTCCAAAAGGAGTATCTCAGGATGCTAGTATACAAGCAGAATCCAAAAGTATTCTGGGAAGTAATAGCAGTGAGTGAGTAGATTGTCCACCAAGAGGGCTGTTCCAAGAGCACATCTTTCATGGATATGGGCCACTTATTGGCCTTTATTAAACTCAATCTCATCTGCAAAATTATTAAACACATCAAGAATATACACCTGTATAATAATTGACTGGGCCAAGCGGAATTGGTACTTGGCAGAGCTGAATTAATTAGATGGGTCGAGGATGGGGGATGCAGAGAGAAAGTGGATATATATCCACTGCAAGGCCAGGACAGGGAGCCTGGAGGTGCCACTGTGCTCCCAGGAGTGGGCCTCTGTTGTCACCATGATAGAGATTCAGGGTAAGTGTCACCTCAGCCTAGGGAAGTGGCGCCTACCTACCATATGATGCCATCACCCTAAGCCTAGGGAGACAAGGACGCTGTGCTTCCTATAAGCCCAAGCCCAAATGGCCCAGGGTCCCCCTCTCCCATCCACTGCCATCCTTAGGAAGCACACCTTAAAATCCATCATGATGTCTTGAAGCTGGAACCTCCTGTCCAGGTCCAACTGCAGAGAGACAGGATTCACATCTGGAAGGACAAAAAGTAGAAACTTTAGACCAGGAAATTCTACCTTCCCAGCCCTGAAGAAGGCTCTGGACTCCACTAGCTCTCGGAAGTCAGAAACCTCGATCCTCCAATTCTCCTCTTGGAGAGGAATGGTACCAGCATGCTTTTACTTATATTTCCTACTCAAGATCCTATCTGTCCTTGGCCAAGTTTCCTTCCCATCATCTCTTGATGACCCTAACACACTAAGAGATTTCAACTTGTCTGTTCTACAAGCCCCATTCCTTCAACGAGCTCATTGTAACTAATGGGGTGAAATAAAGGCATTTCTCTCTTGCTCCTTTTACCCATTCCTTGACTTCCAGTAAATTCTTCTAGCTACAGCATTCAAAAGTTCTCAAATACAGAGGCGGTAGGTACTGCCTGTTAACCACACATGTCCCACCTCCATAAGAAATGCCTAGAACACCCCAAGGGTTCCCAGGAAACTTCCAGCCACGCCCACACTGTGGGAGCCTCCACCAGTTTATGCCCTTACAGGCGGCTGGCGCTTACCATTCTGGGACTGCCACCAGCGCATGGGGCCTGAGGATGAAACCACATTCTCCACTCGGTGGCCGTTGTAATTATGAGGCAACCTGGAGTCACACTTGCAACATTTCATCCGCCACTGAGGGACAGGGAGACAAGAAACCTTGTGAGTGGGGTCCAGGGAAGACTCTCCCTTACGTCCTGAGAGCCTAGAACATTCCCTCTGTGAAACCCTACCCCCCAGGGATCCACTGATTTCATTAATACCCTTGGAAGGATTAGCCTCTTAAAACAAGGCTATTGTCATCTTTGACTTTAATTCTTTTGTCTTCCTCCTAACACATAGCAAAGTGAATAGCAAATAGGTGTTACTGCTAGGAAAGAGATATGAGGTAGCAGCAAACTCTGGTACAGAACATTGCCTCAAAGAAAAACTTGGAAAGAGTACCAAGAGCAAAACGAAGAAAAGATGAGGGATTTGCATGAATGTAGCATCTTCTGTGTGCTAGGTACAGGCTGGAGAGTTTTAGATCTCATCTGACCTAATCCTGGAGGCCTGGAGAAAACTGGGTTTCTGAGCATGAGGGAGAGGGGACACAGCAAAAAAAGGACAAGGGAATTTGGAGTTCCAGTCCTAGCTCTGTTACCCCATCTTCTAGGCTCAGTTTTCTCCTGTGCAGGTAGAGTGGAGGTTAGAATACAGTCATTCAATCATTCAGCAAATATTTACTGAGTGTGTACTATGTGCTAGACCCCGCTCTGGGCCCTGGAGTTATACTAGTGAACAAAATGAAGACCCTGCCCTCAGAGAGCCAACATTCTAGTAACATTTGGATGATCTCAAAGTCCTTCCAGCACTGACATCTGAGACTTGAGGACCCTTCTCAGGTTTGGCATTCCCTACCCACAGGAGAGAATCTAAGGGTCCCCCACCAAGTGGAGCTTTGTAGGTAGGTGGTCCCAAGGCCAGGAATGTTGCAGCCTTGGGGCTCAGGGCAAGAGTTCTCACATGAAGATCGAGGCAGCCAAAAAGGAAACAGCCTCACTGGGGAGCTCCGCCCCAAATCACACCTTCCTCGGCCTGCCCAAGCCCTGGGGTGACACAAGTGACACAAGAACTGAACCCCATGGACTCCACAGCAGGTGGAGACCAGCAAGCAAAAGAATAGGGCCATAGAACATGACCCTTGTTCTTTAAGTTTATGTGTGTGTGCGTATGTGCGCATGTGTGCATGCACACGTACCCCCCCCACAGAGACAGCACAACCTTGTCCCAGCTCCCCCATGCAACACAAATAAACTCTGTTTTCTCTGAGTAACCAAGGCACCAAACCTTGTGCCCAGAGTAGAGAACACTATTCGGAAGGCTCCATATTCATCCACAAGTAGAAGCAAGGCTTGGACAAGAATCTCCTTCTGGGTTGGGACAACCGTATCTCCAAACACCCATGCTTCTGCTTTCCCCTAAGGCCTCTACTCACCAGAACCAGGGGAAAGCTCTGGTTTGTCCAAGGCCTTTCTGCTCCTGAACCTCTAGCCTGACCAGGAAAGGTGATAAGCCAATAAGGCTGATGTGATGTCTTAGAACGGGTAGTGTCCCCTGCACTAATTAACGTGACAGGTCAGTCCCAAAGGGATTGAGTTAATATGCTGAGCCTGTGCCTGGGGTTATGGGAACTCCTTGCCCAACACCCATCCTCCCTCCCCACGGCTGACAAAGCTTGGGACAGGGCAGAAGGAGAAGGGGAGCCAGGAGTCCTGGTTCCTGGAAACTCTACTTCCCACCCCACGTTCCAGTTCTCACCTGCATATGAGAGAATTGTCACCCATCCTGCTGCTCAGAGGTTTCTTCATCACGACCAAACGTGTTTTATTAAACAATAATTTTTGGGTGTTTAATGTTCAAATAATGGCTGGCACGCATGCTCTGTATGGAGCACTCAATGCCCTGTCCTTTCCTTGCCCAGCTACATTTTCCTTCAGGGTTCAGATCTCCACTTGAAGTGTTGGGCATTTGGCACAAAAACAGACACACAGACCAATGGAACAGAATGGAAACCCCAGAACTAGACCCACCAACGTACGGCCAACTCATCTTTGACAAAACAGGAAAGAACATCCAATGGAAAAAAGACAGCCTCTTTAACAAATGGTGCTGGGAGAACTGGACAGCAACATGCAGAAGGTTGAAACTAGACCACTTTCTCACACCATTCACAAAAATAAACTCAAAATGGATAAAGGACCTGAATGTGAGACAGGAAACCATCAAAACCTTAGAGGAGAAAGCAGGAAAAGACCTCTCTGACCTCAGCCGTAGCAATCTCTTACTCGACGCATCCCCAAAGGCAAGGGAATTAAAAGCAAAAGTGAATTACTGGGACCTTATGTAGATAAAAAGCTTCTGCACAGCAAAGGAAACAACCAACAAAACTAAAAGGCAACCAACGGAATGGGAAAAGATATTTGCAAATGACATATCGGACAAAGGGCTAGTATCCAAAATCTATAAAGAGCTCACCAAACTCCACACCCGAAAAACAAATAACCCAGTGAAGAAATGGGCAGAAAACATGAATAGACACTTCTCTAAAGAAGACATCCGGATGGCCAACAGGCACATAAAAAGATGCTCAACGTCGCTCCTTATCAGGGAAATACAAATCAAAACCACACTCAGGTATCACCTCACGCCAGTCAGAGTGGCCAAAATGAACAAATCAGGAGACTATAGATGCTGGAGAGGATGTGGAGAAACGGGAACCCTCTTGCACTGTTGGTGGGAATGCAAATTGGTGCAGCCGCTCTGGAAAGCAGTGTGGAGGTTCCTCAGAAAATTAAAAATAGACCTACCCTATGACCCAGCAATAGCACTGCTAGGAATTTACCCAAGGGATACAGGAGTACTGATGCATAGGGGCACTTGTACCCCAATGTTTATAGCAGCACTCTCAACAATAGCCAAATTTGGAAAGAGCCTAAATGTCCATCAACTGATGAATGGATAAAGAAATTGTGGTTTATATACACAATGGAATACTACATGGCAATGAGAAAAAATGAAATATGGCCTTTTGTAGCAACGTGGATGAACTGGAGAGTGTGATGCTAAGTGAAATAAGCCATACAGAGAAAGACAGATACCATATGGTTTCACTCTTATGTGGATCCTGAGAAACTTAACAGAAACCCATGGGGGAGGGGAAGGGAAAAAAAAAAAAAGAGGTTAGAGTGGGAGACAGCCAACGCCTAAGAGACTGTTAAAAACTGAGAACAAACTGAGGGTTGATGGGGGGTGGGAGGGAGGGGAGGGTGGGTGATGGGTATTGAGGAGGGCACCTTTTGGGATGAGCACTGGGTGTTGTATGGAAACCAATTTGACAATAAATTTCATATATTAAAAAAAATGAAATGTTGGGCATTTATTGTCTATTTATTTGCTTATATTGTTTGTTTACCCTCTGCCTCCTTCTGCTGAACATATATACTCCACGAGGGCTTCCTCTCCTGTATTCCCAGTGCTTAAAAAAGTGCCCAGCACATAGTAGGGCCTTAATACTTAATGAATAGCAAATACTCAATGACTGCTAACACTGTTATTATTACTAAACATTCCCTTACTGCAGTCATGGAGTTTAAAACGAGGGGTGGGGAAGAGAGGAGGTAATAGAACATCAACATTACGTGACAGAGAGCTTACCGTGGGCTAGGTACTGTACCCAGGTAATAAGGAGTATTTTTCCTATTTTACATTTGTGAAAGATGAGGCTCAAAAGGCTAGTGAGTTTTCTGCTGATAGCCAATGTCGGCACCAACACAACACCAGAGAGGGTCCCCTACCAACCCCCCCTCCTCTCCCTCTTTCCCTCTCCCTTCCTCCATCAATGTTGCCCTCTCACTTCTGCTAGGAAGCCAGGTGGGTCCACAGACATCACGGAAGCACAGTAAAGGGTGACAATCTCTGTCTCACTCAAAGGGCTTGGCCTCACCGTGTAGCTGACCATGGGGGAATGTAAGGTGGAGAAAGCACTTTGGGAAGAAAGCTGGTTTCTCAGGCTGACCCAGCTCAGTTAACCCAGAAACTGTAGATGTGTCAGTGGCTGAAATAAATACCTGAGCACTTAAAATAATCCTTTCTGGGCAAGAGAAGCCTCTTGCTGGAATCTGACTCTCCTCCAGAATCCTATTTTGGTCCCTGGCAGTGAGCATGCCCTTCTCCCCACTCTGCGCAGCCTCTCAGGGGCAAACTTTTCCACTCCCCATCCTCCGTCTACACTCAGCACATGTCCTGCAGAGAGACAAGGGCCAGCTGCCTTCCGGCCGCCTGTCACCAGAGCTCTCTCCTCAGCTCTGCTGGGACCTGATCCCAGCCTGTTCCCCGGCCAAGCGAGCACCAGAAACAAGGCTCTTTCTTTCCTCGGGCCTGGGGCACAGGGGCTAGAACAACTCAACCTGGAACTGAAAAATGACCTTCATGGTCCCAAAAGATGAAATATTATGTAACTATTAAAAAGATTGGTCACAGGAAGTTTTCAATGACATGGGGAAAATGCTTACCATATTTTGTTTTATGAAGAAAAACAGTTGGGAATAAATGTATATAGGTCATGATCATATATATATATACACACATATATATGATGTATACATATATCATATATATATCATATATATGTTTAAAGGAATATAATATAAATATAAATAAATATAATATAAAAGGAATATATATATATTTTAAAGGAATAGAAAGTGTTTGGAAGGACATATACCAACAGATCAGGTTGAACAGATGAAATTACTTCAGCCAATCTGACCTACAAAAATGGCAATGGCATGCAATTTAACCTAATATATCTGGGTAATAGGATAATAAGGAACTCTTTTCCTTATATGTTATTCTTTAATAATTTTAAACTTTAGTACCTTGGAGACACACACACACACACACACACACACACACACACACACACGCACACACTTTTATGCCCAGGAAAGTAGACATTATAAAACTAAACAAACTAAAAATCTCCAGGGTGTTCAGTATGGGCTTTTTACCCTGCCTCCTGGCCCAGTCTTTGGAGTCAGCTGGGGGTACCCAGTGCCTGCTCCACTTCCCTTCCACGTGTGCAGACACTGATGGAAGATCAGATACCCTCGTGGGCTTAAAACCTACGTGCTGCTTATCCTAGTAACATAGCTAAAGGAGGGATTTATTACAATCCTTAGAGACAGGCTAAGCCAACAGGCTTGGGCCAGGTATTTTAAGTAGCTCTGCTCGTCAACTAGCTAGCTGGCTGGAGACCTGAAATAGAGCAGCTTATGGCAGAAGCCCATGTGAAGACAAGTTGCTAACTTTCTCTTTTCCTCTGAATCTCAGTTTCCCTTTCTATCTATTCTTGCATGCTTATATGAGTACGTGTATAAACGTGTGTGTGTGATTATCAACGCGAGGTTCTTCCCCTCATGTGTGTCAGGCGCTTCCATCTCTCCCAGGGGTGGAAGGTCTCAGCTGCAGCAGCCTCCCTCTGGGGTCAACTAGTGAGCGTTTTCCTGGCTGCACGACCTCAGAGACGCGGCAGTATTATCAGTTCAGCCTGTCAGGCCTCCAGCCAGTTTGGCTCCTACTTACTCTCCATCTGGAAAGGTTGGGCCTCTTCCCTCATCCTAGAGCTTTCTAGAAGCTCAGCAGTCTGGGGGGAAGAGAAACCCTCCCAGAGAGCTAGGGGGAGAGCAAAGGTGAGAGCAAGAGCCAGCAGGAGCTGGCTGAATCACAGTGGAAATGGGTGGGAAAAGGAAGGTAAACGCAAATCAAAGCTCTGTGCCTTTGTAGAACACAGAGCTAACTCCAGGGGGAAATAGGAAAACAGCCTCTGGTTTTCATGGCCCAGTTCCCTGCCATGAGCAAGCCAGGGCTGCCTGTGTCTATCTAAGGAGATATCATCAGGGTCATGGCTGCCAGCCAGGGCCAAAAGAAAGGAAGCCGAGACCAAAAAAAAGAAAAGAAAAAAAAAATCCAGCTGCCTGCAAGAAAAGACATTCTCTCCACTTCAGCTTCCTCATTGGTAATATGCAGGGGTGGAATGAGATAATGAAGTTCCCTCTTGCTCTAACATGCTATTAGAATTCTTCCCTACTCCAGCTAATCTGCTCAGAAGTTTAAAAACACTCCAAACAAGAATGCAAAGGAAGGAAGAAAAAAAAAAAAAAAAGACACTGACCAGATGCTGTACTAGAGCAATACTCTTCTCAGCTAAGTGGGCAGAAGAAGGAGCCCTTAAGGTCATTGGTCAGCAAGGCCTCCATTAAACCCCACTGGGATCCAGAAGCCTCAGCCTTTCTACATTCGTGGATATTGCCAGTAAAGGTCAAAAGTTGGGTTCCACTATGGTGCTGAGTGGGAGGAAAGCCCAGTTCTATAAGGCACTTTCAACTTCATCTTCTCTCATCATGAAATAACATCTTCACCAAAGCCTTAAGCACTGCCCTTATCACCATCCAAAGTAAGTTCAGTAGGCTGACTTTCTGAAGCTGATTAAAGATGATGTGCACCACACACCCAGAAATTACACTGCACCAGGCTCTCTCCTGAGCACTGTGCATACATTATCTCCTTCCATCCTTCCAAAATCTCTGAGGTAGGTATTTTACATTAAATGATGGGTATACTCATTTGACAGATAAGAAAGCAAGTCTTAGAGAGTTAAGAAATGTGTCCAAGTTCATAAAGCTAGGAAGAGATGAAGCAGGGATTTCTGTCCCAAAGTATCTGCCTTTAAATTTTCTATTCCTGTTCTGATCCAAGGGACACAGTGGTGACTTGGCAGCCACTGGCAGGGACCAGAGTTGGTTGTCAGGATGCTCCCTCCCTTCTTCCCTGGAAAGGACAGCCTCAGCTCCAGCCTGGACCTTTACAGAAACAGAGATATTTCCCTAAACCTGAGTGCAGGGAATCCTTTGCCTGTCTGGACCTCTGTGGGCTCTGCCAGTAACAATGGTTCCTATAGCCTCCAAAGACAAAGAAGTAAAGTAGGTCTGCAAAATGTTGCCTAGAGACTTCTAGAGACCTGAACCCCAAAAGCAATTGAGTGAGAGACCAGGCCAGCAAAGTTTGAGGCCACCTGGTTGGTCCAGGCCTTCCCATCACATCTTTCCCTCCTCTTCTGTACTTTTAGCCTACAAGCTGTGCTTCCCAGCCCATAACAACCAGGCACCCAGAATCTCACATTCCGCCAACCCGGGTTTTTCTTCCTTCTGTTAGCAACATTATCCCCCAGTGTCCCTATCCATTTCCTTCTAGCCCTCAAAACTTACCCATCCTGGGTTTCACTTTCTTGGAACCCTTTTCAAAAGCCACAGCTCATTTTCTGACAAGCAAACCCTTGTTGAAATATAAATGGTTGATGATATGGTGCCTTTCCCAAGAGCGTTTGTATTTTAAACAAGGAATTCAACAATGCTTCATCCAAAAGAGTGAATCCCCAATGGCAGGAGCTTTGGAAGTTTCAGAATGTCTGAGAGCTTCTGGGAAGCGGGAAGGCAGACATTTTGGTTAGAGACAGTCTCAAAGTCTTCTGTGGGCACAGGATAAGGATCTCAGGATATATATGAACATATCCTCTGTCTACACATTAGCCATGCCAAAGGTTAAAAAAACAGACAATTGTCAAAGAAAGTCAGTGTTTGTTGGGGTTTGTGCACGTAGGTGTGGGTGCACTTACATGCATGTGTGCAAGTGTGTGCCTGTATGTGTGTGTGTGTTGGGGAGGAGGGGATGTGAACTGGCTACTGCTCTTCAGCTTGTTTCCAAGAGATCAAAATGACAGCTATTTCGTTTACACAGCTAATTAACCTGAGGTGTGCATTATGTAAAACTGTTATTAAGGCAGCTGAGTAATTAAGTTTTCCCCAGAAAGGGAGGGAGTGGGAGATAAATAAGCATTTAGGGGAGCAGACACAACATTGGAGGAGACATTGTCAGAAGCAGAAATCAGGGCTGGGAAGCTTCCAGGCAAAACCCACTGGTTTCTGGGGAGCCTGCACCAGCCCAGAGATGATCACATGGCATGGCTCAGCCCCTGCCAGTACTTGCCTGAGAGAGACCGTGAGGAACCTAAAGGGTCACACACAGCCCAGCCATCTCTGAGAAGCAGGCAGAGATGCTAAAGCTAAGCAAACATGAAGGCCAACTAACCCAACTCCTTTATCTCGCAAATGGAGAAGTGGTGGTCTAGAGGGAACCCATGGGCTAGTAAGGTTCCATCCCTAATCTAAGTGTCACAGCCCAGATCAGAACCAGAGAGTCCTCACTACCGGTCAGGGTGACTTCATTGACCATAATTGTCTCCAGAGTCTCCAACAGTCCACTGCAAATCAGATTGGCAGCAGCCACTTGGAAGCAGAGTGGGCTGGCCCAAGGATGGGTTGATTTCCATAAGTATGTGAGTGTGTGTCCTAATCAGGGAAGAAATGCTCAGGAGTATGATTCACAGATGAGGCAGCCTTTGCACGCAGACACAGGTGCCAGTAGGCAGGTGTGTAAGGGAAGAGGGGATGGAACATTTAGCATCTTGCAGACACTAGCCATGGTCACTTTGCTCATTCCTTTGTACAGTCCTCACAACAACTCATTGGAGTGGGTGCTGTCATTACTCTCATTTTTCCAATGAGGAACTGACGCTCAGGGAGAGCACAGAAGCAAAGAAGGATAAGGGGGCAACACAGATGTTCTTGGAGCTTTAGGGAACAGTGAGTTTATCCAGAGGTTAGCTAGGAGCTAGAGGAAGGAGAGCGAGGAAACAGGGCCATCCTGGTAAAGAACAGCCTGGGCCCAAGCTTAGATAGTTAAAGGTCAGGACCAGAGGGGCAAAGTTGGGGGTGGGGTGCCATAAGGCCAAGCTGACCAAGTCCTATGTCCATTGCAAGGGATGCAATATGGACCCCAAAATCTCAGAAGCAAGCTCTTGAGGCTGATGGGGTTTAGCTACTGAAACCAAATCAGGGAGAGGAGGTAGGATGCCAACAGGCAAAGACTGGCACACAAAAAAGGAGCTACACTCTGAGACCAGGAGCTGGGAGAGACAATTTTGGAACTGGAAGGAGTCCCCACTGCTCCTGCAATTCCCATTCCACTGAGTCCCTCTGGGGTGGACAGCAGGGGAATGAGCAGTGCAGAATGTCCAAGAGTCATAAATCTCCAATGAGAGCTTGCATTCGTGCCACATCAGTGGGCAGGCAGCAGGTGCTGGGTAAGGCTGTAATTGGCTCAGGGCTAGCCATGTCACAGAAATAGAACAGAGGCACTAACCAGAAGCTTCGACTTAAGGCAGGTGTGTATATCAGGGCAGGAGCTGGTAGAAAGGGGTGAGGGGGAGAAGGGGGAGGGGAGGGCACTAGCAGTGAGGTTCTGCATCATGTCTCATCTCCAGCCAGGGCTGGCCAGGACACCCCCCATCTCTAAGTACTGAGAAAACTCGACACCTGTGTGTTTCCATCAGAAATTTGGGGTCCCAGCACACACCCAGACCCTCCCAATAGCTCACAGAGATAACAAGTGTCACCACATGAAGTATCATGAAAATAGATTGAGATAGTTTATATAAACCTCTTACTATGATGTCTGGGACACATAATATGTGCCTAATAAATTATAGCTGCTATACATACCATTTGATAACAGAATAAATTAAACTTAAAAACTGGAATTGGAACTCAGCAGAGTTAAAACACTGATTCCTAATTGTCATCACACAGCCACCACAGCACCCAGTGTGTTTCTTTAGTGTATGTCTTCATGGCTGCCACCCAACAGCCTCTAGGAGGTGAGACAGGTAAGAGAGAGGATGAGAAATGACATAAGGGAGGAGTGGAAGGTAGGGGGAGAGAAGCTGGTTTTCGACAGTCAGCTCATTTCCAGAGAAAGTTGGGGCCAGGAGCAAACCTGCAGACACTCTCATCTAACACTCACTCATGGAAGAGGAAGGAAGTCTTGGAGAGGGGTAATATCTTGCCACAAGTTAGTGGCAGACCTGGGACTACACATTGCATTCAAGATGCCCTATCCTCTACTCTTGAAAAGAGGTTGCATGGCTTTATTCCCCCTTATAGAAAAGGAGAAAAAAAAGCCAATCCTTCTCAACTTTCACAGCGGCAAAATAGCTGATATTTATCCATCCCCAGGGTTGCAAAAGTCTAGACTTCTCTTTTGCAAGCACCACTTTGCTCTCAGGGGGCTATTTAAGAGCAGGGAAGGGAGTTGGCACCCTGGGCATCTGAGAGAGGCAGAGGGCCGGCCAAGGTGAAGCCAAAAGCCCAAGGCTTTGGGGACAGAGGCTGTCCAGACAGGGCTGGGGTTGAGGGGACATGCCAGGACAGGGGCTCTGACTTCTCCTTGCTTCTCCTTCCAGAAGGCAGGCCAGCCTGAGGAAGGAGGTCAGCAGAAGTCTCCCTGAAATTTTTAGACATACCCTAGTAGCATGATATTTTGAGGGTGTGTAGGAAGGGGGTGGCTAAAACCATTCTGTTGCCTAGAAAGCTCAATATTTCCAGGTCCCCTGATGGGTGTGGAGTAATCTGGGCCCACAGGGAGTACTTGTCTTATGCTGGCCATCTTACCCAACACTGTCAAACAGGGTTTCCTATATCCAACTGGGTGAGCAGCAGAAACCACAGCCATCTCTGTTCAGTGCCTCCAAAGCCACTACCCAGTACCATCTGTCATTAAAAGTAGCCAAGAGAACACTGGTGACAAGAAGGCCAGGGAGGCCCAGAGGCGGTATCAGATGCCACCTCCATCATCCCAAGGACAAGGACTGTCTGGAAAGAGGACACCACAGGCTCTCTGTGAACCCAAGTCTCTTTCATGGCAATCAATCTCTCTTACTCCCCTTCTGTCTGTTTCTCTCTCTCTTTTTCTGAAAAGACTAGAGATTCGAGGAAAACCACTTCCTCACCCACTCCTTTGTCCAAATCTTTGTCTTTGGGGCAGAAAGATGGCCAAATGAGACCTGCAGCTGGGAAACAAGAAAATGCTAAGTGATTTCAACCTTGGTAAACATAAGGCACCAAGAATGATCCCCACCTTATTAAAGAGAAAAGAAAAGACGAGCGCCTGGGTGGCTCAGTCGGTTAAGCGTCCAACTTCGGCTCAGGTCATGATCTCACAGTTCGTGGGTTCGAGCCCTGCGTCAGGCTCTGTGCTGACAGCTCAGAGCCTAGAGCCTGCTTCAGATTTGGTGTCTCCCTCTCTGTCTGCCCCTCCCCTACTCGCATTCCGTCTCTGTCTCAAAAAATAAACATTAAAAAAAAAGTTTAAAAAAGAAAAGAAAGCCAAAGTTCCTACAACAAAGGTCCACAGGCATGTAGAAGAAAAAAAAAAACACAAAAGCTCTCTTAAAAACTCAGTTTCCTAATCAGGTAATGTCAATTGACAGGTCCTAGTGTTTGAGTTTCTGGATTTGTTCAGCTTGTGTTCTGACTTATCAGCTGAGCTGCCAAACCTCCTTTCTGGCCTCATCACTTCTTGGTCTATCCTGCTGATTTATGTTCTCCAACAGCAGTTGGGATGTTTCCCACTTTGCCTGAGTGGACCAACGAGGCTGAGAGGTAAGCTGGCTCTTCATACATGATAGTTGCAAAACACAGAAGGTAAACTCCAGCTTATAATCATACATTGTCCTGCTAGCTCTGTCCACTCATATCCCAACACTGGCCAAAGAGATGGTGGCAAACGAGTAACCATGGCACAACTTAGCTCATCCCACAGCAAGAACACAACCCAGTGCACACATCCCCCCACCTATGCTCCATCAGCCTTGACTTCATCTACCACAGACATGTTAAACTCTACATACTAAAGGATCAATACTCATCCCATTGTCTGTTCTCAAGACTTGAAAACCTGTCCTGCCCATGCCCAAGGACTAGGGAGAGATTTCAGTTTTATAAGCAGAAGAAGAAAAGAGCCATCACGCTAATTCTGAGTACATTTTCTCTTGCCCAATGAAGGAGAAAATTCTGTCAAGGCAGTGATCTGGCCTTATATGTTTCTTGCATTCTCCACAGTGCATGAAGCTGGGGCTATACCAAGTACATTCCAGGCATTCTGTGAACAAATGGCAGACTCACACACAGCCCAATCTTGCCTTTTCCAGCCCTGGAGGCCATGGTGGTAGGGCCTACCTCGCCATACTGGGTGCAGTAGGTCTCAGGCTTGGTCAGTCCACAGGTGGATGAAGCATGGAGAAACCGGGTCCTCCCAATGAGCAGGTCCCCAACGGGTGGATAGCAGGCCCCACGGGAGCAGGCTTGCTGGGCACACAGGAAACTGGGCAAGACTGAAATCACAAGGGTGCTAAGATACAGCCTAGAGAGAGGAGGGTCCACCAGGCCACCCAGTATCCCCCAGGGAAGCATAAATCAGCTAGACTAGCATGCTCCCACTTGGTGGTGGTGGTGAGGATTGCAATCCTGATGCTGCTAGGTAAACAAAACAAAACAAAACAAAACAAAACAAAACAAAACAAAACCCTGATTTCATGTTCCATAACCCATAACTTAAAAAGGAAAGGAGGGGAAACAC
This sequence comes from Felis catus, assembly GCF_018350175.1. Lineage (NCBI taxonomy): Eukaryota > Metazoa > Chordata > Mammalia > Carnivora > Felidae > Felis > Felis catus. Next base: position 33,211,467 of record NC_058384.1, on the reverse strand, counting down.
TGGCAACCAAAAACCCTGGATGATCCTGAAATGTGGCATCCATACGTGGCTTTTAGAGTCAAGTTGCAGGCACATGCTCAGCCACCAGGACATACTCCTCAATCTCTTCACTTGCAGCCTGGCCTCTGTCAGCAACCAGAGCAGGGCTGGCTGCTGGCCATTTGTGCAACACCAGGAGATGCCTGCATTCTTTCTACTCCTTTATCTGCAAAGTTGACCCAGCCGTACTTAGTGAGTGCCCAGTTACAGACCACTGTAAAATCAAGCCATGATGGCTCTGGAACCAGCCAGAGTGAAAGGCTAGGAAATTAGCTGTGCAGGGCACTTGGGAAACCATGAGCCACCCTCAGGTAGAAATAAGAAGACACTTAGGAACCTCTCATCTTCTCTAAAGGCCCAAATGAGCAGGGAAACCTTATGGGTGCCCCAGTAGACAAGTGCTCCAAGCTCAAGGACTACAGGGTGACAGATGATGTTCGTACTTTGGTAAGCTATCCTCTTACCCATGGCTGTCACCTCCCTGCTATATAACAGGGCTTGGAAAGACGGGAATGGATACTTACCAAAACCCAGGAGTAGGAGTGGCCTCATTTTCAGCCAATAGGGGAATCCCCACAGAGGACCTCACCTGGGACAGAACAAAGCAGCTTGGATTTAAAAAATCCATAAAACCTCTGGGGCATACTAGCCCCCTTTACCTAGGGTCTTGACCTAGGATACTTCCGAGCAGCAGGTACATTTGTAGCCAAAAGCTTGGAAAACGTCAGAGCCCTGAACCCAAGTCTGAGCTGGCGTGTGTCTCACAGCATAACCTGGGAAAATGCCATCACCTTACAGACTTCGTCTTCCCCCCTGAGATGGAAGGGAAAGAGGCTTGGCCCTACCCTGCCCACACAATCGTGGGGAGCAGAAAAGGGCTGGGCCCTTTGCAGAAGAGGAGCTATAGAGGCCTTGTTACTACTCCAAGAAACAGAGTTGGCCTTTCTCAGGGCTTGGCCCAACATCCAGGCCCAAAGGTGAGTGGGTCAAAGTGACTGAGGGCCTGGAAGCGAGCTCTCTCTGCCACTGCCATGGTCTCCAGTACCACCCAGGCCACCCTAAGGGTGAGACTGTGGTGGCCACAATTCTGGGCTAAGCAGGTAGCTGGGATGTGATGGGAAGAAAGGGGAGCCTGGCAGAATTTAAAAAGTGAATGACGATTTCATCTGAACTGAAAGCAACTCAAAATGTCTCCCATTTTGGCCCGGGCTGTGCAGGAGGGAGTCCCCAGAATGGGGATTCTGGAGGCTGAGGCTGGATACTCAAAGGGTCCCTCCGGGGGACAGGCAGGCCTACTGTGCTGAGGCAAGCCCCACCCCAGCTCAGGCAGTGCCCAACTCTGTCTTCGTTTGGATGTGTGCCCTGCTCCAGTGACAGCCACAAACTCCCTTGGCTGGGGTGGAAGAATGAGGCGGGGGGTGGGGGTATGTGCAGGACAAGGCATGGCCACAGAGGAACCTGGGGACGCTCCTGGCATTTTTAAATTATACATCCTAATTCATCAAAATTGTTTTCCAATCCCTCCCAGAAGATTCAGGGGCCCCAGGAGGAGATGGGTGGCCTGACGTTGCGCAGCTAATCATGGCCTAAGAGGAGACTCGTTTTTTGGTTTTTCATCCAGTGCTATCTCTGTGCTTCCACTCCCGGGCTAGAATCTTCCAAGACTAGGCATCTGAGTGGCCCTTGGAAGAGCTCTAGCTGGGCCAGCCCACACTTTCTACTACTCTTTGTGCTCAACCCCGATCTGAAGCTGCTTTTTTATGTCACGGAGACTCTTATCAGATGTGAAAATGCAGCCCAAACAATGGCAGACATTTAACCTAGCCTTTGGAGGTGAGCTTGCTTGCTTGGGTGAGCTCCCAGGAAGAACTGAATCAGGCCCTGTAGCCAGGCCCCAGACACCCAGAGATACAGACAGCCCTTCCCCCCTGCGTCTGGCCCTCACCGGGCAGGTGAAGGCAGGTGAAGACAGGTAACATACCTTGCTCCGTGCTGCTTGCTCTTCTTTCTCCAGATGGCCTCTGAGAGCACCCCTTGAATGTGGGGGCTCCTCTCCTGGCTCCCAGTTTTTAAAGAACGGCCTCACCTCTGGAGACTCCCTGGCTGGGCGTAGCCCGCTGCAGGGCGGGCCTCAGGAATCTGGCGGCTGGCACGCCCATCTGCCGTCACAGCACCCCCACCCCCCCAGGACAGGACTGGGCAAGTGGGTCGGTCTCAGAGGCCTCACAGCGAGCTCATCAGTCCCTGGCTGCCCATGGGTGTCCTGGGTGGGGGGTGGTTGAAGGGAGCCACTGCAAACAGAAAGCACCAGGCAAATGTCAGTGACTCCAGGGGGGCAGGGAACGGCACTCACATTGTGATAGACACCACACTTGGCACTTTCCCAAGGCCTATAGGGGTCAGCTTCCTCTTGTGTCCTGGACCACCTTGGACAGAAGACCAAGCAGAGGACACAAAGGTCAGGGCTGTTATATAGGGTATTATTGCCCAGACCTGTCACTGGGCTACAAGGGGAGGAGAACTAAACATCCAGGACCCTGGAAAGCACCAGACCCCTCCCAAGGAGGGGGGAGGGGAAGTGGAAAAACCCTACTTCGTGGGGAATTTGCAGACCCTTTAGGTTCATCAGGAAGGGGTCAAAGCCCAAGGAAAGCTTAAGGGGAATAAACAGGAATAAACTCTAAATGCCTACCCTCCGGCTCCCTCTGCAGGTTGGCAGGGAGCCCCAGGACAGGTAACTACCTGTGAGTCACTGCCCCCAGCTCAGTAAGGGCTGGTCTCGGGGCCCCACCCTTCCAGGGCAGGAATGCCAGCCTGCAGGGCCAGAAAACAGACCTGACCACAAGTGGTGGAAGAAAAGGTTAACCACAACTAGACCCACTTCCCCTGTCTGCCCCCTCCCCCCACTAGGCCTGAGAGCACAGCTTCTTTTGTGGGATTCTGGGTGCACCCTTGCCTTAGGGCCCCTGGGCTGAGGGCCACTGTAAATGGCAGTAACAGACCTAAATGGAAAGGCTGGTCTCAGAGGACACTCATCCCCCAGGTTAGGGTCAGAGAGGGCTTTTAGAGAGATCTGGAAGGTCACCCAGCCCATATCTTGGCACTGTTGAACTGGCATTGTCTTGGAACACCACTCGCTGCCTCAAAGTTTCTATTTAAAGGAGACTCTTAACTATCCAGTCCAGTCTGTCAGTGTCTCCTAAGCAAGAAGTTCTCTACAGTTTGAGGGGTAAGTCCAAGAAATTGGTTAGAGAACCTTAAGGGGAAAATGTAGAATTTTGTGGATTAAACCGGGCGTTTCTAATCTTAGGTTCTAATTTAGTCCAGTAAGCTTAGGTGGGCATGGGAAGTACTATAATTAGCAAATGGGCAATAAGTTATTTACACACATAACAAACACTCCAATAAATGTTAGTGTCTTGACCCCTATAAGAATTCCAGTGAAATCTGGTTTAACTCAACAAGCCAGAGTCAGTACGAACAGCTGCCCTACATGGGCCAGCCTCTGCAACAAGAACACAGAGAGAGCCCCATCACATCCTCCAGAGAAAGGTCACTGCTGACACCCACCCCACCTCCTGGGGCTTAGAGTCCACCCGCCTGGTCTGTGTCTCCCCACTTCTCCAGCTCCCTGAACTCTAAGCTTCCAGGAAGTCTTCACCCTCCTGGAACTGCCCCATCCCTTGCCCACCACCAGGAAAGAGGATGTGACAAAGAACTCATTAATAGTTAACCAGCAGAAGGAGCCGGTGTGGCAATCCCAGACTGTCAGACGAGGTGGGGCAGGTGTGTGGTGGGCCGCACATTGAGTGGCTGGGGCCCTTCAAATCCCCCTCCTTCTCCTCCCTTATGAGGCCAGGAGCCCGGGTAAATAAGCCGTTAGTGTTTCAGACTTCACAGGCTGGGGCAGGCCCCAGGAGTGGTTTCGCTTTACAGAGGGAAATGGCAATTGCTCCGTTTGGGCACCCCCCACACTCTGGGCCAAATCCAGGACGGTGTTTCTGCAGACCCCCAGGGTAGGCTTGTCAGCCTCACTCCTCAGGGATACTGAGCACTCTCCAAAGGGGATCTAGAACCCTCAGGATGGCAGGGCCCCAGGCACAGGCTTTGAACTTCAGAACCCAATTTGTTTAGAGACAAGAAGCCTAAAATAGAGCCAGAGGCTGGGTTAGGACCTGGCCAGGGTTAAAGGGCAGGTGGGGGCATCACTACAATGCCCCAGCCTCCCTTCTGTGTACTCTTCCCTCTCTAACTGCTTCCCATCATCTCGTTCTGGAGCCCTCAGCACCACCACCCTCCCACCAACACCCCCCACACCCCCCTCCCACCAGCCCTGGCTCATTAGAACTTGAGCTTAGGGAAATGGCTACTCAAGTTATCCTTGACTCCGGTGTCTCTTGCACCCACATCATCCTATCAGGAAATACTGTTAGCTCCCCTTCCAAAGGCAAACAGAACCAATCACGTCCACCCTCTTGGCCTGAGCCTCTCTTCCTCAGACTTCTGCAAATCCTCGAACTTTCCTCTTCTTCCTCCTAACTGGTCTTCAGTAGACCCTCTTCTGTTCAGAACCCTGCACTAGCTCCCCATTATGGTCAGGGTCAAAGCCAAAGCCCCTAGAGACATCTGCGAGGCCCTACGTGATCCAAACACCACCATGATTCCTCTGTCTCTACTGATACTGCCCCTCACTCCTTTCACCCTAGGGGCATGGCCTCCTAACTGTGCCTCCAAACCACCAGGCTGCTTCCCTCCTAGGACTCTGCTGCCTTGCCTGGGTACTTCCTCCCCGTGGAACACTGTCCCCTGGGTGTCTACAAGGCTAACTGGCCTACCTCTTTCAAGTCTTTGTTCAAATGTTACTTTCTCAATGACTCTGACCACCCTATTTAAAATGACAAGCAATTTCCCTGCCCAATCCCTGTCCCCAGCCCCCAGCACTCCCAACCCCACCTATCCTACATTATTGGTGGGCTGGGTCTTTCTGGTTGTGGTGTGCAACACTTACCAGCTTTCTACCAACTATATAGCTTACCTATTAATCACGTTTATTTTCTGACTCCTTCCACCAGACTGACATGTTCAAGAAGGCAGAGATTTTTGTCCCTTTTGTTCACTACTGTTTTCCAAGTGCCTTGAAATAGTGCTTGGCACCTAGCAAGGGCTCACTCTTTGTGTAACGAACAGGTTCACACCGAAGTGTAAATAAGGGATATAGTTTAAGGAGTCCCCATGCACTGTGGGTGTATTTGCGTTCTCAGAGGGGACAGTCTGGGCCTCTAGTCACCGGAATGGACGGCTTATAGTGGAAATTCCTGTGGCAGTCAACTGCAGAGAGGGGGGTCTTTCTGGAGGCACCTACCCCCAGATTACATAAATGTCACCATGTTGATGTAGGCAGCATCCTGTGTGCTTATCAGTCATTCCTGGCAATGTCTCTGACAGGGTGTGGGGGTGGCATTAGAATCTCCAGTCTCCATTATCCATCTGTCAGGCTCAACCCATCCAAATTGTCAGGGAGATCAGCCAAGATCTGATCCATGAGAGATCAAGGGATAGGGAGCAAGGAGAGGGAAGGAGAGAAGAAAGGAGAGGAGTTTAAGGTGGATAAGAGAGCCTGGTGCAGGCTGTGGATGCCGGATCACAGGTGTCGGTAGGAAGAGGCCCCAGGTGACTAAGGCCCAGGCACCACCTGAATATGGTGAGTCATGGCTGAGTCTTCGTCTGTGGGACAGGGTAGGCTCCAGGAACAGCCCTGGGGATTCGCCACGTGACTCAAGCTGGCGTGGCCCTTCACACCTGCACCATAGCTCAGTGGCCCAGACATTGGTCACTCTTCCGTGCGCCTCCCCCAAAACCAGAGAGAGACAGTTTATTATGTTACTGAGCACAGGCAAAAACCCAGCCTCAGACAGAGGCCAGCAGAACAGGGGCCTGGGATGCCTGTCAGGGGCTGACTCTATTTCGTGCCCTTCTCTCTCCCCTACCCTCACCTCCTCAGCCTGAATGTCTGCCCAAAGGACAATGGCACACATTAGCTTGGGCCTGAGGTCCAGGAGAAATCAGGCAGTCAACTTAAAATAACTACAGCTAACATTTTACCAAGTGCTCAGGAAGCGCTGTTCTACACCCTTTTTATGTATTAACTCATTTAACACTCACTACATCTCTGTAGAGGATGGCACTTATCCTTCCTATGCAGATGAAGAAAATGAGGCATACTTTCAGGAACTTGGTTCCAGCGGAGGACTGGTGTTAGCTGGGGGCTCCTGGGGAGGCAATGATGCTGTAGGAACATCCAGAACAGACACCATTAAGTTCCTTCCTGTTTGTTTTCCACGCTGACATGCTCTCTTGTGTGGGTAGAGATGAGGAAGGGGCTGGCATCCAAATTCCCCATCTCAGAGGCTCAGGCACATACTGGTAGGGTTTCCCCACCATGCTGACAGGGAGCTGTTCTGACCGAGGACGTGAGTACCCTATAAGGAATGGAAAGAGAGAGAAAGTAGCCGGAAACACATCACAGTGACCTAAACACAGTGTATGTGACAGGATGACACAACTTCTGCCTCGCCACAGGAAGGGGGAATCCCCTCCCCTGAGGTCAGGCTCCTGGGTCACCTCAGCTCCTTCTATCTCCCTGGGTACACCCCCAAATGCTCCACCCTTCCCTCCTGAGGGGTACAGCTCAGTGTAGCCTGCAGCTTGCTAGAGTAGAAAGCTGGCCTATGCCTGGCCCATTGTTGGCTGGCTTCCCAGAGAAGAGGGAAGAATATGTTGGCATTTCTACCACCTGTACTGTGGGTTCCTGACCTTCCTCTAGCAGACAAGCCAGCTCATGACCAAGCATTCTCCACCCCAACCGCCTCTACCTCTGCTGTCCAGTCACTGTCCTCAGGGTATTAGGTTTTCGAGATCTACACCCAACCTCTGTGACCTTTGGCCACAGAGATGCCATGTGGAGCTCCCCATGTGGCCATGGCCCAGCCGGAGAGGAGAGAGACAGATGCCTGAAGGGGGCAACGTGCAGCCACGCGGCAGGTCAGCAGCATTTGGGGAAGACACGGAGGGGGACTGTGGGCATTTGCCTCAGGAGATCTGCTCCCCGAGCTAGCAGAGGGCTGCCAAACAGGACTTCAAACTTCTAAATACAATCCCAGAAAGGGCCAGTAGGCCGACAAACTGAACATCCAAATGTTCAAACTGGCGTTTGTTGCCGGAGTATGGGGAAGTGAGCACTTCGAGGTTTGAGGGGGGAGGGGGGCATCGGTGTATCTGGCTTCACATCTGGAATTAGCCCCAACTAAAGGCTTTTAATCAGCACCTCCTTGCAGTGCTTGTGGCCGCATAGGGTCCACGTATGGACTGGAGCATCCCGGAAATCCTGGTCCTAGCTCCAGCTCTGTTACTCAACTAAAGTGTAAACTAGGGCAAGCCCCTCGCTGGGTCTCATTTTCATCATTTGAGAATACAGGTGTTGGATTTTACTTGTTCTCAATCCAGGCTGTCCCTCAGAACTACTTGCAAGACTTAGAAAATCACAGACTTAAGCCAGGCACCACCCCCAAATTTAATTGGCTTGCAGAGTGGCTGGGGCATTCAATGTTTCTGAATCTCCCCTAAAGCCCTCTCCAGCTCCAGAATGTTCTGCTCTCAGGGTGGACAGCAGTTAAAGCCCGGACCTCAAGGTGAGCGAGGTGAAGGTGAAGGTCTTGACTCTGCACCCCCAGCTGTGTGCTTTTGCACAACCAAAACGGCTTGCCTACAATGGGAATATCAGCCATCTGCCTCGTGGATCCTTATAAAGTTTAAAGGAAACAATGCAAACTTGTGGCCTGGCTAGGTGCGTCCTCTATAAAAGATGTCTGTGCTCACGTGCACATCACATGCAGGCGTCAAGGCCTATGATAAGCAGAATCTGCAGTTGTTCTTATCAAAATGCAAATATCAATCCCATCCAGATATTTCATAGCTCACTTACCGGGCAGCAGGCCATCCACGGAAGCCCCAGGGCCCAACCCGAAAATCTGTGCTTTGTGCATTCCACTCTGTTCCTTAGGGGCTGCAAAGTCCTCAGAAGCCATGACTTGGACCAGAAGGGATGAGGGGACACTCTGGGGGCCAACGAGCTAAGCTCCCGAGAGCAGGGCGATGCTCCCAGCATTCCTGCACAGGGAAGGACAGAGGGTAGAGGGCAGGGAGTGTTTACAAACAGAGGATAGAGGGCAGAGGAACAAGTGTAAGGATAAACAGACTTACTGTTTTATGGCCATCAAGATTTAGCAAAACCAGAGTCCAACACCTGATAAAGATAGGAGTCAAAGCTGGTCTGGGCAGATGTTTTGTTCTTAACTCAGGGCAGCTGCCTAGCAAATCTGAGGGCGATAGATAAAAGGCACTTTCTTTTCCTGGGGCCTTTGTTTTACACAGATCAAAGCCTGGGCAATATCCCAGCAGAGAAGGGTGATGAGTCTTTATCCAATCTCATTCCTTCCCCTGAAAATGTGAGTCAAAACTGACTCCCTTCTGATCTAAAATACTGATAAGAGATTTAATACTGATAAAGAGGGAAAAGTTGATGGGATACTGTTAAGTGGGGCGGGGGGTGGAGAATTAGAAAATAAACGTACATAAAATCTACTTAACTCGAAAGAAAACTAATATTCAGAGAGAAGACACAGAGGAAATAGCCATGTTAATATTTCCTGTCTCTTTCTTTCTTTAAAAAAATTTTTAATGTTTATTTTTGAGAGAGAGTCACAGAGTGCAAATGGAGAAGGAGCAGAGAGAGAGGGAGACAAGAATCTGAAGTAGTCTCCAGGCTCCAAGGTGTCAGCACAGAGCCTGACACAGGGCTCAAACTCACGAACCGTGAGATCATGACCGGAGCCAAAGTCGAACGCTTAACTGGGGCCACACAGGTGCCTTTCTTCCTTCCTTCCTTTCTTTCTTTCAGAGAGAACGAGTGTGAGCGAGGGAGGAACCAGCAGGGGAGGGGCAGAGAGAGAGGGAGAGAGAGAACCCCAAGCGGACTCCACACCTAGTGCAGAGCCAGACACGGGGTTCAGTCTCACAACTGTGAGATAACAACCTGAGCAGAAATCAAGATTGGGATGCTTAACCAACCGAGCCACCCAGGCTCCCCTTCCTGTCTGTTTCTATTTCTCTGCATGCCTTCGTCTTCCATAATGAGCATATTTTATTAGAATAATCAGTAAACATAAAGTAAAAAGCGTCAGGGTGAAGACAGTAATTTTTGTTCATCTACAAACTATTAATCCATCTCTCTTTGCTCCCTCCTCTGCCCTGAACCACTATACCCAGGGACCGCGCAGGAGTTCACTACAAATTTTCTAAATCATTGTAGATTTTGTAAGATATGGCTTCCCTTTCTTAATAAAGATTGCTTCTTGGGGCTGTTAGAGTTCTTATGTCAAGAAAGCCCTTAGCATAGTTCCTCAATAAATGTATGTGCTAATAAACGTGTAAGGAAGAACAGACAAAAAGAGAGGGAGGGCAGCAAATGTAACAAGTAACTACCAGCACCTTATCTTCCTGCTTGTATGGGCAAATCAAAAGAAAGAAAGGGCAAATCAAAAGAAAGAAAGAGTCAGTTCTGGTTTATCTATATTTTGAGGGGAAAGAGGAAGTGAGGATAACTAAAATTCCCACCCTCACCCAACTTTGCCTTTCCCATGCAATTCTCCCAGAATAACATACCTAATTCTGAACTTCCCCACTGCTCACTCGGAAATTTGCATACCCAGCAGCTCCCAGTGCTCAAGTATAATCACACATTTGGATTCCTAACTGTGATGTTGCATCTCTCGATCTGATGTGTGTGCACTGTCCCCAACGATCCTTGTAGCTAGCACTGCCAGATAAAATACAGAGGTCCCAGTTAAATTTGTATCTTAGATAAACAAGGGACACGTTGTCAGTATAAGTAGAACCCCAAAGATTGCATGAGGCATACTTATACTAAAACAGGATCCATTATTTATCTGAAATTCTAATTTTACTGGGCTTCTCATATTTTTATTTGCTGAATCTGGCAAACTTACTTGTAGTAGATGGTTCACTCATGGCTTCCAGACTTTTCCTAACCTGCACACCTTCCTCTAGAAGTTCCTCCATCTGTCAGCAATCTTCTTAAGATATGGTGCTTAGAAGTGAACACGGGTGTCCTGGTGTCCAATGTCTGACATCATGGCGGCATGCTCTGGGCATGAGTCCCTTGATCAAAGACCTCTCCAGGTGAAAGACCAAGAACTAAACAACAGTATAGAGAACTAAACAACCTGCATCATCTGGAGACTCTGTGTATGCTTCCCTGGACATGAGAGGTTGCATTTACTCCTTTGGTTAAGTATTACTCCAGAAAGAAATAGCTATGTATTACCCTGAAAGAACAGAAGGGAACAAAATATTTTTCTGTTTTTGCTATGTATAAGGAATCATTCTAAACACCACATCTACAGTATCTCACTTATGTATCCCAGAAGCCCTAGAAGGTGGCTCTTTAAAGGAGATATTATTTCCCTTTTTTATAGCCTCAGCATTATTAGGTAGCTTGAAAAGTTTACGAGGTGTTAGAGACTGACTATGTCTGCACCCCCCACCCCCCGCCAGATTCATATGTTGAAACCTTAACCTCAATGTGATGGTATTGGGAGATGAGGCCTTTGGAAGGTAATTAGGTTTAGATGAGGTCATGTGGGTATAGTCCCCATAATGGGATTAGAGACCTTATAAGTAGAGGAGCAGACGCCAGAGCTCTGCCTCCACTGTGTGGGAACACAGTAAGGGGACACCTGTCTGAAGCCAGGAAGCTGGCTCTCATCAGGAACCCGATTACTAGCACCATCATCTTGGCCTTCTAGCCTCCTAGAACTGTGAGAAATAAATGTCTATTGCTTAAGCCACCCAATCTATGGTATATTATTTGGGTAGCCCAAGGTGATGAAGACACAGAACTAGCATTTTAGTCAGGTTATGCTGCAGTAATAAACTAACCACAAAACCTCACCAGCACAACACAACAAACATTTATTTGTTGTTCGTACAAAGTAAAATGAGAGACAATGGTGAGGGGAGAGGTCCTCTGTTCTATAGCCATTCAGGGACTTCTGCCATCTTGTAGCTACACCAACAAGGACACATGTCCTTAATGATCATGACAGCAAGGATAGAGGAGTGTGGAGAAGTTCTCCCATATTCCATGCTTCAGCTCTAAAGTGACACCATCATTTGGCTTACAACTTATTGGCCAGAACTGCTCAGAGGGCGCCTAAGTGATCTTCCTCTGTGCCCAGAAAAGGAAAATGCAATACAGCGTGGTGAACAAATAGCACTGTCTACCACAACTAGTATATGGTAAAACCAGAATCCATCAGCGTATCTTTGAGTTTCCAAAAATCCAAATTCTTTCCATTGCATATCTGGTCCTCCCAAGATTAAGGGAATCTGTTTTTGACAAAAAGGAAAAGTCACATGGAATAGTTTGTGGAATACAACATCTCAAGGAAAGTGATAGGAAAAAATGGCCTGGTGAATATTTTAGATTTGCAAAACCTAAAGCATCACCAGTGGTATCCCCTTGGAAAACCTTAGAAACATAGCCCGTGAGATCTCTACAAGATGTAGATAGAGGATAAATATCTATGAGACAGGCAGGTTGCTCTAGTTTCTGAGAGAAAAATCACGGGGGTTGGGGGCGAATCTTCAAGGAAAAGATTCTGGTATGTTGTAGGGTGACTAACCACTGCAGTTTTCCAGGATTCTCCTTGTTTTAGCCCCAGAAATTCTATGTCTCAGAGAACACTCTTTTGTCTCAGACAAATGCTTGCTCACCTGGTTGTACATCGATACTTCTTCTCCCAGACAGGTTTTGAACATGTCACATCAGGTGGCTCAGTAAACTCTGCATGAAGATGTGCGATGGTTCGAGAAAGTGAAGTTGGCTCTGAGTCCTAGAAAAACCTGAATGGAATAGCACATGAGAATAAGACTCTCCCCCAGGGAAGAGCTTGCGAAGCTCCTGTATGAATATTAGACATCTTATCAAAGCTCGCGAAGCTCCTGTATGAATATTAGACATCTTATCAAAGCAGTTGTCTTCAAGGACCTAGGGAAAGAAAACAGCATTCCAGTACAACTTTTGTTCTGGCAACTCTAATCCTGCTGTCGGAGCCTGAAGTACAGGAGGCTCTTCCCAGCCAAATCACACCAAGGACCCATATTGAGCTTATAGACACATTAACATCTCTATCTTGTCTCAAATCAAATACTGTTAAAACCATGGCCTACACCTTGAACTTTTGCCCTTCTTCAGAGGTACATGCACATACACATACACACATAGACACACACACATGCCTTTGTGCTTTTTCCAGTGTACATTTCATCTTATTAGCACTCGCCTAGCGCTCCATTTGCTGAGCTGGATTTGGTACGCACTTTGACCTGTACGCTTTCCATCATCTCCAGATTAAAATACCAAGTCCACAGCCAGACTCTCAGGTGCTGCTGAAAAAGCTGCACATTTGACCTTATCTCAAACAGCAACCTTCACACAAGTGCTCTGATCCAGCCATTCCACTCCCTTGACCATATTTAGGCTCAATTCATTCAGCTCCGCCTGTCTGCCTGGCCATCTCCATCTCTTGTGTACTTGGATAAATTCTAAATCCAAGAGTTGGATCAGGTTCCTGGATCAGTGATGACTTCTCAGCTATTCTTTGTAAATCCTTCCCAAGTCCCAGCAGCAGACCTTACTTATACAATTCAAGCAACAATCAGCACTGTTCTGTTTGTAAATCCCTTCTACACCAAATTTACATATTAACACCTATTCAAATTTTAGTTATTTTGTGATTTGTCCCCAAATCTTGATTGTAAACTCTTTGAGGACAGGAATGACCCTTGGCCATTCTTTTTATCCCCTAATGAGTGCGTAGCCCAGTGTTTGTACATAGTAGGTGCTCAAAAACAGATATTGATTTATTAGTATGGATCCATAGGGCAAGGGAAAACCTAACAAAAAGTGTTGAAAAATATGCTGCCATGAATATTGACACATGATTCCCTTTCAGGACAACATAGAGAGAAAAGTAAATATTTTTTTCTCCTAAGAACTAGAACCCGAGAAAATTCATGATGAGCCAATCTGCTGATCAACAGGTTCTCAAAGTTAGGCTTCCTATTCCATCTACCATGGTTGGTACTTGGGGAGAGAAAGGCCAGGAATCAAAATGGCAGTATTTTTGGTTTGGGGAACTGAAATACTTCTGTGCTCAGGCTATGGACCCAGGCCACTCAAGGCATATAAGACCCAGCTTTTAGAATAGTCAGAGGCAATGATAGGAATAAATGTGGGTCCAAGGGAGGAAAGGGCACAAGTGGAGAGAGGTTCTTAGGACACAAGAACTCCTCAACATGTTTTAAGAACTCTTTGTTACTCTCAGAGAATCAGGGAACATATGTAGCCTAAGGTCTGTCAGCCCCTACCTGTCCTTGTGCTGCCAAAGATAATGTATTCCATTGGTACTTGTAGGCCCATTCCAACCCTGGGCCAATGAGCACCAAGCCTAAGACACTAAAAAACCCCTTCCCACAACCCAAAGGGTCTCAGAATAGTTGTCTCTCGAAGTTCATTAACTAGGGCCAACAGTGTCCTGTTATCCCTCCAGCTGTCCTGGCAGCCTGGACTTGGATGTGAACCCTCCCAGCAAATCAGACTGTGTACATAACACCCCTCCACCCCCAGCTTCTATCGGCTCCTCATCCTCAGAGCCTGGGCTTTTCTTCCGGCTCTCCTCATCACATGTCAGCAGACTCTTCTGACTTTTGACCCAGAAACACAAAAACACCCAGAACCATTCATTCACAAAACAAATATTTACTGAGCATCCACCAAGCAAGGCACCCAGTGACCAGTAGTAAATAAGTCAGACAGAATCACTGTCTGGAGGGAGACTGCTGTCTCATGGGACACAGATGCTAAACACATAATTACCAAATAATTTATTAATTATGTAACAACAGTGATCTCAACTTCTTTAGCCATCCAAATCACCCTTTCTTCTACTATCAAAAAAACCATAATGCTGACAGTTCTAGGGAAATGCTAGCAGATAATACAAGTTCATTCTAGTTGCCGTTTGTCCTCAAATACTCATAGCTTTCTTTTAACCATCTCTCTGGCCTATTTTGACCTCAAACCCAAAGACACAATCCTTCCTCCATTCCTCAAAGAACAAAACACATAGCTGCTGAGTTTAAGAACTTGTACTGAAAATTTGGAAGTGACACCAGGAAACTACAACCTAAAAATAAATACTAGTTTTCATCAGCCCCAGAATTCACCCAACATCATGGCATGTTCCTACTGCTTTAAGCCTTGACCAGGTTACTGGAGCCAAGGGCCTCCCTCCATGTAACCAGTCAGGGTCCTCCCTTTTCACGGACTCACTTCTCCCATCCCACCCCATGAAGACAGACTTTTACGGGTAACAACCCAAGGTGGCCTACATGCCTTGGTATTAATCTACTCACTGTTACTTGCTATACATCAGCATTTATTCATTCATTCATTCATTCATTCATTCATTCATTCTGTTCATATTTATTGAACACTTATTTTGTACCAGGCATTGTGCTAGATGAGGACAAACAAGATAGCCGCAAAAAAGACAGATAAGAGGTAAACAATAAACAAGTAAACCAAAGACTAAATCTGACAATTACAAATTTCACCATTTTTGTGAAATATTATTTTAATGGGATGATATAGTAGATATGGATCTCAGGATATTGGGAGTGCCACTTTAGAAAGGATGGATAAGAGGAGTCTCTCCAAGGAGGCGACCTTTGGGATGAGATTTAGGGCTGGACTTCCAAAGGGAGGTTAAATGTGTATTTAAGGTGCCAGCAAAGTAGAGGTACCAACATTTTTTTTACAAATTTTTATATTTAAATTTTTTTTAAAGATATGGAAGTAAACATCTTGGGCAAAATTAGAAGGCTGTATGTAAATCCCCAATATATATTTTAAATTTTAATGCTATTATTTTTATTTACATGGGCAGGGGGGGAAGCTCAATCTTTTCAGGGCTTAGGACCTCTCAAGTCTTGTTTAAGCCATAGGAGATACTAGAATCACCCACAGGAATTAAGGTGGATCCACCTTGGGGACCTCCCAGGCAATGATGGCTTTTAAAAACTCCCAGGATGATTCTAAAGTGGAGCCAGGGCTGAGAACCACTGACCTAGGGAAATACTGTAGATAGAGAAGAGGAATCATGGTAGGACTCTGGAAAAACCCCCAGCATTAAGAGAGTAATTCACAACCTTGGCTGCACATTGGAATCACCTTTAGACCTTTAAACATTACTGATCTTTGGGTCCTACTTGGCAAGATTTTTTATTTAATTGATCTAGCCTGGTCTTCAGAAATGTTAAAAGCTCCCCAGTGATTCTAATGCATGTTCAAGATTAAGAACCACTGACTGATAGAAAAGAAAGATGTAATGAAGGAAATCTGGGAAGAAGAAACTAAGGTGAAACAATGAAGAAAAGGAGAGTGCAGTGTCCCTGAAGCAAAGAGAAAAGGTGTTTCTAAAAGGAAGAAATAGTTATTATCTGTTGAATGATAAAACCCAGTTCATTCAATAAATATCCCATTGGATTTTGGTGGGGTGGTGGTAATGGAAGCCAGATGGACATGGGCAAAAGAGTGAATGGTTGATGAAGAAATAGATATAGTGATTGTAGACAACTGTTAATAAACAATTTTAGTTATAAAGAGGAACAAAGAATTCAGGCAGCATCTGTAGCCAGAATTGAGAACCACTTCCCAGATGATTTCCTACCGTTCCATAGATTGAGACCCAGTGCTCTGCGTCTATAGACCTTTCTGCAGTGATGGAAATGTTCTATACCTGTGCTGTCCGATATGGTAGCCACTAGCTAGTTGTGGTTGTTGAATGCTTGAAATGCAATTCAGGTGACTGATGAACTGATTTTTTTTTTTTTTTTAAGTAGGCTTCATGCCCATCGTAGGGCCCAACATGGGCATGAACTCACAATCCTGAGATCAAGACCAAAGCTGAGATCAAGATTTGGACACTTAACCAACTGAGCCACTCAGGTACACCAGAATTTTTAATTTTATTAAATCATCTGTCCAATAATATAACTTAATCATGGGGGCACTATCCCATCCTATTCATAAATGCTGGGGGTTTTAAAGGGCTTGTACATCAGGGACCATCTTAAAATTCTGTCTACCACATTAGAAATGAGTCCTTTGCTAAGTCATACAGTAGTTCTAGTTTTAGTTTTTTGAAAAACCTCCATATTGTTTTCCAGAGTGTCTGTACCAGTTTGCAATCCCACGAATAGTGCAAAAGTGTTCCCCTTTCTCCGCATCATTGCCAACATCTGTTGTTTCCTGAATTGCTAATTTTAGCCACTCTGACAGACCTGTCCATTGACTGACGAATGGATAAAGAAGATGTGATTCTACCAGTACTAGTCGGCGATGAAAAAGAAGGAAATCTTACCATTTGCAACAACGTGGATGGAACTGGAGGGTATTATGCTAAGCAAAACAAGTCAGTCAGAGAAAGACAGATATCATATGATTTCATTCACATGTGGAATTTGAGAAACTCAACAGATGAACATAAGGGAAGAGAAGGAAAAATAAGATAAAAACAATGAGGGAGGCAAACCACAAGAGACTCTTAAATACAGAGAATAACTGAGGTTGCTGGAGGGGTGGTGGGTGGGTGGGGGATGGGTTAAATGGTTGATGGGCATTAAGGAGGGAATTTTCGGGATGAGCACTTGGTGTCATATGTAAGAGATGAATCACTGGGTTCTACTCCTGAAGCCAAGACTACATTGTGTATTAACTAAGTTGAATTTTAATTTAAAAATAATAAAGAAATAAAGAAATGAGCCCTTTATTCCAAGAGGGCTCCTGGTCTAGAGTCTGGATGTGAAGGGAGAAAATCAGATTTGGTGATACATACTCTTAGAACAACTACTCCATAAGCTGATTTAGGAATAAGACCTATTGCTCTGCTTCACCCCTAGCCCAAGACAAACAATATCTCCACAGTCCCCATATTCCCATCCTTTCTCTCTTGTCTCTGTTCTCTCATGGGGTATTTCCCCATTTCCAAGATCTCAGCCACTCTCAACTCACTGAAACCTCTCAAATCTTCAACTCCCAACCCAATCTCTCTCCAGAGCTCCAGATTCATGATTCATATACAACCACTTAATGACCATCTTTGCTTGCATGTCTCACAAACAGCCCAAACTCATTATAACCAAAATGGAACTCATTCTCTTCCTCCTCAAACGTGTTCTTCTTTCTTTTCTCTCCAAACCTGGGAGTCACCTCTAACTCCTTTTCTCTTCTACAGCACTAAGTCTTCCAGCTTTACCTACAATTCATCACTCAAATCTGTCTCCCTCTATCCACATTACCTTTATCTCAGCCTAGTCCATGACTACCTGAATTACTCTAAAAATATCCCACTCGCTGCCTCTCATCTTGCTCCACTCATGTATTCTTCACTCCAATAGTGATCTACTTAAAATGCCAAACTTGTTGAACTGTGCTGCTGTCTGAAATCCATCAATTTCTCTGACTGCCAGCAGGATAACCAATTCAATATAAGATAAATTGATAGCTATGATTAAATAACTCAGTGGACTTCGCATTGTGCTAGCCCTGAGAACAGTGTACTGAACAAGACAGAGATAGTTGCCACCTTCATAGAGCTGACAGTCTTGCAATAGAAACAGACAACGGTCATGAGAAGGAAAGTGAAATGGCTGTGGGAACCATGCAGCACAGGGTGCTTCCCTCATCCGAGCAGCAGGGAAGGCTTCTCTGAGACAGTGAGAGGACAGTGACACTTGAAGGATGAGTAAATGTTCACCAGATTAAGGGAAATGAGGAGAGTGTTCCAGGTGGAGAGAACAACATGAGGAAGGATCTGAAGTTATGAAGGAACAGACCAGTGGGGCTGGCACCTAGAAAGTAAGGGTTGAGGGATATACAATGAAACTGGAAAAAAAGGCAAGGACAAAGTCATGAGTGAACTTATACACCATGCTAAGAATCCAGGGCATTATGCAAAGGGCAAGATGGGGAGCCATCGAAGGGTTCTAAAAAGAAGAATGACATGATAAGTTTGCTTTTTTTTTTTTTAAGATTATATTGGATTGGATTGGATTGGATTGGATTGGATTGGATTGGATTGGACTGGACTGGACTGGCTTAGACTGGATTGGATAGGTCAAGACCCAATGCAGAGAGACCAGTTATGAGACCACAGCAATAGTGCAGGTAAGATGATGAGGGTTTAGACTAGGAGGGTGGCAAGGGGGATAGCAAACAAAGTCAAGAGGTATTTAAGAGGCAGAATGATAACTCTTTTTTTTTTAGGGGGGGCAAGTGAGCAAGGGGCAGAGAGAGAGAGGGAGGGAGGGTGTGGAGAAAAAGAGAGATAGAGAAGTGGGGCTCACCCAGGGCTTAAGGCTCATGTTTTTACACAAAGTGGGGCTGGAGCTCACCCGAAATCAGGCTTGTGCTTACCCAAAGTGGGGCTTGTGCTCACCTGATGTGAAACTCGAACTCACCAAGTGAACTCATGAGATCATGACCTGAGCTGAAGTCAGATGCTTAATGACTGAGCCACCCAGGTGCCCCAGAATAACAAGTCTTGATGATCATGTATGAGAGGTGACAGAGAGAGAGGAGAAAAGGATGACTCCCAGGCTTACAACCTGGGCTACCAGATAGATTGTGAAGCCTTGACCAGGAAAGATGGTGGTGCAAGTTTTGGAGGTGGAAATATCAATTTTGGCTTCAGATATGAAAAGTTCGATACCTGCAAGATATCCAAGTCCAGATGTAGACTAGGCAGGAAGATACAGAGGTCTAGGGCTCAGATGTATACGTCATCTTTACAGAACAATAATGGAAGCCTTGCAAGGAAACTAAATCACCTGAAGAGAATGTGTAGAGTTTAAAAAGAGGTTCCAAGACTGAGTCCTGAGAAGTGCAAAAGTGAGAAAAAGAGGTCGTATAGAGGTTGTATAAAAGGCAAAAGTGAGAAAAAGAGGTCGTATAGAGGTTGTATAAAAGGCAAAAGTGAGAAAAAGAACTAAAGAGTGTCCAGAATAGAATAGGAGGAAAATTAGAACAATATGACATGGAAGCCAAGAAGAATGTATTTCTAGAATATGGGAGTGGTCATTAGTTACTAGACATCACATGTGTAGGTGACCATATGCATAATTGTTCATTATGGTTTCTGTGCCTACTACTTCCTCCTCATTTCCTGCCATTTCCCAAAACCCATCCTTTATGTTCTGACACCAATTTTGCTTAACTTCTCTTGGACACTGAAATGTATTTTCATACATCCTACCCTTTCTATATGCAGCCCTCTTTCATTCCAGTCCTCCCCCAACCCTGAGCCCCTACTCCCAGAGTCACTGATGAACATCATCCATCCTTTAATACCTTCAGCTGCTCAGGCATCATCCACTCTTGGGCCTTCTTTGACAACTTCCTCCCCAAACTGAATCAATATAGTACCCATTCTACTCTATTTGTTTCCCTGGTGTATATTTCTATTATTGTGCTTATCCTAGGATATTGTAATAATTTATTTAATGCCTGAGTCCTCTACTTGACTGTGAGCTTCATGAGGGCAAAAACAATGTTGTATTCTGGGGCACCTGGGTGGCTCAGTTGGTTAAGTGTCTTGACTCTTAATATCAGCTCGGTCATGATCGTGAGATCGAGCCCAGTATCAGGCTCCACACTCTCTCCCTCTTTCTCTGCCCCTCCCCTTTGCTCTCTCTCTCAAATATATATATTTTTTAAACAATGTTGTATTTTGCTTTCTATAACTATACTTAACACAGTAATGGATACATGGCTGGCTTCAACAAATGTTTTTGGTTTTTTTTCCCCCCAAATGTTAATTTATTTTTTTGGGGGGGTGGGGCAGAGAGAGAGAGAGGGAGACACAGAATCCAAAGCAGGCTCCAGGCTCTGAGCTGTCAGCCCAGAGACCCACGTGGAGCTTGAACTCATGAACCACAAGATCATGACCGGAGCCTAAGTCAGATGCTTAACGGAATGAGCCATCCAGGCACCCCAAAACGAATAGTCAGACACTTAACCAACTGAGCCACCCAGGCGCCCCTTCAACAAGTGTTTTTGGATCTTATTGCTGACTATATGTCACCTAGAGAATGTGAATGACCTGGGCTGGGATAAAGGACTACAAGAATTGCTGACACAAGCAGGGGGCAAAGACAACAGAGTAATGACTGAATCAATGACATGTATTGATTGCTTCATTTGTGCCAGACTGCTAAGCCTTTTCCAGTTCTCTAGCTCATCCAGTCTTTATCACATCTCATTTCATAGGTGTTATCATCAACCCCACTTTACAGATGAGGAAATGGAGACTAGAGAAGTTAGGTCACTTGTCCAAGGTCAGACCCTGGTAAGAGAAGCCAGGTCTTGAATGAACCCAAGTCTGTTTGACTCCAGAACCCTATTCTGTTAAGTCTAGCTGGGATTTGAGCTTGAGAAAAATTCCCTGCGCTGATTCAACCTTACAAAGTAGAGCAGTGCGATTCAGACATGGTATGTGGGCAGTAGGGTGTTGCTCCCAGCACATCCTGCATGGCCCAGCAGATAGTGACTCTGCTTGGCCAGAGGCCATGAGGGACTAAAGCAAAATGTCTACCAAGGGTCTGCTCATCAGTGTTGATTTGCCAAGACCCTGAGGCCCCAGGAGCAGGCTGGAGGAGTGCCCCAGAATAAGCCAATCCCTGCAATGTCAGACACTATGTTGGGAGTGGAAGTGAAAGGTGAGGAAGACAGAGTGGAAGGAACTAAGCCAAGTTGCCAGGTCTTGGGCAATTTTGACCCCAAGGCTCTGAGCCAAGGACAAGCTACTGTGCCTAAAATGACATCCCAAGAGAGTCTGATCATTTTGTAATCTCTGTCTCAATACTGACTTTCAGGTCAATCTAACTAGTATTGACTAAGCCCCTATTATACATTAGCACCATGAAAGGTACAAAGATCTGGTCTTCCACAGAGACAGGGCTAGCCCACAGGGAACAATGAGAGAGCTGTAGAGAACAGTACACAATGCAGTGCCAACCCGTGCAGAATGAGCCACAAAGGCAGCTGAAATTCACAGAAAAGAGAGATCAGGGTGTGCTGGTGGCTTCTCTGAGTACATGAACTGAAGGAAGGAAGACAGAGGAGAAAGACAACCGCATTTCAGGTAGGAGGATTATGAGCAAAAGTGAGGCAACCACAATGAGAATGGACTCGGGCTATGAGAAACCCATCTGTGGAGCAAAGGGTTCTAGTTGGAGAATGGAATATAATGGAATAGAATGGAATGGAGATGAGTAGGGAAGGGCAGATCATAGAAGTATCAGATTCCAGGAATACTGATCAAGTAAATCCAATATGCAGAATCCAGGTTCATGTAGGCAATGAGAAATGATCTGGGATTTAAACAGGCATTAAGAATAAAAATCTAATTTTAGGAAGATTTATTTGGTGGTAGTGTTTGAAATGGATTACAGAGGACAAGACGAAAGGCAAAGAAGAAGAAGGAGAAGAAGGAGAAGGAGAAGAAGGACAAGGAGAAAAGAAAACTGTCAAAACCCAAAAACAGTGGGATGCCTACTGGTTGGTTCAGTAGGTGGAGTTTGCAACTCTTGATCAAGGGGTTGTGAGTTCAAGCCCCATGATGGGCCTAGAGCCTACCAAAAAAAAAAAAAAAAAAAAAAAAAAAAAAAAAAAAAAAAGAAAAAGAAAAAATACCCTAAATGCTTCTTTGAGCATACACTAAACATCTGACTGCATGCAAACTTAATAAACATAGTCCCTCCCTTGCCAGTCCAATGGAGAAGACATTAATTAATCCCATAGTTACCTATTAAGAACCTACTACATGTCAACAATCATACAAGGTTCTAGGGACACAGTGAAAAGCAAAACAAAGTCCCAGCCCTCACTGAAGCTTAACATGGAAGACAACACAAAAGCAAACCAACAGTTCATCAATATAAAATCAGGTACTAAATGCTATGAAGAAAATAAATAGGACACTAAGTAGGGAATGGTGGGATAGAGCCGTCAGGAAAGAAGCCTCTCTAAGAAAATGCCACAGTATCTCAGGCCCAGAGAATGGGTAAAATGGAGATGCACTGCTAGCCACAAGGATACTGAGGTGACTTCATTTGTAAGAGTACAGAGAATATCGGGAGTCTTGTTTAAAGTGTGTTAAGTTTTTGATAAAAGCAGGAGATTCACACAGAAATGTCTAGCCTCTAGAACTCTAATCTACAAAACCAGAGGAAGATAAAGGTTAGAGCGTAGATTTAAAAATCATCTGTTAAGGGGCACCTGGGTTGCTCCATTGGTTAAGTATTTGACTTGGACTCAGGTCATGATCTCAAGGTTTGTGAGTTCAAACCCTTCATTGGGGCCAGTGCAGAGGCTGCTTGGGATTCTCTGTCTCTCCCTGTCTCCCTCTGCTCCTCCCCCACTCACTCTCTCAACATAAATAAATAAACTTTTAAAAATAAATAAACTAAACTAAAATCATGTATAAATTTTAAAATCATATAGAAATAAAAATAAAATAAAATAAAAAATAATAATAAATAAAAAATAAAATAAAAATCATCCGTTGATATTTGAGAGATGAGAAACCTCTCCAACTAGCATACATGAGATGAAAGTAACTCTAAGGACTGAG
Source organism: Felis catus (assembly GCF_018350175.1). NCBI lineage: Eukaryota > Metazoa > Chordata > Mammalia > Carnivora > Felidae > Felis > Felis catus. Next base: position 33,188,593 of record NC_058384.1, on the reverse strand, counting down.
CGTAAGATTTACAAATGATTTTATCCTATCTTCTATGATGGATGATCTTCTCCCTCCTGCCTCCTGGAATACCAGGGGTGAGCAGTTAGGCAGCAAGGAGCTGGTAACAAAATAATAATACTAATCATTGAAGTTCATATACAACCAATCATCCAAAAGGCCTCGGTCTCCTGTTCCTTCAATCCCCAAAGCACAGTTGTTGGGACAGCTCTATCCCACCTCTGCACTTATCCCTAAGACTACCTGTTGTACCTTTGTGACTGTTTCCTCTGCAGATGGCTCTGGGTATTTTAATGTTTGGGAGAAAGGGATGTGGAAAGCAAAATAAACAAAATTTTAAAAAAATTTTTTGTAACATTTATTTATTTTTGAGAGAGATGCAGTGCAAGAAGGGGAGGGACACACAGAGAGAGACACACACAGAATCCAAAGCAGGCTCCAGGCTCTGAGCTGTCAGCACAGAGCTCGACACGGGGCTTGAACCCATGAACAATGAGATCATGACCTGAGCCAAAGTCGGATGCTTAACCGACTACTGAGTCACCCAGGCACCCCTGTAAACACAAATTTTTTAGTTTAATTTATTTGAAAGAGGGAGAGACAGAGAGAGAGACAGAGAGAGAGAGAGAGAGAGAGAGAGAGAGAGAGAGAATGGGGGAGGGGGAGAGACAGGGAAAGACAGAATCTCAAGCAGGCTCCATGCCATCAGCACAGAGTGCTACGTGGGGCTCGCGAACATGAGATCATGACCAGAGCTGAGATCAGGAGACAGACGCTTAACCAACTGAGCCACCCAGGCCCCCTGAAAACAGACACACTTTAAACTAGCCTTTCCTACCTTCCCAGAAATGGCAGAATTAAATGTTAGGATAGACTCCAGGGTAGGGTGACCAACTATCCCAGTTTACCCAGAGCTGTCCCACTCTCAGCCCTGTTAATTCCTGCACTCAGGGAAACCCCTTAGCCCTAGGCACACTGAAATGGTTGATGACCCTGTAGCTGGTCCGGCCTTCAGAGCTATAACCTGTGTCTGACCTGTGTGATGCAACACAAGGCTTTACATCTCTAAAGTGACATCAGCACAAAGCACATGCTTAGTTTCTCAAGCCCTACCTAACCTGCTACCCTAGAAGTTGGGTTCTCTTGCCCCACTAGACAGAGGAGCTATCAGAAATTCCTAAACATGAGGTGGCCCTGGATTCCTCAGCCTTCGGTTCCCACCATCTCCCACTCAGCCCCAGCTACCACCTAAACCAGAAGCACCAAATGCACTGGCCACTCCAATCCATACCTCCTGCTGCTGTGTCTGTCTCCGTCTGGCCAGCAAGCTGGTGGGGTCTGGGGATCAAAGTCAGATTATCAAAGAGGGGAAGAGAGGAACTTATCTGAGATGCTGATGTATTCTGCCACAGCAAATCACAAGAAAGGGGAACTGTAGGTAAATTACAGTCTGCCGACCTTGGAAGACATGTGGTTTTCGTCTTTGATTTACAGAAATACCGGAAATGCTTACTATTGAGTCAATTTCAGAGTTTTGGGTCCAAAGCTGGGCTGACTCACTTTCAGAGAAGAAACCAGGTGAAAGCTCTGATATTAAGGTACACATCATACACTCTTCCAGAGGCCACAATGTTTGGAACACTCACAAATCTTGAGAAAGCTCATGTATCATTTCTGCCAGGTATTGGAGACTTCTCCAAAATTGTAAGGAAGATTCACAGAAAATGCCAAGATTGATATTAATCTCAAATTGGTCCCTTGTTGCGCAAATTTCCTGTCTGACAACATTAAAAGAACAATAAGCACCAGGACACCACCGTCTAGGAATAACCCCTGTTGGGCCCCACGTCACCTTGACTGCTTGGGTACAGACTAAAATGTAGAATTTTACAAAAGCTATTTAAGTAACCTTGCCCAATCTGCAAGCATATATAGATCTTATTACCTGAAATACTAATAGCCACGACATAGGGTAGTTATTATTGTTGCCTTTTTTAACCAAATTGGGAAACTGCCTCAGCACCAACCCCCCCCCCCCAAAAAAAAAGATTACTGTTAAAATTTGCAAGGACTCAAACACTTGATCTCTGAAGCCGCCCTTTACCCAGTCCCTCCTCACAGCACTCAGCCTATGACAAACTGTTGCAAGATTGCATCACTGACCTTTACAATTTTCTGGCCAGTCTGATTTCCCCCTCCTCCTCCTGCCCTCTCCCTTCACTGCTTGCAGCCCTTTGGCCCAATTACCTCTGCTTTTCCCCTCTTGCTAGCTAACTCGGATAAGTGGATAACCAAAGTTTTATCCTTACACCCTACTCCAAGGTGAGGATGTTTTCACCCAGGCCAAAATGTATCTTACTCTCTTCACACTTGCTTCAAAGAATGCTCTCTCTTTTTAAGTCTTACTTAAGTAATGTCTATTCCTAAAGTCAGGTTTAAACTCATGACCCTGAGGTCAAGAGTCACATGCTCTTCTGAACTGAGCCAGCCGGGAGCCCTCCAAGAATTGTCTCTTTAACTCTTACCCAAACCCTCTATTCTCACCCTTCCGCCCCTGTTTTCCCTAAGCTGAACTGGCTCTGTGGTATGGCACCCCCAGACCCAGGGAAGTGGCAAATAATTATTGAGAGCATAAACTAACTGCATTCCAGACCCACAGAGGAAATTTATCAACAGCCCCTTTCCATCTTCAGGTCCCCCCAAACCCCCAAACTGCACTTCTCAAGTAGGAGTGGGGATCATTGGATTTAATGGTAGTTCCCTGACACAGAAGTACATACACCAACAGAGGCAAGCACAGAGACGTATCACACATACACCTGCAATTAAAGGGTACCCTCGATAAATAGTTATCTATCAAGTTACCGTAGCAATGCAAGCACCTGTGAATAAAACCAGTCAGGCCGGAAAGAAACACAAGCACACACACAGCCTGGAGACCTGTTCCGTTCCTTAACCATGATCCCTCCCCTTGCCTTCTCCCCTCCGATCCCCACACCTGTGGGAAGATGACACCCCTTAGGAATAAAAACTAAAGATTTTCCGGTTAGGTAGAACCTCCCCCGCCCCCAACCCATGTCCTCATAGGGGTCCCTCTAGGGTCGCCCCAGACAAGGGAAGCTGCGCACCCACCCACACTTCTTAAGGAGGAGTCACGTCGGAACTGTACACGATACCCAGGGTGCCGGGTCCTCACCCTTGTGCGGACCCGGAGTGGGACCTCCTGCTTTGCGGCCGCACCCCACCCCGCACCCCCGCCGCGGTCTCCCCTGCCCGGGACTCGCAGCTCACACCGCCTGGAGGTGCACTGCTCGCGGCCGCCTCCCCTGGGCCCTTCCCGGTCCCTCCCCTCCCCCGCCCCGCCCCTTCCCCTTCCTCACCCCTCCTTCCTCTGGCAAGAACTGCGCTGGCCCGGGGCCCTGGGAGCCCGATAGGCGGGTCTCAGAGGAAAGATATAAGCGGCCCCGGGACGCTGCCAAGGTGCCAGCTGCGGAGTCTCCACCTGGAAGAGCCGCGGCTGCCGAAGAGGAGGAGAGCGCAGAGGCCGGCCGGACCCCGGACGCGCTGACCGCCGCCGCGCCGCCGCCCCCCGCTCGCGCTGCCTCCCGCTCGCGCTGCGCCTCCAAGGTGAGCCCCGCGGGGCAGAGCGCGGTTGGGCGGGGTCTGGGGCGGGTCCCCCTTCCTGCGGGACACCCGAGAGAAGGGTGCTCGGGAAGGCCGTGGCCATCCTTCCGTGGCTGAACGGGCCCCTTTCCTGCGCCGCTCCTCCCGCAGGTCATCCCCGCCCCCGAGATGGAAACCGTGCAGGAGCTAATCCCGCTGGCCAGGGAGATGATGGCCCAGAAGCCCAATCGGAAGCTGGTGAAGCTGTACGTGCTGGGCAGCGTGCTGGCCTTCTTCGGCGTGGTGATCGGCCTGGTGGAGACTGTGTGCAGCCCCTTCACCGCCGCCAGCCGCCTGCGGGACAGGGAGGCAGCGGTGGCCGAGCTGCAGGCCGCCCGGGAACGGAAGGTCCTGGAGACCCAGGCCCCGCTAGAGAAAGGCAAGCGGCAGGAGGCCGTCCTCTGCAGCCGGGCGCTCTCCAACCGGCTGCACGCCTCCTAGGACCCCTGGGAGCCGGCAGAGGGAGGGGACAGATAGCCTGAGTGTGAGAAGAGAGCGCGCGTAGGGTCAGGCCCAAGTGGGAGAGAGCAGGAGTCCTGTGCTGTTTGGACTTACATCTGAGAAGCCACTGACTTCTAGAACTGAACTACCACACGGATCCACCAAAAGGAGTTTGGGATTGAGTTTTGCTGCTGTGCAGCACTGCAGGAAGACACATACAAAACTATGTATCTTTGAGCTATCTGAGTGCATCTACCATTTTGCACTAGGGTGGAAGGAGGGGAAATGCTTTTTATATTATTATTATTACGGTGACCACCATTTTGCATTTTGAAATAAAAATCTTTTTATACTATATCTCAGTATCTGATTCCTTGACCATGTTTCCCTGGGGTGGAGAGATAGCAAGGAGGGTGAGCATGCTGGTGAAGGGGCAGGAGCACTGTGGGAAGAGCAGCTCCCTGAAGCCAAGTCAGCGTTTGCTTCACTGTTAGGGACCCTGATGTTCATATTACACACTTGTAAGTATGCTGAAGATTTGTTTTTGTTTCATGTTAGGGGTGGCAGGAGAGAAACTTTTATACCTTGCATCAGACTTAGCATTTTAAGATCAGAAGATAAATCAACTTCTCAGATGTGAGGGCGATCTGGCCACAACATCTGTCCCCCGATTGATCGCCAGGGTTGATTCGGCTGATCTGGCTGGCTAGGCGGGTGTCCCCTTCCTCCCTCACCGCTCCATGTGCGTCCCTCCTGAAGCTGTGAGCTCGCTCGGTCGAAGAGGACGACCTTCCCCGATAGAGGAGGACCGTTCTTCTGTCAAGGGTATACGAGTAGCTGCGCTCCCCTGCTAGAACCTCCAAACAAGCTCTCGAGGTCCATTTGTAGGAGAACGTAGGGTAGTCAAGCTTCCAAGACTCCAGACACATCCAAATGAGGTGTTGCACGTGGTTGTCTGTCTTTCTTAAAAAAAAAAAAAAAAAAAAGATAAATCAACTTCTGAGCTACAGCACACTAACAGCAGATACAGATTAGTTCTAGGGCAGAAAGGCTATTTGCCACCTCACACCAGACCAGAGCCTCCTATGACTGATACCTTTCTTCTAACTGTATATATTTTTTAATATTGATTTTATTTTTGAGGGAGAGACAGAGCGCAAGCAGGGGAGGGGCAGAGAGAGAGAGAGGGCGACACAGAATCCGAAGCAGGCTCCAGGCTCTGAGCTGTCAGCACAGAGCCTGACGTGGGGCTTGAACTCAGGAACCATGAGATCATGACCTGAGCTGCAGTCAGATGCTTAATGGAAGGAGCCATCCAGGCACCCCTCTTCTAACTGTATCTTAATAAAAGAAAGAGAGAGGAAAGAAGCACCAGCTTCCCAGCTGGTAGGAAAAGAGAAAGCAAGCCAAGAATGGCTAATTGGATCTCTAGCTTTACCAAACCTTCCTTTTTATCAACTCAAATCATAGTGAGAAGCTCCAGGTTAGAAAGAGAAAAGGCTGGTTAACACCCATCCGAGTCTTCTTCCTCCGGGGAAAAAGTATAATCTTCTCACGATCAAGGTCCTTATCTTCCTCTTCCTCTTTAGTGTTTGTTGAAAGTATCAAGTCCTGGGCAAATAATAGGTTCTTAATAAATACTTGATTGCTCAAGTAATCAATTCATGAAGTTAGAGCACTGATACTCAAAAGAACAAGGAGCAATTTTGTTCTGTTTCCCCCACTCCCACCCCCACCCAGAAGACATTTGAAAATGTCTGGAGACATTTCTGGTTGTCTGGTAGGGGAGGAAGGGCATTACTAGTAGCATCTAAGGAAGCCAGGAATGCTGCTAAACATCTTATAATGCACAGGTCCCCCTGCCCACTACAAAGAATTCTCTAGTCCAAAATGTCAATAGGGCTAAGGTTGAGAAACCCCAGGTTAAAGTAAAGGAAGGAAAAAGGGTTTGCTTAATAGTTTCAGAGTCAAGGTTTTGAGGTGATCTTGAAAGACTATGGTCAGATATAAGTCTCTCTCCCAACACAGGGACAAAAATGGTCCTTGGCCCTATCCTGATTGGCAATTTTATCATCAACCTAGGAGAAGTGACAGAAGGTATTGATTCTGTTGCTGATGCAGAGCTGAGACAGTGGAGTCAGGATTCAAAACGGCTCAACAGGTTAGTACCATGCACTGAAGCTAACCAATTGAAACTGAACAGGGAAGAAGAAAGAGTACAGAATTAGTTCCAAAAATCCAGTTGCATGGCCACAGAATTATAAAGGTTTATTCTAGCAGCAGATCACGTGAAAAAGACCTAGGTGTTTCACTAATTGCCAGCTCAATATAAGCCAACAAAGGCCTGCTAAAAAACCTAGCATCTTAGTAGTAGAAGTGGAATGTCAAGCAAAAGGGATGAGGAGGAGGTTTTGTTTTACCTTATAATCTGGCAGGCAGGAAACCAAAGAAGTTAAATAAGATTGCCTGGATATGCTTAGGTTTGCATTCTGACTCCTTTGTTTGCTAGCTCTAAGACCTTGAAAAAGTTACTTATAAATTCCCCGCTTCAGGTTAGTTAAGTTCCTTCCCCATCTATAAAACTGTGCCTTCCTTGTGGGATAATTTTGCTAATTAAATGAGATAATGCATGTAAAGTGCTTACAGCACTACCTGGCATACAGTAAGCTTTCAGCCAATGAAAGTTGTTGCTATATTTCAAGAGACACCGTGACAAACAAAAACCTGCTAAGATCAGAGTGACTTGGGCATATAAGAATCCAGAAACCCTGTCACCTACAGAACAATTGAATAGACCACTAGAGTTACAATACACTAGTGTTGCATAACAATTGCCTCCAAATATCTGAAGTGCTTCCATATTGACCCAATAAAGTCAGTAAAATAGATTTATTTGATGTGGCTTGGAAATGCTGGAATTGTCAGATAGAAGTACAAGGAAGCAGATCTTAGGTCATTAAGAAATCAGAATAATTCAAAATATGAGTTTCTTTGTGATGTGTAGTAAGTGCCTCATTACTTAAAGCATGCAAGCAGAGATTGGAAATCATCTGTGAGGGGTGGTATAAATTGGAAAGGAGATTTCTGAACTTGGAGGGAGATTAGTCTTATGACCTTTGAGGTCCCAACACACACACCCTCTCTATGTTTCCAGTGTCTGTGTTCTTCCTCTCAGCATGTTGCCAAATATTTTCCTTCTTGCTGGATGAATATTAAAAATAATGAATTTAATTCAAAAAATAAACTATTTCCTGATTAAGTTATCTAACTAATACTTTTGCCTCTTAGGAAACACCCTAATCTAGTGGTGGTATCTAATGGTTCTCAAACTTCGTCATAGTGAAACACTTATTAGTTACGTTGCTCTTTACAAAACACCACAAAACTCCGATCTATTAATATAAGTAAATATGTAATTTTCTGTTGTATCAAATTTCAACTTACACTTGTTGTAGTGAAGACAAATAGTTGGTATCAACTGTGAGAATATTAAAAAGTTGCCACGGGCACCTGAGCAGCTCAATTAGTTAAGCGTCTGGTCTGACTCTTGGTTTCGGCTCAGGTCATGATCTCAGGGTTAGTGGGTTAGTGAGTTTGAGCCCTGCATCAGGCGCTGCACTGACAGCACAGAGCCTGCTTGGGATTTTCTCTCCTTTCTCACCCTCCCTGCTCTGTCTCTCAAAATAAATGAATAAACTTCAAAAAAAAAAAGTTTCAGGGCACCTGGATGGCTCAGTGGGTTAAGCATCCGACTTCCGCTCAGGTCATGATCTCGCAGTCCGTGAGTTCAAGCCCCACATTGGGCTCTCTGCTGACAGCTTTGAGCCCGGATGGAGCCTGCTTCAGATTCTGTGTCTCCCTCTCTCTCTACCCCTTGCCCGCTACACTCTGTCTCTCTCTCTCTCAAAAATAAACATTAAATAGTTTTTTTTTTTAACTGCCACATTCTTAGGACAAGTTTGATTGTTCCTATAATCACAGTATCCAGAATCAGTTTTAAATCCATTGGCTCAATGAATGATAACTCATCTCAGTTAACACACTTTTACAAAGCTAACCAGTCAGTGATAGTCCCTAACTTCTGAGGGTCAACCAATCAGTAAATGACTCACCCCATAAATACATTTCAGAATGCCAGGCAGTCAACAAGTAAATATGCTTCTATAGGTGATGTCAGCCCACTTAAGTCTGGGAAAGTACGCCAATCTCTAACTTTCTTGTTTCCCAGAAGGCAACACATGAGCTTACTGGGTTCATTGTGCCCAAACTCTATCTGTCCTTCTATCTGCTGCCAGTTAAGTCAGTTCCAATGACAATCTGAACTCCAGTGGTTTCACTGACTTTTCACCACCTATATGATTTATAACCAAGTAGGTCTTTGTATAAAATCATTAGACCTCAGTGTTTGTACAAAGTAATTCGATATTTTAGTTTACAGGTGTACATGCTAGTAAATTATTATACCTAGGCCTTTGTATAAGGTTATTAGACCTTCGGTTTGGGAGATATACCATTTGATAACTATTTTTATCATTAAACTGCTTATTCCCCTGCTGCTCACTTTCCCTTTGCTTTTGTTTGTCTATATTATAAAGTCTTGTCTTATGAAACTGTTTTTGTTTTGTTCTGGAGCACCTTATTTCTAACATAGGTATAAGGGAGTGTTTCATAGGGAATGGTTCAATAAGCCGCCAATCCAGTCCAAGCTGGCCTAAGGGATAACAGTTGCAGATCCATTAGACGGATGCCCAATTCAGGAAAAGGCAATTGGCCAAACTTAGCTTTGGGTCCCCTACAAAACGTTCATGAGAGTACTCTCTGTCTGGTCAACATGTGAAAGAAGGTCATTTTTTAGTCTGTATTCCGGGGTCAAACATTGTCAGGTCATTGACTGCATGGCCCTTTCCTAACCTTTGCTTAGAAAGGGCACCCAAGCACACACTCTTACTAAACAGCCTCTTTTGTCTTTCTTGGGTTCTTCTACATCAAAATTGCAACCTCCTCTTGGAAGAACTCCTACTTCCCTTATAAAGCCGCCCTGTGATCCTAACTCTTGTGCTTACTTTGATAAAGGACAAAAACTGAGTTAGAATAACAATGGCCACCATGGAGGAACTTTTGACATGTCAAAATCAGTAAATTAATTCATTTAGGGGGAACTCCAGATAAATTAAGGCATTTAAGATGAACTCCAGAAATCTAGAGTCAGTAGTTTGCTTCTTTAATGGTAGGCTGAGGCCTAAAAAGGAAAATTCTAACTCCAGCAGAGTCTCACTCAAAGACTCTGATACCTTCTGACACCCAGTCTCATTTCATTTCTCTCTTTCTACTCATCTTTACCTGCTTCTATATAGACCATACTTTTATCAGAGTTTTCTCTGGGGAAAAAAAGCCATCACACTGTAAAATTGCTAAACCAGAAGGCAGTCCTAAAGAAGTTGGGTGACCTGTTTTGAGGGCTTTGTTGTTTGTTTCTTTTGTTTTTTGATTTAAATAAATTGAATTTTGGGGGTGCCTAGGTGGCTCAATCGGTTAAGCGTCTGACTCTTGATTATGGTTCAGGTCCCGATCTCATGGTTGGTGAGATCAAGCCCCACATCCAGCTTTGCACTGACAGTGTGGATCCTGCTTGGAATGCTCTCTCTCCCTCTGTCTCTGCCTCTCCCCTGCCCCCAGTCTCTCTCAAAAATGAATAAATAAACATTTGATAAATAAATAAATAAATAAATAAATAAATATATTTTTTAAACGAGCTAAATTTAAAACCTGGTCTGGAGCCATATTAAGAGTTGTAATTAAAGAGTTTCCCAAACCTAGCCAGGGAGAAATTTGTTAAATAATTCAGGATTTTATTAGGTACTTATTGCTCTGGGCTACAGATCTGTACCAAATTGATCAATTAATTGTTAGTCCTTCAGCTGTAGAAAAAATATTTAAAAGCAGCAGGGAAGAAAGAAAAAATTTTAAATAACTCAGCCATGTAAAATGAAAGAAAAAAAAGTGCCTTAAGAAAGCAAGAAAAAAATACAGTACAAAAGACAATTCCAGAAGCCTTTCTTTTAAAGGTACATTGGACAAAGATTTAAAATTATAAATTAAATAAAAATGAAAACAGACTTCAGGAAATTTTCAGAGTATTCTGGAGTAGACCCAACAGTTGAAGTAAAGGAGACTTGTCTTTTTCAGTTCTTATCTCTTTCTCTTAGGGCTCAAATATAAATTAGGGGATTTAATGAGAGATAAAAATAATCCCAAATGTCCAATATGGGGCTAAACAGTTTCAGAGAGCCTTAGAGGGTGAATAAGCTAGAAATCAATAGCACGTATGGTTCTCTAGATAAAAAAATAATAAATAAATAAATAAATAAATAAATAAATAAATAAATAAATAAAACGAACACTGTCTCTTGAAAGAAAAACAAGACAAAAAAACTCTTCTATGTTTTAAGAATTGAGAGCCTAGGGCTGCCTAGGTGGCTCAGTTGGTTAAGCATCACTCTTGATTTTGGCTCAGGTCATGACCTTACCCCGTGGGGTTCCGAGCTGACAGTTTGGGATTCTCTCTCCCTCTCTCTGCCCCTCTGCCTCCCCCTGCCCCCCGCTCAAGCTCACATTCTTTCTCTCTCTCTCTCTCAAAATAAATAAATAACCATTAAAAAAAAAAACAAACCTGGGAGCCTATAGATAAGGATACTTAAAGTTAGTGCAAGCAAAACCATTGTTGAAAGAACCAATGTCCCATTTGACTAAGAAACAGAAAGATAACTGTCCAAAATCTGTCCAGTGATGCTGTTCCAAGAGAGACATTAGCACCCAACAATTCCAGTCCTTCCTTTAAATTTATGCCCCCTACTCTCAGAGACACCACTGTTTGACCATGTCAATCATACTCTCCATCAGGGTGGGGCTATGTCTAGTTTGGCTAGCCCTCTGTTCCCAGATCCTACACTAATGCCTGGCATGGGGTAGGTGCTCGTTAAATATCTGTTGAATAGTGAATAAATGAGCGGATAAAGAAAGCGAACTTTAAAAAAATTTTTCTTAATGTTTATTTATTTTTGAGAGAGAGAGCAAACATGAGCAGGGAGGGGAGAGAGTGAAGGAGACACAGAAACCAGAGCAGGCTCCAGGCTCTGAGCTGTCAGCATGGAGCCTGACGTGGGGCTGGAACCCACAAACTGTGAGATCATGACCTGAGCTGAAGTCGCTGCTTAACCGACTGAGTGACCCAGGCGCCCCAAGAAAGTGAACTTTTTAATTGGCACACTGTTGTCCATGCCTTATTCCAAAAGAACAAAACTTCTAAACTGGAGTATGATCCTCCAACATTAATTGGTGTGAATCAGGCTGGAATTATTGTGGAATAATACGGAGCCCCAACCCCATGGAGATCTTGTTGCAGGTTCCTGTCTTTCCCTCTACCGTCTATGCTCTGCTCCTGCTGATGTGATCACCATAATCGTTTATGTCCTTAGAGGACTTCCTAAGGAGTTTATAATTGAGAAATGTGTAGACACACAGGTCTCACAGAGCACACTGGATCCTAGAGTCTCTCCTGGTAGAGAAGGAAAATCGGCCCAAACCCAGGTCTTGTTTCAGTACTTTCCTTTGAGGCAAAGCCAGGAATGTGAGAGTGAGCTTTTGCTAAGGGTGGGACGGGGTTCTGCCTAGCGTGCCTCTGGCATGTGGGGAGCTAACAACAGTAATGGATAAGTCTCCAGGGCAACCAGGACCACTTTCAATCCTTCCCACCATGGGCTTCCTTGGGGAACCCTGGACTCTCCGCCTGCCTGCGGCAAGGACTGGCCCACTCTGGCTTCCCTTCGGGGCTCCTCTCCCAGCGCCTCCTGGCTGCAAGCTCCGTCCTAGCCTAAGAGCCTTCTTCCTTGGCCTGGGTTTCACCTTCTTGTATCAGGTGGCAGACCAGCTGGTTCCAGTCCCGAATCAGGTCTTCTGACTCCTCCCAGAAACCAACCAACTTCAGAGCAGGAAATCCTGCCCCTCCCCAAAGAGTGGGAAACCGCAGAGAAAGAGAGAGATGAAACAGAAGGGAAAGCAGAGGAGGAGGGAAAGGGAGAAAAGAAGCAAAAGGAAAAAGGAGATCAATAAAAAGAAGTCACACTTGGTTGAAACCTCAAGGTAAGACTTTTTAAAATCACATTATATATGATAGCATCACTGTTTGTGTCAGGGCCTAGTCCGTAGTAGGTCTTCGAGAAAACGCTATTGAAGTAATGCATCTATTGGAATAAACTGGAGGGCTGGGCTGAAGAAAGATTTCAATGTCAAATGCTGGTCAAAAAAAAAAAATGCCCGATGAGATTTGAAATGTGTAGGAGGGAAGATATGATAAGACGCAGATGGAACCAGGCGTCTGTTACTGGCACTGAGAGCATTCTGATCATTTTGGGACAGAAAGTTAAGTTGGAACAAAAAGTTGCAAAAATTGTTTTAAAAACTCTGCCTGTTCTTTTGAAATCATACAAAGATTGCAGGTCGTAAGCATTTTTTTTTAAAATTGGCTTTAAACCGATGACAGAGCACAAACACCAGGCTGTATCTTGGGAGTTGCTGAGAATGCTGATATCTGCATTCTGCATCCGATCATCAGCTCCTTCAATATTATTAATATTGAAACCAGGAGCCTTGAGGAAGGCTCATTTTATCTCAAGAAGTCTTGTTCAATGCACCAAGGGAGGCTTAAAGTTGTCAATCAAAAATCTCCACGTGCTGTTCACCTATGCCTTAGCCCCCGTCCAGCCTGAATGCTCAGGGTACTGACCCTGTGAGCCTTAAAAGGGCCTGTTGGGGACAATTCAAAGGCACTTCTTTCGGGTCGGTTGGAGAAACCGACAGGAACAGGAAATGCCATTCCCCACCCCCACCGTTTACCCAAACCGTCACTTGCCATCAATAGACAGTACCATCCAGAAGGTTGTAGTTGACCGATCCAGTCACTTGGAGGGATTAAGAGAGCTGGACTCATGCTTTGGAAAGCACCTCTAGGCAATGATGATGTATGTTCACAACAGTTGGCTTTTAAGAGTCCCTGTCCCCCAACCTTTCCAACAGTGCGTAACAGTTCAGAAGGACGCACATGGAAGTTGGGGTTGGGGGGGCGGTTTTGTTTTGTTTTGTTTTTGGTGCCAGCATCATTCTTTGGGGTTTGTGTGAGTAAATCAGTCAGAAGCTGAAAGGAGAGTGGGAGAGGTAAGGAGAGATGATTCTAAAGAATCTTACTTCTGCTTGCTTGCCGAGATTGGACAGGAATTGCCTTTCCCTTTTCATGATATGTGAAAATATTACATGATATGAAAATAAATGATATGAAAGTAAAATCCAAAAATCCTCCCTCCCTCCTAGTATCAGTACAGCTAAAACCTCCCTGCATCCAATTTCTAAGCTGGAATAAATCTTAAAGATAATCTAATTTAATTCCTCTTGTTTGCCAGGTGAGGGAATCGAAGCCAAGACAGGGAAAGGGCCTTGCCCAAGGTCACATATATGTTCATGGTGGAGAGGAGACTGGAACTCATTTCTTCTGGTCCTACCCAAGGGCCCTGTAAAATAACCACCCAGCCTTTACAGGAAGGTGCCCCCAGACACCCAAGAATTCATAAACACTGCATCTGCTGATTAAAAAAATATTCAGTTAAAAGATGCTCATGTAATCCTTGCCTGGCAGAAATGGAAAGAAGGAAAAGATTTTCCTAACAGTTAAGCTTTTCCAGAATCTGTTTTATAACTGTTAGGGGACTAGAGAGAGTAGAAAGATTTAAGGCAGGTTTGTCAGAAGACAACTAGAATATTTTAAATTCCTACCACTGACCCAGAATTTTGCATACTTCATATCTTTATATAATCTCATAGTAGTCTCATTTTACAAATGACATTTTAAAAATTTGCTCAAATTCACAGAGGGAATAGGATATTATTATTATTTCTGCATCTCTCATCGGTAGACCCAGGATCATGCTCCAGACTAACATAGATATTTATAGTTCAATGACCATTATACTCTCACTCAAGCCACTCCCCAACGGAGACCCTTGCTCTGGCCATTTCAATCTACTTGAGGTTCCTCTGACATATCATGCTATTTCTAGACTCCTTGTCTGAACACATGCAGTTCTCTTTATTTGGAATGCCCTTCCTCCATCTTCTTCATCTCTGTCATTTGTATTTGTCCTTCAACACTTAGCTCCAGGGCCACCTCCTCCTGGAAGACTTTCCCACTGTCCTAGACTGATCTGGATACCCTACCGCTATATTCCCATATATACCCTTTGCACACCCTTATTATAGCATATTATTATGCTATTATGAACTTTGATTTACTTGCTTACCTTCCTTATACTTAACTATAATTTCCTCAAAGGAAGATACCAAATATTGCTCAGCTTCTATATTCCTGGCACCTAGCACAGTCTGGGCATATATTAGTGCTCAATAAATGTTTGGGGGGTGGGGGATGGATGAATGAACAAATGAAATATTTCCCCTCATTTTCTTCCATTAAAATTATTTCATAAAAGTCTCATTTACATGTTCTTGACTCTTGAGTAACTCGGGGGGAAATAGAAGATGTCACTGCTATAAGCTTCCCATCATGTCAAGCCTGACAGACTACTCAAAGGAGCTGTCTAGGGTTAAATGTGGCAGTTGAACTAACATTAGTTTCTGCTTCCTGACAAAATGCACTGATCACAGTAGAAGAATTTGCATCCTATAAACCACAAGGACAAAGAGAACTGGAATAGAAACAGCAGATGAGAGATGTCAACACCCTTTGGAAGATGCAAAGTGGATGGATGAGTGATAAGTGACTTAGCAAAGCAGTGATTGCTGAAGCCCAAGTACCCATGATGGGAAGCCCACAAGAGGCCACAGAGTACAGGAGAGTCTCGGGGATCAGGGCATTGGGAACCTTAGAACACAGCCAGAGAAATGAGGGGAAGGATAAGAGACACTCCAGATTCCCTCTCTTGCCCTCCAATGAAAAAAGAAAGCTTATTTTCTGGAGAAACTGGCCAAGAGGGACCAGTCACAGGGACACCAGGCAGAGCAAAGGGTGGGGTTAGGCACAGATCTAGAAACAGAAGGATTACAGAAAGATTCAATACTGAAAGATGAGATTCCCCAGCCCCTTATCCTGGCCCAGCTCCCAGAACACGAACTGCGCAGTTTACCCCCGTCTCCATTCACCCTACTCCAGCCCGCACTAGCCAGAAGAATTCACGATTGCTCCTTGTAGAAAGTGCCCAACCAAAGAAGAGAAGACTACAGACACTGACAATGGGGTCTGCCAATGAAACTGCCAAGCACTCTCTGGATTATCTTGTAGTAGAATCCAGCAATTGGCAAGCCCTGCCCTTGCACACAAAACTTCCAGCAGCCAAGGAATGGACTCCAAGCATTACCAAGCATGGAATGAAAGCCTCTGGCATTGAAGATGGAGACTCCAACATCCAGAGAGCAAAAGAAATTGTTAACAACAGCCATGGCAACATTAAAATCTCCCCAGAGATAAGGGAAGACAGTGCATCCATGAATAAAGATCAGGAAGCCACTGTTTTTTAAAAATACTAGAGAACAAGAAAGAGCTTTTTAAAATAAAAATGCAACTAGAAATTGAAAAATTAAAACAAAACACTGGAAGATAAAATTGACAGAATATCCCAGAAAATAGGATAAAAAGGGAAAGAGATGGAAAACAAGACAAAAACAGTAAGAAACCTACAGGATCAGTCAAGGAGCTCTGACACCTTCTAATTAGAATTCCAAAAAGAGAGCAGGAGAAAATGGAGGGGAATACATTAATCAAAAAGATAACTTCCCCCAGGGGCACGTGGGTGGCTCAGTCAGTTAAGCATCCAACTCTTGATATTGGCTCAGGTCATGATCTCACCATTCATTGGATCAAGCCCTATGTGGGGATCTATACTGGCAGCTCAGAGCCTGCCTGGGATTCTCTCTGTTTCCCTCTCTCTCTGCCCCTCCCTCATGTACTCTCTCTCTCAAAATAAATAAATAAAAATTTCTTTAAATATTAATTAATTAAAAATTTTTTAAAGAAGATAATTTCTCCAAAATTTCCTGTGATGAAAGATTTTAATTTCCACATTGAAAGGATCCACTGAGTACTCAAAACAACGAATGAAAAAAAAAAAAAAAAACCCACTTCTCCCCAAAGTGTATTATTAGAAATGTTAGAACCCCAGGAATAAAGGGATCCCAAAAATTCTAAAGAGAAGAAAAATAGTTCACAAACCAAGGATTAGGAATCCAGAGAGTAACTGGACTTCTCAGTATCAATACTGGAAGCTAGAAATCGAAAGGCAATATAGCAGTGTCTTCCCATTCCAAGAGAAAACAACCTTCAATCTAGAAATCCTTACCCAAACTATGAATCAAGGGGAATGTAAAGACAAGCAGACAGAGCTGCCTCACTGGGGTTTATGTGGCCAAGGTCTGATGGATGAATGCCACAAAAAGATGTTTAATGTGAAACATCACTCCTGCATCCAAGGTCTGAAAAACATTTCCTCACCATGCATAAGGAAGTGAGCCAAGAGAGAAAAAAGTCTGAGTTTCCAGGTGGATGGCAAAGGAAATGTCCCAGAGAACAGTCTATCAAGCTCCTAGTCCAGACTGGCACGGAATGAGTCGTGGCTCCAGGAGGGTTGTCTCCAAAGAAAAAAATTGGATAAATTATCCAATGAATTTGACCAACTTATTTGAGTTTTACAGCTCTTGTCGGAGGATTTGGAGACCATGGACAACGAAGTAAGCAAACAAAAATGAGGTGGTTATTAACTCCCAGAAGGGAAGGGGAGATCAGAAGAGATGACATTGCAATGCATTGTACTGCTGTGCTATAAACAGTTGGTCATAACAATATAAACACTGACTATTGGTTTACTTAAAATTTGTGACATAATGGTACTAGGAATCTAGAAGGAAGGAAATGTCTGTCTGCATATGTTGTGAGAAAAAGCAAAGTCCTAAGAATCCTTAGTAGGAAATCAAATAAATAATTTCTAATATTGCAAAATCAAGAAATAACAATGAAAGCATATTGTTTAAAAATATGGAGTTGATTCCCAGAGGGGGGAAAAAAAGATTTAAACCAGTAATTGCCTTAGAATGAGACTAGGGCATGGGGAAGAAAGGAACAAGGATTTCTGTTATTCATTAATAAATTCATTAATTATTCATTGGTCTCCCCTGGATTACATTGGATCTAGCAGTCAACATGTTGATGCCTGGAGCCATTAAATTAAATCTCTGAACGAGCTATAAAGTATTTACCTAATTACCAAGAGCAGCTCACCAGTCCACATTTACTTCAGAATCGCCTGGGGAGCTTTGTACAAATACAGATTCCTAGGTCGCGCCTTTAGTGGTTCTGACTGAAGCGGCCTTGAGGAGGCCTGGAAATCTGCCCTTAGTTTCCCCAGATGATCCAGTTGCGCGGCAGGGTTCAGGAACCACTGGACTAGCGCCTAAATTGTGAGTGCGTATAGGGAGGGGTGAGGGGGCGGGGGTTATACGGTGTTTTTTTGTGTGTGTCTGTGTGACTGTTTCTGTGTATATGCAAGTGTGTTATGAGTGTCTCTTCCTCCCTCCCTCCTTCCCGCTTTCATCCCCTTTTATCTGAACTTAATGCATAAATACCTCCAGACTGCTAAAAACATTGCCAGAAACGAGTTCCCCATCCCATTTTAAACACTGCTGTCGGATCCTCCTCTCCCAACCCTGGGGCTCCCTCTGCTGGCAGAAGCCTGTTAAAACTCTTAACATCCTAAACCGAGAAACTCCTTCCATTCCTGTGAGGTCATTTTCCCTGGGTAGTTTCCAAGCCTCATACTTCAGGAACCTTCCTGTCGGACAGAAAATGGAAAATTCACCCAACCTGGGAAAGACTTTCTTGCCTTACTTGTGTGGATATCTAAAGATCAGGAGGGAGCAGGAGAGGCAGAGATGACAGTGAGAGGTACATTTGTGGTCAAGCCTGAGGAAAAGGAGACTTTGAGGAGTTCTTCTCCCCACCTTCTTCCTCCCCCTCCGCCAAGAGATATGGAAGGCCACATCCATCTGCCTCCCAAAAATCGAAGGGAAGGAACATCTTAGACTGAAGAGCCCACTGAATTTGGAAGCAGAAGACACAGGTTCACTACCCACCCTCACTGTGCTTCCTCGAGTCCCCTTTTTCAGAGCTGTGTAAATCATACCTGTCTGTGGACTCCTGTATCTTTCCCATAAGGTGAACATATGCTCAGCCTAACACAGTGTCTGGCACAGGGAAAGTGCTCGGAAACATTTGAATGAAAGCTTAACTCATTGCCATCCTAACAATCAGAATCTTCCTTCAGATCTGCATACTTCTCAAGCTCCTCAAAAGTACCCCCAGGCTCACACTAAACAGGGTGTTTCTTCATGTTCCTTACTCGCCAACCCATAGCATCCTGGCTTTAGCTCCTCAGAACCCTCTGACACCGTCTCCAGGGATTCTTATATGCAAGACTCAAGGTATTTTGCCACTTCTCATCTTCCTTGACCTCCCAGAGCTTCAAGGCTGTGACCTCTCCCATCGCATCGAGACCCTCTGCCCCTGTTCTCTCAGGTCCTCGTGCTCCTTATTTCTTCTTGCCCTCCTTCACTGGCTCTCCTCTTCTGCCTAACCCATAAATGTTAGTGTACTATCCCCCCTTTTATTCTTCATCCTCTCCCTCACGGTCTCATTTATTCCTACGGTTTCCATTTTAACTTACAAGATTTAATTCTCCCAAATCTACATCTCTGGCCTAGACCTTTCTCTTGAGCTCCAAATACCTACCAGCCATCTTTATCTGGATGTATAGAAGTCACTTTCCTTTAAACATTAAAAAATGCTGGGGCGTCTGGGTGGCTCAGTCGGCTGAGCGTCCAGCTTCGGCTCAGGTCATGATCTCGCGGTTTGTGAGTTCAAGCCCCGCGTCGGGCTCTGTACTGACAGCTCAGAGCCTGGAGCCTGCTTCGGATTCTGTGTCCCCCTCTCTCTCTGCCCCTCCCCCACTCATGCTCTGTCTCTCTCTGTCTCAGAAATAAATAAACATTAAAAAAAATTTTAAAAAATAAATAAACATTAAAAAATGCTGAGTACATAGTGTGTGCCAAACACCATGCTAAATACTAGAGCTACAATGGCAAGACAGACCAGGCCTCTGTTGTCCCAGAGCTAGGTTTTGGGAAAAACAGGCAAATGAGCACCTGTGAATACCGTGATGGGAGCCATGATAAGAGAAATGCCCAGTGTTTGGGGAGCTCCTTACATGGTCTAAGGGAGGGCAGGGAGGTCACTGATTTTGAAGGGTGGAACCTTAAGGAAAAGAATTGGGGGGTGGTGATAAGGGGCCCCTGGGAAAGGATTTCAAAACTCATGAAGAACTTACAAAGATAAAATAGTGAGTTTGGACTTTATCCTGAGAACAACAGGGAGTCACTGAAGAAGAACTGGGTGGAGTAGAGCTCACAGGGCACATCCACAGTGTTGGCAGTGGTCAAGTGTTAGCAATGGTCATGTCGATGGTAGGCGCATAAGGCTTTCACTCTATTATTACACTTTATAAGTTATTTATGGCTTCTTTGTTTTTTTGTGCACATCAAATGTTTCACAGCCTTTCTTTTTAAATAAATAGATTAGAGGTGAGATAGACAGAAGAATGAGGAGATTCCTAAAGCAGAAAATAACAGTGGCCTGAGTTAGGATGTTCATAGTAAAGGTGAAAATTGGGAGATAGGTCTAGAGACACTTAGGAAGTAGAATTGAGTAGACTTGATGAGAAATGGAATTTAGGGATATGGACAAGGAGGAGTAAAGAAGGAGTTCCAAGGTTCTGGAGTATTCATTGGATGAATGGTGTAGCCATTCATTGAAATAGAGGTCCCTAGGATATGATAAATAAAAAATAGCGAAGTCATAATAGTTTAGCAGTTTCTTAAAGTTAAACATAAATTTTCCATACAACCCAGCAATGCACTCCTTCCAGGGTATATACCCAAGAGAAATACAAACGTGTCTAGACAAAGATTTCGACACCAATGTTTACAGAAGCACTTATTCATAATAGCCAAAAAGTGGAAAATTCCAGACATCTGTGTATTGGTGACTAGATAAACAAAACGTGGCATACCCATATAATGAAATATGATTTGGCAGTGAAAAGGAACAAAGTATTGATACATGCTACAATATGGGTGAAGCTCAAAAACATTATGCTAAAGTCAAAGAAGTCAGACACTGTGTCTGTCATATAGCATGTGATTCCACTAATATGAAAGACAGAAGATTGCTGGCTGCATGGAGCTGGGGATAGGAACAGAGAGTAATTGCAAATGGGTAAGAGGGATCTTTTTTGGATGATGGAAATGTCCTAAAATTTCTGTTAAGGTGATGGTTTCCCAACTTGGCAAATTTATTAAAAATTGTTGAATTGTACACTTACCACAAGATGATTTTCTGGCATATAAATTATACTTAAAAAAAATGTTTTAAAAAAATCAGGTCAGTTTTGGCATGTTGAGTTTGAGGTGTTTAGGAGGCATTAAAAAGGCAAGGTTGAGTAAACAGTTGGTTACACCACCTGAAGCTTAGGAGGCAGTGCTGCACAGGAGATAGAGAATTTTAAGATTCATCAACATAGAACCCCAATTGGAGGTTCTATGTCTCCCAATTGGAGCCATAGAGGTGAGGGAAATCTCCTAGGGAAGAGAGAGAAGGAAAGAGTGAAAACAGAATCAAGGCCAACTTGAAAATTCAAGGAATCCGAAAGGGAAGGGAAGCCTACAGAGAACACTGAGAAGAAATAGTCAGAGAAGTAGAAGGAAGCCCAGAGAATATAAATAGACAGAATCCAAGGGAAAAAGATGCTTTGGGGCAGTGAAGAAAGGCTACTGAGAACTCAGGTAAGTATAAACAGAACCAACCAGTAGAAGTCATGGTAGAAAAATCCAGCAGGGCTGGGGAGCCCAAGAACATGGCTGGCCATAGCTCCAGGAGGCCAAAAGCCTCCAGAGGATCAGGCATAGCATGCAGAAGGAGTGACGTGTTGATGGAGGGAGTGAGGCCAGATTGATGAGCCTGAGGAATGTAGGGGACCCAGAATTTTTGACATAAAGCAATGAGGGAATACAAAAGGCCAGTAAATAGAGCTCTGGAAGAAGGACAAAGAGACCCCAGGGTACAGAGGTTCCAAGTCTGGAAGTGGCCACAACTACAGATTCCAGCAGTAGATATTCAAGGCTCTCAAAGATGTGATTCCTGCTTACTTCTCCAGGCAGATCTCTAACCACAAAACCCCACACCTCTTAAATTCAGTGATCCTGCCATATGGAATCCTTTGCAGTTTCCCAAACATGCCATTCTCTTTCACATCTCCTTCTGTTTTCTCACACAGCTTTCTCTGCATAGAATGTTCTACAAACCAGCCCTCCCCTCTCCCACACACACTCCAGGAACCCAACTCAGTGTCCATGCTTACCCTTCCTCATTTGCCTGGAGCATTCCTCCTCTTGTTTCAATATGAATCAAGGTTAACCTTGCCTCTGAAGCCTTGCCTACTTGCCCATCGCCCACATGGAACAGCATATTTCCTTCTTTACACCCTTGGAACTCTAAGGGCAGGCCACCCCAAGATGGGCTACTTTGGCACGAACATTATTTTGAGTTACAAGCAATCAAAACCCAGCAGATTCAGGAAAAGTTCTTTATCTTCCCCTTCACTTCCTACTTGTACCAGGAAGAGAGCTATAAATGAGATTCCTTTTTACCTAAGAAATTTATCTGCATAAGAGGGCAACCTTTGTTTTCTAAACATTTCCTTTTACCTTCCTGGTCTTTCTCCCTTTGGTACCCTCAGGCCCCTACAACTCCCCTTAGCTCATTGAAGCCTGATTATCTTTGGAATTCCATGTCTGTGTGGATTCATTGTATGCCTGAAACTAAATTTGATTTTCTGTTACTCTGTATCCTGTCAGTTTGATTCTTAGTCCAGTAGAAGGACCTTGAAGGGCAGAGAAAATTCTCCCTTCCCAACAGCTGCCATAGTCAGCAGGATACTTTCATTCTCTGGACACTACTCACCCCAGACACTCCTGCTGCTCAGAGATCCTGGGACATCTGACATACAGCTGGGAGAGGTAAGATTTCTTACCATGTCAGTTCCCCAGAATCTTTATCTGCAGAGTCTAATGGAGTGAGAGTGGTGAGTCCGTTTCTTCTCTTTGTAAATTTAGGTTAGCAGAAGAAAATATCTGTGGAACAAGTTCCTTGGGTCTAGCAACTCTGGTTAAACTTGGTAGACTACTCTTTAAGTACTTATCTGTTTCCTTCCACAGATGGTCTTTGTTTTCCTTTGTCTGTATCCTTTCTGTCCTTTGTCATAAGAAGGAGTTACCATAGGGCAGAACACAGGCATAGACCATACAAGCCTGCTGTTGGAGCCAGCCTCATAGACTGGTGAGTTCACAGTTCACACCAGACCAACACCTATTTAGACAAATTTTACCATAGTTTAATATGCACATAACTTAATGGCAATTGCTATGGGACATCTTAGAAGCCAAAGCCACAAAATTGGTGGGCACAGGCTGAACATTTAAACGTTGTTAGAGTGTTTGCCACCTCAAGAAGATTCCCAGACTGATCATAGAATGAGTGATATTGACATGGTCACTCAGCAACTTCCTTGCAATGAGGTACACTATAAAACAGCACATAGTCCCCAACCCTGTGGCACATCTCTCCTAGGTATTATTACTATGGCTCCAGACTCAAGGCTTTAGCTAAAGCTGTTAAGGTACATATGAGATTTTTCCTTTTGTCTTGTTCTATGTCTTAAGAGCTGGCTTTGTGACCAGTGAGAATATTCCCTTTGGTCTCTGTCATCCAGAGGGTGCACTTACCAGGGTGTACCTTGATGGCCAGTCGAAATGACTGGGAATCTAACTCTGACACTCTCTCTCTCCCCACCTTTCACCCCAGGCCTTGTTAGTGGTGTTAGTCATGAGAGGCTTTAGCCCATAGGAACCTCTGTCCTCTCAACCATCATTGCTTATTAATGCTGGAAAGTCTCATTCCAGTAGCACCTCCCTGGTGTCACAGATTAGTGGTCTGTGATTTTGTGGGAGACCAGAGACACCATTTTCAGCACACCATCCTTACTGCCTGTGCAATGAAGACCTTTGCTTTCTTAGACTAATCTTGGAAGTAAACTTTTGGATCATGGGGACTGCATCATCTATGCCCTCTTTGAATGCCTTTGTGTCTTAAGTCATTAAAAGGCTTATTGGTTTGAGTTGCTATTAATAGATTCTACTCCTCAATGGCTGGACGATGGATCCTTTAAATTGGCTATATTTATTTTTTTAAGTTTATTTATTTATTTTGAGAGAGAAAAAGAGAGGGGGTGGAGGAGAGGCAGAGAGAGAGGGAGAGAGAATCCCAAGCAGGCTCTGTGCTGTCAACAAAGAGCCCAATGCAGGGCTCAAACTCACAAACCATGAGATCATGCGTGACCTGAGCGGAAATCAAGAGTCGAGCACTTAACCAACTGAGCCACCCAGGTGCCCCTAAATTGGCTATATTTAAAAGAAAAATATTCTTTATAGAGAGTTCTCAATTGTCTTATTAGTATAATAACTAGCCTAAGGACTCGTTTGACAAGATTAAAGCACAGAAATTAGACAAATTTAATTAGAAATTAAAACAAAAATAAAAGTCCACATCCAATGTACAGTTTCCTAAAATCTCCCCGTTTTAATTTCTCTTTCCTTACAAGATGTACAGAGAGCACACCAGCCTATTCTCTAGGTTCAAAGAATATAGGTTGCTCATGTAAATGCTGAATGCCAGGAAATGAATGTAACAAAAGCACCCAAGACTGGCAGTGAGGTTGGCTTTGATCCTACCTCCCAGGGATCTGTAATCAGGATCTGCCAGCTGTAGGCATTCCTGTGCAATGTCCTTTACAGGTGTACCCTAGGTCCCCCACTGCAGAAGAATTCTCTCCCCTAGACAGCAACAGATCTCCTAAATTATAAAGCCTTTTTTCCCCCCAGAATATTTTACTAACTTTAGAGAGGAATTGGTTCATGAGTATTCACAACCTCCCTTTCACAGAGGAAACAGGACCCCAAATTTCTCCTGAGCCCTCCTACACATGATCTCAAAAGGCTAATATCAGGGACTAATAGAAGCCAAAATACTTTATACAAGGGCACAAATCTTTTGATTCTCAGTTTTAGTTAAAAATCCCCCTAATAGAACGAACCAAATTTAGTTAAAAAGGCAGGCTAGTCCCTTGATATTCAGGCTGTAATCCAGTTCTTTGGGGGATTAGAAACAACGAACTTTGTTTTACAAATCTCTACAAAACCAGAAATGCAACTCTAGAAACAAGTCAAGCCCTCCCATCTTTACTAATCCCCAAACCTTGCCTATTCCTCTCAAAATATTTGTAGATATTATAAACAGAATATTAGAAAAAAATTCTCCTGTACTCAAAAAAAAAGTAAATTTCTGATAACAATTACCCTGAAATTTGAGGAGAAAAAACACTTTGCATTCTTTCTCTGTCCCTAAAAATTATAAATTTTACCATGTCTTCAAACAGTAAATACAGTCCATCATCACCTGAGACTGAAGGGAAATAAAGGGAGTGGGGGAGGCCTTTTTGAAATAAAAACCGCTAAAATGGCTCTTGTGCCAAGACTCCAAGCACCTCTGATAATAGGCGCTTATGCTCTGATCTCCACCTTGGAGAATACTTGGATACTTACTCTGTGCCTTTGTGATGCAAATTTTCTAACCACCACCACCCCCTTCCACACACCCCCTTCCCTAGGACAGAAGAGCCATTCTTTGAAATACAAACTTCAGAGAATTTTTTATCAGGAAAAAAAAGAAAGAAAGGAAGGAAGGAAGGAAGGAAGGAAGGAAGGAAGGAAGGAAGGAAGGAGAAAGAAAGAAAGAAAGAAAGAAAGAAAGAAAGAAAGAAAGAAAAAGGAAGGAAGAAAGAAAGGAAGAAGAAAGAAAGAATGAAAGGAAGGAAGGAAGGAAGGAAGGAAGGAAGGAAGGAAGGAAGGAAGGAAGGAAGGGGGAGTTATTTTAAAATTTGGGTCTTGGGGTGCCTGGGTGGCTCAGTCAGTTAAACATCCGACTCTTGATTTTGGCTCAGGTCGTGATCACACAGTTTATGAGATGGAGCCCCACACTGGGCTCCAGGCTGACAGCTTGGAGCCTGCTTGGGATTCTCTCCCCTCCCCCCACCCCCCTCACCCCGCCCTCATCCCTCCCATGCCTGCTCTCTCTCAAAATAAATAAATAAACTTTTTTTTTAAAAAAATGGGTCTTTATGTCCTCTCCACAAATATTAGCAAAAAGAAAGCTGTAAGATTTTGTTTGTATCTGAGTGTCTGTCCATATATGTTGCAAATATGAGATATTTTCTCTACCTCTAGGTGGTATTGCTAAAATTAATTTGCAAAAGACCTCTTTTAGTTGGCTTGAAGGCCAGCATTTGCAAAAACTGGACAATCTAAAACTCATAAAGAGAAACTAACCCAAATGTTTTTCAAGTTCATATGATCTGGGAAAATATTCAGTATTAAAAAGCTATTTAAAGTTGTTGGTTTAATTAAAATAGACATGTCTTTAAAGTTATCAGCATTAAGTGTAAAACCTTTATTCCATCTATATTTACTGAAAGTCAAATAAGTTCATGTTATATCTCTGTTGCAAAATTTGTCAAAAGAAAAAAATCTTCAAATAATCATTGACTTTGTCTAGCGCCTCATAATGTTTTGCAAGTAATCTAAACATAATTGTTAAGAACAAGTAAATTGAATAGATGTAAATAAGATAAGAAGGTCTGTAGGTAAACTTTTAAGTAGCTTCCTAAATCTTTTGTAACATGGAACTTTATAAAGTTTTGCTAAGTTAAATGATAAGTTGTAAAATTATTAAATATCTACATCATTTCCAAATAAGACAAAATAATAAAACATTAAGTACTGAACATAGGCTTATCTACTTCTGTCATATTACAGAGAAACTACAGATAAATTCAGGTCTGTTAATAAACATGGTTTGTGCATTATTGAAAGATTGTACTATGAAAAACCACACATTTCTAGGAATTACAAAATGTATTCATAAATTTGCCAATCTAAAGAATATTGGCATAACAGATAGTTCACAAATTGCTTACTACTTAGTTTTCATTAGAAGTCAAGATTTCTAAGAGAAAATTTTTAATAAATATAATTAAGACTACTTAAAATAATAAAGGAAATAACTTTGTATGCAAGGAAAGTAAGAATGTGTGTTTGAGGATAAAAGGAAAAAAAAGAAGCATGAGGAAGGGGAATACATTTTTGTTGAGGGAAAAGAAAATAATTTTGTCCTAAAGTGAAACTGGTTATTTAAAGAGGGAAAACTTAGGACAAAATCTGAATGTAAAATGTTGCAGGGGTGCCTGGGTGGCTCAGTTGGTTAAGTGTCTGACTCCAGCTCAGGTAATGATCTCACAGGTCGTGAGTTCAAGCCCCACATTAGGCTCTGTGCTGATAGCTCAAAGCCTGGAACCTGCTTAGGATTCTGTGTCTCCCTCTCTCTCTGCCCCTCCCCTGCTCCTGCCGTCTCTCTCTTTCTCAAAATAAATAAACATTAAAAACAATTTTTTTTAATGTTGCAGAAGGTTTATGAAAAAGGAATCTGGAAAGGAATTTCGTGTGTGGTTAGTACTGGCTAAGATTAGAATCAATTTAAGTAAGTAAATGAGTCTTAATATTAAAAATACACTGAAGCACAATTACAATTTTGTCTTTCTCTTTGGTAAAAGGACAAAGTTTTCTTGAACTACTGGTCTGCTCTTAATAAGAAGTTGTAAACAAAAGTTTTTCTTTGCCTTTAAAGTCATCTGCCTGGAAAACAAGCACTCTGTTTTGCCAAATAATTTCCTACATTAATCAAGTCTGATTACTTAAGAAAACTGAGCCTTAATATTAAAAAAGCTAAATTTTGCTCACAACTATTTAACTTTCTGTATTTGCCTTTGAAATATTCTATTGTTGATTTGGTTAATTAGATAATTTAATATTGTTTCATAATAATTTATGATCCTATCTAATCAAATGTTCAAATCTTTTCATACTTTTTGACATACGTCCCAAAATGAAATTCTAAAAGAAATCTTTGGACCACAATCTAACTGAGGTGTTCCAGAGCACTCCTGGAACATTTCAAAGATTTTGTGAGAAATTAAATTAAGTAGGCTTATTTGGCATGTCAAATTACATGGGAAGCATTGTCAAATAAGTGATACTAAGCCCTCTTGGGTTATATTTTTGTAGATATTTTGGGTATATTTTGCAGATATTTTATTAAACTAAGTGTCCTAAAAAGTTGTATGAAACCCCTAGAAATCTGGCGTGTTATTATCTTGGAGTGCTGTGTTTCACAGAAATAACCAAATTGTCAATTGCCTTGTAATTAAGTCTAATCAGATCTTTAATCATGATCATTTTTAAGACTTGTCATTTACAGTTACTGTTCTACTCCCATGATGTTGCAATGTGTTTCATCTTAAGTGAGACTCAGAAAAAACTCTGAGTACAAGTTTCTGATAATTTTAAGATCATAAAATTGAACGAGGTAAGAATTTCCAGAACTAGTAGAAAAACTGGATTAAAACAGAGCGAGAATTAATAACTTGAGACTGAATAAAGAAGATCATTGTAATTTTTACAATTTTTGTTGAAAATATCACTGACATTTTTCAATGTTTTGCTTTTCTAGATATAAGGAAACCTTTTCTCTTAAGCTAACTAAGTTAATTTAAACGTAACCTATAGCAATGTGATAAATTATACCTTTGGAAGCAGAATTGAACCATTTATCTTTTCCTCCCTACCGGGTCCCTCCAGAATTTAAAACCTCTCAGAGAGTATTCTTATATTTTCATGGCAATATATTTATTTGCATAAGCTCAATAAGAGGCCGTTCTCCTTATAATAAGATACAACTGGAAACACTGGTTATATTACCAAGGCTTTGACTGGAATGTCATATTTCAGAGAGACCCACATAGACTCAGATATGACCAGACAGCTTTAGGGAGCTAAGGTTGACATGAGGGAGCCAATAAAGCCCCTTGGAAATATCAGCCCGAGTTTCCAGCAGCTTACAAGGTGAATAAACTCACTTCCTCAGGAGGAACCTCAGGATATTTTGGGTACCTCAAGAAGAGAGGAATTAACGCAAATCCACAGGTATTGCCGGCAAAGTCGGATGGCAAGTATTTGACTTGGCTTCTGGTCTCAAACGACTATTAAAAATTCAGTCTAGATACTTGTTATGAAAACTTACAGCAGAGCAGATTTTTATTTATTTTTTTGAAGTTTTATTTATTTAAATAATCTCTGCAGTCCTTGTGGTGCTTAAATCCACAACTCCAAGATCAAGGGTTACATACTCTTCCAACTGAGCCAGCCAGGTGCCCCAAAGCAGGCTTGTGTGGTCAACTGCTATTCTTGCTGAGCTTATGTAAATAATCAGGCCAAGTGGGGTTGTTTTTGTTTGCTTGTTTGTTTTTGAAACTAGACTTATTTTGAGAATTACTAATTTGGCTATCTTTGATAGAAATGGGGGTGATTATAGAGAGAAAATAGGTTTCAATAACAGACCTGCGTAAATATTAGATTCTAGTCCTGTTCATTATAAACTAGACTAGATCCTGATTTCTTCCAGCATCCTCCAATGCCTGGCTACAACTCTCCAAACTAGTGCTTTCAATTTTTCTCCCACTTCCTGAGTTAGAGTCATTTGATATCTAAAACGCCCTTTTTTGGGGCGCCTGGGTGGCTCAGTCAGTTGGGTGTCCGACTTTCAGCTCAGGTCCTGATCTCACAGTTTGTGAGTTTGAGCCCTACATGGGGCTCCGTACTGACAGCTCAGAGCCTGGAGCCTGTTTCAGATTCTGTGTCTCCCTCTCTCTCTGCCCCTCCCCCACTTGCACTCTGTCTCTCTCTGTCTCTCAAAAATGAATAAACATTAAAAAAATTAAAAAATAAAAAAACAAAATAAAAAAACAAATGCCCCTTTTCCTGAAGCCCTGCACACTAAGTATGAATAAGTTGATGTAAACTTGAGGGAAATCACCACAACAGCTCATGTATAGGCAATCTTCATGCTCTGTGGGCAAAAATATCACCAAAGACATTCAAACTACAAACCAGGAAAATCTGTCACTGGATGCTCTCACACTATCTAAAGAGGCTTCAAGCTTGACATTTAGAAATCTACTCTCTACCCTCAAAACTCAGAAACTGGTTTATAACTTGATCCAAACATTAGCCATTGTTTTTCTTTTGTTTCCATAGAAATGCCTCTTATTTAATGCTTAATTGCTTGAACCATAGGCCTAACTTTGAGGACACACCTGAATTACCACCTCCTGAAATGAGTTAAACTAAACTGACTTATTGCCAGGACTGGTTCAATGAGCCAGGAGAATCTACCAGCTCAACTTCTAATGTGTGAAATGTCAGGGAAGTTTCAGAGGAGGGAACTACAGGGGCCAAGGGCAGACTGCCCCAAGATGGGCCACTTGGGCATGAACATTATTTTGAGTTCAAAGCAGTGAAAACCCTGAAAATCCAGGAAAAGTTCTTTGTCTCCCCCTCAACTGCTTGCTTGTACCAGGAAGAGAGCTATAAATTAGATTCCTCTTTACCTAAGAAACTTATCTGCATAACAGGGCAATCTTTGTTTTCCAAACATCTCCTTTCACTCTCCTGCTAATGCTTTTCCTCCCCTTTTTATCCTCAGACCCCCACCCCTCCCCTTAGCTCATATAAAGCCTCATGTTGCCTGTCTTTGGAATTCCATGTCTGTGTGGACTCCCCATACATACAAAACCAAACTTGATTTTCTCCCATTAATGTATCTGATGTTAACTTGGTGATTAGTACAGCTAGAAGGACCTTGAAGAGCAGAAGAAATTCTTCCCACCCTCCACAGCCCCCACCATAGACTTCTATCATATTACTGGTAACTCTTTATTTCATTTACTTCCATGTATGTCTTCTTTTGAGACTTAGAAAGCATTTTATTTGCTTTTCATTCATAGGACCTGACCCATAGTAAGTACTAAATAAATGTTAGTAGATGAAATCTCCCCTTAGCCACCATGTGGCATGTATGTCCCTTTTCCTCCTTGCTACTAAGAGCCCTTTTGGGGCTGTTTGTGGCCAGACTGCTGGGTTTCATTGTATGAGGGTGGATGAGGTAGTCTGCCCTCTGCTATCAGTAGCCATGATCAAGAATGTTTTGTCCACATCTAAGGCCCAGTTTCCTAGTTCCAGGATGCCCAGTTGAACCTGAATTTCAGATAAACAATGAATACAGTTTTAGTATAAGTATATCCCATTCAATTGTAAGAAAGCAAATTTTACCACCCCAAGATATGCCTTTTTGGCACATTGATTATTCTAAGTTGGTTATTTTTAATAAACTGCAGACACAAGAGAAGCTCTGAAAACCAAGTAGAAGTTACCTTTTTTCAAGAGACATTTATACAGTTTTAGTATAAGTATATCCCATTCAATTGTAAGAAAGCAAATTTTACCACCCCAAGATATGCCTTTTTGGCACATTGATTATTCTAAGTTGGTTATTTTTAATAAACTGCAGACACAAGAGAAGCTCTGAAAACCAAGTAGAAGTTACCTTTTTTCAAGAGACATTTATATGTATAAGGGAAATCTCCATTTATAAGGGTATCTGCCTCAATACTAGGAAGGAGGGGTGAGTCTAATTCTCTAGAAACTGTTATCAATAGAGAAAGCTTAGATATAAACCTACAGAACAACCTTACCCTTGAATATGGTACTTTCCCCAGGAACTTCCCATAGCTGACCCTCCCCACCCCATCTTTCGTCTTTAGCTGGAGATGGTATTTTGGGTGTAGCTTCACCTTTTCAGGGAGTTAGTTTTCCTGGGTTTTTTCCATGTATATAGGAGGTATATATGTTATTAAACTTTTCTTTGACTTTCTCCTGTTAACCTGTCTTAGGCCAATTTCATTCTTAGACCAGCTAGAAGAACTTTAAAGGGTATAGGAAATTTTTTTTCCTCCTAACACAATAGTTGAGATTATACATAGCCCAAAAATGTATTTGTTGCTTACATATATCCATGGTTCTTATATATTTGTTAATTATATATATTCCAAAAAATGTATTCTGCAATTCAAATTTAATTTGGTGTCATGTATTTCTATTTGCTAATTTGGCAAACCTACTTTCCACCAAAGGGAAGTGGCTTCTGTCTAATGCTGAAGGCACTGGCACCCTAAAGAAACTCACCCAGCTGAAGCTGCCATACCATCTTGATGTGTTCCTGAAAGCTGGATTGAATGACCAAGAAAAAAACTGCTAGATGGGCCAAAACTGTGTGGGCTATGTGGTGACTTTGCTGGAGTCAGCCATTTCAGCTGTGTGGGCCTCTTCCACTGCTCCTCGTGCTACCAGTGTTTTACCAAAGTTTCCAGGGAGTAACTTTTTCAGTTACTGTAGATGGGCCCTATCTCTCCTCCTTGCTCAGATGCAAATCCATGGGAGCTAGGCCAGAGAAAAACCTGAAAAACTGCAACTGCAGCATGTTTAGAATTGTATCTGCCCCACTCCCACTGAGGGGCAGGGATCAGACCATGCTCTGGGTCTCATCAGGTACCCGTTCTTTCCCAAGAGGCTCTTGGCTTTCCCACACAAATGGATTCCAGGTAGTCTGCCCCAAGAGTTCCCCTGCCACAGATTATATGTGACAGGTTAGGACAGGAAACACACACAGGGTACTTTATCCCATCTCTAGTTCATTTGCCCCTCTCTTGAGATTCCGTTAGAAAATGAGAAAATCTGTCCATTAGGAGTGGGGCCATGCAGAAGGTTGACAAAGAACTCCTCCCCCACACCTCATCAGATATGCAGGAGAAGGAAAAGAAAGGAGGGAGTGGGGAGGAACCCATGTTATTAGATAAAATGATATAAAATGATGGTTGTTTCCATAGCTAGGAACAGATTTTGGCAGCCATGGCATAGACTTAGGAGTTCGTAAAAAATCAGAACTGAGAAACTGGAATGAGGCAGGTGCCAAGGGTAGAGAAAGGGAGAATTTTATTCATTCTAATATTATGCTAAGGTCCTTTCCTGTCTCAGCGTATTGACAGTATTTTCTCAGGAAAGGGAGAATCTCCAAAATGAGAGGGTTCAACCACCTTTTACTCTAAGATCTTCCCACTCTACCTCTGGTAGGATTAGCTTTCAAAAAGAAGAGGCCACTTAACAAAGCTACTAAACAGTCCTGAAAAGCCCCACAGCTGCTGCTGCCTCAGAAATGACAGGTGCACCTTTCATGATCCACTTTTTATGCCAAATGCATGAAAATTCCTCTTTGGCTGCCCCTCCCCACAGTCTTGCCACCCCCTTCTTAGTCCTACTGGATCTGGCCCATCCCTCATGGTCCCTTTCCCATTCAATGCCGTGATCTTCTCACCTTGTTATTTCTTGAGCCATTGATTCAGGTGAGAATGATCAAATCAGAATTCCTGGCTGGGCTGGGACATGCACCTCCAGCTGAGTGGACCCACTCTGAGTTTTTGAAAATTTCCAGCTTGTGTTTACCTATTTCATTGAAAGCCTGCTCTAAAGTGTACATAGTCGATGCATTACAAAGGAAGGCCAGCGTGAAGGACTGGAGTGGATAGCTAGTTTTGTTGCCATGGCAGGGAAAGGAACTTTACTTGACTGATGAAAATTTGACTCAAAACGAATGCTAGGTTAAACAGTCATATTTCCTTTTGTCTTTTTTTTTTTTAACTTTGTTGAGAACCACTAGAAGAGGAGTAGGGAATGGGGCTGATAGGTTCTAACTAGAATGCTGAATCCCAGTGATTTCTCTAGATTAAATCAGGCTGCAGAAAGATAGCAATTTTCTCATTGTTGCAGCACCTCGGAAACACTAAAACAGCAAAGTTCATTGAATGCCTATTTTGGAGCCAGGCTAGGGGGAGATGGAGAGAGACAAAGATAAAAAGACACACTCCACATCCTCCAGGAGCTTACAAGCTAATGAGAGAACCAGGCATGAAAATATGGACATACCGTGGATCAATGTTTATTACATAACGTGGTCAAAGTGTGGCACAAATGCATCCCTAAGACCCTCTTGAAAGGAGGTTTGAAAGGTCCACTATTTTCATAATCATACTAAGACATTATTTGCCTTCTTTCTTTGTCAGTCTTTCACAAGTTTTCTAGAGGCTACAGGATGTGTGATAATACAAAGCAATGTATACTTATGTATTCTTGAGTTTCAAAAAAAATCTCAGTCTTGGGGTGCCTGGCTGGCTCAGTGGGTAGAGCATGCAACACTTGATCTCAGGGTGTGAGTTCGAGCCCCATGTTAGGCATAGAGCTTACTTAAAAAAAATTCTTGGGGCATCTGGGTACCTCAGTCAGTTAAGTGTCCAAATTCAGCTCAGGTCATGGTCTCACTGTTCAGGAGTTCAAGCCCCTCATCGGGCTTTGTGCTGACAGCTCAGACACTGGAGCCTGCTTCACATTCTGTCTCCAACTCTCTGCCCCTCCCTGCTCATGCTCTCTCTCTCTCTCTCCTCAAATATAAAATAGAACATTAAAAATTTCTCTTTAAAATTCTGTCTCAATTTCTTTTAAAGAATCCTCCATTCTTATTTTGTTTTAATTTTGTAAGTAGTCTCTCAATCCAACATGGGGCTTGAACTCACGATCTCAAGATCAAGAGTTGTATGCTCTTATTGACTGAGCCAGCCAAGCACCCTCTCGGTCTAAATTTCTAATACAACAATATCAGCAGTAAAACCCACATGTAGGCATACCTGATTTTATCGCATTTTGCTTTTTGTGCTTTGCAGATATTGGGCTTTTTATTCATTGAAGTTTTGTGGCAACCCGGCATCGAGCCAGTCTACCACAACATTGTTCACTTTGTGTCTCTGTGCTACACTTTGGTAATTCTCACAATATTTCAAACTTTTTCATTATTATTATATTTGTTATGGTGATCTGTGGTCAGTGATCTTTGATGTTAGTATTGTAATTGTTTTGGGGGCTCCATAAATTGTGCCGTTAGACAGCAAACTTAATCAACAAATAGTGTTCTGACTGCTCACCAACTGGCTGTTCCTTCATTTCCCTCCCTCCTGTCAGGCCTCCCTATTCCCTCAGACACAATAATACTGAAATGAGGCCAACTAGTCACCTACAATGGCCTCTAAGTGTTCAAGGGAAAGGAAGAGGCGCGCATCTCTCACACTGAATCAAAAGCTACAGATTATTCACCTTAGTGAAGAAGGCA
The DNA here is from genome assembly GCF_018350175.1 of Felis catus. Classification (NCBI taxonomy): domain Eukaryota; kingdom Metazoa; phylum Chordata; class Mammalia; order Carnivora; family Felidae; genus Felis; species Felis catus. The sequence goes on along the minus strand of NC_058384.1, from coordinate 33,154,053 downwards.
TGTCAAAAGCCAAGATAGGTTGAAAGCTAGTGCTCTTGTGCCAGTTATAAATACAAGCCTAGTTGTAAATACAAGGGAAAGGTTCTTGAAGAAAATTAAAAATGCTGCTCCAGTGAACACACAAATGATAAGAAACCAAAACAGCCTTATTACTGATATGAAAAAAGTTTAAGTGGTCTGGATAGAAGATCAAACAGCCATACCTTCCTTTAAGCCAAAGCCTGTTCAGGAGCAAGGCTCTAACTCTTCAATTCTATGAAGGGTGAGAGGTGAGGAAGCTGCAGAAGGAGTAGAGGTCGGTTCATAAAGTTTAAGGAAAGAGGCTGTCTCCATAACATAAACTAACTGCAAGGTGAAGCAGCCAGTGCTGATGTAGAAGCTGCAACAAGTGATCCAGAAGATCTAGCTAAGGTAATTAATGAGGGTGGCTACGTTAAACAACAGATTTTCTACGTGGACAAAACAGCCTCCTATTGGAAGAAGATGCCATCTAGGACTTTCACCGCTACAGAGGAAAAATCAATGCTGGGATTCAAAGTTTCAAGGGACAAGCTGACTCTCTCGCTAAGGGCTAATGCAGCTAGTGACTTTAAGCTGAAGCCAATGCTCATTTACCATTCCAAAAACCCTAGGGTCCTTAAAAATGATGCTAAATCGACTCTGCCTGTGCTCTACTAATGGAACAAAAAAGACTGAATGACAGCGCATCCATTTACAGAATATCTTAAGCCCGCTGTTGAAACTTACTGTTCAGAGAGAAAAAAAAATTATTTTCTAAATATTACTGCTCATTGACAATGCATCTGGTCACCCAAGGACTTCTGTGGAGATGTACAATGAGATTAATGTTGTTTTCATGCCTGCTAACACATCCATTCTGCAGCCCATGGATCAAGGAGTAATTTTGACTTTCCATTACTTAAGAAATACATATCAGGGACATCTGGGTGTCTCAGTCAAACATCCGACTCTTGATTTCAGTTCAGGTCATGATCTCAAAGGTTGTGAGTTTGAGCATAGCGTAGGGCTCTGTGCTGGCAGTGTGGAGCCTGCTAAGAATTCTCTGTCTCCCTCTCTCTGTCCCTCCCCTACGCTCATACACGCATGCTCGCTAGCTCTCTCTCAAAACAAATAAATACACGTTTAAAAAAAAGCCTTAAAGAAATATATTTCATAAGGCTATAGCTGCCATAGACAATGATTCCTCTGATGAATCTGGGCAAAGTAAAATGAAAACCTAGAATCGAAACATTCTAGATGCCACTAGGAACATTCATGATTTATGGGGAAAGGTTCAACTATTAACATTAACAAGAGTTTGGAAGTTGATTGGATCACATTGAGGGGTTCAAAGACTTCAGTGGAGGAAGTCACTGTGGATGTGGTGGAAAGAGCAAGAGAACTAGAATTAGCGGTGGAGCCTGAAGATGTGAGTGAATTGCTACAATCTCATGAGAATACTTAATGAATGAGGAGTTGCTTGTTACCGATGAGCAAACAAAGTGGTTTCTTCAAAAATATACTTTTGCTGAAGATGCTATGAAGATTGTTGAAATGACAACAAAAAATTTAGAATATTGCATAAACATAGTAAAGTAGTGGCAGGGTTTGAGAGAACTGACTCTGATTTTGAAAGAAGTTCTACTGGGGGTAAAATGCCATCAAATGGTATGATATGCTACAGAGAAATCTTTCATGAGGAAAAGGAGTCAACCAATGTGACAAACTTTATTGTTGTCCTATTTTAAGAAATTGCCACAGCCACCCCAACCATCACCAACCACCGCCCTGATCAGTAAGCAGCCATCAATATTGAGGCACAACCCTCAACCCGCAAAAAGATTAAAAGTAGCTAAAAATTCAGATGATGGTTCGCATTTTTTTTTAGCAGTGAAGTATTTTTTAATGAAGGTATAGACATGTTTTGGAAATAAGGCTATTGCATACTAAATAGGCTACAGTATAGTATAAACATAGCTTTTGTGTGTACTTCATTTGACTCACTTTGTTGTACCATTTGCTTTATTGTGGTGGTCTGGAACTGAATCCACAATATCTCTTAAATATGCCTCTATGCACAAATTGAGATCCTCAATAATTTTTAAGATTGTGCAGGGATGCTGAGACCAAAAAATTTAAGAACTGCTCAGACTTAATGTATCATCTACCATTATATGGTGTCCTCATTTCTTATTAATGCATTTTATTGGTTAAAAATTATTTCATCTATTTCACAAAAATTACTGAAAGCTTTCTTTGTATCCTTATTTTCTAGCACAATAGCTAATTATTAAAATGTCTGTGTGTGTTTTTGTGTGTGCCTGTTTGTGTTTAAATGTGTCTTCTGAAGCAGCACAATGTGGACTTCATTTTTCATTTAGCCAACAATCAGCAATAGTTGATGCATTTGTTTTATGTTCCATCAACCCTATCTCACTTGTTATTACTTTTGCTTTAAGTGTATGCTTTCTGTAGTATACCTTAAGTCTTTTTTTAATCAGACTATAAACTTCCCTCATCTGTCCATCTTTCTGTCACTTCAGCATCATATTTTAAAGCAATTTTTCCTTGTATTCTCTAATTTTACTATTAATAGGATGGTACTAAGAAAAATGAAATGTTTCAATTTCCTTCCCTCCAGAGATGAAAATGGAGCCTAGTATGTAACATGTCTTGGCAGCATAAAGCCCCTGATAAAATGATGCATATATATCTTGGAATTCTGTCAGTATGTAATGTAATTTCCCACTTGAATTTTCTTTATATATTTTTTTCTATTTTGTCCTCCATAACCTTGAGCTCTAGCTAGCCCTAAACTGTTGTCAAATCGCCACTGTTTCCTGGATGTGAACTTCACAGCTGTGAGCCTTTGTTGATAAATTATTTCATCTCCTCTGGGTCTTAAATTGTTTTCCCTTACTCTGAAGTGAAAACTCACCGAGTGTTTCCACATACTGTACTTGTGGCCATAAGTCAATTTCTCTTAATCTTGTGTGAGCCCCCAACTCCTGCCCTCAAACCATATTCATCCTCCCAAAACACAGATACCCATTCTTATCCTAACATTTAAGTGGTTTTTCTTGGCTCTGTTGGTAATTTGCAGAATTTTGGGTTTGCTCTGTGATGAGAGAATTTTTATGGTTGGTTAGTTTGTTTTTTTAAGTTGAAAAACTTAACAATAATATCTCTCAAATTCTTTTTTGGAGGATTGTTCCTTACTGAGTTCTTGCTGCAGACATACCAAAGTGGTTATTTCTATATTTCTGTGACACATTCTAAATAACTAGGGGGTTTTCCCCTGGTCCTTTGATTGTTACTAGATCCGTCTTTAGCCGGATGTAGACCTTGGGGGGCAAATTTTGCTTCAACAATGCTAATTCCTTCTGTTTCTGGACCAGGTCTCCTCTCCTTTGCATCTTTACAGTTCTTGTGCCTCTATAGCATTTACAAGACCCATTTTAATAGCTTAGTGCCTTTTTTTTTTTGGCACTCATTATTTCTTCTTTATTTGCTGTTAAAGTAATAAGTGTACGTTCCGTTGCACTTGCCTGAGAGAGAGTCTTGAACTGGTCTTGGGTTTCCCGCCATCTGGGTTCTTGCTGGCTTGCATTCCCCTTTGATGTTGTAATACTTGTTCATTGAACTTGAGTGTGGGGCTTATAGGGCTTGTTTGCTTCCCCCCCCCCAAATGTGCACATTTTTTTCTTAAGCTTATTTTTCTGTTTTGTGCTGTTATTTTTAATTGCTTCCGACTGGGAGGTGGGGCCAAGAGTGAGATTTGGCTTGAATTTGGCTTGTTTTGCTATTACTCACATTTCCCCAGAAGCCCCGCACACACTTTCTCTCTGCCTTTGACGTACCACTTTTAAACGGCCGTTGATTCTTGGCATAAATGGTGTTAAGAGGAAGATGGGCTCTGGGTAGGGATGTTCAGGAATCCACTCCTGTACAGTCATGAGCTTGGCCATCTGGAAGTCTCTTCTTGCTCAATGAAATGGAGTAAACATTGTCCATTATGAAATCCACCACACAGGCTGCCAGGGACGAATGGGATCCCACCCAAAGCCAATCGCTGCTCTGACAGGGAAATTGGCTAGCACTGCCTGAGACTACTCCAGCCTCCCCCGTCCCTGATGTCACAATTCAGAGGCTGCTGCCTGACTGGGAGGTTGTAGAAAGCTCTGTAGGTTCTCTCTGTGTGTCCTACAGGGCTCCTCGGGCCAGGTCTGTGTCTGATGGCTTTTATGAAAAAATATCTCCCCCCCATTCTGGGGATCTTCTTGGCCTACTACTACTATTCTGCGAATGAGGAATTCAGACCAGGTAAGTACCAATGTATCTAATTCTGGAGGAATAGATAAAAAAACATAGGGGTGGCTGGAGTGTTTCTGAGGATCCAGATGAGTTCCTGATCCCCAAAGTTGCTGAACAAGAGGAACCCTGGGGTGGGACTGTATTTCTGTGTCTTCTAGACATGGGCTATGGGTAATAGAGTATGGGGAGGGGTAATCATGTAGCCAACAGATTGCCAAATAGTCCATGCTTTATTTGGCACCCTTAATGGAAAGTAATTTCAGATTCCTTACAAAAATGAGGGTAATTCCAAAATTTACAACACAGCCAGATAATTGGGCTCCAAGGAGAGACTGATAAGTGGGAAGCAAGAAAGGATTCTGGAGTTGATGACTAAATAGAAGTGAGAGAAAATCCCTGGAATCTCTATGAGCACATGTGTTTTGATGACTTTTTGGGTTTTATTTCAATTGAGCAAAATTGGATGAGTCCAGAAATGTCTGGAACTCTAGTGTTTTAGCTGAAACCTCTGTCAATGAACATTTTTAGAAAGGACAGCAAGAAGGCTTGTTTTGAGCAATCAAGTTAAACCTCCATTTCAGAGCATGTTTATGAAACTTGAACTGTTCCTTCATTGATATATACAGTTTGAGAAAAGTTGATCTGGGCTCATAACCTTTAGACATTGAGATAAGGCTGCCCACATCCAGAGAGGAAGGAATATTGCTGCCAAGTTAGGAATGGTCCTCACTTCCTTTTGGTTTCACAGAGATGCTCCAAGGAAAGAAAGTGATTGTCACAGGGGCCAGCAAGGGGATTGGAGAACAGATGGCCTATCATCTGGCAAAGATGGGAGCCCATGTGGTGGTGACAGCAAGGTCTAAAGAAAATCTAAAGAAGGTGAGGGTTCTGTGCCCACAGACACATGTACTCTCTCATGTCCAGATGTATTGTATATACTCACATACACATGCCAACACACAGAAGCTGACACGTCCATACATAGATGCAAACACACACACACACACACACACACACACACACACACACACAGATTCAAACACCCACAGGAATATAAAGATAATGCATTTAAGTATTCATTCCCATGCACACACATACAGACACAAAGTTCTTGGGCTATACATGCTCATAGACATGCCTATTCACCCATATTTACACATGGAATCACAGATATATAGATATGTGCTCAGATACCAAAATTCTAGTACCTACTCACAAATTCACATTCTCATCCCCATGCAGACTCAGACACATGTTTTCTCATATACTCAGACTTACAAACCTAGGGCTACCCACATGGAAACAAGCATCCATACCAATAACGCATTCAGATACATCTATTCACAGAAACTCATAAGCACAAGCCATGAACTTAAACCCTAGCACAGTGATGATTTACTTAATTTACAGCCTAAGACAAAGATCATGTCAGGTTGCATTTAGCAACACACACACATTCATTGAACTCATGCTTACACACACATATCCCTACCATTTCTTATCAAAACAGGTTTGTGAGCGGTTTCTCACTTAAACCCCCATTACTTCAGAGATTGCTCCCAAAGTCTACGGCCAAGACTGACACCATTGTTGCTGTGTCCCCGCAGATAGTATCCCATTGCATGGAGCTTGGAGCAGCCTCAGCACACTACATTGCTGGCACCATGGAGAATATGACCTTCGCAGAGCAATTTGTTGCCAAAGCTGGAAAGCTCATGGGTGAGGCTGCTCTCCTCCCTCCTCTTCTTGACTTTGCTCTAGGGGTGACTAGGGAGCTTTAGGGAAGGAGGGAGGTTGAGAGGAAAGGTATCACCCCAGACAGTTTCTCTCAACACAGCCATCTCTTGCAGGGGGACTAGACATGCTTATTCTCAACCACATCACCAACACTTCTATGAATCTGTTTAGTGGTGATATCCACATCGTGCGCAGAAGCATGGAAGTCAACTTCCTCAGTTATGTGGTCCTGAGTGCTACTGCCTTGCCTATGCTGAAGCAGAGCAATGGAAGCATTGTTGTCGTGTCCTCGAAGGCTGGTGAGTGGGGCAGGGACCACGATGGAAGGTAAGAGTAGGAGAAGTAGCAGGGATGGTGTTGGGGGCTCTGCAGTGAATGTGAATTTTTGTCAGTTTCCATGCAGAAAAGTAACACAATATAAACTAGAATTTTCAATGTTCACAGTGGGAAAAATTATAAATAAATAAATAAATAAATAAATAAATAAATAAATAAATAAATAACAAACAGTGATATTAAGCAAAAGCTGATTAACAGCTTGACCCTATACATGAATAGGCAGACATATGAATATGAGGCTTGGGTGTGTAAACTCAATGAGAAGCACACATCCTGAGGAAAAGAGACACGGTTAAAGAACAAATTGGGTCATAAGAAATGGGGGGCTGTTAAAGGTAGATGGGCTACAAGATCCTTGGGAGTAACAGAGAAAGAGCAGTAATGCAGAGTGCCCACGAGAAGCTTGGTGGTTTGTGACCTAGAAATGGAAGTCTAAAGGGGCTTTGGGAGACTGCGGAGGAATAGCCCATTCTGATACTAAGGGAGAGACCTGGTCATGATGGATAAACATGATCTTGCTTCTGCCATGACCAAGAACTGTAGGTTGGTAAAGTTCGTTGATGATACAAAGGTAGAACTGAGACGTGAAATATTTTAACATACAGTTGTCTGATAAGTGGATTAAACTAACGCTAAATGAAATAAAGAACAGAAACAAGCACATCATATCATTAACAGATCTGCCTATATTGGGGATGTTCTCCAAAATCGGAACTTACTACCTTAAAAGTTCTATTTAAACAACGAACAGGGTAGGGAGAGAGCGTGTACAGAGAAATATTCATGAAGAGAACACTGTGACCAAGAAAGGTCCTTGATGCTTTGGATGGTGACAGTATCAGAAGTTATCACCAATAAAAAGCTAGAGAGTTTCCAGCTTGAGGGATTCCTAGGCCCACTTTTCTCATGCATCCAGGAGAGAAGTCCCACATGTATTTGTTGATTAGTCAGAAGGATGTGACTGGAAGGTGCAAACACCAGGATTGAAACGAGCCATTTAAAAGTGGTTCCTGTAAAAACAAATAACAAAAAAACAAATAACCTGAAGACTTTGTAAATTCTTAAATATTTCCCAAACTATTATTAGGTATTACTGTAACTAAGAACACCATCTATGTTGTAAAGAATTCTATTTCCTGGACAGGAAAGGCCTGCATAGTGATGGGATAAAAGGGCAGTGTGTCTGTGCTACCCGCCAAACAGAGTGATTGATATGCATCCCTGTGCTTCCCAGACAACACAGACTCCCCACCCCTCCCCAGACACAGCCTCTCTCCAGGCTGAAAGGAAGGGAGAGCTTCCGGATGCATACTGAGTGGGAGGGTGCTGGGCACATCCCCAATCCATCCTAGGGCATTGGCCAAAACCCTCACATCAGTCATGGTGTAGGTGGCTTTAATGATTTTAGTTGATTAAATAATATATCCACTCTAGGCAAAGAGTGTTCTTGATCTTTGGCTAGAGAAATTTAACTTTCTATAACGTACAGAGAGTCTTAATGTTCTCAGAAAGAATAAGAATTATTGTAGGAGCCCAAGGGCATGATGAAAGTCTGATAACCTCTTCCTCCACACCTCTTCCATACCTACTAAATGTCGCTTCATAATGTTTGTGGACTCAGAGGTGGAAATCTAGTTGAACTACTATCCTTCATGTCTGCTGTTTGTGTAGCCCAAAAAGTTCAGCCTGTTTGCTTTGAAGCATGTCTGTGAACTTGCAAAGTACAGACGCTTTGCTTTCTCTCCCTAACTGAAGAATTTTTCTTTCCTATGCTGTTTTTTAAACATTCAGCAAACATGGTCATTAATCCTTCCTTAAAATCTGAATTCCATAAACATGGGATGCTAATCCTCAAATAGATCCTAAGGTCAGCCAAAGAGTATTGGGATGAATTTTTAATCATTCCTTTCAGGGAATACATTAAGTCCCTTATTGAATTATGGTGATAAGCAATTGTTGTTATCTCCAATGCATTTCCAGGTACTGCAGTACATAGAAATCCTATACTTTTAATACATTCTTTAAAGCCTCAGCTTTAAATATGCTTTAGCATCAAAACAGTATTGCTGCCTCTGGGAATTTCCTTACAGTCCACATCTACCCATCATTCAACACCATTTGGGGCACCTACTGATCAAGTTTCTATGGATATATAATAATCTAGTTATTACACTGATTAGTCTCCCCTCCTTCTACCACATGCTAGTTTGGCTATAAGTTGAGCTACTATAACAAACACCCAAATCAGTGCTAGCTTACACAAATCAAAATTTATTTTTCTCTCATAAAACAGCCTGGAATAAGCAGTCCAAGGCTGATATGGTAGTTCTGCCCCCACGAAGTTGTCCAGGAAACTCTCTATCTCAGAACCATCATCCCTGGGATGTTATCCTCACCTGTATGCCCAGGATGGTTCACTATCACATCAGAATTCTAGCTAGAGAAAATGGAGAAAGAAGAATAAAACCTGAAAGTTGTATACTTCAGGGCTCCTGGGTGGCTCAGTCAGGTGAGCATCCGTCTTCGGCTCAGGTCATGATCTTGTCGTTCATGAGTTCGAACCCCACATCAGGCTCTGTGCTGACAGCTCAGAGCCTGGAGCGCGCTTCAGATTCTGTCTGCCTGTCCCCCACTTGCATTCTGTGTCTCTCTTTCTCTCTCTCAAAAATAAATAAACATTAAAAAAATTTTTTTAAAGAAAGTTGTATACTTCTCTTCTGCCACAGCTGGCTGCAATTGTGGTCTTTACTCAAAGTGGATTTGTGTCCAACTGAAAACCAGTGTCTATAAAAGACACTGATGTTGATAAACAACTAACAGTGTCTCCCACATCATCCGTGCCAAGATGCATACAAGACTAGAAGGCGGTATTCCCTCTAGGCCATCCCATGTGACTACTGCATACCATATACACACTCCAGATTCCATCTCTCCAGATTCAAGATCCATCATGAACACAAAACCCCTTCCATCAGGCAGCAGTACAGGAGGCAATGGGGCAAGAATGTCGAGATGGTATTTGTGAAACAAAGATATTAATTCTCCAATGCAACTGGAAAAGAAATCACTGGTTTGGGCAAAGAACATTTGAAAACATCTGGAAAAAGTTTATCTGCCATTAATCAAAATGGGTCTTCTGGAGGCAGGTTCAGTTTTCAAAAAGTAAAGGTCATTCCATTTTCATGCCCCTTGGCTCTGTGAACCCTGTAACGATGGCCCATCACATCAGTTACACACGTGACAGCCAGAATCCAACTTCTAATGCTGCTTCTCCGCCCCTCCTTTATCATAGACAAACTGTGATTCCCTGCTTCTTTCTCCTCTTAAGAATCTGACTTCACATGAAGTTCTTTCCAGCTATCACCAGAGCCCTTTAAACATTTCCTCTTCCTCTAATCTACTACATTTTGGAAAATTACCTTTAAAATTCTACTTCTTCCCCCCCCCCCCTTTTTTGGCTCTCTTGGTGATACAAATACTACTAACAACAGTTATACTAAAAATACTAACCACACTGGACCAGGATAAATGTAGGGATATTAATTCTTCTATATCAAGAAAAACTTTAAGACATATTTTGAAGTGCAACTAGACATAACAAAAGACTGAGTTTCTTTAAATATTCAAAATGAAAAACTAAAGGAATAAGAGAACCCTGCCAATAAACTGTGAATGCTCAGACCTCTCATTGAGAGCTCCATAAGGGTCTCCAGTTACCTATTCATGATTCTCCAAGTAAGTCCTCTTTTAAAATGATCAACTTTCTGTATATATTTTTTAAGTCTTATTCAAATGTATTCCTTTTCTGGTTTATCCATTTCCAGAATTGCTTCATATATTTTTTTTTACATAGATGTGTAGTATTTCAGGCATATTATGAGATGAGTAGCCAGCGGCAAATACCTCATAAGACAATGCTTTTGTGGGAAAACTCAAACCAATGTATGAAGTCACTTGTTGGACCTTAACCTGTTTGTCGGTTAAGGGCTGCCTGTGTGGTCCAAACCTGTTTCAAGAATTCAACATTATGAAGAGGGGGAGTGGGGGTGGGGGGGAAACCAGGTTTCTCAACTACACATATCAACTAACAGGATTTGGAATACCCATAATGGTGTTTTGCATCAAGACAAGAATATACAGATGCTAATCTCATCCCTCCCTTCAGCTCTGTATACCTACTTTTTCCTAAAAAGCCCTAAACAATGCCTCAATGTATGGATATGCCTTGGAGTGCAGTGGGGAGAGGAGGGTCAAGGTCAATGTCTAGGATGCAAAGGGGCCTAGGAGTTAGAATAAGAAGGGGTGATTTATCATTCACCCAATTGCTTTATATTTTTCTAAGACGAATCTTTACCCTTAAATCCAATTACCTCAGAAATCATTTTCAGGAACCATACTTTCCAAGGTGAGTAGAAGTGTTTATATATGTGAATAGAGGTGTTTACATGGGCAGGAGGCGGGTGCTGCTGCAGATTTGCACTGTTTTGAGGGGAATGGGGAGAGACAGTGGGAGAGGAGGTATGTACATTTATAGATGTCATCTACAAGGTCTGGAAGAAGGCCAAAAAGGAGATTCAAGTAAGAATCAACAACCTGGACATAGAAATTTCAGGAGTCATTGTTGCCTAAATTCAAGAGATTGTGTTTAGGCAAACATGAAGGACTGAGACAGAACCTGCTGGACTCATCTTCAGGTTCTGGGACTCAGCCCCGCAAGAGGGGCACATAGAGATTTGAAGGGGGAGAGATGACTCCCTGCTGAAGATAGTAACAACTTAGTATAGGTTAAGAACAACATGATGCTATCCAGGACAGCCATTGCTCCAACTTTCCCCCTTGAAAGGCTGGGGTGGGGGTGGGTAGGCTTAAGGAGTCATAGCTCCTTAATGCTTCTAGACAATTGATTTTGTTCAGGTGCCCTTCCTGGTGAAAATAGGAGGGTTCCAGCATCCTTCATGTCTACATTTACTCACCAAGGACTTTTAAAAGGCTTAGAACAAATATACTCTATTTGGGAATACACAAGTAGAAAACTAGGTCTTAAGAAAAGAAGATAAAACTTATCAAATCACTATGTTGAACACCTGAAACTAATGTAACATTGTGTGTCAACTATACTTCAATAAACTCGAAAAACAAAAAAAGAAAAGAATATTTAAAAGTGCCAAAATTAGACTCCACATAGTTGCTGTGCTTAAGTTTCAAATTTGGCTCTTAAATTTTCTTAACAACAACAACAAAAGAATAAGGTCAGTATATAGATAAGATTATAGGCAAAAGAAAGAGATACTGCAGGAAGCAAATAGTATCTGTAATCAATTTCTCATAAAACACTGTTTTTCGTAAATAAAAGACTGTAAATTGAAGGCACAAAGTAATGAAAAGAGCAATGGCCCAACAACTTTCTTAAAGTTTCTTAAAGTTTCTATGATTTTAAAAATTATACACACACATTATGAAAATCTGAAAAATGAAGAAAAGTATAAAACTGAAAATAAGTCATTCATAATCATGCCAATATTTTGGAGAATTTCTTTCCAGATATAGATAGATATAGATATAGGGCAATTATTTTCCTACTGCCAGATATTTAGGTTACTTCCAATGTTTTGCTATTTTAAAAATCCTGCAGGGCCTCTTAGTGACTCAGTCAGTTAAGCCTCTGACTCTTGGTTTTGGCTTAGATCATGGTCTCATGTCTCACGGTCATGATCTCATGGTTGTGAGATGGAGCCCCACGTTGGGCTCTGCACTGACAGCATGGAGACTGCTTGGGATTCTCTCTCTCTCTTCCTCTTTCTCTGTCCCTCCCCCACATGTGCACATCCTCTCTCTTTTTCTCTCAAAATAAATATTTAAAAAAAAAAACCTTTAAAAACCCTGCAATAGATGTCTTATATGTTAGCCTGTCACTAAGTTGATGATTATTTCCTAGATAAATTCTTAGCACTAGATTTACTGATGGGTGAAATGATGAAATGATGATGGTGAAATGATGGAAACATTTTTAAGGCTATTGCTGTATTTCCAAACTGCCTTAGATACAATGAAAAATAAGAGACTAGACTTTTTAAATACACAAAAATAAAAAAAAAAGAATTTATATGAGTATAAGCATCATGCCCCATTCCCACTCTGAGTATAGACCTGAGTGTTCCTCTCACACCTATTCTGCAGAGTTCACAAAGTTTTCAGCAATTGACAATTTTTGTAGGTAAAAGAAAAAGGAGTTTAGTAGTTAAAATTTTAAAATCTTTATTTGTGAAATGGGACGTGTGAGGTCCCTGTCTCTTTGAGAGCAGTAGTATTTTATTTTTGGTTGCCATAAAATCCTTACTTCCTACGATAGCATCTGGCATGTAGTAGATATTTAACAAAAGTCAGGTAATGATTGAATTCATTTCATTTTCATGTGTTTATAGGATATTTATATTCTCTATTCTGTGAATTTTTCCCCATGCTCCTGCCCATTGAGATGTTAGCAAAACTTTTCTAATAATAAAGACACCTAATTGATTTTATCTGCAGCTTCTTGTTGCAAACATTGGCAAAGTCATATGTTTGAAACACAGCTAGATATAAAATTAATAAAGTGAAAAGTGAATTTGGCATGGTGTGAATATATAGCTTGAGAGAGTTGGGCTTGACCCAAGGAGAATTCCTGTTGAAATAAGTATTGATTTCAGTAAGTAGAAGACCACCTAAGGTACTTCAAGATTAGGAATGTGTGGGGAGAGAGGGCATAACTTTACATCTGAGAAGTTTATTCTACACATAAAGTTGCAAAAATGTTCCCAAATTACATTCATTCATCTTCAAACGATATAAATCAAGGGTCCACTCTGAGCCACACACTGTGCCGATGCCAGGGCTTTGTCAGGGAGTGAGGAAGGCGAGACAAGGTGCATTACCGTGGAGCCCTCATTCCAGTGTAAATGATCGTTACATTGTTTACAGTCATGAAAAACTGAAGGCAATCTGAATGTCCACCACTAGTGATAGGTTTCTAAATTATAGTGAAATGCTTTATAAATTTTTACACATACTGACTATAAAATCATAATGTTTTAAAAGAAAAGTAACTTAGAGAACAGTACATATAGTATGACCACAACTGTATTTAAAGAAGGAGTCTTTTGCCTTTCATCCTATAGACTTCAGAGCTGTTTCTTGTACAATGAGCTGAGAATAATTTGAATAATTAGAAAAGTTAGAATAATTTTTAAAACAAAAGTAAGAGATGGAATTCTATATGGTAACCAGAAGCAAAATGTTTCTCCTCTCATGATGGCTGACTTGGGGGGAGGTGGGGACAGAGATTGTGCCCAACCTCACAAGGCAACAAGCAAATTCAAGTGACTAAAAATACTACGTTACCAAATTCAAACCACTAAATGCCACGGTAGGAGTGGACTATTGTATTGTTTGTTTGTTTGCCTACAAAATTGTCAGTTGTTGAGAACTTTGTTAACTCCACAGAGTAGGTTTGAGATGGGCACTCTCATATACACCTAGTAAGAAAGAGTATTGTTCTTTTATTAATTTTAACTCGTTTCCACCATTGATTATTGAAAGTCTAGTCCTTTATTTTTCATGTTCTCTTAAGCAGTTTGGCAATATGTGTCCGTAGCCTCAAAAGTGTTCCCATCATTTCACTTCGCAAACATAATATTGAGACTCTATCAAGATATAATCATCAATCCAGTCACAGATGGATGTACAAAAACATTTACTGTAGAATTTTTTTCAATTTGTCTTTCAATCTGCAAGCAAAGCCACCACACTGAAAATAGCCAGTTGACATGTGCCTGAAGTCAGCCATCACAGCCGACTTAAAGTCGGGATCCAATTATTGCATAGTCCGTTTTACTATATGGGTTGTAAACTACTTCCTATTTTCCCATGAAGTTGTCTGGTTCAGGAACTCCCATTTAATAAGTGCCTATAATAAATCCTTTATTTCTAGCATTAGAAAATTAGTCTTTCCCTGTACTCTCTAGTTAAACAATATTTGAAGAATATTATTTTGAAGGGGTGCCAAATGACTGGCCCACATTGGACGTACATCAGTCTCAGCCCATCCCTGGGAAGACAGCTGGTCCTGTGGGAATTGCAGCTGAGACAGTGGCAGGAAATAAGGCCAGGTCAGGATCTTCCAGAGATAGCATGGTTCTGCCATACCTGCTTTGCTCAGCACATTTGCTCTCCTTCTCTCTCCATTAGCTTTTGCTTCCTTTGGCACCTAGTTCAACCTGACTGCCACTGTCCTTTTGTCAGCCTAACATCTCTCAATATGCTTTTAACTTCTGCCCCATTGCCAGCTCCCTTGGTCTCTCAATCTCCCAACTCCAAATCCTCTCACAGAAGAGGTATCTAATTGGCTCTGCTGAATTTTATAAGTGAATCCCCCAAGTTATGCATGACTTGACCAGTCTAGAGGCACAATCATTGACTCAGGTCTAATTAGTGAGGCCACAGGAAGGACAGAGTTGGAGTAGAAGCAGGGTAGAGAATGGTAGACATGTTCGAGTCATTTGCATAACCTTTGGATAATCTTCCTTAAAGACTGCTTCTGTCAGCACAGGTTGTCAAACTTGGGCAGGCTGGGACAGGACAGAAAGCAGCACTGGCAGCCTGGCTCGGGATATCAACACTGAAATGAGATGAGGAGGGCATCCATACAAGAGGCAGTGATGGTAGCTTGGTGTCAAGTTTCAGAGCTCAAGTGGGCCAAGGAGGCACCACTTGAGGTGCCAATATGGTGCCATATTCCTTCCCAATATGGAGGGAAGAGGTCACCCGTGTGCCCTGGTAGGAAGTACCAGAGCCCAGGCGGGATGAGGAAGACATCCACACAGAGGACTCAGAAAAAAGTGAAGAATAATCACATCCGAGGGGCATTCATCAAATAACTAACACATACCGAGGATAATGGAAGCCAGGTTCTTGCTGCCGGAGTTAACAAACATGAAAAGGAAAAAATTGGAATGAACCCTGTGATATTAGATTGGGTGTAGGGGGTCTAGGAACCAATCATTCCTAATATCCATGAATAGATATGGAAATATACATATGTATGTCTATATATGTATGCATATGTTCCCTAGCTCTATCTAGTGAGAGGATCTGGGAGCACACTTAGCGTCCAGATCTTGGTTTTTATTTTTACTTGTTTTAAAGTTTATTTCTTTATTTTGAGAGAGAGAAAAAAAACCATGAGCTGGGGAGGGGCAGAGAGAGAAGGACGGAGAGAATCTCAAGCAGGCTTCACATGCCAGCACAGAGCACGATGTGGGCCTCGAACTCACAAGCCATGAGATCATGACCTGAACCAAAGTTGTTTGCTCAACCAACTGAGCCACCCAAGTGTCCCAGATCTTGTTTTTTTAACTATCATTCTCCACTAAAAGGAACCAAGTATTCTTGGAGAAATGGTTGATTCCAGGGCAATGGTAGAAATAGTATAAGATGAGCCAACCTGTGCCAGTGATTTTAAAACTGCTCAAAGAGGGGCGCCTGTGTGGCTCAGTCAGTTAAACGTCCGACTTCAGCTCAGGTCATGATCTCTCAGTTCAGGGGTCTAAGTCCCACATTGGGCTCTGTGCTGACAGCTCAGAGCCTGGAGTCTGCTTTGGATTCTCTCTCCCTCTCTCTCTGCCCCTCCTCTGCTCGTGCTCTATCTCTCTCTGTCTCTGTCTCTCAAAAATAAATAAACATTAAAAAGAATTTTTTTTAACTGCCCAAAGAATAATAGGCACATGTTCTAGGACATAGAAACTTTTAAAAGGCTCCCACTAGCCAAACCTGGGACCATTGGGACATTTGAATAAATAACGATAAAAATGGGTAATAACCCATAAGATACAATAAAAATCCATGATGATATAAACAAACACATGAAGAAATGGGGAGTGGACAAGGCATTTCCATAGAGCGGAAAGCTAAATGATAAATATGGAAGGAGTGATGAAATTAGAAATAATTAGTAATAGTTGAAAAGAATAGTAATAATTTGGCCAGAAATCATCAATGGATGCCAAAACTAGTGGGTAAAAGTTTAATAGAAAACACAGTATCTACATAGTCTTAAAGTACCACCCTACTCAACAACAGAAGAACAGCCTGATTCGAAAAGGAACAAAGGACTTAAATAGACATTTCTCCAGAGAAGGCGTACAAATGACCAACAGGTATATGAAAAGATGTTCAACATCACTAATTATCAGAGAAATGTAGATCCAAACCACAATGAGATATCACCTAACAAATGTTGGGATAGCCATTGTCAAAAACCAAACCAAAACCAAAACCAAAAAACAGAAGGTAACAGGATGTGGTGAGGATGTAGAGAAATTGGAAACCTGTTGGTGGGAATGTAAAACGGCACAGCCACTATGGAAACTAATATCGAGGTTCTTCAAAAAAAATAAAAATAAAAATGGAATTACCATATGATCCAGAAAGTCTACTCCTTGGTACATACTCAAAAGAATTGAAAGCACACCTCAAAAAGATATTTGTACTCTCATGTTCATAGAAGCATAATTCAAAATAGCTAAATCATGGAAGCAACCCAAGTGCCCATCAACAGATGTGTGAATAAGCAAAATGTGGTATATACATACAATTCAGCCTTAAAAAGAAAAGTAATTCTGATATATGCTACAACATGGTTGAAACCTGAGGACAGTATGTTAGGTGAAATAAACCAGTCACAAAAAGGCAAATACTATAGAATTGCACTTACATAAGATACTTAGAGTAGTCAAAATCATAGAGACAGAAAGTGGATGGTGGTTGCCAGGGGCTGGGAGAAGGGAATGAGGAGTTACTGTTAATGGACATAGAGTTTCAGTGTTGCAAGAGGAAAAGAGCTCTGGAAATGGATGGTGGTAATGATTGCACAACAAGAGGAATGTACTTAATACCACTGAACTGCACACTTAACAATGGCTAAGATAGTTGTTGTTTTTTAAGTACCATCCTATAAAATATTGGAGTAGGTTGAATGGTGATCCTCAAAAAGATAGGTCTATGTCCTAACTCCCCAAACCTGTATATGTGATGTTACTTGGAAAAAGGGTCATTGCAACTGTAATTAAGTTAAGGATCTTGACATGAGATCATCCTGGATGACCTGGGTGGGCTCTAAATCCAATGGCAAGTGTCCTTGTAAGAGACAGAAGAGAAGACATAGAAGGAGATAGTGGGGTGAAGATAGAGGCAGAGTTTGGAGCGATATAGCCAAGAGGGATGCTGAAGCCACTGGAAGCTAGAATCAAGGGAGGATTCTCCCTCCCTCCCCTAGAGCCTTTAGAAAGAGTACAGCCCTACCGACACCTTCATTTCAGACTTCTAGTCTGCAGAACTGTGAAAGAATAAATTTCTGTTGCCTGAAGTCAGCTAGCTTGTAGTAATTTGTTACGGCAGGTCTAGGAAACCAATAAATGACTTTCCACATTTTGGTAGTTGCATTGTGGTTATGTCTGAGAATGTCCCTATATGTAGGAAATGCACACTAACATACTCAGGGGTGGTGGGACATTGGATTGGCGATTACCTCAATTACAGCAATTACTCTCAAATGGTTCAGAAAGAGTGGGGGAGGTCATTTGTACTATTCTTGCAACTCTTCTATAAGTTTGGAATTATTTCAAAAGAGAAAAAAAAATCCCCATCCTAGGGGTCTAGTGACTTGGATGACATATGAGGATGGATTTTGTGGGGCTTTCTCGTGGGTTCCTTGGAGATCCCCTGCAGGAAACATGCTAGTACTTCCTCCAGCTCACTCCTCTCAGCTTCTTCCTCAGCTTCTAGGTTTTGATCAGCCCATCCCCCTTGGCCCAGGCCACCCCACCATCCCTGGGCAGATGACTCCAGGCCAACTTCCCCTCTACAGGTTCCACATTTGGTGTCTGAGAAACCTGCTGCTTATTGATATATTTGATCCCACAATGCACCCAACTAGTTCCCAAACTCCACTGGACACTTGCAAAGGTGGCTAAATAATCTTAAAGCTCCTTTTGTGGGGCTTACGGTGAAGGGAATGCAACTGTCTCCCTGACCCTCAGTGGATGAGCATATAAGACAGTGACAATTCTCCCTTTTCCAAACATAACTATGTAGGCTGGATATGCGTGATTAGGTAATGCTGGTGGAACTAGCTGGGGCCACCCTTCAACTCTGGGGGCTCTTAAAATCTCTTTTGTTCTCGTCTTGGAAGACGTGCTGATGCTCACGACAGCAGGAGCCACATTTCATGGCCTGTGCAGGAAAGCTCTTGCCAAAATCATCTTGCAAAACCTAGTAACAGATTTTATCTTACTTATCTCTGCAGCATTTTGCACTGTTTCAACACTATACATTCTTCTTTTGTGTTCAGCCAAAACACCCCCACTGGGTGTCATGTCCTCTGGCTGCCCTGCATGCCTCACCTTAGTTCTCCTCATCCCCCTCAAAGTCTTACTGTTGGTTTCCTTAAGATTCTTTCCATCCTGAGCCCTCTTCTCTTTTTGCTCAACATACTCTTCCTGGGCATTCCCACCCATTCCCATTGCTTCAATTACCACTGGATGGATTGTGGGTTGTCTTAATGCTAACAATGATACCTCAGGTTCTCCAAAGCCTGGAAGAGGAAGATGGGTTTATCTTGAGACCCTGATTCAACCCAAGCAACAAAAGAGGTTAGACCCTGAGGGGCCCAGCTAAGGAAATATTTTTAGGAAAGGCTGGATAGAAGGGGCAGGATCCAGGATGAGTTCCCTGCCTCAAAGCCATCAGGGCGTGGTGAACCCCAAGTTGGGGCTCGCTCAGTAGAAGATGTGGCACATTTGCCTGGGGTCACTCTGAAAGTCTGAAGGCAGGCAGAAATGAAGCTTTTCAATCCTGCACACTTTCTTCTGAGCTCTCAGTTCAGGCAGTTTAAAATCTGCCTTTGAAATGGAAATACTGTAATTTCAAAATCTCAGCAGGGCAGTTGGGGATGGAGGGTGTGGAGTGGATGAACAAAAGCACTGAGGCCTGCTTTTGACCTCTTCTTCTCAGCTAACAAGCTCCAGCGCACAGCTTAGCTGCCAGCCCTCTGGCTCTTGCTGTTTCTACAGTGGCTAAGTCCCAGCGTTTCTGGGACAGAGCTAATTGCAAACAGTATGTCCCATTCATCACCAAGTCTGCACTCTTACTTGTCAGACTCCATGTCCCATATTTTGCTTCAGAAAATATGATCACCAGAGCTCTGTTTCCTTATGGTCTAAAACTTCCCAGGAGAGAAATCGAGACGACATGTATCTATTCTGCTGGGATGGCTCCATTCTCCCCACGTAAACAAAACCTAACCTTGAGCAGAAACACCCAGCCTTCTCCACCCTAACTTTCATGACCGCTTCATGCAAATTAGTACATTTATTTACTTGCTCATTTGATTCAATTAAGCTCATACTCTGGCATATTTTTTAACTGCTAGTTGAACAAGTGAATCTCGTAGGCTACAATCAGAAAACAACTTTATTCTTTCCCTCAGACCCATTCTGTGGGTTAGCTCACCCCTGAACCTGCATGTGATCGTGGGTGGACAGACACACTCTAGGGTAATAAAAGATCCTCTGGCTGCTTCCAGTCTCAAAAAAAGTCTCACTTCGGTAGTTAAAATGTCTGGCCACAAGTAATTTAACTGAAGCTTCTCTCCCCTCATCAAGCTCCCGGGTAGGAAAGAGAAATGGGATCAGCTCTTCCTCCCATTCCCTATCTCCTCCCTGCTTACCAGGCCCCCTCTGGCCCCTCTTGTTTAAAAGAAAATAGGGCACATGGGGATGAAGGGAGGTTCAGGATAGGTAAGGTCTTACTTGGCTGGCACCTGGCGAATATACCACTAAACTTTGGCCACAGCAAATGTTCAAAGTTCATGCTTTCTGACCTGGGAGGATGACCAAATCTGACTCTTGCATTGGATGTTTTTGTGGGTCCTTTGGAAGCCCCTGCTGGAACACTGTTAGCTCTCCTTGTGATCTGAGCAGAAGTTGCCTATGTGATTTATTTCCCTCAGGCCCTGGGAACACAGTGGGAATACAGGAGGATACATGCACCACTTGGGGCTGTCCTTTGGGACAGGATTGGAAATGACTCTGGGGAAGAAGGGACAGGCCCCAGGACAAAGCCCATAGGGTGGTGAGGAGAGTGTGGGCTGGACGTCAGGCTTCCTACAGGGAGTTCCCTTGTGTGTGACAATCTGCACCAGCTCCATGGTGGCCTTGCCCATAATAACCAGAGCCTCTGGGGTAGCTCCCCAGTCCTTGGTGCCCCCTCAAACTCCCAGGGACAAGGTCTCCATGAGGCACCCTTAGAGTTCCTCTCACGAGGATGGACATGAGGGGAAGGCCCACCTTCTTTCTTGGAAGATGGCTGAGACATTGCTCGTTTCCTCTCCCTACTCCATTCCCTCTGTCCTCTTCGCCTTCAGCCCTTCTTTCCCTCAGGATGGTTAGTATACATGTTGCAACCACATTGTTGTTCTGGATTTTTGGTTCTCTTGCTTATCTGTGTTACCACAAGCTGGGTAAGGACATAGGCAATCTGGAACCTCCCCTCAGAAGATGGAAGCATTGGCCAGTTACTATGTTCTAGGCCTTTGAACCTCAGTTAAAACTAGAGCAGGAGGGGGCGCCTGGGTGGCGCAGTTGGTTAAGCGTCCGACTTCAGCCAGGTCACCATCTCGCGGTCCGGGAGTTCGAGCCCCGAGTTCAGGCTCAGGGCTGATGGCTCAGAGCCTGGAGCCTGTTTCCGATTCTGTGTCTCCCTCTCTCTCTGCCCCTCCCCCGTTCATGCTCTGTCTCTCTCTGTCCCAAAAATAAATAAACGTTGAAAAAAAAATTAAAAAAAAAAAAAACAAACTAGAGCAGGAGAAGTCAATTTTTAACATCCTGTTACATGTGATTTATTCCATCTTGTCCAGAGCCTCAGAGAACCTTTCCAAAAAATAAAAATCTGGGTTTTTTGAGAGGCACTGCCCTTTTCAGCTTTCTGAAACTTCAAAATATATTTTACATAGGACAGAATGCAGAGGTTTCCTCACACAAGCAAAGGAGTGATATATGGGAAAATGTTTAAGAACAGCTGTGTGAATAGAAAACAGACTTTAACAAATGCACCAAGGTTGTTTTGGAATAGTGAGAACCTAGGAGATTTTCCTCACTTCTATTCTCTTTTTTCTACTCTTTGACTAGTTTCAACTTTCCTTTAGTGAGCCTAGACTGGTTCACAAAATCCTTTATCTGCAATTCCAAAACCCAATAAGCTATGGGTGAGGAAAGCTCTGAATACTAAGGATTTTCCCCCATAATTAATTCTCTGTACTTAATTTAACTTGAACTGAAGGGAGGCCTTAAAGCCTTTATCTCAGTGTGAACTTTCAAATATTTTACTGAAGAAATTATGTGTTTGCTTGCAGCATGCCTCCCCAGACCCTACTGGAAGTGTTATGTAATATACAGTATAAGCCCCATACCACCTCCTAAAATCCAAAAATAATTCTGAATTTCTAGGGCACCTGGGTGGCTCAGTTGGTTGAGTGCCCAACTTTGGCTCAGGTCATGATCTCACAGTTCATGGATTTGAGCCCTGAATTGGGCTCTGCACTGATGGTGTGGAGCCTGTCTGGGATTCTCTCTTTATTTTATCTCAAAATAAATAAACTTAAAAAAAATCTGAATTCCATAACACATCAGGCCCTATTGGTTTTGGACAAGTGCTTAAAGCCTATATTTCTAAAGAGGAGAAAATGTAATAAAGTGTTATTATTTTTCTTGATCTACTAGCTTCTCATTATAACTAACTCATCCCCACCTCTAGTCCTTGTACAAGCTATTCCCTCACCTTCCTGGCCCTTCTGTACCTTCTTTCATCAGAGCAGAGTTCACAACCTACCTCCTAGAGGTAAAGTTTGAAGTTTCCTGGTTAGTCTAATATCTTTTTTCACCTGAATATCGAGTTTAGATTTGGGACCAAGCCATACTAGCTTGGGCTTTAAAGAGACACAATGACTCATAATTTAATGACAGCTCACCCAACTATTGTCATAAGACTTTAGCCCCTTCCAAAGACCTCCCCTCCCCATTTCTTCTGGGAATTCCTAGATCAGGTTTAAGGAGCTTATGTCATCATGAATCTCCTCCTCCCACCATAAGTATGGTTTATTGATAAAGACCCTCTTTCCTACTGAACCCTTCAGCATAGCCCTCTACCCCAGCATACAGACTAGAAGACTCTGGGGAGGGAGTGGACTCAAATCTGCAGGTTCTCTGCAGACTCGGGTTTTTTTTTTAAAGATTTTACTATGTTTAAGTAATCTCTACACCCCATGTGGGGATCAAGCTTACAACCCCAAGATCAAGAGTTGAATGCTCTACCAACTAAGACAGCCAGGTGCCTCATCTCTCCATATTTGAATTCGAGAACTACTGGTTTAAAGGTTTGCACATCAATGGCAACTCACAAAATTTGAGAGATAAAATATGGTTATAATGAAGCAGTCTTCAGCTGAGAAACTGACAGTTCCCATTGGTAGTTATGTTACCCTGTACCTAATGCATAGCTTTCATAATAAAGGTTAACAATTTTTCAACAGTCTTTGTCCAATCTTGATCCTTGTCTAATAATTCAGTATTTTTCTTCACCATTTAAAAATATTTTTTAATTTAATTTTTATTTTTTAAATACTTATTTAACTTTTTTTAGAGAGAGAGAAAGCGTGCATGAGCAGGGGAGGGGCAGAGAGAGAGGGGGACAGAGGATCTGAAGCAGGCTCTGTGCTGACAGCACAGAGCCCAATATAGGACTTGAACTCACAAACCATGAGATCATGACCTGAGCCAAAGTCATTCACTTAACCGACTGAGCCATCCAGGAGCTCCTAAAAATGTCTTTTTAAGCCATGCATCTATCTGGTGAATTTTTCAGGAAGTTTTCTGCCATGTCTGGCTGCTTCTCTCCCTCTCTCCTTTCTTCCCCTTTCCCTTTCTCTCTTCTCTCACCCTCCTCCCTGGAACAAACAAACAAACAAACAAAGTACCACCACCAACAACAAAATCTCTCCATTTCTCCTGCAAAACAATTCAGAATCTTTTTTGTACTTTGAGCACAGTCTAAGACATAATTAAAGACAGAAAATGGGATATACTTAAGTTCCCTTAGTAAGACAAAAATTACTGCTACAGGAATTCAGACTGGGGGTTCACATGGTCTCTTGCTTCTTCATCCCTGTTGCTACCTGGAAAGATACATAAAATGCCACAGTCAATATCTTTTTTAATATCAAGAAGGGTATAGTGGGCTGATATGTCAACCTGGAACCTATGAATATGACCTTATTTGGAAAAAGGTCTTTACAGACATAATAAAGGTAAGGATCTCAAGGTGAGATCATCCCAGGTTATATGGGTGGGCCTAAATCCAGTGGCAAGTATCCTAATAAGAAGAGTACAACACACACAAAATTGGAGAAGGCCATGTGAAGATGGAGGCAGAGAATGGAATGATGCCTCTGTAAGCCAAGGAATGCCAAAGATTGGGAGCAGACATTAAAAGCTTACATGACATTACATTAAAAGCAGACAAGGAAGGATTCTCCACTTGAGCTTTTAGAGGGAATGTGTTCCTGCTGATACCTTGGTTTTGGACTTCTAGTCTCCAGAACTGTGACAGAATAAATTTTTGTTGCCTCAAGCCACCAAGTTTGTGGTAATTTGTTGTTATGGCAGGCCTGGGAAACTAACACAAAGGGACAGGTAGTGACTAGCCCTCTCTACTTATGGGTAGCCTCATCTGTCAGCTTAGAAGTGAAAATAATTTTGCTATTCATAAATTTTGCCTATTTAGGGTCTTAATGGTCAAGCAGAGAATCTTCACCAACTCAGGATGGCTGATTTCTACACGTGGCTCCCCAAAAATATTCAGATAAAGAACAGTGGCTTCTTCCTGAGTGATATATAGGATTGTTGAATCACTGTATTGTACACTTGAAACTACTATAACTGTATGTTAACTAGGCTGGGATTAAGATTTAAAAAAAAAAGAAAAAGAACAGTGCTTCTGTTGAGGAAATGTCAGCTACTGCTTGAAATTGTTGGCCACTAGAGTCAAATTTGAATCCTGATTTGGCTCCTGGTTCTCTGACTCATTAACCATGCAGCTTTAGGCAATTATTTAGCCTTGAGACTAGCACGTAAGAGCTACATAAATATTAGCTCCTATTTAACTCCAACTTTTGTGTTTATTTTGTTTGTCTGCTCGTCTGTTTGTTTATTCTTTTCAATGGCTAGAGATGGCTACCCCAGTCCCAAACTTACACGACTTTTTAGTTCAAAATCCAACAGCAGCTAATTAAAACCCTTGCACCACTTATTTCAATTTCTTGAGAGAGAGACTACAATGTATGTTCAAGTGATTGTGTACATTAACTATTACTGGCCTGACCTCCCATGGCTGGGAAGGCAAAATCTTTTTTTTTTTTTTTTATAAATTTAGGAATGTTGTTTCCTTTTTTTAAATATGTAAATGTTTATTTATTTATGTGTGTGTGTGTGTGTGTGAAAGAGAGAGAGAGAGAGAGAGAGAGAGAGAGAGAGAGAGAGAGAGAGAGAAGGAGGGAGCAGGGGAGGAGCAGAGAGAGAGGGAGACAGGGAATCCCAAGCAGGCTCCTCACTGTCAGTACAGAGCCCGATGCGGGGCTCAAACTCATGAACCATGAGATCATGACCTGAGCCAAAATCAAGAGTCTAATGCTTAACCTACTGAACCACACAGGTGCCCCTGGAAAGGCAAAATCTTTTTGAAGGTGATGTGTCTAGGAAGGCAATGGTGAGCATTTCTAGAATACTGAAGCCTTTTAAATTGTATATATTCGAACCCATTTATATATTCCTTCATAATGTATGCCTTTGATTTCATGCTTTAAAAAGTAGCTCTTGGGGCACCTGGGTGGCTCAGTCAGTTGAGTGGCTGACTCTTGATTTCAGCTCAGGTCATGAACTCAGGGTCATGGGATCAAGCCCTGAATTAGGCTCTGCACTGGCTGTGGAGCCTGCTTAAGATTTTCTGTCTCTCTCCCTCTGCCCCATCCCCTTCTAAACAAACAAACAAACAAACAAAACAAACAAACAAAAAACAGTAGCTTTTACCTTG
Source organism: Felis catus (assembly GCF_018350175.1). NCBI lineage: Eukaryota > Metazoa > Chordata > Mammalia > Carnivora > Felidae > Felis > Felis catus. The sequence goes on along the minus strand of NC_058384.1, from coordinate 33,128,490 downwards.
AGATCATACATTGGCCCATATTTTTTTATTTTACTTTCCATGTATACTCTCTAATATAATTTAAATTCTTTTATCCCAAGGGCACTTTTCTTTTCACCAAGTAGCTAGCTACTTGTCCCAACATAGTCTTCCGAGTAGCTCCTACTTTTCTCACTAATTTGAAACATGAATACTAATAACAATAGCATTTACTAAATGCTTTCTATGTGCCAGAGTTTGTGCTAGGCATATTACATGGATTATTTCAGCTTAGCAGTATTATTATCCACATATGACAGCTAAGAAATGGCATACTTGGGATTCACACCCAGGTCATTTGACTGTCAAACTCATACTTTCAACCACTATGCTACTCATAGAAATAATTTGGGTCTATTTTTAGCTTAAATAATAGGAAACATTTTTGACATAACTGGAAGTCCAGATTTAGAACGGGCTTCACAGTTGACTTGGCTCAAGTTCAATGTCCCCATGATTCTCTTGGCTCTGCTTCCTTCCATGTGTGACTTCATCCCTAGGCTGATAGTAAGATAGCTGTAGCAATTCTAGCCCCCATATCCAAGCACAAAAATGTCCAGTAGAAGAGAAACAAAATGCTACTTTAAGAAACTCTCCCAGAATAAGAAAGGATTTTCTCAGACCCTCCAACAAAATTCTCCTCAAGTCACATTGGCCAAAATTGGCCAAATGCCCATTTCTGTATCAATTATGGGCCAGAAGATTGGATTAAATCAATTATATAAGCCCACCCCTAGAGTTAGAAACAGTATCAACTTTCTTTTGGAACATGGGCATCATAAAAGTAAGAAGTACTATCAGTAAGGATTAGGTTCAGCTCTCTAATTCAGAAAACTTAAAATAGCAGTAGATTAAATAAGTTACAAGGTAAATCAAGTCTGGAGGTAGGCATTAATCTGGAGGTAGGGCTAGGATGGAGGCTCCATGGTCACCCAGTTTCCCTCTTCTCTCAATGCTCTGCTGTTCTCAACATGTGGCTTCCACTTCATGGTTCTAGATAGTTCTGGAGCCACAGCCATCATACCCACCTTCAGGCACCAAGAAGGAAGAAGGAATGGAAGGAAGAGACTGATTTCTGTCTTTAAGGACATATCCCAGAAATCACATGATACATTTCTGTTTACAACCCACTGGACAACACTTAGTCATCTGGCAACATCTGGCTGAAAAAAGCTGAGAAATGTGGACTTTATCCCATATAACTATTTGCCCAGATACACATCACAGATTACACTACTAAACAAGAAGAGCAAAAGATACAGAGAGAATGCCAGTAGTCTCTAGAACAGGTGGAAACATGAACTCAACTGGGGTTCTGTTACGGAGGAAGAAGGGGGAACTAAATAAATTCTGGTTACACAACCAACAATGTGTCCTGCAGCCCTGATGGAGTCATTGATATAGTCCTAGACTAGTCAACAACATAGTGGTATCAAATACTCTGGATGGACATCTTGTGCCACACACCCATTCCTGGAACTTGGCTGTAGAGTCATTCCAAGCCAAAACTCATGATTGAGAATAGAGTTGGAGTGGTTCCCTAAAAATATTTGTTTGTATTTTTTTTAAGAGTTAATACACTACGAATTGAAGTTTGGGATGCCTGGATGGCTCAGTCAGTTAAGCCTCTGACTCTTGATTTCAGCTCAGGTCATGATCAAGTCATGAGATAGATAAATAAATAAATAAATAAATAAATAAATAAATAAATAAATAAATAAAATTGCACCTTAAAAAATAAGAATTGAAGATATTTGTATTGAAGATATTAAGCTTTTGTCTGTCTACTATGTTCTAAATTGTTTTCTAGTTTATCATTTACCCTTAACCTTTATAGTTATATTATTAGTTATTGCTTTCACATACAGAACTTTTGCATTTTATATTATTAAATATTCTTTACCTTTACATATATTTTTTTTTACTTTTCTGTTAGAATGATCTTTCATAACCAAGGATCTGATAAATGCTCACCTATATTATTCTTTCCTGATTAAATTATTTTTTATCAGTCAGAAGATGCATTCTGCTACACATTTAACAAAAACTCCACTTACAATCACTTAACACTAAACAGGGGTTCCTTTTTCTCAGGTCATAACTTCAGGGTTGGTTTGGTGGACTCATTAGATCTTCAAGAATCCAATCTCATTCCATGTTTCTGTTCTATAATCCTTAATATGTAGCTTTTCCTCAAGTTCACAAACAACCACTGCATTTCTAGGCATCACATCTGAAGTACATTTAGAATGAAAGAAGAAGGGCAAAATGTAAAAACTGCATGCTACCGGAATCCACAGATTTTGTCAGGAAATCAATATCTTTCCTGGAGACCCCATCTGTTAGATTTCTCATTGGCCAGAACTAGGTCACATGGACACACAAAAGAGCAAGGGAATCTTGAGGAAGTAAATATTTTTATCTGAACACATTGCTGTCCTGAAAAAATCAAACTTGATTATTAAGGGAGGGAATGGATATTGGGTAGACAACGTCTGCCATACTTTTCCAACTAGAATTTTTTTGATATATGATATAGAACAAGCAGCTAACAATTTTTTCCAATGAGTTAACCAAACTCCCCAGCATCTTTATTGAATGAACCATTCTTTATTCATTTATTTGGCAAGCAACTTCATTTGAGAACTTATAGAGGTTCCATTTCCAGTAATGGCAGAGAGGTACCTAATATATCGGCCTGCCCCAGATCAAACTTTGGACAAAATATAGAAAACAACCACTGAAAGCACTGGAGAGAAAAAACAAAAGCTGACAGAAACTGGAGAGTTGTTGACACTTGAAAGGAGGAATTGACACTACATGAGTTTCCCAATATTATAGCTTATACCTAAAGGCAGGCCACAATCAATGTTGTATCTGGAATAGACATCTGCCATCTTACTACCTTGAAGAACTAGAAAGAAGAGTTTAGGATTTCTGTAGCAGCCAGAAAGTGGAGGGGGGCATCCTGGAAAGGAAAGAGCCACAGTGGAAGAGTGCCACATTCTGTATGTAAACTCTTTCAAAATCTGTTTGTCCCCTGAATTACTCATGGGCAGTGCAGTTACCAAGAAGCCCAATTAAGATTAAATAATTCAACAGAGATTTTAGCTGGAATCTACTGCAAGAGACACTAGATTTCAGGCAAGTTAAATGCCCACCTAAAAAAAAAACAAAACCAAAACTCAATACTCTTTTGAGGAATATGACAGAATCCAGAGATTCTACAACGTATCATTCACAATGTCAAGAATACATTGCAAAATTACTCCACATACAAGAATAGAAAATATGACTGATACTCAGGAGGAAAGGCAGTCAGTGGAGATCAACCCTTAAATTATTCCTATTGTAGAATTAGCAGACAGGAATATCAAAGTAGCTGTTATAACTCTTTGTTCAGCAAAGAATCTAAGGTCTCAGGCCACTTCTAATCCCTCCTCCTGGACAGGGTATAATGAATAGATCACCCTATGAGGCATATGTCCACATGTCCTCCCAACAACCAGACTGAGAATTAACCAGGATGATAAAAGTAAGAATAATAGTTTTAAGAAGAAAAGGAAAGAGAGGGTTTTTCATTTCCCTCGTATAGAAAGTAAATCAATGATTGGTTGTTGTATTGGCAGAGGTTTCTTGCTAAACCCTTGGATCTCAGCTCTTTTGAGTCAGAGGTAGCAGCTGTGGGATTACCTGGCTGTTTTGTATTCCCACTTATTTACCATCCTTATTAAAATCAAACCAATCTCTCCTCAGTGAAGGCTTTCCTGCAGCCCATCCCATCCCCCACCCAGACTCTTCAAGGGGAGTTTCTTTGAAACCTTAAAGATCTTTTTTTTTTTCTTTCAGAAATTCAACACAGCATGATAATCTCTATAGGGAGTAGAGAGAAACTATGCCTCAAAGGGTAAAAGGACTCCACAGGGGTTACAAATCCTACTACAGATGCAACAAAGATCATCTCAGAAGAAGCTAAAATGGGTCACCTTCTTAACCCATTTCCTTATTATTTAGGGAAAATGGCTAGTCCACTTATTGCGCCCTATTCTGCAAGCAAGTTTGCCCTGGATGGGTTTTTCTCCTCCATCAGGATGGAACATTCAGTGGCCAAGATTAATGTATCGATCACTCTCTGTATCCTCGGCCTCATAAACACAGGTAAGTTGAAGAGAGTAAACAGCTTGCAGATGATTTTCTGCCGTTTCCATTGTGGGTAAAAAAGGTACTGAACTCCTTGACTCCTGTGTAATGCACAAAAAAACCAGTGAGAGCAGTGGTTCTCCATGCAATGAAGCACTTCTGTCACTAGTGGAGCCTCGGACTATTCTTTGACTCTTCTTTCCATTCTGACCACCAAGTGTGTCAAGTGAAAACAGACTCATCACCTGACCTTATTCTGAACACTTTTTTTCCTCAGGGACACTCAACGGCCATTACTTTCCCATTTGAGGCTTATTGAATACAAATTTGTTATTCTTAATAATATTACTAGTAATAAGACATATCAACATCATGAATCTTTTTTTCTTAATTTTTTTAATGTTTATTTAATTTTTAGAGAGAGAGTACAAGCAGGGGAGGGGCAGAGAGAGGGAGACAGATGACCTGAAGCAGGATCTGTGCTGACAGCAGCAAGTCCAATGCAGGGCTCAAACTCATGAACCGTGAGACCATGAACTGAGCCGAACTCAGACACTCAATTGACTGAGCCACCAACCTTTTTTTTTTTTTAATAAGTAATCTCTACATCCAGTGTGGGGCTCAAACTTAACAACCTGGAGATCAAGAATCTCATGCTCTATTGACTAAGCCAGACAGGCGCCCCTCATGAACCCTTTGATGTGATGCATTGGGAAAGACACAGCATCATTTTTGTGATATACTTGTCAGAAATGTACAACCTGACTCCAATCATCATAGAAAAATGGACAGAGTCACTGGCCATCTCAGTCAGTAGAGCATGTGACTCTTAATCTGGGAGTTGTAAATTTGAGCCCCATGTTGGGCGTAGAGATTACTTAAAAATAAAATCTTTTCTTTTTTTTTTTAAATTTTTTTTAACGTTTATTTATTTTTGAGACAGAGAGAGACAGAGCATGAATGGGGGAGGGTCAGAGAGAGGGAGACACAAAATCTGAAACAGGCTCCAGGCTCTGAGCTGTCAGCACAGAGCCCAACGCGGGGCTTGAACTCACGGACCGCAAGATCATGACCCGAGCCGAAGTCGGCCACTTAACCGACTGAGCCACCCAGGCACCCCTAAAATATTTCCTTTAAAAAAAGAGATAAAAATAGACAAACCCAAATTGAGGGACATTCTATAAAACAATTGATCAATATTCTTCAAAAGTATCAAGGCCATGAGGGACAAAGAAAGAATGAAGAACTGTCAGTTTGGAGAGAAAATAAGAAGAAATTACTACTAAGTGTAATCCTAGCTAAGATCCTGGAACATAAAAAGGGTATTAGTGAAAAAAATAAGGTCTATATTTTAGTTAGTAAAATTGTCCCAATTATATTGTACCTTGACAATTGTACAGAGGTTATGTGTAATGTTATAGTTAGGAGAAGGAGAGTGAAGGATATAAGGGAATACTCTGCACAATTTTTACAATTTGTCTGTAGTCCAAATGTAAATTTATCTAAAATAGGTTCAATACAAAAACCTTATTTAAAGAGTAATTGAGGGGCACTTGGGCAGTTCAGTCAGTTAAGCACCTGAATCTTGATTTCGGCTCGGGTCATAATCTCATGGTTCGTGGGTTTGAGCCCCATGTGGGACTCCACAGGGACAGCATGGAGCCTGCTTGGAATTCTCTCTCTCCCTCTCTCTCTGCCCCTCCTCTGCTCACAATCTCTCTCCCTCTCTTTCTCCCTCAAAATAAATAAACTTAAAAAAAAAAAAGAGTAATTGAGTAAATTGAGTAGTAGTTGTAGAACAAGAGAGATTAAGACACACAGGGAAACAAAGATAGAAAGAGAGAAAGAAACTGTGCAGGAAGGGTATAAAAATTTAGAGAAGATAAGGTAACTTTCCTTCCAAATAAAAGTGGCTACTGTGGACAGAAAGCAAAGGCCTGGGTTCTTGTCCATCTCTTCCTCTTACAAGTTAGTAAAGCGTTATCATACAGCACTCTGCTTTGCCCACTGACACTTTCCATTAGCTACTGGGTCTTGATATAACTTCTATCCTCATTCTACTGCCCTTTATTACTCCCTCACCTCAACCAAAACACCCAAGAGAGAGGCATGATTTAAATCTCTCAATTAATCACCTCTAACAGCACTCCCCACAAATCTTCATCTAGGAAGACAGAGCCCACATTAACTCTAAGCCTCTCTTTGCCCAGCAGGCCCTACATATACCTGGTCTTCTGATAGGGCCCACAGGGTCTTGTAGAGCAAACCCTGGCAAACAGTCCCTAACAGCGAAGCTGTGGCTATCTGCAGAATTTCCATCATGTAGACTCTATTAGTCTTGGACAACCCCACTCTTCTATTGTCATTCTTCAGACACAGCCATGAATGCCATTTCTGGAATAGTCAACATGGAGGCATCTCCAAAGGAAGAATGTGCCCTGGAGATCATCAAAGGGGGAGCTCTGCGCCAAGAGGAAGTGTACTATGACAACTCAGTCTGGACAGCTCTCCTGCTGGGAAATCCAGGGAGGAAGATTCTGGAACTCTTCTTCTTAAGAAGTTATAGTTTGGACAAGTTTATAATCAACTAAGCACTTCCTTAAGGTGGATCATGGTAAGAGAGCTTGGGACTGTTCTTCCTGACATTTATCTGAGCTCCACCCATGAAGGCATCTCCCTGGAGACATAAGTGAGGGTCCCAGAGAGTTGGAAACATCACATGTCATGGCTTGAAGGAGTTCCTCTAACACTTGCACAGTGGAAATGTAATTATAATGAATGTCATGAGCCACTGCAACCTGCAGTCATGAAATTGATAACCGTAGGTATAATTAAAAGGTAGTTCTATCAAGTTTACCTCATATGTAATAATATTATGATAATTAAAACATTAATTATAATAAAGGTCATATCTACTATATAAATTCATAATTTGTAGCTATAGGTTCATTTGGTGTGGTTCCTTCAAAACCTATACAAGTGAAATTTTTCAGTGTTCATATCTTATCTTGTGGCCTGAACATTTTCTCTGTCCTTGAGTTGAAGAAATCACCCTACTCTTCATTTAAAGGACATCACATCCATACCATATTGTATATTTCAGATATTCTTTATATTATTTTATATTGTTCCTCTGGGAAGGAGGAAACCAGGGTGGGTATAAATCACTAGGGCAAACCCATGGAAGCGGAAGTCCCTGGAAACTTGAGCCACAGAACCAACATACTTTAGTGCTCTCAGACTGCATCAAGTGTCTACACTTTACATGTGAACTTTCAACTGTGTACTATAAGTCTGGAGAGAAAGAAGTGGAGTTTGATCCTGCCACTCATTTAATCATTTATTAAGTCAACAGATATTTACCAAACATTTGCCAGGCATCACCTAACTACAACCAAATAGGAAACAGAAATCAGCTATATTAACAATTCAGCAAAGCCTTTTATTGGTTAGGTCTCCAACAGGTAAGAGATAGCAAATTAGATAATTTTAGTAGACTTTATTTTTTAAAGTAAGCTTCATGCCCAGCACAGACCCCAATATGGGGTTTGAACTCATGACCCTGAGATCAAGAGCTGAGCTGAGACCAAGAATAAGATGTTTAACTGACTAAGCCACCCAGACACCCCTAATTTTAGTAGACTTTAATAAAAAAGAGATTATTGACAAAAGTGTGGACAAGGTTATAGGGCAATCACAAGGGATCAAGTAAGTAGTATCTCAGGACTAGTCCCACCTTAGGGATAAGAAGAGAGAACCATTATAGAGAACCCAGAGAGAGAAACTGTTTGGAGAGCATCACAGAACAGGAGCTATGACATTCAGTTAAGGAATGCCACCAGCACACCCAGGACCATACAGGAAGGATCTGGAGGGACAAACACCCTCGCTTCACTCTCTTCCCTCCCTCTGATTTCTTGTTAATATTTTCTATTAGCTAAACAGAGGGGTAAGGGAGCAGCAGATGATATAACCTCACAGCTTTACTCATGCACAGAGCAGGGTAGGAAAGGATGGAGAATGTCCTAGGGTGATATATCCCATCCCCAAATGTAGGGCTTATATCAACATCCCCAATGTAGGGCTTCCATGATAAGTGATGCTAGGACACAAGACTTGGAAGCACAGGGAAAATTTCCCTTTCTCATCTCTTCATCTAAATGACCAGGCAGCATAACAGACTAGAACCCATTAAGCCTGCCGGCCACATGAACAAGGAGCTAGATCTGAGGGTGAATATGGCTGGGCTTTTCTTAGAAAGAGATTCTTCCCAGACTATGCTCAGTGTAAGGGAGCAGGAAAGACTTGACTGCAACAGTGTGCAAGAAAATAGATCCGAAATGTGAAGACAGATTTCTGACCATACAGCAGCATACACATGCACACATGCACACCTGTCCAGGTGTCCAGGTGTCCACACACACGTGCCAGTCCCTGAGTCAGGTGCGTCTGTAGGTGACACAAATGGGGCAAGGAACCAGGTTTGTGACAGGATGAGGGCGAGAGGATGATTAGGAAGGAAAGAGGTGAATGCCGAGACAGGAGCATGATCAAATGGTAAATGTACAGCCAGAGTCAGCTTCAAATTAGTTTTGCCTTCAGCCTAAACTTTTAAGATTCTCCTTAGACCCAAAGACACATTAAGACTTCAGCCCATGTTTCATATAAATCAGCTGCTCTCTGATTCTGCTGATTTATGGCCTGGGGAAAACAAGAAGCTATGTAACAATATTTATGTAACTAATAAACTAAACCTTTGGTCTTTCCAAGGATGTGTTGGTAAATGTTTAACTGGCAGTCCAAGAAAAGAGAGAGAGAGAAAAAGAAAGAAAGCCCTGACTCAAAACATTTGCCTGCTTCCCCCCCCCCTTTCTTTTTTTTTTTTTTTTTGCCTGCTTCCTTGAGGTAAACATTCTCAGCATAGTCGATTTTTTTAAGCCACCAGGTCATCTCACTGAATGTGTAACAGAACAGGAACACACCGTGGGCTCTCTCAACCCTGCACAGCCTCCTCCAGCAACCACCCTGACTTTCACATTCCACATTCTGACAGAATTAGTTACTCTTAAAGGCCCAGCTCAATGCCTCTCTCCTCCTCCAAGGACTTGAAAGTAACAGAACAGTTTGTTTCTACCATTGTTGGAGAGGGTGGGGGATCAAGGGCTCCCAAAGACAAGGGATCCTCATATTCTGGAACTCAAGTTCATGTTGACTTTGCATGAAGTCAACAGCCTTAATTGTGTGCAAGTCCCAAAGATGACCTTCATGTCCGCTAGCATTGAATTCCCCTGGAAGTAACAGAAAAACCCACTGACAGTGGCTCAATCAAGTAAAAATTACTTTTCCACCAGTTACCAAAAATCTAGGAGGGGCAGACCAGGGCTTCTGGGAGTTGGAGTCCTTCTGTCTTTCCTCCACTCAGCTAACCACCCTCCTCCTTGTGACTGTGGGGGCACAAGACACCTGCTCTACCTCAGCTCTGTGCTGGGTTTCAGGAAAGGAAAAGGTGAAGGACAGCAGATGCAGACCAGCGGTATCTGAGCCCTGATACAGAGCAAACTGGGAAGCCCCATCCAGGACTTCAGCTCCCATCCTGTGGGCCAGAGTCATGTCATGTGATCACCTCTCCCTTCAAGAGAGGCTGAGAAATGGAGCTTTCAGCTGAGTGCATTTTCACCCCAAACAAAACTGGGGTTCTGTTAGGCACCAAGAAGTGTTTGTCACAAACATAAATCACGACAGAAACAAAGAAACCTAGAGTCAGAGAAGAAGGACATACATAGTTCCTAAGATGCCAGGTTCCTAACCATGGTGACAGGGTCCAGTCCCACTGACCACCTGCAAGGTCTCATTAGTTCCAGCTCCCTCCATGGTGAAAAACATCCCAGGCTCTTCCCTCTCCAAACTTCACTTTGAAAAACTATGATCCCCTCTCCTTAGTAAAGAGTATAATGAAAGACCCTAGAAAAGAAGTAGCAGGGAGCCCTGAGGTGACCCCAGAGGCAATGACTCACATTGTTCCTGGAGAGTTCCCTCTCAGGGACAATTAATTTCCACCTCACCACTATGTCCGTCCACATAGGCTGGGCCTTTCTTCTTGGCTGGACTGCTCTGGGCCAGCATCTCAGACCACCCCCAGAGTCCATGGCTTCAAAGATTCTCCAGAGCAGCGGTCGCCAAAACTTTTGATCACATACTTTGTTATTAAAAAATGATTAGGCATGTATATTTCTAACAGATATACAGTGACTATTACATAATATATGCATGTAGTATTTACTAACATGAAACATATACAAAAACAGAAATCTTCAAAAGATAAGATAAAACATAAATAGAAATTTGAACATCTCCCCATATCCAGCGGTTCCTCTGACATGCTGGAGACCATGGCTCTAAAGCTGTGTTAGAGAAAGAAGTCAGCATATGTTATGCTTCTAGCCAGCCCTTGGTTAGTGCCCTGCCTAGAGCACTGGGCAACATATGCTAATCAAGTCCCAGAATCATCCCTTAATTTCTCCAGGGAAATATTCAAACCAAAGTAATTTGCAGTATGAAGGGAATAGAAAAACATATTTGCCACCTTGATACAGTGCTCATGATGTCTCACGATGTCTCTAGCAACTCTGCTTTGTTGTCAACATCTCAGCACCCCTAGATCTCCATCCCACCCCCCAGGCAGTCACCAGTTCATGGAGACCACTCAGGAAAATCAGGATATCCCTTACATGCTAGATCCTCCCCACTCAGCAATTTTTAACCTAACTTCTCTAGTTGTTAGTCTTACACGTTTTCTAGTTAGACTTAGAATGTGTCTAAATTCTCTAGTTTTTAAGGAGGGGGGAGGGGAAACGGATGGAAACAGGGCAAATGTGAAAAGAAAGGCAGATGAGAAAAAGAGAATTTTCAAAAAAATAAAACAGAACCCCAGTGCCCACAGGCAAAAAACGTCGGAAGAAGCAGAAGTCTGCACAGATCCAGAACACTTGGGGTGAGGACGAGAACCTAGAGCAAAAGGTAAAGCCAGAGGAGGGAGGGTGGGGAAATGAATTCTTAAAAAATAGGAAAGTGCCAGATGAATAAACCGCTTCAGCTGGGGAGGCTTTGGAGATAGGAGTTTCTGGGAAAGAGGACACAGAACAGAAGCCAAAGGTGAGGGCACATTGGCAAGTCGTAGGAGCAGTAACCAGAGGGTTTCAAAAGATCCACACTGATCAGAGCTGAGGTCTGAAAGACCACGAGGCCAGCGGTGCTAGGGTCGGTCTGTTTTGTTTTGTTTTTTTTAACTTTTTTTTCAACGTTTATTTATTTTTGGGACAGAGAGAGACAGAGCACGAACGGGGGAGGGGCAGAGAGAGAGGGAGACACAGAATCGGAAACAGGCTCCAGGCTCCGAGCCATCAGCCCAGAGCCCGACGCGGGGCTCGAACTCACGGACCGCGAGATCGTGACCTGGCTGAAATCGGACGCTTAACCGACTGCGCCACCCAGGCGCCCCCGGTCTGTCTGTTTTGTGATTGGCTGCCCTGGGACTGTTGGGTTGGCATGCTTTGGGACCTCCCTCACACTGTCCTTGAACAGTCTCCTGGCACCCTGAACTCTGTAACAGAGAGCTTGAAAAGCTACCCCACCCCAAGAACAAAGAGCCAGGCCATCCTAACCAGACTTTTCCTTTTCACAAGCCTGCGTTTTTGCCATCAGGGTGGCAGCGCCACCCAGTGACTGACAGTTCGTGGTGTAGGGCACTTCACCACAATTTCTTCCCCGCAAGTGGCGCCGGGTCGGCAAGAGCTACCACGACTTCCTTCACAGCGTGCCTTCTCTGAATCACTGCTTAGGGCGGTTGAACAAACCTTACAGGAGGCGAGGCGGGGCTCGGGCATCTACACCATTGGCTTTTGGTTAGATCTGTTCAATAGCGACAGCTAGTGGTCACTCTAGCTTTGACCTTACAAGCAAGGTGCTGTGAGCCTCACAGGGAAAGAAATGTAAGGGAATGGGTAAATCAAGGCCCATTCTTGGCTGCCACTGGAAGCTAGAATATATCCAAAGCCATCCTTGAGTACAGTGGTACAAAGAAAACTCAAACTCTTGACAGTGATGTCCAAGGACTTTGGCTACCTCCATAGCCACATCTCAGGCCACCTGTCCTGCTTTTGATTCCCTAAGGAAAAAGAACTGCTGGTCCTCTGAAGGCACCCTTCTATTTCCACCAGCCGTTTGCTCCATGCTATCTCTTCTCCCCAGAATTCTCTTCACTCTCCCTATTGTCAGTTTAACTCCAACTCATCCTTCAAGACTCCACTCTGCCATTACCTCTAGGAAAAGTGTCTTCCCTTCCACCAAGGCCTATCCTCAATGCTGGGATGAGTGCTCTCCCACTCCTATCACGTCTCTATAATTTTATCTTTCTTTCTTTCTTTCTTTCTTTCTTTCTTTCTTTCTTTCTTTCTTTCTTTCTTTCTTTCTTTCTTTCTTTTTCTTTTTCTCTTCCTTCCGTCTGTCCTTCCTTTCTTTCTTCCTTCCTTCTTCCCTTCTTTCCTTCCTTCCTTCCTTCCCTGCTATCTTTATTTTAAGTAGGTTCCACACCCATGTGGGGCTTGAACTCACAACCCTGAGATCAAGAGACACATGCTCTACCAACTGAGCCAGCCAGGCACCCCATGCCTCTATTATTTTCTGTATCTGTCCATCACTTTAGTTCACTATGCTTTGAATTTACCTTTAAGATTGTCTCATGAGGGGCGCCTGGGTGTCTCAGTCAGTTGTGTGCCCGACTCTTGATTTTGGCTCAGGTCGTGATCTCATGGGGCTTGCGCGTTCGAGCCCCATGTTTTGCTCTGCACTGACAGTGCAGGGCTTGCTTGGAATTCTCTCCCTCCCTCTCTCTCTGCACCTCCCCCCCCCCAAAATAAATAAATAAGCTTAAAATAAATAAATAAAAAATAAAATTGTCTTATGTAATTACTTGAAGGTATTTATTTTATTTTACTTATTGTTGCATCCCTAATTCTGAACACAGATCTTCATGTGTATAAGGTATTTCGTGTGTATAAGGTGTTTGAGAAATAAAGGACTTCTAGACCCTAATACTGGGAAAGGCTTACTATGGGGACAAAACAACTTTTCATTTCAAAGAAGAGGTATAGATGGATCTAAAAGTGACTTCATCAGATTCCAGCCCATTATTCTTTTCCCCACACCATCCTGTTTTTGCCTCTCTACTAACACCCAGCAGCACCTCAGCCTGTTGGGAGAGCCCTCCACCTCTTGGCAGTTCTGACCTTGCCGTCTCCAGCAATGCCCAAACCCTAGCTCTCTTCCTTCCTGTCCACTTCCTGCAAAACTTCCTCATCAGAACTAAACTGCTTCTTCTTGAAACTGCTCCAGCATACCCACTCCTGGATTTTATCCGAAAGGAAATATTTCAAAAGAAGAAAAGCACATAATTGCCTGCACGAAGGTGCTCATTTGCAGTACTATTTGTAAAACTTAGAAATGACAAAAGTCTCCATATAAGTAAAAAAAAAAAATTCCTCCATATAATCTCCATATGAAACAAATGATCAGTTACATCATGCAAATACTAAGAAGTGTCTCAGCACGTTGGGATGATTTGTTCTTTTTTATTTCACTTTATTAGCAAGCATAGGACTTAAATCATGTTCAGGCACTATTCTACGGAATGAAAAGTCACTCATTTATTCCTCAAAACAGTCTTATGAGATAGGTGCAGTTGTGTTCCCATTACTTATTTCAGAACACATTTGGTTTGGTCCGATAGAAAAGAAAAGTTAAATGGCCCACAAGACACTTATTTGAGGGAACAGTGTGAGGCACCTCAACTATTTTTCTTCCATATAGAGTTGTGTGATACACATTTGTAAAAGAACTTGGTCAGTTGACTTGAGTTGGGTGAGTTTAAAAACTTACATATTTGAACTAATGCCATCATTCCATGGATAGACAAGTTCCTTATGTTTATTATTCTTTCAAAGAGATGATTTTGAATGTTTTTTTAACCCATGTATATACTTATGAAATTATATCAGATAAAACACACAGATGCACTGAAACTACTTCATTTTCATACAGCTGCATGTCTGACTGAGGATCTATTCCATCATAACCATTAATAAGTCACAAGGGCAAATGCTCAAAATTGCAGATGTTACTATAACAACAGTGATAGCTGGAATTTATTGAGTGTGTTATAATATCATATAATTCTAAAATAATAATGTAGAGTAGGTATTATCATTATTGCCATCTTACATCTTTTTAAAATTTTTGTTTATTTTTTTGGGGGGGAGGGGCAGAGAGCAAGGGAGACAAAGAATTTAAAGTAGGCTCCAGGCTCAGAGCTGTCAGCACAGAGCCCAAAGCAGCGCTTGGACCCATGAATGGTGAGATCGTGACCTGAGCCAAAGTTGGAAACTTAACCAACTGAGCCACTCAGGCACTACAGTTTAATCCCATCTTGCAGAGGAGGAAACTGAGATGCAAAGACATTAAATAACTTACTAAACTGAAACAGGAAGTAAATGGCAAAGCCAGGCTTCCAACCCAGGCAGCCCTACTTTCTGAGTGCTCTTGCTGATCTACTGACCCAGGCTACCACTCAGGCAGTATGCTTCAGAGTGAGCAGTAGCCCTGAAAAGCAGGTGACAGATGTGATATACAAAGTAATCCTGTTATAAAGTTGAAAGTTACCACGGCTTTGAATCAATTATTGCGATTACAGAAAATTATTATAACTCATTCATTTTTCTTATGGCTATTAAATTGTATTTACCAGGGGTTAATAATTATCTTGAGCAACATTAGGTAGACATAGCTACTGTTCAATAATAAGGAAATTATTAAGGAAATAATTTTAAAAATCATAAATAATAATTATTAAATTATAATAATTATAAAATTATAAAAATGTAAAATATATAAAATATATAAAATATAAAAATTATAAAAATAATAATTATGAAATTATTTTTAAATACTAGAAATTAATAAGGAAATAATAAAAAAGAAAGTAAAAATATAAAAAAATTATACTATAGTATCAAGTGGGAAAACAAACATAATTGTAGGTTCATTACGCTTAAAATATGTAAAAGAAAGAAAGAATAAATAAGGAAGGAAGGAGAAAGAAAGAAAAAAAGAAAGAAAAGAAAAGAAGAAAAGAAAGAAAAGAAAGAAAAGAAAAGAAAGAAAGAAAGAAAGAAAGAAAGAAAGAAAGAAAGAAAGAAAGAAAGAAAGAAAGAAGGAAGGAAAGAAAAACTAGAAGGCAATGTGAAAAATATGGAACTTGTGTTTGGGGAGTAGGATTAAGATGTTTATTTTTCTTTTTTTTTTTTTTTAATTTTTTTTTTCAACGTTTATTTATTTTTGGGACAGAGAGAGACAGAGCATGAACGGGAGAGGGGCAGAGAGAGAGGGAGACACAGAATCGGAAACAGGCTCCAGGCTCTGAGCCGTCAGCCCAGAGCCTGACGCGCGGCTCGAACTCCCGGACCGCGAGATGGTGACCTGGCTGAAGTCGGACGCTTAACCGACTGCGCCACCCAGGCGCCCCTAGTTGTTTATTTTTCTACTTTAAAAGTCATTTTAATGGTTTTCATAAAGCTGAAAAAAGAAAATCTGAATGCTTTCTGACCCATTTCTCCATCAATCTGCCTTATTAGTCTTCAAAGAGTGCTCCTAAAATGCTCTCTGCAGAGCAGGCTGACAGCAATCTGTCAGAACTTTGGTGAGATCAGTTTTTGTTCAATCTTACTGCATCAATTTAAATGTTCTCTGTTATGAACAATAGATTGTTCTGAGTATAAAATAGATCAGCAATGCTGGCTCAGTCAGTAGAGTATGAGACCCTTGATCTCAGGGTCGTGAGTTTGAGCCCCATGTTAGGAGTAGAGGTTACTTAAAAAATAAAAAAAAAATTTAAAAATATATCAGAAGAGTAAGTATAAAAATGTGCAAAATGTATAGAAAAGGCTCGAGAGGATATTTAAGTTTGAAATGTGAGGCATCTGTGACATAATGGGAATAACTTAATCAAGGCTGTGGCAAGAAATGACCGTTTAAACCAGGAAAGAAAACTGCCAGTTTCAGCAAGAAGATAACACTACTACTAATTTTACCAAACAGCAAATATCTCCAGAATTAGCGTGTTAGTGAGTACAGTCACAATTATTTAGGCTCTCAGAATTCTTGGCTGAAAACAAAGGTAATGGCCTTACCTCTTTCGTGATGATGGGTGTGGTATCTCATTGAGTGCATAGGCCTAAAAGGGATTTTGATCTTCATACACATTTCTTTTTGGTTTTTGATAGAGTCCAAATAGTTGATCCATAGGAACTTCTGTTTCGACCTGTATTCCCTAGGGCCCTGAACCACCAGAACCCTCTTTGTCAGCTATGCCAATAAAAATGTCTTATTCCTTCATCTTGGATTCCCCAACTTCTCCGTCTCTGCTCATTCTCATCTCTATTGTGTCAGGCTCCAGGACCTTGAGCTCTTGTCTCTTATCCTGAGGGAATGTTGTTTGCCTTCAGTTCCAGTGCTGGAGAATCCATCCTCTGTCCTTTCCCCTGCCTTCTTCTTGTCTGTTTCCTCCTCAGAGAACGGGGTAAGTAGTAGGCAGCGGAGAAGACTGTGACATACTCCCTACATGTTACTGTTATCTTATCACAGCTATTTAAAAGTCTCCTTACATACTTCACATGTGTCAAGACTAGAATTCATAGGAGCCTATGAATCATCCAACCACTGTACCGAGTGGACCATTCATTCAAGGCTTATTGTGCATAGTTATAAAGCTACTTAGTTAATTTGTCCTGATCCAATTTCCTCACCACCTTCTGATCCTGAACTTCTTGTGAATTTCCTGACAATATCATTTGTAATAGTTTCTTTTCTTTTTAAGTGTCTATTTTGAAAGAGAGAGAGAGCGCGCGCGCGCGTGAGAGAGAGAGAGAGAGAGAGAGAGAGGGAGAGAGAGAGAGAGAGAGAGAGAAGCGGGGGAGGGGCAGAGAGAGGGAGAGAGAGAATCCCAAGCAGGTTACCTGCTGTCAGCACAGAGCCGCACACAGGGCTCAATCTCTCAACCATGAGATCGTGACCTGAGATGAAATCAAGAGTCAGACACTTCACCAACCAAGCCACCAGGCACCCCTGTAATAGTTCTTTTTAATGCACACAGATCAGTTCTTTTTAGTTTTTGCCCAAATTTCCCAGTTGATTGGAAACTCTTATTTTTTATTTATTTATTTTTGAGAAACAGAGTGAGACAAAGCATAAGCGGAGGAGGGGCAGAGAGAGAAGGAGACACAGAATCCGAAGCAGGCTCCGGGCTCTGAGCAAGCGGTCAGCACAGAGCCCGATGCCGGGCTCGAACCCACGAACTGTGAGATCATGACCTGAGCCGAAGTCGGACGCTCAACCAACTGAGCCACCCAGGCACCCCTGGTTGGAACTTTTTATGAGATTCTGTCTATTTGTCGTGCCGCTCCCCAGCCCACACATCCCTCACCTTTTTACACCCTCGTTGCTTCAGAAAGGAGCAGATTCAGAGCTGGCTTCATTCCTGAATTCTGAAAAAGACACCAAGTACTTCAGAAGAGCAAAACTTTTTTTTTAAGTTTTTTATTTATTTATTTTGAGAGAGAGAGCATAAGCAGGGGAGGGGCAGAGAGAGAGGGAGACAGAGAATCCAAGCAGGCTCCACGCTGTCAACACAGAGCCCGACACAGGGCTCGAACCCATGAACTGTGAGATCGTGACCTGAGTCGAAACCAAGAGTCAGATGCTTAACCAACTGAGCCACCCAGGTGCCCCCAGAAAAGCAGAAACTCTTTACAACTCTCTAGGATTGGGAAGAGGTAACCAGAGGAAAGAGAAAATCCTTACACGGAGAGCTACCTGATACACATGCAAACCTATCCTGGGAACATCTAGGCCAAAAAGGCATCTTCCCCCTCATCGAAACTGCAAGGTTTGCATGTGACCCAGAGCCCCATCCTTGTCTACTTCTAGAAAGGTATCTTGATTTGAAACCAACTGAGAGCTCACACTGACCCACTAGCAAGAAAAAGGGTGGCAGGGGTGCCCAAAGATGGGAGGAGCTCCTGTGCCCAGCCCCAGAGGCCTCAAGGGCTCAGGGGCCCACTCAGATTGTGCCAGAGAGCAAGAGAGAGGAACTGGGGTGAGCAAGCGTTGTGGCTTTGTCTGTTTCCTGTTTCAGCAAGGCTGCTGTGCAGAAAGAAAGACAGTACGAAGAAGGAAAATGCTAAGGGGGCCCAGGGCCATGGACTGACAGCTTGCACTTGACCCAGCTGCTGCCTTGCCCCATCTGAGACCACAGCCAAGATCTGCCCAGCAGCTGGAATGCTTTCCTGAGCTGCTTGGTTTGGAGCCTGGGACCCAAGGTAACTGAGAAGGAGGATGCTTTTGTGTCCAGGTTGGGGACCTCCAACTCTGGGGTGGGGAAGAAGGTGATCTGTCATTGAAGCTTCCCTCGGCTGAAGGGGGAGACGCAGAAGCAGATGGATTAGTTGAAGAGTGTTGGGGGGGTTGGGTAAGCAAGAAAGCATCCTGCACTGGCTCCCGAGGGCACAAGCCACACTACAAGGGTACGGCTTTTGTCGCTCCTCTGCTCCATCCATTAGATTAGATTAGGAGTGAGTCAAATGACTTAGGGTCCAGGCTGCCCAGTGATGGGCATGAATTAAATGAACTTTTACAGTTCCCTTCAAAGCAGGAGTCCCCCCCAGACAACAAGCTGCCATTAGAGCACGTAGGTGCAGGCCCTTGCCTTCTCACCTCGCATTAGGATCTCTGCACTAGGGCGGTCAGACCCGGGCAGGAAGCCATTCATTGCACACACAAGCAGGAAGTAGGAGCAGAGACTTGGAAAGGCAGCAACAAACCCCTGTCAGGTGAGGGCACCACCCTGACCTCTCCCTGAGGCAGGATGCCCTCAGCCATACCACCTCCTCCCCAAGCTCCAATGGGACTTGTCATACTGCCAAGGGACACCCCACAGATGCCAGAAAGCCTGGGCAGTGGCCCGGTGACCTTTCTTTGAACCACACAGGGACCAGTTCCCTTTTCTTCTACAGCCTATCCCTGTCAGTCAGCCGTCCCACATGGCTTCTTGTGTTTAAGCAAATCAGAATAGTCAAAACATCCCAGAAAGCTGGATGTGATTCCATTCAGCTGTGCGCACCTAATCCTCCGGGGTGTAAGGGCCTGGGGGTCTGGGAACGCTCCCTTCTCTAAGGAGCCATTTCTACTGCAACTCCCTGCTGGAGTAACGGATCCCAGCATCTGCCCCTCAGGAAGCAGAGTGAGGCAGCCGTATTTTTAAGCGAAGTGGCCCACTGGTGTGGACAGCCTGGCAGAGTCCGGGGGAAGACCTTACCTCAGGCTCCATCTCCTCCCCCGCAGCCCTTTCCTCCTCATGGCAGGAAGGTGGGAGGATTCTCCATAATCACAGGCTTTGCCTCCTCTACAAAGCCTGTGGATTACAGGGAGGGGACCTAGCGGCCCACGTTTTAATGGCGGGATGCAGGCACGCTAGACACCGATTCTTTACCCCGCCTCTTCTTTGCCTTTCTGCTGGGCCCAATCGCGATGGCACTTGTGTCCAGACCACAGAGAAGCCCTTTTGCCTTGTAGCCCACACGCAGAGGTCAGAGGAACCAGAGCAGTAAATATGATTTCAACCCGAGGCCAGCATCCCCTCCATGTGGTAAACAGCACTCCTTCAAAGAGAAGAGGGTGGGAGACGGAAGGATGAGGCATTCTCTTGGTCTTGCAGTGCTAGTCTAGCCGGAGGCGTTGGTCTTACAGCACTGAGTCTTTAATAGCTAAGATCAGCAAGAAAGGGGTAATAATCATCCCACTTTAGTATTGTAAAAAGCTAACATTTATTGTGCGTTATGTGCCAGATGCTTGATGTGCATTTTCTCTTTCATTTTTATCACCTTACAAGGGAGGCTGTGGCCCCGTTTTATAAATGAAAAGACTAAGACTTAGAGATGTGTAATAGTTTGTCCAAAAGCACAGGGGTAGTGGGTGACAGAGCCAGGATATGAATCCACACGGCCTGAGTCCAGAGCCAGGGTTCTCTGCCTCCCCCATCAAAGGCAGAATACCTTCCTATACCACAGGCATAGATTCTGGACATGGAGTTCACCTGTACATAATCCATTCAGTCATGTATAACTTAAAATGAGTGAGCCTTTTGGATACTGTTCTAAGGTTTTAGATAACAGAGGAAGCAGGTGGGAAGTCAGGGAACACCTACAGAGTAGGAACGAGAAGAAAAGCCTAAAGAGAAAAGCCACCCAGGGGTGGGACGAGAGAACAAGCACTGACAGCCTCACAGTCCTGCCTAGGGTCTGCAACTGCCCACAGCCGGAGGATGCCCCTCCAAGCCTGGAGAGTCAGGCATTTGACAGCATGCCAGGTTTGACCTTGTAAGACCACTCTCCTGGAGTGAGACCGCCCCACCCATGAATGACCCCAGGGAACAAGTGGTATGATCCTGGAGAGAGCAAGGATCCTGCAGAGAATTCTGGACTGAGCCAGATGGGCAGGAAAGTTCCAATAAAAGGACAGAGAGTCTGCTACCTGTTGAGTCTGTTTGGCCTATAAATAAAATCAAGGGGCCAGAGCTGGTAACTGCCTGCTGGTCGATGCCCTCTCTGACCTCTCCAGGAACTGGGTTCTCGGGTTGTGGGTAGTGAAGTTGCAGGACACAGAGGAGAAGCTGCAGAAGGAGTCCCTCTTCCTTCATCAACCACTGGGCTGACTCCAGCGATCAGTGGAGGCAGGGCGCAGAATTTCCAGCTCTCAGGACCAGCTCAGCCAAGTCCAGCCCCAACTCAGCCAAGTTACCAGAGAGGATTCTAGGAAAATAAACTTATTTGCAGAAGGTAGGTGAGGGAGGGTAGGAAAGAGAGAAAAGGGCACAGAGAAGGAAGAAGGAGTTAGAGTTGGGGGTTCTGTGAATAGCAGGTAGGACCATGTAAAGGGGCAACAAGTGTGGCTTCTTCACCAAGCCTGGTTCCCTGCGGACTTGTCGACACTGTTTGCCTTTGTTTCATTTTTGTTTGTAATAGCCTCATTGAGGTGTAATTCGTGTAGTTGCTAGTTTTGATGGCACAATCTCTGTTTGGGCCAAGGAGAGCTGACCTGGCGGCATACTTAGCCCTAACAGAGAGGAGATTCTAAAACATGGAACCTTCAGCTTGGAGGGCTATTGAGCTGGAAGCTCTGAAATGGGTTTCAGTCAACACTGGACAGAGGGCAGGTACTCAGCTGATACTGGTTTGAGTTGATCTGCTCCTGAGGGTCAGAGCCCAGTCCTGGGCCAGAAGTGGATGTCAGTGGACCAATGTCAGTACTTCATGACTGGAGAAATTCGGGTGAGCTTTCCCTCCTCAACCATGCCCAGGACCAGGCTCAGAAGCCAGTCATTAAGGGCCAAAAAGATAGCAGTGGGTGCTGGTCACAGGACTGGCCACACCTTGTGCGGGGGGGGGGGGGGGGTCTGGTTATCCCTCCAGGCCTTGCCAAGAGTCACTCACCTATTTAGCAACAACTTGGGCCAAGAGAACAGTAAAGATTATTTTCTTTTAGATTGAAGAACAAGGATCCAATTTACCTGGTTCTCTAGAAGTCTCTGGAAAATGAACACATCCCTAGCTGCTATCCAAAAGGCTATACACACATGACAATTTTATCAATTATTCCTGACTTAGAGGCAGGGTGAGATCAAGGAAGGTCAAGGAAGAAGTGGAAGCCAGAGAGATCTTTCCACTTTGCAGAGGGAGAAACATAGGCCAGAGGGAAGCAGTATGGAAAGCTCCATAATTAGTATGGAGACTGAACCCGGGAGTCCTGATTCCCAGTTCAACACCATCACCTCCTCAGTTTTCAACCTACATGCATGGGATGCTGTGCTATTTCTGCCCCCTGGTCCTGGGAGATAGTCATTTTTTCTGCCCATCTCCTGACCCCTCCCCTTCTCCTCCCTCTTGGCATTTGGCAGACCCAGGCAGCTATTCCAGGAACTGGAAGCCAAGCACAACAGGTGCTCAGGAGGTCATCATGATCAGCCTGGACCCCAGGCCTTCCCCTGGCTTGGCCCGGTGGGCCGAGAGCTATGAGGCCAAGTGTGAGCGCCGGCAAGAGACCCGTGAAAGCCGCCGTTGCCGCCCCAATGTGACCACTTGCCGCCAGGTGGGGAAGGCGCTGAGGACCCAGCAGAGAGAGCAGCTCCAGAGAGCACGACAACAGGAGTTCTTCAGGAGGAGGAACCTGCAGGTGGAGGAGAAAGGCAAGACACAGAGCCCCAGGGCCAAGGAGCACGGTCCCTCGAGGAGGCCAGGCCAGCCAACTGACCTCAAGGAGCCCTTGTCTTGGGCCAGCAGGATCTCCTCCTCCCCCCGGCAGCAGGTGGGTCATGTCAAGGGACACACTGCTCTGGATGGTGGCAGGCACGTGGGTGGGCTCAAGGTCACTAAAAAGCGATTGAAATTAAGTTCCTTCTTCCCTAATCATATAGCAGTCCGCCTTAGCCACTTACTCATTCGGAGACTTTTATTGTTTGGGTCTTTGTTTGCTTAGGTATTTTTTTGTTTTGCATTTGCCTTTTAGGGAAGAAAAAATAATTTAGAAAGTAAGTCCATTGCTAATTCCTACTTATCAGTTCAAATTTAGGCAATCTATACATATCTTTTACAGCATTCATTCATCCAGCATTCCACAAATATATACTGTATATGCTTACTGTATGCCAGGGACACAGGCCCATCTTCTTGATGCCCCCTCTCAGAAACACACACACACACACACACACACACACACACACACACACACCCCTCCTGTTGCACCCACCTACATTTTCTCTTTCACTTGGACCATTCCATTTGTACTAAATTCACTCAGTAAAGGTCTTGCGTGGTCCAGTAAGCTTTCTCTGGCTTCTCCAGGCCACCTCTGCTCTCTGCGGTCCTTATGAGGTTATAAATCCTCTAAGATTGTGTAATAATACTTAGAGCACCCATCATTCTGGCCTGGGAAGGAGCAGTGCTGGCAAAAATCAGGGTGTGCTGAGATGATCTCAGCCAGCAAACCATCTGTGTCTTCCTATCCATGTTCTGAGCATGTTGACAACAGGGATGGGTCCATCGTATTCCCTGGAAGTGCCTGGCCTGGTTCCGTACCCAGAGTAGAAGTTCATTCAGGGCTTCTTAACCAGTGGATCTGTTAGCCACAATAGAAGGTGCTGTTCACAAAAATGATCCTTGAGCCCAATTGTAAAATAAAACCAACTGTGTACTTTCTAAGGCAAGAGGTTTCTGAAAGCTTTTTGTTTAAAAAAATTTTTTTTAAGGAGAAAAAGAACGAAAACACATTTAACTAAAAAACTTTACCTATGCCTATCGGTTGTTTAAAGTTTTACTGAGATTGAGTCAGTCTGCATGGTTGGATACTATAGGCATTTCTTAGCCTTTTAGTGTTCTGTTACAATCCTAGAATTTTTGAGTTTGCATAAAGAAAATACAAAAAGAGCAGACTAGAGGGGCATCTGGGTAGGTTAGTCAGTTAAGTGTCCGACTTCAGCTCAGGTCATGGTCTCATGGTTCATGAGATTAAGCCCCGCATCAGGCTCCACACTGACGGTGCAGAGCCTGCTTGGGATTCTCTCTCTCTCCCTCTCTCTCTGCCCCTCCCCCCGCTCATGCTTTCTCTCTCTCTCTCAAAAATAAATAAATATACTTAAAAAGAAAAAAAAGAGCAGACTAGATTGTGATGGCTACTACCACACTCTTCCCCATACCTCCCTGCTCTAACGTCTCTTCACACAAAACCTCAGTGGTATTCCGGCTACTACTGAGAGGAAGGAAGCCACCTCTCCAATATGGAAAGGGCCTGGGAGATCATCCACATTACACACACTCATACACAAACAGGAGACCAAGACCTAGTAGAAAAGGCAGGATCTAACCCAGACCCCCTCACTCTAAGACCAGTCCTCTTTCCACATCACCATACTGGCAGTGTAAATGGCTAAAACCAAACAAGGTAGATCAGGGATTCTAGAGACAGTAAGTAGAGACAAGCCCAGCTCCCCATTTGCCTGGTCTGTGGAGAACCATACCCACCAACCAGGACGAGAGAGGGCAGGAGCAGGGACAACTTTGTAGTTTTGAAGGTTGGAATGGGCTACTTTGGCTTTCTGGATCTGAAACTTGATCACTGGTTCATCTTTCTGCAATCTGCTGGAGAATCACGCTGTAAGAAGCTCTAGGCTTTCAGCATCCCCTACTTGCTTTCCAGGTGTCAGGAACCAGCTCTGACGCCTTTCCAACCCAGCGTCACCCTGCCTCAAGCACCCAGAGGGATCTGGCTCACCTCTCCTCCCAGGCTGGGGGCCTCTCACCACAGGACTCTCCCATCAAGAAGCCACCCACACACCACCGTGGTAAGAGCTGAGCCTCCCTCCCTCACTGGAGCCTGCAGAAAACCTTGCCACAGCAGGCTCAGCTTGCTGGCAGTGGAGAGGCCTCTCCCTTCCCACTTCCTCCTCCATGGGTTCTGAATCACCTTATCCTCCATTGCTCAGGCACTCAGACAAAGGCAGAAGAAGCCCAGCCAACAATTAAGAATGATGCCAGTCAGCAAACCAAGTGAGTACTTCCATGTGACCCCAGCTTCCTTACATCCCATCCATTCCACTCTGATAAGCTCTGCTTGAACCCTCACCCAGTGTGTGGAGAAGGAGCATGATGAACTTCCATGCCCACCTTAACTGAGAGAAAGACCTTCCCTACCCTACTGGCTCTTCAGAAGAGATCAGAGAAGGAATCGACCCACTGCTCCTGATGTGCTTTTTTTTCTTTGATCCATTGTCATTTTATTCTATTTCTTCTCTTCCCAGTTATGGAGTTGCAGTTCTAGATAAGGTAAGAAAATCCTCACTTTGAAGGGGTTGACTCAGATGATATCTCAGCTCTTCCAAGTTCTGACATTCTGGAATTCTATGGTAAATACAGCTGGGATGGAAGGACGCCTTCTTCCTGGATAAGCAAAGGGACAGGGGCCTGGAGGGACTCTGAGCCAAGGAAGAAATTTACTTGACACGAACCAGTCCTGGCTCTGGTTCCATGTTCCAGGGTTTCAGGGAACCTAGAGTCTTCCTTCTTTTTTTTTTTTTTTTTAATTTTTTTTTTAAAGCTTATTTGTTTATTTTGAGAGAGAGGGAAAGCACAATCAGGAAAGGGTCAGAGAAAGAGAATCCCAAGCAGGCTCCATGCTATCAGGACAGAGCTCAATGAGAGCACAATCCCATGAACCGAGAGATCATGACCTGAGCCAAGATCAAGAGTTGGACACTTAACCGACTGAGCCACCCAGACACCCCTCTTTTTTTTTTAAGTTTATTTATTTTGAGAGAGAGAGAGAG
The DNA here is from genome assembly GCF_018350175.1 of Felis catus. Classification (NCBI taxonomy): domain Eukaryota; kingdom Metazoa; phylum Chordata; class Mammalia; order Carnivora; family Felidae; genus Felis; species Felis catus. Next base: position 33,102,854 of record NC_058384.1, on the reverse strand, counting down.
AGAAAAAGCATGAGTGGGGGAGGGGCAGAGAGAGAGGGAGAGAGAGAGAACCCCAAGCAGGCGCCACACTGTCAGTGTAGAGTCTGAGGTGGGGCTCAGGCACCCCTAGAGTCTTCTTGAATACCCTTTTTCTTTCTCTCTAGGAAATCATCCAGCTTTCTGAGTACCTCAAAGTAAGTAACATGTGAACTCTCTCTTCAGTTCCTCCACCCATCTACTCCTTCTTCCTCCAGGTTAATCTTACCTTCTTGCATTTTTTCCCCCCAGGAGGCCCTCCAAAGGGAACTGGTTCTAAAACAGAAAATGGTGATTCTCCAAGACCTACTGTCCACTCTGATAAGGGCCTCTGACAGCTCTTGGAAGGTAAGGGAATGAAATCTTTGCTTGAACAAAACTCATGGGCTTCTATGGGTGCCCATCTCATTCTTCTTTCCACATCAGCCCAGCAAGACAAGGGGTTTTCTCACTACTGAAGAGGCAAGGTGGGGGGGTTGGGGGGGTTGCTGAGGCCTAAAGGGCAAAGATGTTACATACATGGGAGAGCTCAGCTAAATCCATGGTCATTAGCTGGGGTGATGCTGTTCCATACCCAGGGAAGACCCAGAACCAAAATTGGAAAGAATTCCCATTTTTTAATATGTTGGAATAAAAGGAGGAAGATCCCAATACAGTTGCTATTACTAACTGTGGTAAATGTCAACTATTTTTATATGGGATTCACACCAATATTAATGCCAAGCTATCATGCACCCACGATTCAGCTTAGACATCAATGTCAAAGTGAGATAGGACCTTAGATATCACATAGTCTAAGTTTTCTCATTTTACCAATGAGGAAACTGAGTGTCAGAGAGGTCAAGTGACTTGCCCAAAGTCACATCGCTAGTTACAGGCAGAACTGAAACTAAAATTCAGACCTCCTTATTTTAGTCCATTTGTTCAACAAATATTCATAGACCGTGTTTTCTGTACTGAGCACTGGAAATAAAAGATTAATTAGTCAGGGTTCCTGCTTTTAGAGAGCTTGTGGTTTTGTCAGGGAGACAGATGCCTAAACAATGCAGAGATATCATCAGAAATAAATGTTTTTCAGGATATAATAGCACACAAGAAGGAAGGAATGAATCCAGAGAATAGGAAAACCAGGGAATATTTATAGTTACATAAGTATTTTCCAGACAAATGTGGAAGTGGGAACTATATTCTGGGATGGAAATACAGCACAGGAAAGACCCAGAGGCACGATATGGGTCTCAATCTCAAGATTGCTTTATACTCTTTAAAAAGTTTATTGAAAAACCCAAAGAACTGTTTCTATTTACCATATTGAGATTTACTATATTAGAAGTGAAAATAGGAATCTCAAAATATGTATAAATTTTAAAATAAAAATAGTAAACCCATTGCGTGTGAATCTAAATTACATATTTTTATGAAAGATAAGTACATTTTTTGAAAACATAGTAAGAGAAATAGCATTGTTTTATACTTTTGCAAGTCTTTTTAAAGTCTGAACAGAAGACAGCTAGATTCACATATTTTCTTCTGCATTCCATCTGTTGCAATACATTGTTTTCATTGAAGCGTAGAAAAGGAAAATCCAGCCTCATACGGATACGTAGCTGGAAAAGGGAAGCCCTCGTAGAACCAGTGAAAAGGTCTTAGGGATTCCCAGGGGTCCTCAGACACCACATGGAAACCCTCTAGACTATATTATGTTCAGGGAGCTATGCCACTGGGGCATAAGGCACCGAGTACAAAGAGAATGTACACACTCACAAGCCTCCGTGGACATCTAACCCTACAGCATAGATGGTTTGCTATTTAGACAGAAAGATGGGATGGGACAGTGTACAACAAAACTGAGAAGTTTACAGTGATGTAAAAGAAGCTTTCTAAGCTCGGTCCTCCTTCCTCATATATCATTGTACCAGGATTTAAGTGTCTGTGTTTCGGGGCTCCCGGTGGTTAAGGAAGGTCGTTTGCATCAGCAGAGCAGAAGCCTGAGACAGACAGCTGTGCATGCCAGGTGGTTTCCGGTGCTGAACTAATTTGAGATCATCTCATTTATTCAACAGACATTTGATTAAGTTTCAACTATGTGCTGAGCCCTGTGCTCCAGGGACAAAAAGTAGGGTTCTTGCTCTTGAGGAGCTCGCGTCTCAGCCAGGAAGAGAGAGATGGGTAGTAAACAACACGAACCCAGCGTGGAAAAGCCGTAACAGGGGTTTCTACAAAGTGACACAGAGGAAGGAGAAGGAGGCAATTTTTCTGCCTGAGGTGGAACAGGGTAGGATCCAAAGGAAAGGGACCATTTTAGCTGAGCCTGGAAGGATGCACAGTCTACCAGTTGCAGACGTAGGAATGATGATGGGGAAGAAAAAGCAGAAAGGAAAGGGGATTTAAGGCAAAGCAATCGGAATGATTATAAGGCCTCTGTGTAACAAGCAGTTGGGTGCAGCTGAGTTTGGCTGAAATGAAGGGATCATGTCAGAGGAGTTCCGAAGACGCTGGAATTATGAAGCTTAAACTTTTTCCACTGATGGGGTATGTCAAACGTAAATAACACAGAGACTCCTTCCTAAAGGAAAAGCATATGTGTCACAGGTCCGTGAGAACACATGCTACCCATGTGAGAAACGCTGCTCCAGGCGGTCAGCAGGTAGCACTGGGAGGGCGCTGCATCTGGGTTGAAAGTCCTACACTTAGCAAGATTCCGCCCATCTTCACAAGCAGCTCAGTCAGGGGCTGTGGAGTTGTGCTCTCTTCGGCAGCACACAGGCTGAAATAGTTGCGGAACTGAGCTGAGAATGAATGATCCGATCTGTGCTTTGAAATGGTCTCTGACAACAGTGAGGACCTGGGCTCCAGGTGGGTGTGGAAGCGGCGAAATCTCTGGTGACGTCCTAGGCACTGAGGTGCAGTCAGAGCCTGAGTCATTGGAGCTCAGTGAGGACAGGACACACTTCTCAGGGCACCTCTGCGGGCAGTTTCACTCCACGCTGGGCAGGGCAGGCGGGCAGAAGCTCCTTTGGTTGTGGTTTTCTCCCTCCCTTCTTCCCACCCCTCTGCATACCCACGCTTCTTTTCTCCCTCCTCCCCACCGGCACCCCAGCTTCCTGTTTTTAACAAAAATAGTCAGATTTGTCAGTTAAGGGCTCTTGCTTCCCTCAAAACAAAATCATCCAGCCCTCTACCCCTGCCGTGGAGACCTCAGCCTGGATGAAAGAGCAGCCCCAGACTGTGGTATTTGGGAAAACCAACTGGAAGAATGTGACCCAAACGGGGATCTTGACATTCAACCCAGTTCAGACCTTTTATTTTTTCCATTTGGCCTCCATGATTTGAATCTCTCAGTTTCACATGCAGGGCAGCCCACGGCAAACCCTGCGAGAACCCCAAGGAGGAGCTCCCTCCATTGCCTCTACCTCCAAGCTAAGTCTGGGCCTACTGGATGTGGTGGGGCCTGGGGCACTGCTGATACTCCTGAGCTAGGTCCAACCTTCAGAGGGGAGATGGTTTGGGCAGTCGAGAAAGCAGGCTCTCAGTATTGGGCAATACCAAAACAAGAGTGGGGCACAGTTGGGTTCTAAGTTCTGCAAAGTGGAAACGAGATCTTGAGATGACAGCACAGCGGGGGATTGGCTGCAAGCCCTAAGCAACCTCTGCTAGAGCACAGATGAGCTGTGGGTTGGCGCTTCTGCGGTGTGGCGGTAGTGTTTCTGGAGAACAGATCAGAGGCCGGGGAAAGCCAAGCAGAAGCAGGAGCTGAAGCCCTCGGACCAGCACCAGGTGTGTACGGCCTCCACCTTGCTCCCTTTTCCCATTGGGGGTCCCGTGCTCTCTGAGCCCTGGGCTCCTGGCAGGGGGGGCGACTGCCAAAAAAAGGTCCACGGTAGGCCCGTAAAGGGTGCTTCTTCCCACATACTGTACCACTGGGTTTCAGTCGGGGTAGCTGGGGCTCAGACCAGGAAACTACATGCCCCATTTGCAACAACTTGGCTACAACTTTCTTCCCTGCCTCAGGGAGTCTGGGAAGGTGGAGCTGTGGACAAGAGATTTTTTTCAATCCCCAGACTTGGGTGGCCCTTCATCCCCACTGAAGGGGCTATCCTGAATTGTCTTTTATTGCATTGTGAATGGAAAAGTAATCTGGGGTACGGCTAAAATACAAAAACAGTTGGAAGAGGCAAAACATTGAATTAAAACCACAGTAAGGAAGGAGAGAGGAGCTACCCAAAAATGGGAGTATATGGGGGGAAATGTAAGGATGTAATGTTTTGGGCTTGTTCGTTTTCTTCCCAAACTACAGCAAGATAAACCTTAAACTCAGTGGGCTTGATTACATTCTGCCGTGGCAAGAGTTTAGGCACAGGAAAATGCAGAGATCTGAACCAGGAAATGGGGGTGCAGAAGGAGTTGATTTCAGGACCTGTGGACTGACAATGAACAGGACACTCACTCAGGGGAATGCAGCCCTTTTACCAGTTACTCCAAAGCCCAGAACAATGGAAGTCTTTGTCCATCTCTTTTATCTGTCCCAAAGCCCTGTGGTTTCTGTAGATGCCAAATCCTAGACTCTCAGCTCTCACACGAGACATTATGAAAAACATTAATAGCAGGAGACACTTTGAAAAATTATTTTTGGCAAAGCCTTTTGCTTTTGCAAGGCCCAGCTGAGTAATACAGGAAGCAGAAAGGGTGGGGGCGCCCCCTGGCTCCCAGGGTCAGAAGAATCAGCCAAACAAGATCAAAACAGGAGCTGTGAGATACCACTTCCTGCGCCCTCCCCAGGTGCCCTGAAACTCAGAAGGGGACAGACCTCAAAACAGAGTCCCCTCCTCTGCACCCAGGCCATTACAGACGGGAAACGTTATGAGGGTTCCAAACACCCAAGCCACCCGAGAAGGGCCATGGCATCTCAGGCCAGAAGAGAAATGTAATTTCTAGACCTCCCAAGTGTCCAGCAAAGCCTACTGGGAAAAAAAAGCCAGAAAAAGGATATGAAAACTGGTTATTGCTAGAGACCCACACCCTCCTCTCTTCCGATCCTCTCACAAACTTAGGTCAGACTCAGGCCTGGAAGAACAAAACCCCACCATGGTAAAAAGAGACAACTACAGGTAGGGGGAAGAACAAAGCAGCAAGGAGGTTGTTAGCTACTCAGCTAAAATACTGAAAAATTGAGAAACAGATAAGGCTCTTCCTGCCTGCCTTTCCCCACTCCCATCCTTGAGATTAGCATCCCTCTTGGAATGTCCAAAATGTCACGCAACTGACCCTACTTATGTGTGACTTTCTGGGAAGCCCTTTAATCACCACCACCACCCCCCACATACACATACCCTGCCTCACTTGATCTCTCTCCTCCATGTCCTGCTTTCTTAAAGAATTTCTCATCTTGAGTCCAGTGTGTGTGTGTGTGTGTGTGTGTGTGTGTGTGTGTGTGTGTGTTAGGGGAAGGAAGGAGGCAAGGAGGGGAGGCATTAGTTTGTTAGGGCTGCTATAACAAAATACCACAGTCTGTATGGCTTAACCAAAAGAAATTTATTTTCTCACAATTCTGGAAGCTAGAAGTCTAAAATCAAGGTATTGACAGGGTTGGTTTCTCCTGAGGCCTCTATCCTTGGCTTGCAGATGACGGTCTTCTCCTGTGTCTTCTTCACATAGTGCTCTGTTCTCTTCTTATGAGGATACCAGTCATAGTGGATTAGGGCCCACCCTAACAACCTCATTTTAAATTCATTATCTCTTTAAAGATCCTATCTCCAAATACAGTCACATTCTGAGGCGCTGGGAGTTAGGATGTTAATGTATAAATCTGGGGGTGGGGAGAGCAAAGGGGGACACAATTCAGCCCATGATGGAGGTAAGGAAGGGAATGTGGAGACCCTTTTGGTCTTACTGGCCTATACTTTAGAAGTAAAGATCCTGTACACAACTGAGGGGGTGAGGAATACAGAAGTGCCTAGACAGACAGGAGAGAGAGGTAATGAGGAAAGAAAAGAAGAGCTTAGAAGATTTCCTTCGAGTGAACTATTATCATACCTTGAGCCATTGGATAGAGGACCTCAAGATACAGAGAAGACTTGGGGCCAGTCCGATTCCTCCTTCTCCTATTCCAGAAACAGAAGAAAAGATCCTCTTCTACCTAAACATCCTTTGACATCCTTCCTCCTTCCTACCTCCTGAAAGAGTTCAGTTCCACAAACATTGCTTGAGCACAGACCATGTTCTAGGCAGTAAGCTGGGAAAACAGAAGAAAACTCTTTGCATGCTATATTTTGGCCCAGACTAATTAAGCCATCCCATTTGCTCCAGGGCCAGCTTAATGAAGACAAATTGAAGTGCAAACTGAGATCTTTAGAAAACCAGCTGTACACCTGTACCCAGGTAAGCATTCTGGAGGACACTTCCAGCCCAGGAATCTAGAATTAAAGGAGAATGCTTGAACCTCAATCCTATGCTCTAGAAAGGACACCCAACAAAGATGAATGTACCCATTCCTACTCACCCAGTTCTGGCTTTGCCATTTTCATTTTGGTCCCCAATCCACCCTCTTCTCCCTTTTTCCTCGTGTCCTTCCCTTTGTACCCTGAGAAGGAACCCCCAAATCAAGTACTTTGCCAGCTCCAGGGAAACCTTAGGAATACCTGGAACTGTAAGGAGAGGTAAAGATTCACACCACCCAGATAGACCTCCACAGGTCCCAATCTTTGAACAGAAGTGTTGGATATTATAATAAAGCCTTACAAAATGGTTTCCATTCCACGGGCAACTTTTGTCTAGTAGCAATCCCTGGGAGAAAGTAAAAGGCTATGACTCTTGGCTTTTCTATGGCATTGTTACCCATCTTCACTAAACTCTGCATTGACCTGATCTGGGATTACAAGAGATAGAAATGACAAGTGGTGAGGGGTCAGATAAGAGAATGAGGTGAAGCATGTGGAGTTGGGGAGATATGATGGACGGTTGGGGTCTTGTGGGGGAACAGAGTTTATAACCAGGTTTGCTGACCCACAACTTTTATTTTTTCAGTATGGCCTGTTTTGTCAGACTCTTATGAACTAAATAATGTCAACCCAGCTCATAAAATACCAACATATAATCCAGAATGCCAGTCTCTTGATTTTCAGCAGGGGTGAGGGGTGGGGGAGCGGGTAAAGCTGGCCAGCATGGTTAAGTCCACTAACTGGGACATACCCATGTATGACTTCAGCCAGTTGCTCCTGGATCTGGCTTCTAATGGAAATTCCAAGAACATAAGACCCAGTCACATTTAAATCCAAATTTTCAGATGGTCCCAAAACTAAATGGAAATGACTTCGTATGGATCCCTAAATTTGCATGATCTGGACTGCTGTTTACACAGTGGGGTAACCCAGAATTGACAGTAAAAGCTTCCTGCCTTCCCCAGAATCACAGGGCAAAAAGATGAAAGGGATGGGGAGGGCAAGACCCTAAGTGAATTTGTAAAGTTGCTCTTTTCTTAAATCATGAAGCCAATTTTTTTTTAAATGAAAATGTATTAATTTAAAAACATTGAGAGTGCTGGGGATTGTTCAGATCTCTGAAACTACAAACATTTGAAAAGGGTGGGTGGGGCGCCTGGGTGGCTCAGTAGGTTAAGCATCCCACTTCAGCTCAGGTCATGATCTCACGTTTCATGGGCTCGAGCTGTGCTAACAGCTCAGAGCCTGGAGCCTACTTCAAATTCTGAGTCTCCCTCTCTCTCTGCCCCACCCCCACTTGTGCTCTTGCTCGCTCTTTCTCTCTCTCAAAAATAATTTAAACACTTAAAATTATAATAATAAAGAAGCATTTATTATTATTTATTATAATTATTAGCATTTATTATTATTATTTATTATATATTTATTATATAATATATATATATTATATAATAATATATTTATTATTATTTATTATAATTATTAGCATTTATTATTATTATTAGAGAGTTAGAAGCTCTCTAACCTGAAGGTGTTTACAATCCCATGAGGGAGAAAAATGAATCAACAGTGTGGGAAGATAGAGACATACAAGGGATACTACGTGAACCCAAAGAAAAGCTAGCTAACTCATAATGAGTTGGGGGATAGGGGTGATTGGTCAAGATTTATCAGACCTTACATGATTCTTGAACTGAACCTTGAGCATGAGTAGAGGTTAACCAGGTGAAAAGGGTAGGTAAGGACCTCTAGGCATAAGCTAGATGGACAAAGGCAGAGGCCCAAAAGCACAGTGGTTAGGGGATCTGCAAGCAATTCAGCTTGGGTAGAAGCAGCATAGAATCAAAGTCTGAGGTACATGTGGGAGCCATGCCAAGGAATTTGGACCTGATCCTTAGTCACTGAGAGATTTAAACAGGGAGTGACACGATCAGCTACAAGGTTGAAGATGGAGAAAATATTGCATTGACCCACAGAGTCGCAACTAAGGAGGTGACAGGAAGTACAGAGAAGAGACAGAGACAGATATGAGCTGTTAAAGAGTTTGATTTGACAAAGCTCAAGGAACAACTGATTACTGGGAGAAAGTGAGAGAAATCAAGGATGACTCCCAGGTCTCAGGCCTGGGAGACTGAGCAGGTGATGATGTTGGTCACTGAGATAAGGAACCCAGGAGAAAGGAGGTTGAGGAAGATGATTTTGCTTTGGAAATGTTGAATTTGAAACACCCCTGGAAGGCCGAGGGGATGCTCACCATGCCAGGACACTGTTTGTTATCCCTGCTTACCTCCCTCATCACCTGGGACCCTCTCCCTGCTCCCCTCCAGCCTGGAAGAAGGTCCATCAGATTACTGGTATCTCTGCTCTGGGGGCAAGGACCCAATTCTTTTCATTTCTCTATCCCATCTCAGGGTTCAGCACACAGAAGCTCAATATGTTTTGTTGAATTGCATCAAATTTACAGAAATACTCCCCTTGGGGAATGAAAAAGGTGTTATTGGAGATGGAAGACCAGAAAAACAGCTACGAGCAGAAAGCCAAGGAGTCGCTGCAGAAAGTGCTGGAGGAGAAAATGAGCGCAGAGCAGCAACTGCAGAGCGCGCAGGTGTGGGCGTGCTGTGTAATCTTGAGGCTGGGACCCCGGGGTGGGGGGGAAGGGGGGAGCCTCTGGGCAGCCTGGGAGACACCTGCAGAACTCCCTGGAACCCCCAAGGCACCCTCCCCTTGCTCCTCTTGTCTGACCCCCCACCCGCCAGCGGTCCCTGGCTCTGGCTGAGCAGAAGTGTGAAGAGTGGAGGAGCCAGTACGAAGCTCTGAAGGAAGACTGGAAGAGCCTGGGGACCCAGCACAGAGAGCTGGAGAGCCAACTCCATGTGCTTCAGTCCAAACTGCAGGTAGCAGGCCCTGGGGTTGGGACGTGGGGAGAAAAGGCAGGGTTTATGGGGGCAGTGACAGCAGTGAGGAGAGAAGCTGCTAGTGAGACAGGGGATTCCAAAGGCAGCTGAGAGCATCTGGCTTTCAGTTCCTCACTCATTGGCCACTTTGGACCTGACTCACTGCTGGGGCCCTGAAATCTAATTGTGAGCTCAGCAAGGATGTCTGCACTGCTGATGCAAATGAACCAAGTGTTCACTGAATGACACCAACCAAATGCAAAGGGCTGGACTGGAATATTCATCAGCCTACTGTCAGCCCACTCTCTGCATCCCATCCCAGCACAGCATCCAGTTCGGAACAAAGGTCACTAACTTACTTACAGTTTGAGTATTAACTAACATCCTGCCAATGTAATTTTTAAGCAATTACAGGAGACCCTTGGCATTCTCAAGGGTTCCATCATTTCCAGCCTGTGTTACCTTGTAAACTTTTAACTAATCTCCTGAGCCTCAGCTTCCTCACCTCCAAAAGGAGGTTAATAATAGTACCTCCATTGCTTGTTGGGATTTTGGGAGGATCGAGTCAGGTAATCCATACAAAGCACTTAGTGCCATGCCTGGCATATACCAGCCTCCGTAAATATTAGCGGTTTTTTGTTTGTTTGTTTGTTTTTAGATTTTACTTACTTGGTATGAAATTTTGAAGACCCACATCAAAAATTTACCTTTATAGGGGTACCTGGGTGGTGCAGTCGGTTAAGCCGACTCTTGATCTCTGCCCAGGTCATGATCTCACAGTTCGTGAGTTCGAGCCCTGCATCAGGCTCTGCACTGATGGTGCAGAGCCTGCTTGGGATTCTTCTCTCCCTCTCTCTGCCCCTCCCCTGCTTGTGCTGTCTCTCAAAATAAATAAATAAACTTAAAATAATTTTTTTATAATTTGCCTTTATAATTTTACTGAAGCAGAAACCTGAGTAGCCAAACTAATAAGACAGGTCACGTTAGTCTTACTGAAGGTGTGAACCCAGCTGGTCAGTGCACTACAGCCACATCTCCACATTTGTTGTTTCTTCCTCCTGTCACCTACAAGGCAACTCTGATGAAGATCTTTTTCTTCTTTAAAGGTTTTTTTTTTTTTAATGTTTACTTATTTTTGAGAGAGAGAGAGAGAGAGAGAGCACGAGCAGGGAAGGGGCAGACAGAGGGAGATCTAGAGTCTGAAGCAGGCTCCAGGCTCCGCACTGTCAGCAGAGTCTGACACAGGGCTCAAACTCATGAACCGTGAGATCATGACCAGAGCCAAAGTTGGACGCTTAACCAACTGAGCCACCCAGGCTCCCCATGAAGGTCTTTTTCTTTTTAACCTTAATTCTTTGAGAAAAATGACCCTACCACAGAAAAAAAAAGTTGACAGTGTTAGAATGAGAAGTAAAGACAATGTGAAGACACCTAGAAAAGTGATGGGTGTTCTTCAATTTGGGTATTACTCAAATGAGTCCCTTTGAATAGTAAAGTCTAATGCATCGTTTAAATGTGAGGAACATAGCAAAGGAAGAACTAAAAATCCCAATTTTCCCATTTTCCTAACACTCCTATCTCTAAAATTCTAGTTTTCCTCTTCCATGGCATCTGTTCCCATCCTCCACCCCAGCACTGACTGGCTTCTGTGTCGGCCCCTCCTCCTCCTCACAGGGAGCAGACAGTAGAGACTTACAGATGAACCAGGCTCTGAGACTTCTGGAGAATGAGCACCAGGAACTGCAGGCCAAGATTGAACACCTGCAGGGGGACAGAGACCTGTACAGCTCGGATACGCAGCACCTACAAGGTACCCTTCTCCCCAGAGGCCTCTGGCTCAGTGAGCCCAAGTGAGCCCAAGAAAGGAAGCTGGGTAGAGAAGGCGGCTTCAGTCTTTGGTTGGCTTTGTGATTTCATTTGACCCGGAGGGACAGGCAAGGCTGTTTTAATCATCCAAGACTGAAAATGAATCGCAGTGCACTAGCAGATCTTGTAGTTATCAGCCTGCTTTTCCGGCCCATCCCCCGAGCCACGTTGCAGCACTCCTACTTCAGTCACACGTGCCAAGGCTGCATTTCTAATTCAAAAGGGAAAGGTCAGTTGAAACACAAGGCGCCCTGAAGGTTTCCCATCACAGCTTCTGTGTCAGCTGAGAGGACCAAATCGTGTGCAAATACAACTCTTAATTCAACCTGACGTTGTCGATGCTGACGAAGTCCAAGGCACTTGGGATCTGGTTTACCCGTCTCAGAACTAGGACAAGTAGAAGAAAGAGCAATTTCCACTTGACACACATCAGAGGCCTACTAGGTCCCATTCTCGGGTGTCAGGTTCATGAAGTCTTAGTTTCGTCTATTTCGGTTTGCATTATTTCATTTCCAGATCAACTGAAGAGGTCAGAGGAGGAGAAACTCGCCCTGGTGGCCAAAGTACAGCAGCTGCAGAGTAAGTTCCCTTTCCAGATCCTCAAGCAGCACAGCTGGCTCTTTGGTGCTCCTGGGGCTCCTGCCGCACAAAGGGCTTTGGGGCCCGGTCTTGGACATGTCCTTTACCTTTGTGCATTTTCAGACCTTCTTGGGAAATAAGAGGTCATTTACATAGCTCTTCACAAGTTAGTATTAGCCTGGTCTTTTCTTCTCTACTTTTCTCCTCCCATGCCAATGACAACCACCTGAATTTCCCCCAGAATTGCCATTTCCCTCAATTTTGATTTTAAAAAATGGGTTTTCTAAGCCAGTTATTTGATATATTGTAACTTATTATGTACATGAGTATGTCATATAGACTTCTGTCACTAGGAATGGTTCAGAAAATCAGCTCACGCTACATATGCCTCAGTCCATTTCAAAACTACCTGTTGGGGCCAAAGAGGAAAAAGGACTTTTCAGAAGAAAAGTAGGCCATTGCTGAAAAGCTAGAGAACCTGATTCAGCTAATAGCTCTGCTGGCTGCCCACCGCCTTAACCTCTGCTACCCCAACAGAGATGTCTTGTGTAATTAGTATTAACAGAGAAAGGCAACCAGCAGTAGATGCCAAACGCCTACAGGGCAGGAGCGGAATGGACCAGGAATCACTTCAACACCATGCCTTTATTTATTCAGTGCATATCTACTGAGTGCCTACTAAGCACCAGGCACTTTAGACATACACACTGAGGACACAGTGCTGAAGAGAACTGACACAGCTCCTTCCCTAATGAAGCTTACACTCTAAGCTCTATAATAAAGTATGGAGCTTCTACGAACAAGTAAGTATGTGTCAGGCAGTAATAACTGCTAGGGAGAAAAATAAAGCAGCTTAAAGGGAAAACAGTTGCTATTTCATACAGGGTCATCTGGGAAAGTCTTCTAAGGTAACATTTAAGCAGAGACTTAAAGGTAAAGACATTGAAGGAAGAGACATAAGGACAGTGTATTCACAACAAAATACCACACACTGTGTGACTTAAAAAACAGACATTTATTTTTTTCTGGAGGCTAGAGGTCCAAGGTCAAGGTGTTGCCAGGGCTGGTTCCTTCTGAAGGCTTTGAGGATAGATCTGTTCCAGGCCACTTTCCCTGGCTTGTAGATGGCCTTCTTCACCCTATGTTTCTTCATATGTCTTCTATCTATGGATGTCTGTTGAAATGTCCCCTTCTTACAAGGACACCAGTCATAAGACATTAGGGCCCACTCTGATGTCCTAAAATTCTTGATTATCTCTGTAAAGAACCTGTCTCCAAATAAGGTCACATTCTGAGGTACTAGGAGTTAGGACTCTCCCCCTATGAATTTGGGGGAGCACAATTCAGCCAATAACAGATAGGAACATCTTGAATAATTAAGGTTTGTAGCAAAGTTCTGAAAACATTGTTTACAGTCAACATACAGACAAGTTCCTTGTGTCTTCCCACAGGTCTGCTTCAGAATCAATCCTTACAGCTTCAAGAACAGGAGAAACTCTTAACAAAGAAAGGTCAGCAAATTTACTTCCACAAATTCTAAGATACTGGTCTTTCCTTGCCTGCCTAGAGGCAGAGGAATGGACTACATGACCTCTTGGAGTCCCATGCAGTTCTAGGAGTCTGTGAGGTCAGGGATCTAGCAGAGCTTTTTAAGGACTGATCATTGGCTTTGAGAACACTTTAACTAGTTAGCCTCCTATCCTGAGAGGTACATAAACTGTGAAAAGAATTTCTACTCTCTCTGAAAACATGTCTGTGTTGAACATTTCAATAAACTGATTTTGAACTCAGGATTTAATGTCAATTTTTACATTTGACTTTCCAAATCACATCCCAAGTCCACACCTCCACACCATGCTGCATGCAACAGTCACCTCACTCTTAGCCCTCAAGAGTCTGCTGCCTTAACTCCCTGAGAAGAATGCATCATGTATCTGAGGGTGGGGGGCAAAAGTTCCTCATGTATGCACTCCAAGTGGTCTTTTGTTTTCTCATCACAATCACCACGTAAAATATAAGGCAGAAAGTATTATACCCACATAGCACAAGCAAGAAAATGAAAATCTATGGTCATAAAAATTAAGGACGCAGCTAAGACAACAATCCAGAATTTCTGACTCCTAGTTCAGTGCCCTCTTCACCAACACTAAGACTTCTGCGTGGCTCAGAAACCACTTTTAACCACATGAAGGTGAATTCTATGATATGACAGCCATTCTCATTGACTTTGAAATAAGGACAGAAGGGGAAAGGGGTTAGTTCTATTGAAGCATCCAGCAAACCTACCAGAAGTACAACAAAAGAAATTGGACTAGTAAGTATTCTCTAGAAATATCTGCCATTAAACGGGACTGGGGATACAAAGAAAAGTAAGAGGCCAACCTTGCCCTCACGCGGCTCAAATTCCAGCTGTGTCAAGGCTGAGCAGGGTCCCAATGGGAGAAAGTCAGAAAATTCTACTCCATGCAGTCTAGTCAGGGACAGGACCTCTCTTGTTCTCTCCCCTCCCTTCCCCTCACTCCAGACTTCTCTCAGTGATAGGGCCCTTCCTCAGAGGCGTGGACCGCACTATCACTGAGAATCTGGCTGCTTTTTTAGATCAGGCTTTGCCTGTGTGGAGTCCAAAGCCCTCCCATAAGGAAGTGGAACCTGAGGGTACAGGGAAGGAGAAAGAACGGGATTTCAGAGACCAGCTGCAAAAGAAGACTTTGCAGCTCCAGGCCAAGGAAAAGGAGGTGAGAACGTGACCTCAAGGTAGTGAGGGGCTCATACCACAATGGTAGGGAAAACTGCTGGGAGGCAGCCAGGGAGCAGAGATTTCAAAGTTTAAATTGTGATTGGATGCCAGCAGGTATTCACTTTGCTTTCAGGCTAACTTGTCCATCTTTTTCTTTCTTCATTTATACCAACCATTATGCAAGGTTTTGTTAAATAGTTACCTTTTACAAAGTCAGCCTAAACTAAAACACACTTAATAAACATATTAACTCCTCAAACTTTGTCCTACATAGAGTTATCTTAAAACTTTATATAGTGTCTTTTAAGTAACAAACTCTTTCCATCTACATACTTAGAAACCTACATATTCCCAGAGTATTCACATGCAACTCAACTAGGTCCTGTTAAAATGCTTCTTCACCAGTACTAAGATCATCCCCAGGTCTTTTGTGCTATAAGAACTTCATTTTTTGGTGTCCACATTTACAAAGCACTTGCACATACACAATCACATGAAAGCACTAACATGTATAATATATAGTATTATCATATGCATTATAATCAATCATTTAAATGAACACGTTCCAGGCAAACTAAGTAAGGCAGCCAGAAGATAAACTGAAATCTCTGAGTAAAGGCTGGAAAGGGAGGATGGTGGTAAAAATTCCAAATGAATGAAGGGGTAACTCACATAGGGCCCTCTCCCCGACCTGAGCTCTATCCCAGAAGGAACTGGTAGTGATGATGTTGGTGGTATTCTCCCCCCCAGTGCAGAGAACTGCATCTGGAGTTAGACAACCTCAGTGACGAGTATCTCTCCTGCCTGCGTAAGCTGCAGCACTGTCGAGAAGAGCTGAACCAGAGCCCACGGCCGCTTCCCAGAGTAAGAGGGTCTATCCTCCCATATCGCCCTGGATGATGGTGGGACAGGTCCTCCTTTAGTTAAATCTTGCAGATCATTCATCAACCCGCGCCAACGTTGGGCCAGCCCATTCCATTCAGCTTGGTTTATATACTTGAGTGTAACAACTGTCGGGAAACACTTGCTCATGCAACCAAGCCTAATTTTCATGGAACTCTTGAGCCTAAAGGAAGAGGCCTACTATTAGCTAAAGTATTAAATGGTGTTCTTTTAGCCTATTATGAGCTAGTGGCAAGAGTAAGGAGAGAAGAAAAAAAAAAAAGAGTAAGGAGAGCAAAAGTACTATGGAATATGAATAGAGAATAATATAGTGTTGCTAAGTTATTTTCCATCCTTGATTACTCTAACCAGTATTTAAGTATCTGGCCCTTGCTGGGTATGGTTCCCTAGGCCAGTGATCCTGGGCTTAGGGACCAGTAACCAGCAGTAAAGTGGTCTTATCCCAAAGGAAGTGAGCAAGTGAGAGAAATAATGATATAAAAAGCTTTTTCTCCTCTACTGACCCAAGGTTTTCCACGGGGCTGGAATGGGAAGAAGGAAGATTATTTTTGTCTGTATCTTCTCCAAACAACCCATGGCCTCTTTCTCTTTCTCCCCTTCCCTCCTCACAGAGGCAATGTGGCCAATGGCTCTCGATGCTGATGGTAATGATTGCTATAGCACTGGCAGTGTTCCTGGCCAACAAGGACAGCCTGATGATCTGAATCACTTCGGACAGCTGCCTGGGTGAAAATCTGAAGCAAGAAACTCAAAAAACTCAGAATGTTTACATACTTTAGAGTGTGGGTTTTCCCACAGAGATTTCTGACTTTATTATTTTTTTTAACCTACTGTAAAATAAACTTCACCTAACAAGTTTCTGTTCCTGTGAACTCTTAGTTTACCCCTGAATGACAGACACATCACAACACAATCATAAGACATTAGAGAATCCTGGTCTACTCTCCCTAGTCCGATTCAGTTGGTGGTATATAAACATGCAGTAAAACTTACCTAGTCCTCTACTTTCTGGCAGACACTGCCCACTGGGGCAGGTATATTTACAACCACCACACAAGAACAGACTACTTGACTTCCACCGCCTGTCTCCACAATCTTTCTTCTATCCCCTATCCAGTGAAAAATGAACAGACATCTCAGTTAAGTCACGAGGACTCCCTACTATAGAAATGGCAGCTATGTACAACCAACACCACTACCACCTGTTCCCATGCCCACTGAGATGAGGACAACTGTTCGCAGAATTTTTCCCTAATTTTCTCAAGATGCTCAGAATTGGTCATTGAGATGCCATCCCTAACCTGGAGCTGATCATCTACTGAGTATCTTCTACATGAGTGAAGAGCTGAAGTCAGAGAGCCACAGCTGGCAATGTGACTATCTCGGAGGAGATGCTCAAGTCAGCAAAGTCATTCTGCCTCCTACATCGAGTTCTAAGGTCCTTCTCCCAAGTGTTTATAATCTCCCTCAGGGCTGGGAACAAGCTCTCTGGGACACTAAAGGAATAGAGCAAGACTGGGGACTGACCAAGCAGCCATGAGATCCGGGCAGTGAAAACCCGTAGTGGGGTCAGGGCTAAGCAGTTGTCATCTCCCTGGTTCAGATGAAAGGTATATGGAACAGGATAACCCAGGAGGATCCCAAACACAGTACAGAGATTCCAGTCTGAAGAACGAAGTCTGCTGCAGGAGACTTCCAGGGATAAGTCCCTCTGCAGCCCTTGCAAATGTGTGATGATCTCAACCATTATGGCCTTCAAATCCTGAAGTTGGTCCAGGGAGCAAATAGAAGGGTGAGGTTGGGAGCTGGAAACATCCACAAAGGCTATGGTACCAAGCAGTACCTGCTCCAAGCGCTGACATACATGCTCAGGACTGACAATCAGGATGTTTTCTCCAATCTCAAGGATGTGAAGTCCCTGGGTCAGGAAGCCCAAGCCCTGCAACTCCTCCAGATAGCTCTGGAGCTCTGATGTCCCTGCACAACTGCAATCATAGAGCAGGGCTGGCTTCAGTCCCCGGGCCACGGCCAGCACCTCTCCAGCTAGGTGAAGGCAGACGGCTCGGGGTGGGCCCCGTCTCTTTCCCATGCCCAGGGTCTGCTGAGCAGCTGCCACCAGCATCTGAGGACTTGGTGTTGACATGGGATCTGGAAGCAACATCAAGCATGGCCTCCTTACCTAGCCACAGTTCCCTGCCCTGGACCGCATCTGTAAGCTCCAGTCACTTGAGGAAGGGCCTAAAAACAAAGCAGTAGCAGGGACTGTTAACACCAGCCAGTGACACATCAGGAAACCTGCCAACAGCCTTCCCCTAAATTTTACAGCATCTTCCAAAGATCTTTTTGTCCCTCCCTCTGCTTTGAAATGCTAATACAGACCAGACAAGATGAGATCATCAATCGTAACTCATTTCTAAGGCTGCCTTAGTCTCCCTTAGTCCCAAATTTCATGCGTCTTTCAGGCCTCATGGCTAGATTTATATTCTCTCTGATTTCTTCTAAATTTTACCTGTTGTAAACTACTTTCTTGGATTCAAACCTTAAGGAGTTTGGGGCGGAGAAGTGGCAGGGCTGTCTTTGGCAAAATTCCGGGCATTTCATCTAAAATCGCCCTTCTGAGGTAAAATTCTAGGTTCCAAAATTCTAGGTTTCCATTGCCAGCTTCCTCTGATCTTCCCGCCAATAACTAGGAACAGCGGTCTGATTAAATACACACAAGAATGTGGACTTACAACCACTGCACCCTGAGACGTAAAAGTAAATAAATAAAACCTGTTAGAACTGCAGGAGGGCTGTGTTTTACTTTTGTGGTCCCCGCCTTTCCCTTCTGGCCGATGTCGACGGACCCCCGGAAGATGGGCTAACTCCAATCCCCCCACCCTGTCCTGAGCACACTATAGTGATTTGTTAAATGAGGCAGGTCTCTTTCACACACGTACGTTCTGCTTCCACTTCCGCTGCAGGTTCGCAGGCTCAGAAATGCCTTCCAGTTTCGCGCGGGCTGCCGAGGACACGGCGAGGACCGTGGGCTCCGCCGCAATGCTGGAAAACCCCTTCAACGCTCTGAGTTCCGAGTCGGCGAAACGGGCCTACCGCGCTTGCCCAACACAAGCCCTCCCACCGCTTTCCGTGACGTCACCCATTCTCCTCGCGCGCCTCGCGTTAGAACCTCTGGCAAGTCTGTGCCGGAAGTTTGGGCTCCTGAGGCCAGGCCCTTTCCGGCCAGACAGAAGCCGGCCCGCCCCTCTGAGTAGGAACGGGGAGGGGCGGAAGTGCACGAAGGAAGGCGGGACCTGGTGAAACTAGCAGCCTGTCGTTGCCCTCACGTGGCTTCGCGTCGTGCCCAGCCTGTGTGTTTTTCAGGCTGAGAAGCCTTAGGAAGGCACGCAACGCAAAAACACCCTTTGATTTGTGTCTGGAGAAATGCGCTCCCCCCCTCCAAACGAAGCCTATCCCGTGGCAAGCGACATGTTTTACACCTCACCTGTGAGTGGCGCTGCAAAGTTGGTTTACTTCGACCTCCCTAAATCCTAAATTTGAGACGCTGAATTCCTAGAAGTGGCTGCACAAGTGCTGTCCTGCCCAAGATTTGTCATCTCTAAGCAGGGTGTGAAGGGCATGAGCATTATTCACTCTGAACAAAGGTGTGCCAGGCACGATTCTAGGCGCTGGCGCTCTTACAACGTACAAAATAGACAAAAACCCCACCTTCCCGGAGCTCAAGTTAGAGGAATTCAATTTCCTGACTTCACATAAGAGCAGACATGCAGAGGCTTTTCAATCTGCTCAACAAGAAGAAAGTGTGATTTCGCTGAAGGTTTAACGCTCCTAACCGCCAGCTAAGAATTTCTTGAGAAAGCTCATCTGAGGAAATGGCCCAGACTCCATGCTCCATGGGCGGGACAGATGCAGAAGGAACTGCGGGCTCCTACACCGGACGTTGCACTCCTGGCTCTACCGTGGCGGCGTCTTCAGCCGGTGAAGAGAGGCAACTATGGAGTAAGGATGAGGCCTGCCAGCATGTAGGAACCCCCAGGCTAACACTGGTCCTTAGCTCAGAAGGAGTCAGAAACAGAGACTAGGAACTAATTTGAGGATTTTTCCTTCGCCATATTTATTTTATTTTCCATGGTGGTTTAGCAATACATCTGTAAGATGAAAGGCTTCCTTAGTTCATTCATTTATTCTAACAACAAATACAGTTGACCCTTGAGCAACCCAGGTTTTCGGGGGTGCTGTACACAGGAGATA
Organism: Felis catus; assembly: GCF_018350175.1. Taxonomy (NCBI): domain Eukaryota; kingdom Metazoa; phylum Chordata; class Mammalia; order Carnivora; family Felidae; genus Felis; species Felis catus. The sequence goes on along the minus strand of NC_058384.1, from coordinate 33,083,172 downwards.
CTCTGTGTATAACTTTTGACTCCCCCAAAACTTTACGAATAGCCTACTATTGACCAGAAGGCTTTCTGATAATAGAAGCAATTAGCACATATTTTTATTATAGCAACATGTATTATATACTGTATTCTTACAATAAAGCTAGAGGAAAAAATGCTAAAAAAATATATGAGAAAATACGTTTATAGTACTCTACTATATCAAAAAACAATCTGAGTATAAATGGGCCTATGCAGTTCAAACTTGTGTTGTTCAAGGATGTTATATTTGAGAACATACTATGTACCAGGCACTGGCAACAAAGTCCAAGACAAACAGTCCCTACTTTCAGCAATTTTGTAATCGAGCAAGACACAAATGCTGAGCAATTACCAGGGAACAGATTATTCTGCAAAAGGAAGTATAGGATGATATGGGAACATAAAACAAGATACCTAATTATATAGGGAAGGAACAGCCCAGATCCAACACGTGCTCCCCCAATTTGCCTATAGTGTTGTGTTTTGTTTGGTTTTGAACTTTGAGCTAACCTGGTTTGGTGGGGTGGACAGTGAACAAAAAGAAGAGCTGGTGACACCATCTAATTCCCTTTCCACTCTTGAGCAACGTGGACACAAGGAAGTAGAACACATTAAGAGTGTGTCGCCACTAAAGGAGATAAAGACTCTCCCAAGAAAGATACACCTCGTATCTATCAATCCATCGGGACCAGAGAAGGAGAACTGAGGGAGATCAGTGGACAGCACTGCACTCTCCCAGCATTGTAAAAACAATAGAAAACATGGAAGAAACCAGGCTGTCTCATGAAGACCACATAGAACCACTCATCCATTCCTCTGACATGTTTGTGAATTTTTTATTACAGTCACATACTGGAAGTTTGATCCTTCTTGGCCCTTCAAAACACAATTTTCAACCCCTTTGCCAGCTCATATTATCTGGACCCCCAGCCAGATGGACAGACTGGCTATTAGTCTCTCCAAGAATAAGGGAAAAGCACTACCCAGATCTAGCAGTTGCCCTCCCAGTTTACCTACAGTGGGTTCTTTTTAACTTTGAGCTGGGCAGGTATAGACAGAGGCAGCCAGACACAAAGACCAAATCCTTCACGTCACCCACTCAACAAAATGATCAAAAAATATAAAGGTTCTATACCTTGCATGTTTTCTAGTTTCTAGAAGCCCAACTTCTGCTCACAGATCAACACCTGACATTTACCCAGATTTCTCTTGGTCATACTTTAGTAACAGCAGATCCCACTAGGTCCCTTAGAGACCCTAAAACCACAGCTTTAGCATTCTAAATAAGTCCCACTGCCACCTGTGACTGAATTGAGCCTAAGGCTTTTGAAGCTGCCTGACTTTTCAGCTAGCCCAACTTCAGTAGCAAATGGGGGATGGCATGGTTTAAGTGCAGCACACTAGACAGGGGTTTTCTTATTATGGCCTGGCATGGATAGGCATCAGTATTCAAGAGGGTTAGGGGCCTGCAACCAGAGAGTAACATCTTGTTCTCCATTTAGGTTTTAGAGTTTCAATTATGCTTGTCTTAAAAAAAAAAAAAAAAAAAAAAAAAAAAAAAGGTTGGGGGGTAGGACAGAGAGGTCAGGGATGGAGCAAAAGTTAACAGAAAAGACCAGTCTGTGGCAGCTATAGTTGCAGTGTTCTACACCATTCTTCACCTGAGTCCTTCACGCCCAGCCACCTCCACAAGAAGGGAGACAAGCAGGTTTGGGCCAGGTGAGCCTTTTGCAGAAGAGCACAGCCTAGTCCTCCTTCACTTTGGCCTTAAAACTGAATACCCCATTTTTCCAACAGCAAAAAATCCAAAGGGTAGTAAAATTGTAAAAGTTTCCAAACAAGAACGAAGTGTCCCTGTTGTAGTCACGAGTTTGTCCTACACGGCCCAGCGCACTCCCAGGTCTTCCTCAAAGAAAAAAAGGAAAAAGAGCTCTATCTTTTCTGAAGAGTACCACTGAGTCATATACTCTTATCTACACCCGCCCCTGCACACCCCCCCCCCCACAGTGTTATTTGAGTGGTGGCAAGGTAGATACCGGACAACCAATTCTGCACAATCCCTAGGCCTTCTGTTGACAGATTCCCTTTAGAAGCTCAGTTTATGAGGCTTTACTCCACAGACCAGGTGACTTTCAGACTTTGGCACATATTTCTATTTAGATATCAAGCTTGGTTCCTAAGCAACTAGCCAGTTCCCCTCCCTCTCTCTTACCCCGTCAGGGAGCCAAGCTTACTATACTAGCAGAACAGGTCAAACGGTGATCAATCTTGGACAAATCAGTGCTTGAGGGAACTTTAATAAAAGGAAAAAAAATAGTGCTAGAACAATGCAGAAGGGTTCTGTTCCAGGCAGTTTTTTTGCCTTGTACACGTAGAATGAAGTCATGAGGCCAGAGTTTTAAAGCTGGCATTGTTTCAGGCATTGTTCACCCCTTCATTTTACAGTAATGAATCTGAAGCCTAGAGGTTAAATAACTCGGTAGTTCAAGGTCATACCACTGAAGCAGAGGTGCAGCTAGAAGGCTGGTGTCCAAACTCCCAGGTCAAATCTCCTACTACATTACACTAACATGGGGAGGTTTAAAAAAGAAAGGGGGGATATGAAGGGTGATTTTTCCATAAATTAAATCAACTTTAAAAGTCAAGCGTATGTGGAGAGTTGGAGACCATTGTAAGATCGTAAGAAAGGAGAGGTTTAAGAGCTGGTTAAATCTGAATAAAAAATATCCATATGTACAATACTGTAAAAAAAAAAAAAGATGTCATTCATGATTACTGGGCTGGCAGGGCAGTGGGTAGTTGCATGCTGGGGGTAGGCTGCATGGGCTGCCAGCTTTCCTGGGTTTGGAGGATGCGGTACAGCTGTTTCAGCTGAGCAACGATGTTATCTTTGATGTCCGGAGTTGAGATCTGCAGGCGGACACTGCCACTGTCAAAGGACCGTGTAAAATCACCAGAAAACATCTCGTAGATCATCCGAGCTACCACCGGAATGACCTGTTCAGGACACAGAGCACACAATTATCTGGTGAAGAAAAGGAATTTTTAAATAGCAGGAGGGGGCGCCTGGGTGGCTCAATCAATTAAGCGTCCAACTCTTGATTTTGGCTCAGGTCATGATCTTGCAGTTTGTGAGTTCGAGCCCCACATCGGGCTCTGTACTGACGGTGCAAATCCTGCTTGGGATTCTCTCTCTCCTCCTCTCTCTCTGCCCCTCCCCCCCTCCCCCTCGTCAAAAATAAATAAATAAAATTAAATAAACAGATAAATGGCAGGAGGGACTCAAGATCTAAGGAAGGACCAGGGAGGCCCTGGAGAAGTCCCAACTCTAATGTCTAGATAAGGGTACGCCTCTGAACCATCCTGCCAAAATTCACTCTAGAAGATTAAAAAAAAACCTGTATGTATCATCACACTACATGCCTAAGCAAACAGCTGCTTATTTAGCAAGACTTTTACCCACATTTCCTCTGTCGCCTTTTTGTACAAATCCAGGGACCAAACGCAAGTGGTCTTGCTGCCACTTATTAGAATAAAGTTACATTCTTAAAAGGAACTCAGAAGGTTTTTCTAAGGGGCACCTGGGTGGCTCAGTCAGTTGAGCCTCTGACTTTGACTTAAGTCATGATCTCATGGTTCGTGAGTCCAAGTCCCATGTCAGGCTCTATGCTGACAGCTCAGAGCCTGGAGCCTGCTTCAGATTCTGTGTCTCCCTCTATCTCTGTCCCTCCCCTCTTCTCTCTTTCTCTCTCAAAAATAAATAAACATTAAAAAAATTAAAAAAAAAAAAAGGTTTTTCTAAAAGAGATGGAAAGGATTATATCCTTCCCAGCAAGATTCTGATGTCAGTGAGGGAATGAAAGAGAAGATCTTCACTAAATCAGTCACCCACTTTGAGGACCTTGTATTCTCCAGCTTGGCCCTGCTTTAATAGGACCTACTTGGTTCTTGCAATAAACAAAGCTTGAGTCGGCTACTCTATCTGATGGGATTAAAACCCACGTAAGCTGATGGACCTTTGCTCAGCACAACCCTAGTCTTAGGGGCTAAAGCACTGGTGAAAAGGCAAAGAGTTGTTGACACATCCTTATCTCCTCACCTGAACCAAGATGAGTTTCCTTTCCAGGGGCTTCCCATCTGGCCATTCTTCCCCAAAGCATAAATAGATCTCAAATGGCGGCTGCTTCTCTATCTGTCCTTTCTGGTGGGCAATGAGATCTGTAGAAGGTGGAAGAGCAAGTTTGGTGTACTGGGTCATTTCATATCCACTCAGTTAATACCATATTTTATGCTGTCCAATATGGTGACCACTAGCCACATGTGGCTATTAAATTTAAATTAATTAAAATCAAATAGTTCTTTAGTCATATGAGTCACATATGCTCAATGGCCCCATGTGGGCTATAGTGGAAAGACAAATATACAACATTATCATTTCAGAGGGTTCTGTTGGACGTCACTGAACGAGACCTGAGGTTCAAATTATATTGTAAAATCCACATTTCAGTATTCTCCCTAAATTTGTCTGCTTGAGTTTGCCACTCAGATGTTTCCCAAATGAGAAGAGTATATCTTTTGCTGATTATGATGATGTCACCTTCCAAAGTTAAGGATAAGCTGGTGGCATTTGGTGGTAATGACAAGGCTGTCTCCCTCTTCTGCTATTAAAACAGCCACAACCAACCTAAAAATAGCTTCCAAGTACATAGCTTTGGAGTGGAAAGCCCTTCTTTGTTGCCCAGGTCACTTTCAGTTTTCAGCACTAAAGTTCCCTTGACTTCCTCCAGAAGTTGTTTTTAATTAAGATCTTTGCAGATCCAAGAAGGGTGTGGGGAAGGCAAGGAGGAAAACCTTCCAGGGAACAGTGCCCAACCATCAACCTTCTGAAAAACGACTTACCACTGAGGAATGTTTCCAGACAGAATAGTTTGACCTTCTTTTGTCTCTCAATCAGGTTGGGGGCAACAGGTGATGGGGCACATGGCCCAGACCAGTACACCTTGCACTGGCACAGCCTGATGGCATAAATGGCATGACCGCTGACCTCTAGGATCAGTCCTCTGTCCATGACATCTAGCAGTTTACTGGTGAACAGCTTCTGCTTCTCATTGGTGATGTGCTCTGGACCTGGGAACTTGACCTGCTCCAGGCTGACAGGACCGAAGAGCTCCTCTTGGTCAGGCATGGGACCCAGGTCCCCATAGAAGAGCCGGCAGCCCTGGGGGTTGCTCACCGTCATGGTCTGCCCATATTCCTTCCCACGGTACTGAAACTTGATGTCCAGGTCAGTCACTGCAAGGTGAGAGAGGACAGTGAGAGTCCTGCTCTGCTGCTCGGCCTGTCTATCCTTGAGACTCATACAAGTCCATCAAGATCAGGCCAGTTTTCAACCAGCATTCAGGAAGGTCACTGCCATAGTTATCCTTCCTGTAATAAAGGGAGACATCAACCTATTCCTCGAATATTCAGTCAAAAGGCTGCCTTAAAGCAGACAGTTCAAGGTCCATGTATATGATCTCTGTTTAATCATCACACCCTAAGGGCTAGAATTTCTCCAGGCAGACTTCTGGGGCCAGTCTCCTCACTTATACTGACTAAGTCTTCACATCAGTAAGCATTGGAAAGAGCTAAAAACCAAAGTATCTGGTTTGTGTCACATTTTTGGCTCATTTTAAAAGAAATTATCCCAGAGGAATAATAAAAAATACCAATCCGTCTTCTGAAAACATATGAGCACACTCTGTGGATCTGTTCTAACAATTTATCATAAAAGGACACAGTTCACAGCAAAGTAAATTTTCACTCATCAAACCTCCATTGAACCTTATAGATCTTATCAAAGATATTAGCCTCTTGGACAAAATGCTAGCACCTGCATCCCCACCCCCCACCCCATCCCCACTACCACCACGTACACTGTGAAAGGGAGATGGGACAATGACATTGATTCTTCATTGAGATCAATTTGTGTTCAATTCAGAAACATTTTCTCCCACTCAGCAGCCCCTCAAATTCTAAGAGCCTTCTTTATTGAATCCATGTTAATTCATCTTCTTATCCCACAACTGGCCTTGTCCCCAGATCTCCTAGCCAAACTGATTAACCTAGGCTTTCTACCCACCTAAGAGGTGAGTAGCCTAGAGCTGCAATGAATCAGAGCACTCCCATGGGCAAGTAGATATGAACTAATGTTTCTTTACTTCTTCCCTGGTGACTCATCGGCCAGCCAGGAACCAGACAGAGGCTGCCTGGAGGATAGGTAGCTACTCTATACATGGCAAATAAGTGGAAGCAGAAGGTGGGGCAGGGAAGGGACTATAACAGGAGCTAAAGACCCAACTAGAAAGATCAAGGCTCACTTACTGGGGAGAGAGCTGATCCACAGCTCTGGAGAGCTATAGAAAGGCTGTATGGGTGCCTGGGGTACTTCCATTTCCAGAGGTTCAGTTTTAGGCCACACTGCTTCAGGGCTGCAGTTACCCACACTGCAGTTGCCCACACTGGCTGGTGCCATGGGAGAACCTAGAACAGAAGGATGCGGGTGAGCAGGCAGGGGTACCACATACGTACATCACTGGACTATAACTTGGCGTGGCAGCGACCCATCAATGAATGATTCCCACAACTAACATGATAATAAGGTTCCCCTCCTTCTTCTGCTTCCTAATCGTATTAGTTCTCCCATAAACTCATCGTTCAGAAAACCTGCATTTGTTGACGATTAACAGACATGTGAGTCTTCTCTGGGGTTAAATTAGAATGGGCATGAGTGAGAGGCTCCCTGTTGCAGATTTCAACCCCAGCAATTAAGTAGGAGTTGGCTGTCTTCAATAAAATGAACTCAACTGAATTAATTGATTAGTTTTCAGTGTATAGAAATTCCATTAAAAACAAACAAATACTTTTAGATACACAAAACATCTGAAAGGATACCCCAAAACCTGAAAGGATCTCTTTCCTCCAGGGAAGCTGAGCAGGAGGTTCAGAGACAGAAAGGAGGGAAAGCCTTTTAACTGATTACCTTTGTAATAATCAATAAATTGATTCATTTGTACCATCATGAATTTTAAACCACGTAAGACCACTATTTATTCAAAAGCATCTAATCAAAGCTTTTTAAGAAAGATAGTGAAACACCCATCCTATTTTCCTGCTCTTGTCAGAGTTGACTCACTCCAAAGTCTACAGATTTCTCCTCCTAGCCTCACCTCTTAGGCATCTATCCTTCAACAATTCTTCCTCTGCCCCAACAGCTCTGAAATCATAGAAGTTAATGTTTCTTTGACCCTTTGTGCACAAGCCTGGTTAAATCTATGTACCCATTTTACTTTTTTGTTTTTAACAGACGTCCCACATCTTCCCAAAAAGGATCCAAGGCAGCCCGTTACATAAGGCCACACAACTTTAGTTTAGTAAAATATGAGCAGAAATAGGAAATCAAGATCCTGGAAATGGGTTGCATCCTTTTCAGGGGTAAGAATAATAGAATAAGTCAGTCAAGGATTTGGGAAAGGATCTCACATCTCCAGGCATGCAACTCAAATCACTAAGTGGGAATGTAGCACGTGGCAAAACGGACCATGAAAAAGCTCAATGATATTTTTCTTTACGCATCACTTGGTTGTAAAGATATAAATGGCAGATGGCAGGTTAAGTGAAGGAGGGCAAGTGAACAGACAATAAGGGTTGTTTCTTGATTCTCAAAGGCAAGGGAATCACCTAGAGTAGGGTACTCCAAAAGAGCAAAGGAATCATCTCTATATATTAAATTCTCTAAATGGCACAAGTATCTCATTTGATCTGTAGCAGCCAGATGGAATTAGAAAGGCAGTGACAAGCTTCTGAACTAAATGCATAGCATTTGCTCCTAGTCAAATGGACAGTCCAAGTGAAGATGCTGAAAAGCAATTCACCTCGTGTTTGAGCTTCTTCAGAATGTGCAGTGGCAGAGTCACGACCTACCTTGTCACAGTGACCTTCCAATCTCTCATTTTTCCTGGGAAGCTGAATTCAAAAAGTCCATAAAGGAAGCAAAAAATCTCCTGCAGATAAATTCTATCAAAGCCTAGTATTAAGAGATGTAGAAACCACAAGATTCTCATGATATAGCCCTAGCAAAGTAGACCCTGTTAAGAAAGTGACACAAAATTCATACCAAGAGAAATAGTGAAAGAGTTTGCCTACAATTCATAAAAATGGTATCTGCTGCACTTGGCCTTAAGGAAAATTAGTGAAATTTATAACTGATGTGTTTGTATATGGGATTGAGAACGAATTTGAATTTTTAATTTCTCTGAATTATGTGTAAGATTCAGATGTTCTCTAGGCCTGGAAGCCACCCTCTGGGATAACTGGGCCAGCAGTTTCTTTGTCTATGACCCCTACTTGCTAATGGACCAGCAGCTTGGCCACAGGACCTGGTCACTGCTCCCAGTGCCATGGGGGCCGAGGGGTCAGCAGTTGCAAAGGCAAAGCCTCTTCCATCCTCCTCACTCTTCTGTACCACCTATCACCCCCACTCACCATTGATGTTCAGGAAGGGGAAGGTGTCCTGGATGGGAACATGGTGCTGTGACTGGTCAAGCTCATCTTCCTCCTCTTCTTCATCTACATCATTATCCTTCTCATCCCAAGGAGCAGATCCAGTGGATCCTACCCGAGAAACAGACACACAAGCCAAGTGAGCCACTCAGGTTGCACCACCATCCTTGCTGCTGATCCACTGTACATATTAGGTACTGTTAGTACAGAGGTTCCCCGGGTTCAGTGTGCTCCCTCCACATCCTAGCCAAAAAGAATGGGAACCAAAGCTGTATTAACCTCTGGCTCCAACTCCTATTGAGCCCTAACATGAGCTCTCTTCCCCTCCCCTACTTAGGACCTGCACGCCCTACTCCCCTTTCCTAGAAATCTCTTAATTCCTACTTTTGCTACACATTAGCATCGCTTTTAAGGACTCAAGAACACTAACTTCTCTCCTTTAAGCTTAAAGTGAGGACAGATGCTTCCCTCTTGGCAGGGGCTCACTAGATTCATTGGAGGACAAGTCTAAATTGTCTGGCCTTTAGTTGGTACTTGCCAGGCATTGGGTAAACAGGAGGATCAGGTGATATTCGCTTAGAAAAAGTATCCTACAAATTAAATAATCACTCATCCAACATTTACAGAGAACTTAATAGCTTTTAAATGTCATGTCAGTTGAGTCTTAACAATAGTCTTTGAAGTAGGCAGGAACGATGAGAACCCAGATTTTACCATTGAAGAAACTGAGGCTCAAAGTTCATATGACTTGATTCGATGTTTCACAAGGAGCAAAGTGATAAGAGCCAGGTTCAGAACTCAAACCTTCTAAGGTTTAATTCCTCTATCTTCAAAACTACTTGACCTCTCCTCTCAGTGGTGAGTCCCAAAGGAAGCTCTTCCTACAGTAGGAATCTACATAGCCTCTATATTCTAATGCTTTAAGCAGTCAGGCTAGTGAGTATTCCCCTAAGTGAACAAGAAGATTTTGTTGTCTTTACATCTTTTGTTCTCTGGGTCCTTCTTAGGGAAAGGCCTTCTTGCTTTACCAATCTTAAACTTTGTAAGAGATTTTCAAGTCAACTATCTCTTTTTTATTTAAGTTTTTTAAATGTTTATTTATTTTTGAGAGAGACAGAGCACAAGCAGGAGAGGGGCAGAGAGAGAGGAAGACACAGAATCAGAAGCCGGCTCCAGGCTCTGAGCTGTCAGCACAGAGCCCGACACAGGGCTTGAACTCATGAGCCATGAGATCGTGACCCGAGCTGAAGTCCAACGCTTAACCCGACTGAGCCACCCAGGCGCCCCCAACTATCTCCTTAAGAGCCTAGCCCAGAACCTGGTTCACTATCCCCCCGTCTCCCCAGCAGCTGGGGCCTCACCTGGGTTAATGATTGACCCCTGAGGCTGGGGGATGTCACACACTTGATATATCTTCACTGGGTTCATGGGCACTTCCTTGGTGCCATCATACATCAGGTTGAATTCCCTGCTCTTGTTGAGAGCACAGCGGAGCTGGGCCTTCCATTTAGCCGGGTCAGGGTCATCCACTCCTTCCTGGTACTTCCCAGTCTCCACAGCCCAGGCCTGAAGAATAGGAAACTGTAGTGAATGCCTGCTGTTGCCCAGTACAAAGTGTACTCACCCTCTCCCATACAGACACACATGCACACACACCCCTGCCTTGCTGCCCCACCATCCCAATCCCAATTTAGAGAGCCTGCAGCAGGAAACACCACCCTCAGGACCAGGCAAAGCAGGGCCTGAGGGAAATTAAGCCATAAGTAAACATAATCTTTTGAAAGGAGGAGCCTCATCTTAAGTGTTGATGCCAGCACCACCTGTCAAGAGTGGCTGTAACGAGGGTTGAAAATAAAGAAAAGTCTGGAAAAAAATACAATTCACTCTTGAACACTATAGGGGTCAGGAATACTGACCCCTTGCACAGTCAAAACTCCACATACATTTTTAATTTTTTTTTTTTATTTATTTTGAAAAAGAGATAGAGAGCGAGTGGGGAAGGGGGCAGAGAGAGAGAGAGAGAGAGAGAGAGAGACAGACAGACAGACACACAGACAGACAGAATCCCAAGCAGGCTCTGCACTGTCAGTGCAGAGCCCAGTGAAGGGCTCAAACTCATGAACCATGAGACCATGATCTGAGCCGAAATCAAGTCAGACACTTAACCGACTCAGCCACCCAGGTGCCCCAAAAATCCACACATATAATTTTTGACTTCCCAAAACTTAACTACTACTAGCCTCCTGTTGACCAGAAGCCTTACTGGTAACAGTCGATTAACACATATTTTGTATATCATATGCTGTATTACAATGAAATAAGCTAGAGAAAAGACATGCTAGTAAGAAAATCATAAGAAAAATACACAGTACTATATTTGTCAAAAAAAATCCGCATATAAGTGGACCTGCACAGTTCAAACCCATATTGTTCAAACGTCAACTGTATACACCAAAATGCTAGTGGTAACTTTGGATAGCAGGATTTCAGGTAAATTTTTTTGGCTTATTTGTTTTGACATTAATTACTTACAAGACAGAAGGAGACGGCATGTGATATGAAGAGTTTGGCCTTGCTGTTCCCTCCCCCCTACATCCCTCAATCTGATGCTTAAATAATTGTAGAAAACAAGTACCTTTAGGAATAAGAGCCTGCAGGAGGACAGGAAGCACACTCTGGGAGTTCAGCTGAACACTGAGGGCCTCATTCAGCTGACCCCATGTCCTAGTAAACCCCCACCCCCTGCCCTTCCCTAGTTCCTCAAAGTCCCACTTCACTGGAAATACTTTGCTGCAAACACCAGGGGCTGGTGGCATGAGCTAAAACCACTTTGGCTCCTCCACTCTGGTTTTCAGTTTCCAGGTCCAATGGCATGTCTGTTTCCACTCACGGGATATCCACTCTCCCCGGCTGCTAATACAGTCTCAGATCTCTATGCTTTCTTCAGGACATCACGTTCTGATGCAGAGAAGGGGGATGTCATTAGCAGAGTAGTCAAGATCAGGAAGCACACACCAACTTGTTCAAGTGGACAGGGCACACGTCCAGTCCCAACTCTCTGCCTCTGCTTCTGACCTCAAGCTGAAATGGAAATGTCCTGCCCCATCCTTTGAGATCTCTGATCTCCCTCAGTCCCTCCCTGCAGAACCTGACCATCACGAGGAAGTTTCTTCCAAAACTAATTTAAATCCTTATCTTCTAATTCCAGCTCACTTCTTACCATTTCCTCAGGCTTGGGGGCACCTGCATTTGTTTCGCACTATAGGATGAAGAGGTCTGCCCTAGGTGGCTGCACTGGCACCATTCCATACAGCTCCCCACAGGGGATTTCAACTTCATTGATCCCTAGGGTCTGGGAAGCACATCTCCAGTTGTGCCTGACTGCTGCCTTGCCACATTTACCTTTCCGTTTATTTGATCCCCTGTACCCTCTCCCACTCTGGCCCCACCCAGCTGGCGTGGACTGTGCTGACTTTGGCATGGGTCTTCAAGTTTCTGTGGCTCCCTAAATCCCTGCCCCTCCATGGAGAGCAGCCAGACTAACCCAGAAGCACTGCCCCAGCCTTACTGCTCACAACACAGACATTCCTCCTCAGGACCCACTCAGAAGGTTCAGAGGGCCAGGGCTGATGCAGCAGAACACAGTACCAGACACATGGCATTCACTGGGATTTATAAACATGACTTACTCAAACCCATTCTGAGTCTTGCTTCTGACACTCAGGTCACTGTGGAGGTCCCTATTCCCCTTCCAGAAATGGAAGTAACCTCTGTATTTTGATGGTAATTCACTATTTCTCCCCATACGTTATTTCACTCAATTCTCATGACAATCCTCTGAGGCAGGCAAGACTGGTTTCGTCTCCATTTTACCAAAGGGGAAGCTAAAACCCAAAGAGACTATGTGACTTGTTCAAGACCATATGTGCAATTGATAGTAGTAGGATTTGAAATCAGATCTTCCAATTCCTGGCCAGAATGAGGTAGTATGATAATGGGGGAGCAGATAGGCTTGGGTTCAAATCCAGGCCACACCCATTACTGGATGTGTGATTCTGGCAAATTATTTAATCACCCTGAGACTCAGCCTCTGCATCTACAACATAAGAGGAATACCCCCCCTTACAGAGTTCCTGAGAATTAAGTGAGATAATGGACACCCATTTAATGCTAGCACCCCGCTACTTCCCCCTCCCCCCACACAACCTGCCCAAGACCTGTCAGAGCTTGGGATGGGTGAAAGCACTCTCACTCTTCTCCTGACTTAAAGGCCCTCCCTGACTATTCCACAAGCAGAGATCCAGATATAAATAAGACAAGCTTCCTGCAGCCACTTTTTTCTCAAGCCCGAAGCACACAGATTGCTCTCGTGAATAGGGCTTTCAGGAACCAGCCTCTTCCCCCATGGCCAGCTACCCCCAGCCACCAACTGCAAATCCAGTTTCAGACCAAGGCCACAACCACAAGTCAGCTGGGCCAGGGCAGGTCAATTCCTCCCTCCATGCCAACTCCAGCAATTGGTACTGGTTTCAAGATGTCTTCCCTACCATTTTCATACCGTTATTTAATTGGTAAATTAAAAGTGCTCCTTTACTTTCTTTCTAAGTGCTCTCGGACCAATTTTCTCTCCACTACCTGGGTCTATACCTGATATAACTGAGTTGGGAAACATCTCTCAGATGGCTCTCCTTTGAGGGGCGAGCCCACCTTTTCTGATCCAATCTCAGCAAGAACTTGGGGTGTCACTCTTGAGGGGCCCAGCGTAAGGACCGGATTTCCTTCTGACTTCCAGCTTAGAGAGGGAAGAAGAGGCTAAACTCACTTCTCTGTGACTTGGAGAGGCAGGAACTTAAGCCAGCAGCTGACACAGAAGACTGGCCAGCACAGAGCAGTTGGTCCGGAGCAGAGGCACAGGCTCCAGAGTTACAAACAACATAACACTCCTTCCCACAACCAGCTTCCCACCTACGTCTGTCTTAAGTCAAGCTTTGGCTTCACGAGATTTTGTAAAATGCCAGTGATTAAATCTGGTTTCCAGTTAAGTAAAACAATTCTCATATTAGGTATTTTTTATTTAAGAAAACATATTTGTAGAATAAAAGCTTGCACTATATCATCTCTCATTTTTAAGCAGAGGTGATGGGTTGGGTAAGGGATTTTAATACCAAAAGAAAAACTTGCAAAGAACCCTCTACACCCATCCTACGGTCTATGTTAGGAGCCTGCTAACACTCAGTAGTTCTGTCCTGGGTTGGAGAGCTGTCCCTGGCCCAAGCACCTCTCTCCATAGCAAGAACCCTGAGTGAATGAAGAACAAGAGTTATTTGCTGACCCTGGGAGCTTTTGGAACAACCCCATCAGTCCAATCATTTGTAGTTTAGCCAACTGCACCTGGGATCTTTTGGGATGTGAGTCGAGCTCCTTCGACCAATGGGAAAGAATAAACGGCCTCAAACATTATGGACATGCCCCAGCAGGAGAAATTACTACGCCTAAGTTTGGGCACCCCCTTCATAAACATTCTCTCTGATGCAGGAGCATTTGGATCTAGTGTATCCCCATGCCAAAATAGAAAACAGAACAACCAAAAACATCCACATAGGTCTGACAGAACCGGTCCGATGGTAGAAGAAGTCCTTTACCTTGAAAATGGTATTTTCCTCCTCTTGTTGGGGGCTATGCCGGGTGGCATGTTTCCAGGGAATCTGGAAGCGCTTGGAGTCCCTGTGTAGCCAGATGAGCCCAGGGTACAGGCCACTATCCACCTGGGCCACCAGCCAGGGCTTCAGCCGAACTCTGCGGGGGTGGAGGGCCATGATCTGGGTGGAGGGGTAAAGAGTAGAGAGCGCAGGAGAATTAGGCCAGTCTCTGGGAACTTTTCCCAGCCACTGTTCCCGTATGATAGAGCTACAGTTTCATTAGATTACAGCAAAGAAACTAAATATGGGAATACACTGTGCCAGGTAAGGAAGAAAAGAAAAGAGGTTAAAAGGTCCTTTTGATTCTTATTCCAAAGCCATTTATGCTTCATGTTCTAGCCAAATCAGACTTATCATGTAAGTGGATCACATTTCTTCTATTTAAATCCTGAAGCAGAAAAAGAAAAAAGATGATGTCATCCCTGCTGGAACACAGTCCTTCCTGAAGAACCAAGGGCTCTTGGAATTGCTCTTTTCAATCTCATCTCAGGAAAAGGAAGAAAAAAAGGTACGGAAACAGCAAAGATACAGGGTAAGAATTTGAAGCACACTCTCTTTTTCAACAAGAGAACTAAAGGCGAGTGGGGAATATTTTAGGAAGAAATGACCCCATTGTGGTGAGAGAGAAGTAGACAAGGGGCAGGTCCTGGTTCCAACATCCTCACTTACAGAGATGAGCAGGCAGTGTCTCCACGGGGTTCTGAAGAGCTGGACCTCAGGTCAGCTTCCTTTTCTCTGGACCACCCAAAGAGTCTGGAGCAAGAAAAAAGGGGTCTGAGTTGGTTATCAACAGGACAATCCAGTGGCTGGGAGAATACTAGGGAACATGGGAGGCAAAGGCTCTGAGGACCCTTTCTTGCACCTGAGTCCAGAAAAGTCCAAGAGCCCTAGAATAATCAAATGCTACAGTTCCTAAACTTAGGCTGCTAACCACAATCATAAGACAGGCTCTGTTCTGCTCAGGCAGCCTCCTCCACCTGGGTCTGTTTGTCTCCACACGAAGGCTAGAGTGACCTCTTTGGTTGCAGGAGCTGGCCTGGGTAAAGTCTGCGATTGATTCTCATAAAAATACACGGGCACAGCAGATAACATTCGGCAGCAGCCAGCACTCACAGCAGGAAACAGAGGCCTGCCCAGATTGGGTGTCTTTGGGAAAGACTAGTCAGTCACTAGAGACCTGTTTGCTTGGGATGTTGTGTTTAGATTTTTTGGGTGTTCTCATCTTACTTTGTTTTTACTTCAGGTGAAAAAGGGAGGCCTGCAAAATAGCGTTCACTCAACAAATATGTGTTCATCAGCTACTGTGTGTCCAGCACTATGTCCGTTAAAAAGCACATAGTTTTCCTCAGACTCCCTGAAGAAACCCACATTGGAAGTGCTCAAGCCCCACAGTGGCCTGAGGAAAGGAAGATAAATAAGTCACCTTCACACCCAGGAAGATCCCCACCTGGATCACAGTTCAGAAACCAAACCAGTTGAGTCAGCTGAAGGCTCCCACTCAGAGGAGCTTAGCTGAGGGGGTGGCCTCAGCCACCACTTCCTTCCCCAGCCAGACACCCAACAAACAGGGAAAACCCAAACCAACTCAGCTTCTGGCACTTTAAGAGCAAGGCAGGACCTGCTCTCACCTGAGCCTTCTGACCCAATTAACAAGTCCTGCAACTGAAACCTTCCCCCTGGGAGCACAGCTCACAGTGGGCAGGCAAGGTTGGCATGCAGTATTCAACTGTCCCCCGCCCCATCCCCATGTTGTTGGCCATGGTTTTGGAAGGGCAGCAAGTCAAGCCACCAAACCGTGGAGAACATTTACCTTATAAGGAGTAGAGAATGCATATTCTCCTAAGGGCAAGTTCTACCTTCTCCTCCTCAGTCCCAGGCTACTGGAAAGGGGATGGGGCAAGGAAAGGACGAATAGGGACATGGACGACACGTTGGTCAACCCTGCAAGGAACTTTTGCAGTACCAGTAAATGCTGGGTCTATGCTTGTCAGACATGTGAAATCTCCGTCTGGATGGACTTTGAAGACAAGGGCTTATCCTAGCTGATTGACAGCTCATCAAGAAAAAATTAAAGCAACGGAGCCAACATGGGGAACTGCACATAGTGATAGTGAAGGAGAAGCAGCCACCCATAGAGATGGATTGTTAAGATCTAGAGTCCTGGGTTCTCAACATTCTCTCAAGATGGCACCACACATGAGCAACCCCGCCCCAGCCTGCCTTCCTCCATGCCCCACCTCCCTCACTGCTAACCCTCTCCACCTTCTGGAAGTCAGCCAAGATTTCCCTTACCTGCCACCCAGTAACTAAGACTCTAAAAACTGGCAGAGAAGGAAAAGCTGGAAGCAACCAAAATAACAGAGGAAAATGGCTAATTCATAGGCTGCAATATTAAGCAGTCATTAACAACGGGACGTCTGAAGAATTTTTATTGGATCTGGGGAAATGTTTACAACATGAAGTTAAGGGAGAAAATACAGCATACAATATTGGCTGTAGACTAGTATCTTCACCTTGTAACTAACATGCACTTGGGTACTTAGGCACATACACACATAATTTAAAAAAGGAAAAGATAATACATCAATGTAACAAGATATTCACAATGGTTACCTGGTGATGGGATTATGAGTGAATTTTATACTTGCTCATATACTTGTGTATATGATTCACATTTTCCTACAATGACATGTTTCAATTTATGATAACAATAATAAAAAAGCTACAAGTAATATTTTTTCAACCAAAAAAAAATATTAGCTTAGGAAGCTAAGACATTTCTTGGCCCCTGGAAGGTATAAAAGATGATGTTCTTCAGCTAATGAGAGCATGGTACCAACAATCCTTCATGTCTACACTGACTTTACAAAGTTTATATACACTTTTATTTACCGTGTTTGATTTCATCCTCATGATCAGGAAGTGGCATGTATTATCATCCCCATTTAAAAAAAATTTTTTTTTTAACGTTTATTTATTTTTGAGAGAGAGAGAGAGAGAGAGAGAGAGAGCGAGCATGAACAGGGGAGGGTCAGAGAAAGAGGGAGACACAGAATCCGAAACAGGCTCCAGGCTCTGAGCTGTCAGCACAGAGCCCGACGCAGGGCTCGAACCCACGGACCGCGAGATCATGACCTGAGCCGAAGTCGGAGGCTTAACTGACTGAGCCACCCAGGCGCCCCTCATCCCCATTTTATAGCTGGGTTAACTGAGACCCAGAAAAGTGCTTTATCTGGGGCCTGGACCCACCACTCCTCATCAGAGTGTGCTGTACTGAATCTTGCCACTAACCCTGCCTTCCAAATCCCTCCCTTCTTCTACACACTAAGAGAGTAAACCAAAAACATTCACAAGATCTCAGCAGCATGAAGGGCCAAGGAAGTGGTTAGGGAGAAGACTGCATGACACCTGCCACCAAACACACCTAAATCAGAGTTCTCTTCCAAAACATTCTCAGCGCCCAAATCTCAATGCCCACAGAAACTTAGCCTAGCTGAAGTCAGCCCTAGTATCTCCAGCTGCCATCATGGTGAAATTTAAGGCCTGTGTCTCCAATAGGTATTTGACCAGCCAAAGAACAAAGATGCTAACCCATCCACTCCCCTCACGCTGGGCATCCAGCTGGGATACTTTCAACCTCCCTCAGGCACTAATTCTCCTCTCTCACACCCCCATTCCAGGGAGCAGGCCCTCTATAAACACCCCCACTGCCACCTCTGCAGCCCTTGCCCAGACGAGTTTCCAAGGGCAGCACTACCTCAAAGTAGAGATTCGAGATTGGGCTGTCAATGGTTTGGCTCAGAGTAAAAAGCATTTGCCAGGGAGTCCTGCTTTTTTTCCTTCCCCTGCAGGGAACCGAACGCCATCTTCCCAGTTCCCCAGCCTTTCTTCCCTTTAGTTTAGCCCTGCTTAGAGGTAAATTCTGTGCCATGATTCCCATGCCCTTCCTCCCTGCTGGGTTGAAGTTGGGGGCTGGTGAGATGGTGCTGCTGTTATGTGTTATGCACACATCTAACCTTAAACTACTCTCCTGGGTCAGCACCAACTCCTACTCAAGCGCCTTCTCCCTCTCCCTTCCCTGGCTTCCACTTTTGACATCCACCAGGAGAGCAGGGTCGGGACAGAGGTGACCCCTTCATTACAAAGCAGGCTCCCCGGAAAGAGTGGCACCCGGGGCCTCCTTTCCAGTTGGGCCTGGGAGACTTTCCCCAGTTTTCCACACCCACCCTCCATCCCCTTGGGCAAAGAGGGCCTCACCCCCAGAGCAACCACGCCCTGCACCACCCTCCCCAACACCAAGCTTGGCTACTTGGAAAGCCAGTGGTGTCTCCCAGGCCCAAGGCGAGGGGCCTGGCTGCACTAAACAAATTCAAAGAGAAAAAACAAACTGGCTAAAGCGCCTGGCCGCCCCCATCTCCATTTCCCCAAATACCCACCAGGACCAAGGGCCCGCAGGCCTCGGAAATCCCCTTTGGGACACTGGGGCCGGCGGCCCAGCGAGCTGGGCCTCCACCGGAGGGGTGGAGGCGACGTAGCTCTATCCTCTGGTGGGTGGATAAGGGCCGAGAGCGGCACGCTCCAGTAGGGCAGGGAGGGAAAGGGAGTAGAGAGAAGTGTGGGGTCGGGAGGGGCCCCGTACTCCAGGGCTAGGACCGCCCAAAAGCTACCTAAAGCAGGGCGACAAGCATCCAGCCCCTGAGAGTCCCCCCCCCCCCAAACAGATGTCCTCAAGCAAGGTTCCTAACCCCACAAACTCTGGGGCGGGTGTGTCCCCAGCCCCCTACCCCCAAAACTAGTGTTCAGAAGTTAGCGTCCTCACCTTTTCTCAATCCTGCTACAAGAAGCGGTCGTCCCCCGAACTAAGTCCCCAGCAATCCTTGACCGGTCAGCAAGCAATACCTGGGTTTGCGCAGGTAGACTCTTCGAGCTCCGCTCTCCGTCCCGCACCGGCCCTTACCTGCCGGGCCCAGGTGCGCGGAGCTCACGTCACCGCCTCGCCCTAGGACGCCGCAGCCCCCCTCCGCAGTCCGGCCACGCCTCCCAGGTGTGGCCACGCCCCCTCGCGTTCAGGATTGGCGGCTTACGGGAAATCTGATACTCCGTGTTCCTGGGCGGCCCCGCGCCGCCCAGCCGCTTCCCCACCTCGCTCTCTGGCTTCTAACTCTGGCTGAGAAAATTCCCAGACTCGAGGCTGGACCTTACGCCTCGGGGCTGGTGGTCTTGGGAACTGGGAGCGCCTGGGAGGTCAGATCTGAGTCGAGAGGGTCCCCCCGCCTTTCCTCGTACCCCATGGTTCCCCTTCGGTTTTGGAGATAGTTAACCACAAACAAGGGTTTAGAGATTCTGGGCAGGCCGTTCTACCCGTGGGCCTGTGTAAGTGAGTGGGATAAGGGAAAGGGACTCAGGACACTTGATCCCATGGAGGAGAAGCTCGGTGGCTTTCAGGGCAGGGATTCTGCCTTTATTCTGCCTCTTACCCGAGTGACTCAGGGTAAGTTACTTGGCTTCTTGGTTTCACTTTTCTTGTCTTTTCAGTGAGAATGATATGTGAGAGACTGCCTTTTCCGGTCACTATCTGGTAATGATTAAAAGCGTGGCCTCAGGAGCTAACTTTTAGGATTCAAACTCCAACTTCATCAGTTACTACAGACTTGACAAAGGTTCTTAAGATCTCTGAGCCTCAGTTTCTTATCAGTACAATGCAGTAAACAAGAGTACCCACCTCAAATGAGTGCTGTGGGGGTTCAATAAATTGCTTCATATAAAGTATTTGGAACAGTATTTTGGTACTTATTGAGTGAAATTTTGGTATAAAGATAAAAAGCATATAGACAGTGCCTCACAGAATAAGGTGACACCTTCTGTTATTACTTGAAACTCAAGGCCAGTATGTCCCCTATCAGATGTTTGATGAGAGTTCACTCTCCTGTCCCACTACAATGAACCCCAGTCCTTACAGAGTACATGCTTACAGTGAGCTGTGTACCAATACATGAGACCCTGAAGCATGGAGCTGTCACAGGTAAGAAGGGACATGCTTATGGGTACTTAGGTTTTGAAGTTTAAAGCAATGAGAGAGAGACCATAACGGAGTGATATTATGGTTGAATTATGTCCCCTCACCCCCTAAATTCGGATGCTGAGCCTCCAGTACCTCAGAATGGGACCTTACTTGGACATAGAGTCTTTACAGAGGTGATCAAGTTAAATTGAGGTCATTAGGGTGGGTTCTAATCATATTTGACCCGTGTCCTTATAGAAAAGGGAAATTTGGACACAGAGGGAGAAGATGATGTGAAGAGACACAGGGAGAAGATAGCCATCTCCAAGCCAAGGAGAAAGGCCTGGAACAGACCCTTCCCTCAGAGCCCTGGGAAGCATCCAACCTTATGGATGCCTTGATTTTGGGCTTCCAGCCTACAGAACTGTGAGACAAGACATTTCTGTTAATTAAGCTACCCAGTCTGTGGTACTTAGTTCCAGTGGTCCTAGCAGACTAATACCGGTGTGTTGGAGAGCTCCGGATTGGTAATCATGGGAACTTGATTCCCAATGCTTGGGGACATATCCAGCGAAGGCTGGGAGGGTAGCAAGTCCCCAAGCCTGACTCAGCCAGCCTCTGGCTCAGCCGCTGCTGGTGGCCACTCTTCCCTTCATGAGGGGAAGGACTATCTCATCAGCAAAGCCTGCTCTTCACTGCTGATGAGCTCACTGGACAAGCAGCATCTCCCATGTGGCCCAGGGCTTGGCTCTTGAGACCAAGCAAACAGTCCACTGCAGGTGTGTGTGAGGGATGAGGGGAAAGACCACCAGGAGAGCATCATTTGAGGGGAGCCAAAAGCCCAACACCATACAAGTATGAGCCCACACACAGGCATTCACTTACGCACTAGCAGAAATCCCTATAACTAAAGTGATTTCTTAAAGATTTTCTTTAGAAGACACATACTTTAGAATCAGAAAATTCAAGCTGGGAGGGACCTTCTAATCCTCTGGTCTAGGGCTATTACTGGCTTAGAGATGTTTGTTTGTTTGACCCACATGGTATCTTAAACACCAGGAGATTTCACATAAACATCTAGGTTTTCAGCATCTCTTGAAGACAGGCTCTAGACAGCCTGGCTCAGCAGTTCCATCTGACAACAGCTGCTCATTTAGATGGAATCCACATGTTAAAATCAGGACAACCCCACCCTACCGGATTCACTCATTTACTTTAATTGTCTGACCCTGTAGGCATATGAGTTTACAACTTCTAGTCCAAATTCCCCCTTTTTATAGATGAGAAAACTGAGGTCCAAGGAGGTCAAGTGATTTGCTCTAGATCATGTAGCAAATTACACACAAAGTCAAGACTAGAACCCAAGCCCAGGGTCCCTTCCACTTGGACCCTGCTCAGCATCCCAACCAGAATCTATACTGACTGATGGCTGTACTGGTTGTTAATTTATTATTTTTTAATTATGCATGTATCCATGCACTGTTGATACTATGGCAAACAAAGTCCCAACTCTCGTGTCCCTCTACTGAGGAATCAATGAAAGGGGATAAAGCAGGAGGAATTAAGGTAGAGATCAAGAGGAACTTCTGGGTCCTTTGAATGATGAGACCTAGCAATAGACCACCCTGAAGTCTTCTTTGCTTGAGATACACCTCACTTGCTTGGTCTGGGGAGTAAGAAAACCCAAAGGCTCTGGAGGAATCAGTTCTATGTTCTCAAAAGAGCACTCCTAAGATTCAGACATCCCCAATGTGGCTTGGGCCTGTGATGTTTCCATTGCTTTGCCCTCCATCCCTGCTCAAGTAAGGCATTGCTGACTCATTTGTGAGTCTGAGTTTCAGGCTGAGAGATGTATGTTTCAACACAGAGGCATTGATTTATAGCTACAGGGAATCTGGGAATTCCTCTCTCCTGCTCCCAGGCAGCTCTTACTTGGTGAGGACTCTTTCACCACCCAGAGGCTTTAACCTCAACAATACCAAACATATGACAATAAAGCCATGTGACCCAAATCCCACTCTTCTCCGCTGAGCAGGGTGCATAGCAACTGGGACTGCTCCCAGTGGTTCAGGACAGTGGGGAATTTAGTGTCCCTGGAGTCAGTAACAGCAATAGGCTGGGTTACTTGTCAGCGGGTCTGTTGAAGAGGGGGTGAGGACATCAAACTGAACAATACAATTCTGGTCTCTCTCAGAGGAATTCAGACCCCATCCAGCCTTCTGGAAGGCATTTTGGAGCCCATCAATTGGCATTTGGGGGAATTCAGACCCCATCCAGCCTTCTGGAAGGCATTTTGGAGCCCAAGTCCTACCCTGATTTATCTCTGGCTCCATCCAAGTGTTTCAAGGTACTGGGGCTACAGATGAACCTAACACGTTGCCTAAACTGTAGCCTGAATTGTTGCCCCTTCCTCTGTCTCCTTACCCTGTATAGAGGGTCCCAGAATGTGATCCAAATTCGAGGCTTATTGAGATTTCTGTAGTGGAAGCTGCAGCAAAAATAATTTATAAATGAATCTCACTTTCTAGCCCAGGCAATCAAACAGATTTCAGTTTGAGATTTTAGGTGAATTCCCCACTAAAGTGTTCAGAATTATTAGTTTCTGACTCTCTTTTTATCCTTGAACTAAGCCAAGTGCTGGCAAGTGTCCTCAAAGGAATAGTTTTCTTTATTCCAAATTTGGATCTATGTGGGAAGAGGAGGAAAAACAAGGTCCAGTAAATCACTTGGAAGTAAGCTCTCTCCCTGAGGTCCCCTCCAGTGTCATTCTTCCTTCCCCATCATTCTTCCTCCCCTCCAGTGTCAGTCAGAGACTCCACTTCCACCCCTCCCCAGGCCCCACCCCCCGCACCCCCGGCAAAAGAAGGTTCCACTGGCCCTGCAGACATAAGAGCCAAATAAGAAACTGCCATGAATGTGAAGATTCACAGTCCTGATCTTATTTTATTTTATTTTAAGCTTATTTATTTATTTTTGAGAGAGAGAGAGAGAGAGAGAGAGAGAGAACACACACATAAGAGCAGGCAAGGGGCAGAGAGAGAGAGAGGGAGACATAGAATCTGAAGCAGGCTTCAGGCTCTGAGCTGTCAGAGCAGAGCCCCACAGGGGGCTCAAATTCACAAACCCACAAACTGGGAGATCATGATCTAAGCTGAAGTTGGATGCTTAACAGACTGAACCACCCAGGTGCCCCATCACAGTCCTGATTTTAAATACGCTGCCCTGTCAGGACAGAGCAGTGGCCCAATTTTGACTTCATGGGCAGTACTGAACAACATATCCCATGATGTTATGCTGTTGTAAAATGAGACTGTGGGCACAAAAGCTTTCTGAACTTGGTCAAGTGTGGATGGGAGGGATCATCACTGTGGTTATCTACTCTGTTTTCTCATGTAAATCAATCTCTGGCCTCAGCAGCAAGGGGACAGAGGGCAGCAAGGGGACTTGAGGGCAGCAAGGCACAGACCAGACAGGAGCTCTCGTGAACCAGGAGTTCCTACCAGTGTCAGGCTCAAGGCTAAGCTACCTGAGCACTGGACATGTGTTGATATCAGCAAAATGAGTTATCTGGGGATACAGAATCCTATGGGCGGGGGAGGGGGGGGGGAGGGCAATGTGGTAAGAAATTGGACTTCTGTTCAATAAGACTGATTGACCAAATGTGTTTTATCTGTTTTCCCTCCCCACCCCACCCCCCACCATTCTGGTACAACCACAAGGTTAAGAAGAGGACAAAAAACATTGGGGAGGGGTAGGATAAGAAGGTATGAGAGATTTCAACAAAAATATTAGGAGATGAAATATTCTCTCAACAAAAATAAGGAGTGGGGAGGGCCAATGTTTTGGTTATAAAGCTTTCAGTACTATTTGATTTTTAAGGCAGATAAACATAATATTTAAGAATGATATTATCATCACATATTTTTAAAGACAAAAGAAAAAGCACGTGGGAGTCAGGGGACCTGACTATCAGACCTTTCTTTGGCATTCAGACCATTCTTTTGGTTTGTGGCTGTTGCTGTCTGAGCCTGAACCCCTTTGTGGGAAGGACCTGAGCAAATTCCACAAGCACCTTCTCGTCCAAACAATTCCTAGTTCTGTGGTCAAATTCTAGAGACAGCGCTGATGTCCTCAGAAAAACAACCTATGTTTGGGATGAATCAAAACTTGTCTCAAATTTCCCTTCTCTCAACTTCTAGTTGTATGAACGAGCTGGACCTCAGTTTACTCATCTCTTACATGAGGATACTACTTCACAGGATTGACAAGAAGATCAAATTAAATAAATAAAACAAGAATAAGTCTATGCAAATGTTATTTTTCTCCACCATCTTTAGGCGAGGATCTGGTGCGGTTCTGGGCACCAGGCATTCACTTCATAGAAACCTGGAAAATTCAGAAGCGAGTTACTGTATGTTTATTCTTGGGGCAGGGAGGATATGAAGCCCTTCATTTCTGTTGATTGGATTAGGGGCAAGGTCCAAGTGTGGATCTCAGAGCCTAGTGAATAATTCCTTTGAGGAGAAGGGCAGACCAGGGAGGGTATAAATGAGAGGTTCTTTAACCAAGCAACAGCCCCACCTCACACCCCTCCACCCTCTGTAAGCCCCCCCTCCAGTGTGGGAACTTTCTCTTAACACAGTCCACATACCCAGCCTCAACCTAGATCAGCCTCCTATCCAATAACTTGTGGTTTTGCAGAAAAGGTACGGATGATGTCCACAGGGATTTCCATGCTCTTGAGGGGCTCTGGACTGGCACGCCAATTTCCACACTAATTTATCCACGTCACCTAAGGCTTTAGTTGTATAGCATTCAAAAAGCTCATCTGACCTGGTCACTGCCTGTAGAAACCTGCCGCCTGAACCCCACCTCAATTCCCACAGCCTGAACCCCAATTTGTCTGAGTTAAGCTGAGGCCTAAAAGGTGACTGGATGCCATGGGGGGTTAGCAGGAAGGGAGGAAGGGAAGATGTACATACCGATGTAAGAGTTAAGTGTTGATCTCATGTAACTCCTGGCCAGGAGAACCCCAGAGTCAAGAGCAAAGAAGGTTCAGGTCTTTCCTCACACAGACCCAGACCAGAGGCCTGAGGCCATCCCACATGAAAAACACAAGCATCATTCCCTCATTCATCATTCGGTAAATATTTACTGAACACCTACTATATGCCAGACAAATTCCCTGCCCTCATGAAACTTACCACCTCCTATTGTCATCTTCTATTGGTACTGAAGCCCTCTGTTTAAACTTTCACTTATGAGTCCTTCTGCTATTGTAACTACCTCCTATCCGCCAGCTTCCAGCCCCATTCTAATCTATCCTGCAGTCCTTTGTGAGCTCTGACCCCATTCACTTTCCTGCTCAAAAACATTCTGTGACTTCCCAAGGTTTATTGAATCAAAGCACTATTCACTCATCCAACACATGTTTATTGTGTATCTACTATGTGCCGGGCTCTGTTCTAGGTTCTGGGGGATACAGCAGTGAGCAGGACACATAAGAACTTCTGCTCTCATAGTACTTAGATTCTAGTGGGGAGAGACAAAATAACCAAGATAAATAAGTGAAGCAAGTAAAGCACATTGGTTGGTAATAAGTTCCAAGGAGAACAATAAGGCAACCGAGGTTAGGGAGGGGAGGGGGCAGGGAAGAAGTAAAATTTTAGATAGACTAACTAGGGAGAAGATGACATTTGAGTAGAGATCTAAGAAAGTGTTGGATGGAGCTGTGTAGATAGCAGAGAGAAGATGGTTCCTGAAAGGGGCGATCAAATGAAAAGATCCTGAGGTAAGCACGTACTTGCTCATTAAAGGAGGGTCAGGGAGGTCAGAATGAGGTTCAGTGGCTGGAACAGAGCAAGGAGTGAGGGGAAAGTGTTGGGATACAAGGTGTGAGAGGTAATGACTTTAGCTTTTACTCTAAGGCAGATAGGGAGCCACTAGGGGCTTTAGAGTAAGCGCAACAAGGTGTGACTTGTTTTGCAGCATCGCTCTGGCTGCTGTGTTTAAGATAAGAAGAATGGAGAAAAAGGCCAAGCAGGGAGTCTAATTGGAAGGCCCCTCTCTCACCCTAGCCTGCTTTTCCAACCACATCTCTTAACCATTTCACAACTCTACAGCCCTCATAGACTCTTCCCAGAGCACACATTACAGCTGCTGGCCTACCATTCTCGATGAAATTACCACCACTTGGAATATCAATACGACAACAGGAACAATAGCTGTTACTTATTAAGCGTCAATAACTCCAGTCAAATGTGGTTTTTGAAATATTACCAGATGTCACTCACAGACATTATTTCATTTCATGTTTATATTTTGTTCCTATTTATTGGGAAAGCTGAGGCTTTTTACAACTTGTCACCAACTGGGAAGGTCCCTGGGCCCAACTGTAAGATGTAAAAAACCAAGTGCTGTCCCTCAGGTCTCAAATGGGCCATTTCTATCTTTGAGGGTCTCCACGCCATGTGACTCTCTGGGTACTTCCTCACAGAAAGTCTGAACAAATGGGGAGAGTTATGTTTAAAATGACCCTGACAGGTCAGTATCAATTTTCTGGATTGAAAAATAGAAGCAAAAAACATTTGGGCAGAGAAAATAACATTGCAAATGGTCAGAGGTACCATGTGGGAAGGTCAGGAGGTTTCAATTTGCCGGAGCTTTAGTATTTGTAGGGACGAATCAGGCAGGAAACAGACCTAAAAGGCCTTGAATGTCATATCCAAGAGCCAGGCTTTCACCTCTTTATAGTCAGGGAGGATAGAAAGGTTTTAACTAAACAAACAAATAAAAGTATTAAGTTTGAGCAAGATAAGAGTGCCTGGAAATGTGTAGAATGTGGCTACCTGGAGAAAATGCTTTCCTTTTAAGGGAAGCAGACACTAAGCTCTGGCTGATAGTTGCCATGCAGAAAGACAGGCCCAGCCTTGCCACTGGGAAATCTAGACTTTATGTAAAACTTTGTATACGTTTGCAACACATTTAAAGAAACAAATTTAATTACATGAGCCATATAAAACACTCCATGGGAGCTGCTATTTGGGGGGGTTCTGCCCTGGAGTATAAATGAGTTCCAGGAAGATAGGGACTTTGTCTTGTTTCCACTGTGTTCTCAGCGGAGAACTTGGCACAGGGCCTGGCACACAGTAAGTGTTCAATACATATTTATTCCGTGCATACGTAGGGGTTAGGTATTAGTATTCCCCCTTACACTTTAGGAAACTGAGGCTCATCGAGGATAATAGATCACACGGGAAGTGGCCATACTCTGGCTCAGGAGCAAATCTCTGAACTTCAAATGAGATAAAATGACTCATAGGAGAGATCAATTAAGAGTAGAAACAGTTCTTCGTCTGTCCCTTACACCACCCCCTATCCCAGGGCTGTTCCCACTTGTTATCAAAGTCTCATGTATGGCGCTACCTGGTTTTAACTCCCCTGGGATACTTCCGATCCCACTCTGTTGGGACTGTTTTTTCCCCTATTTTGTTCAGACCTAGGAATTAGAGACGAGGCAGCCCACACACCACCTGTCCCTCCCCAGCACAGTGACATCTGCATAACGTTGGGCTGCTAACAGTAGCAGCTTTTCTCCTTGGCCTTTCAAATCCAAGGAAGGACCCACCAGGCCTTCCCTGGCCAGGTGCCTGGCTGACAAATCCCTTAGCATAGCCAAGTATCTTCAACACTCTTGCTGTTCTAGTTCACTAGTTACAAAACATTATCTGCAGAGCCGGGCATCGCTGCTGCATAAATAGAAATGGAAGGAGGTAACAAAATAGTAGAGCCAGTGAGTGGGGATTTGGGGAAATAAAACACTAATCTTTGAAGCTTCTAAAATAAGAGGCAGGATTTCTAAGAAGATCTACTCAGCTGACATGAAATCAATCCTTGCTTCTGCCCTTTCATCTAATCAGACAGGTTAGTTAGTCAATCAACAAACATTTATTGTGCAGGGCTCAACATACTTCTGGAAGTGCAGGTCATGATTTGAATGATGCCCATGAACTGAGTGTGTCATACTCCGTTCATATATTCATGTACTTTTAATTCATTAAGAAAGGATGAGGAGGGAAAGAAACACTAGCATGTTTTACCCAGAGGGGTAAATGTTTAATCCAGAGGGGAAAGTTGTTCTTCCCCAATACGATTCTAAGAGTGATTTACCAATATTAGCTTTTCTGGAATCTTCCCAGCATCTTGTACTTTGAAGGAACAGCTGCAGCTCAGTGCCCTGCCTTCTATACAGCACTGCCAGCCAATCGGCCAGGTTCATCTTGCCCACCACCATTTTCCTTAAATGGCTTTAGTTTCAAGTACATCGGGGGCATTTTTAAAAATTTGTTAAGAGAGTCTTACCCGAGGTCACTCAGCTGGTAAACGGTGAGTGGGAAGCTGACCCGCCCTATCTGACTGACTTCGTGCCCTTTCCATGAGGTCATGAGGGGGAACCGAAGCTTTGGAATGTTAATCGTGCCCACTGGCCGAGGTAATATCCCAGGATGTAAATGTGTGTGACCATCTGTCTGTCCTGGGGGCGTGAAGAAGGCAACATGCTCTGCCCTTGACCCTAACTGACTGAGCCCGGGGGCCAGCTCTGGAGCTTTAGGGGCCTGGGAACCAGTGTGCCTGTGTCTGGAGGCCCTGAGAGTTTCGCTCTGTTTCAGAGCAGGCACTGCCACCTCCCAGTTACTATTCTGTGCTGTGGCAAGTGCCAGCTTGTCTCCCCTTCCCGCCCAGCCCAGGAACCCTCCGGCATTTCTAGTTCAGGCCCAGACCCGTCCTGGCAGCCTGGATTCCACTGCCGAGGCTGGAAGCTCATCTCAGCCCAGTGACCATCTTGCTCTGGTTTTTGTCACGGGAGAATTGTGATTCCAGCAGTTTTGGGAGTTGGGGGTGGGCGGCCACAGATGTCTCGCTCAAACTACAGAGTGGTGGGGTGGAGGTCAGGGTGCAGAGAAGGAAAGACGGGAGAGAAGCGGGGAGGGGACGCTTGAGACATTCCACTCCTGAGGCTGTTTCATCCCAAATCCAAGGTAAATAAAGGAGTTGGGGAGGCTGGACTGGACCCAGCAGCCCAGCCCTGAGTTCTAGCCCTGACAGAGCTGAAAGGAGGACTTTCTGGCATTCCCACACGGGGGTGGGAAAGAGGCTGGGTCTGGGCAGGTCTGAGGAGCCCTTGTTCCCTATGGCCCTGGGGGGAACACGCCCGGATTTGCTGACCTCTCTGGTAGGAGTCTATCAGGTAGGAAGCCCAGCCTCTGATGGCACTTGCTGTGTGTGGGCGTGTATAAGCAAATTGTGTAGTGCATTTGTGCTTTTAGTGTTTATCTGAAATTCAAATTTAACGGGGAGTCCCAGTATAGGGGAGTGAGGTGACACTTCAGTCCCTCTACCCCTCCAATTTCAGTGAGATGAGGGCCAGTTTCTGGGATGTATCCCTGCTTTAACCTGATCCCCACCTTACAGCAAGAGAATTCCTTGGGCATTGGCATTCCAAGACAGCGCCCGTGCCCCAGCCCCCACATAGCTAGGGCCCCTCTGCCTTCAGTTCTGAAACTCCAAAGACTTTCATGTCAAGTATTAATGCTCCATCCTGGAGCCCCTTTGAAGATGAAAAGCCCTCCTGAGAAGTGAAGGGCTCTGTTGTTGTAATTAACATAATTACAAGCAATTTTTCCCATAGCCCTGTGGAAAACTGGGGGACCTCACTTCTTGTAAGAAATACCTACCTCGCTCTCCCAGGAGAAGGCCAACCTCTTCTAATCCAGCACTAGGGTAGATGTCCCTGCCAGCCCCGGTCCCCAGTACCACCCACCTTGACTTAGACTTGGTTTTTGTTTCTGGTTTTGTTTTGCTTTTACCTTTTCAGATGATTCATCACCACGACAAGGGATCCACCTTTCTGGGCACAGTAGCCACCCTCTCCCGGGACACGTCTGTGCCTACCTTCCTGGGTTGAAAACACTCGGTGAATGATAAAGCGGAAAGCTACTATTTCTACCCGAGTCCTGGACCAGACAGAAGGGATGTCAGCTGCCTCTCTCAACCCAAATGCCCTGACGACTGGGAGCAAACTCTTCCCTGACTCGAAGAATCAGTTGCCACTGTGCAGAGTGACTATGTGGGAGGACACGTAAGCATTTCCCTGCAGAGGTAGCTGGTCACACAATGGTAGCCAGGGCAGCTAAAGGCCAGGCCCAGAGGCCCTGAACAGAGTCTGTGGTCTTAACCGTTTCTAGGATTGCATCCTCCTGCTGTCCCCAGGGAGGCGATCATCTCTTCCACAGAAGGAGCCACAGCATTTCCTTCTCTAAAGGTTTAGCATAGAGGAGGTGCTCAGCATTACTAATTGTGCCAAATGAATCTGTCTGTGCTAGGCCAAAGAAACATCTCTGTCTCTCTCTGGATTCCCAGGGCTCTAAACAGCTTTTGGGTTTCCTGGCATACCAACATATGACTCGTCTCTGATCTGCTATGTGAGTGTCAAAACTTACAGAAACGTCCGATATGGTTACTGTTGGCAGTGCAAACTGCCCAACTGCCCAAACTGTCTGTAAGTTCAAGAATTTTAGACTGTAGACTGATGATGGCAAATTAGTGAGATGTTATAAAATTTCCCCATCACCCAAAATCTGTCTTCAATACCTTTGTATCGGCCTTACCCTAGGCTCCTTAGGAAATCAGAACAAAGAAGAATCCTGGACTCCAGAAGAATATGCCCTCAGGGCCTGGTCATTATAACCAGCTCCTTTCCCCACAGTACACGTGTACACACACATGCACACACACACACACACACACACACACACACACACACACGCATATACTCATCTGGGACGGCAGAGCCAACTCCTCCTCACCCTTCCTGTTTCATTCCATTTAATTTAATAGGAACTTGTACTTAGAGAGTAAATAATGCTCAACAACAACAACAGCTCATTATTATTGATCTAGTCTCTTTGAGATTCAGAGTCAGCAGAACATGTCAGATGAACTTAGGGTATCCTGACAGGGGCTCAATGACAGACAGTTGCAATTAGGCTGCTGAAATGGCGTTCACCATGACAGGGGAGAATCGGGACTGGTGTCCAAGGGCCTAGAGCCCATCAGAGGGGAGATCTGACTCTGCGAACAACATGAGGCCGATGCTGGAGCCTCCTTCCAACCCATCCAGCTTGACACTGCGGGAGTCCCTGGGGAAGTGGCTATCTGCTGAAGGGCTACACCATTGGGAGCTAGCTAACTCTGGCATGGCATGCGTAAGGCTGACTGTAACAAATTGGGGCAGCCAAGGTCAGGGAAGGGGAAGGCAGGAAGAATGTCTGCTCTTGCCCCCTGGAACACAGCTAGGCTTCAGCAGTGACCGCTTAACATCAGTGTAACCAGGACTGACCCTTTGGGCTGTGTTTGAACTGTTGAGAGATTTGGCCAAATCAGGGGGAAGACTGCACTTCCCGCTAACGTACGTGTGTAGAAGCTTGATGTCTTGGTCTGTTTGAGCTGTTATAACAGAATACCATAAACAGAAATCTTTTTCTCTCAGTTCTGAGACTGGGATGTCCAAGATCATGGCACTGGCAGATACGGAGTTTGATGACAGCCGGCTTCCTGGTTCTTCTTGGCCATCTTTTCGCTTTGTCCTCACATGGTGGAAAGGATGAGGGAGCTCTCTGGAGTCTCTTTTATAAGGGCACAAATTCCATCATGAGAGCTCCACCTTTATGAACTAATCATTTCCCAGAGGCCCTACCTCCAAATACTATTACCTTGGGGGTTAGGATTTCAACATATGAATTTTGGGGGGATACAAACATTCAGTCCGTTGTCCTCAGCATCACTGGGATTCCTATATTAAAAGAAATTCCTTCTTTTAGGTAAAGGCTGAAGCACAGGAACAACTTTGAAGAATGACTGCTCTTCAAGTAATATACTTAAGAAACAAATCTTTCCTAAAAGAAAAGGGTAGATTATCCTTCATTTTAAAATCAAGAATACAGTTCTCTTTCTTTTCTTTGAATGATTTTCAAGGTCTTTTTGTTTTCTGAAGAGCAAAGAGTGATTTCAGGGTATATTCCTGGGCGGTTGAAAAAAATTCCTCCTTGGATCTCAGCTACCAATGCTCAACCCTTACCCATGCTACCTTCCTTTCCCTTTCCAATGGAATCTGTCTTATCCCAAATACATTCACCATCATCCACGCTACCACCAGAAGGATTGCTGTTACAGTTACGTTAGGATTGGAGGATGCAGTGATCCAAACATTCATCTGGCTCTCAAACTCCAGCCCTGTCTTCAGGCAGAACTGGAGGACCTACAAGTTTGCAGAAGAAGGGTAGAAGAGCCCACTGTGCTCAACACTGAGCTGCAAACAGCTCTGCAATCTGCCCTGGTGGACTTTTCACTGCCAGACTTTACAATAAATTCATGGAAGGACATCTTCAGTTACAAATTTTAGGTCTCAAGCTTTCAGTTTTAACCAGAATGAATGCATAGAGAAGAAAGCAAAGAGTAATAAAAAGCACACAAAGATGCTAGAAATCTTGTTCATGAGAAATGTATGGCTGTTAAATCTGAGAAAGGCCAATGTTTATTGGGGCTTCCCTATTTGAAGAAACCATCTGCCCCCCCAAATGGAAAGTAAATCATCAGCCAAGGAAAAAGATTGAGATCACTGAAGCCTACCACACCAGATGTGATAGGCTCCCCGGTTTAGCCTGTGATGTGAGTGCTACACTGGGGTAACAGTCAAATGTGGGAAAACATAAGAGCAGCTGCTGTTGATTTGGACTAATAGGCAATTATGGATTCAATTTCATTCGAGATGGTAATTCTTCATTTGTCAAAAAGTAGGATCACAATCTGTGCCCACAATCTATGCTTCTTCTTTCCAAAAGAAAAAAAAATTCTCATAAATTGTCACATAGATGGACTGGCGGTAGAAGAGTCAAGATTTTCTCGGGCAACTTGACATGTAAAAGACAAATGATAAAAAAAATGCATCACCTTTAAGTCAGGCCATCACAGGCTGGATTAATCATTCCCCCTTTCTGCTCTCCCAGTGCATGGCTCATAGTTTCATTAAAGAATTGATCATGTCGTGATGTCATGGAGAATGACTTTGAGGGCTGCCCCTTCCCTCTGGACTGTGAGCTCCCTGAAGCTAGGGCTTTCGTTTGATTCTTTCACATGAATTGCCTTGGCACTCAGTATATTCCCAGAGTGCAGTGGTCACAATGATTACTCAACAAGCAGATACCCTCCTGGTGATATTCTGGACCCAGTGACACATATAAAGTGTAAACTCATTTAGTACTTAATATGACTGAGATTTGAATCCAGTCCATCTAAATCCAGTATCCACAGTCTTAGCCTCTTTTTTTTTTTCATCCTCTTTGTAAACCTACCTTTCCTGAGAAGGATCAGTCAGTAAATGGAAGAAAGTATCAGCTTTCCTCCTTCTCCAGTGGCTGCTCCTTCTCAGTCACCTTGCTTGTTCTTCCTCAACAGTGACCCCACCCCCAGCCTCTTAAATTTGCAGGGCCTGAGGGCTCAGTTCTCAGACCCCTTCTCTGTATTTACACTAGGTGATGTAATTCTGTCTTATTCATATGCTGACCACTCACAGATGTGCTTGGGCCTCCTGGCATCTTGGATCTCTCCCCGGAAGCGCAGATATGCACACATCTCTGTGCATCTCTGACTACCTCTTGGATCTCTCTACTTGGATGTCTAATAAAATTCTCAAGCACATGTGAAGCAAATGACCTTTTTTTTGTTAGATACATGGGTGCAGGATCTCTGAGGCCAAAAAGGCAGAACAGAAGAAGTTAATAGCTGTGGGGAGCAACACCCTTAGGTTGGCCCAGTGGATGCCCTTGTGTTGTAACAAGGCCCTGCACAGGGACCAGCATGGGTGGGTGTGGATTTCATAAACCTACTTCACTATAGTCTCTACTTAGGATGCTTCTATCGGGGACATTTGAGATGCTAGTTTCAAAAATGTTGAGAAGTGTAAGGAAGTATTTGGTAAAAATATGAAAAAGTCTCCAAAGTCTTGGTGGGCAGCATGGATAGCAAAATAACTGCTTAGGGGAGGCATCAAAAAGGAAGATATAATACCCTTGTCCCCTACACCAAACATTATGATTTCTCTGAAATCCCAATCTGATCACATAATTCCCTTGCCTGAAATGCTTTAATGGCTTCTCAGCTTATGTGGGGTTGGGCCTAAACCCCCCAGCAAGATGTGCAAGGCCTTTAACGGACTGCCACCTTCCCTGTTGGCCTCACCAACTACTCCTCTCTCAACAATGCACCCCAGCAACATGGGCTTGCAGTTTTCCAAACACATCTTTACACCTTTACTCGTGTTATTCCGTCTCCATGGAGTATTCTTTCCCTACTGCTCACCTGGGAAACCCTGACTCAGCATAGCCTCTGTGCAGCTCCCCATGACCCTCTCCCTTCCCTCCACAGAAGAATGAGTTTCTTTATCCTCTGGGTTCCTAGAACCCCTTCTACATCCTTCTAATACAGATTTTATTTTATTTTTTTAAACCTTTATTTATTTAAGTAGTCTCCACACCCAACATAGGCTCAAACTCATGATCCCAAGATCAAGAGTCACACGCTTTTCCAACTGAGCCAGCCAGGTACTTCCTAATATAGATTTTAGCCCATGATGATGCAATTATTTAATTGCTTTGTCTCTCCAGATAGACTATGAGATCTTCAAGGGAAAAGTCTGAGGTTGGAGCTTTTAAAATCCTTGATGTCTAACTGGAGTGTTATGCTTGATGTCTAACTGGAGTGTATTATGCTAAATGAAATAAGTCAGTCAGAGAAAGACAGATACCATATGTTTTCACTCATATATGGAACTTGAGAAACTTAACAGAAGACCATGGGGGAAGGAGAGGGGGAAAATAGTTACAGAGAGGGAGGGAGGCAAACTATAAGAGACTCTTAAATACAGAGAACAAACTGAGGGTTGATGGGGGTGGGGCAGAGAGGAGAGGAAAATGGGTGATGGGCATTGAGGAGGGCACTTGTTGGGATGAGCACTGGGTGTTGTATGTAAGCGGTGAATCACAGGAATCTACCCCCAAAACCAAGAGCACACTGTATACACAGTATGTCAGTCAACTTGACAATAAACTATATTAAAAATAAAATAAAATAAAATAAAATAAAATAAAATAAAATAAAATAAAATAAAATCCTTGATGCCCAGCATCATGCCTGGAATACAGCAACTGTTTAGTAAATGTTTGATAAATGAGTGAATGTGTGCATGCAGAGCCCTGCCCCAAAATATGAAAAATAGAGTATAGTTGTACCAATATTCCACTAGAAGAGGATATGTAAAGCTTTCTCCCCTCTAGCATAGCATTTTAGGCTCCATCTCAATCAGATTAATATAATCTGATAAAGTATTTCATTTTTAGGCTTGACCTAATATAAATGAATCTCTAATAAACCCGAGGAAACATATTTATTAAAAGTCACTATCTTCCAGGCTCTGGGTTTGACAATGGGAACTTGTTATGGGTACAGATGAAC
Source organism: Felis catus (assembly GCF_018350175.1). Taxonomy (NCBI): domain Eukaryota; kingdom Metazoa; phylum Chordata; class Mammalia; order Carnivora; family Felidae; genus Felis; species Felis catus. The sequence goes on along the minus strand of NC_058384.1, from coordinate 33,047,347 downwards.
AGAAAGGGTAGGAACTATATATATCAATATTTTATATTTCTACCTACACTTAAGTGCATTACAAAGCTTTTCTTTTCTCACACATAATTGCATTTTCTAAAATGTGCTCCACCTTGAAAATGTATTGCTCCATACACAATAAATGCTGTGGAATCCGATGACTACACAGGTTTCTAATTTCCTGTTGTCCTATATCCTTCATATCCTGTCTTGAACACACACACACACACACACACACACACACACACACACATGCACACGCTGTCCATGAAGTCAGCCGAAACAACTCATACAGACTAAGATCTAGAATCTAGATCAATTTGGAATTCAATCCTAATGGTCAATGAATGTGACTGACGGACAAATGCTCAATGGTAGCAGACCCACCCTGGCCCCAAACCCCACCCTGTCCTAAAACAACATCCTGGCTGCTTCCTGGGCATCGGCATTTCTTGGTTCAGCATTTATCACAGAGTATTGCAATCATAATCTGCATATTTATCCATATCTAAACCAGACTGCAAACTCCTTTAAGAGACCAGCATGGACCGTTTTCTTTCTCCTAGCCTCAGCTGCTAGCATAGACCTGGCATGTGGTGTCTAGTCTATGTATTTTTTAATGAATAAACTCCTTTTATTATAAGGGTAGTGAGATACTAATTTCTCAGCATTCTCAGGGAGAGGCTGGAATGCTTTGGGGTGTATATAGACGCATGTGTATACATGTGGTGGAGAAGCTGGTCTTGTGTGTAGGAAACTATCTGATTTAAGCCCTCTAGAGGAGAGGAGATAAATGTGTGGGTGTGCATAAGAACTTTCCCCAGAGCCCTCCCAAATAAGTAGTTGAGATGTCTGAACTTCCGTCATTAGAAAGGCATACCTTTGCATTACATATGGCTCCCTATCAATGTATCTTGAATCCATGTGTCCTTGCTATTACATAAGTTATCACATTAGTTGCAGCATTCAAATATCTTCAGTATCTGATCTATAGCTTCAAATCGTACACCCCCGGCCCACTCACCTCCTAATTTCCACACCCACCCCACTGAGAATCTGAGATAGACCTCTGCTAACTTTTTGTAGTTTGCATTAGAAAGTGGTTTGTTTATTCGTCTCTTAAAATATATAGTTATATATCAAATAATCTCTTTCAAACAATATACACCATAATATACGCAAGCGGTGAAAACACATCAATTTGTATAATTCCGTGAGTTCATAATGGTACTAAAAATAAAACAAAAACTTGACTAATTACCATTAGAAAACAGAGAATTGACTCCTTGTGTTGAAAATTTGAAAATGAAGGGAGGGAATCAACCATTTATTCTGCCTTTCCTATAGAAACTGTACCACTGGGTCACCAAAGTTTCGATAAGGGAGAAGTCGTCTTCATAGAGATAGTTCAGCAAGGGAGTGAGGAAGAAATAACAGAACTAGGATATCACCCCTGTGATAGAACTGGAATGCAACCTCTAATGAATTAATGAATTGAGACATTAAGCACCAATGGCTGGTAGCACCAAATAACAGAAAATCACATTATATGCCTCCTGTAGGAAGCATAAAACACTAACTATAATGAAGTCTGATCAAAATTCTAAGTCCAGCAACCTATCTGCAAGAAATATAGAGAACAGAAGACCTTAAACAAAGAAAGTGTAAAGAAAAACAGGATGACATTTATGAAACAATGAAAAATTTGAACACCAACTAGATACACGATGTTATTAAATAATTGTCATTTTTAGGTGAAATGCCATTATGGCTATTTTAATTTTTTATTAAAAAATTTTTTAACCTTTATTTATTATTGAGAGACAAAGAGAGACAGAGTGTGAGCAGGGGAGGGGTAGAGAGAGAGGGAGACACAGAATCTGAAGCAGGTTCCAGGCTCTGAGCTGTCAGCACAGAGCCTGACACGGGGCTCAAACTCACGGACCGCAAGATCATGACCTGAGCCGAAGTCGGACGCTCAACCGACTGAGCCACCCAGGCGCCTCTATTATGGCTATTTTTAAAGAAAAGAATCCTTATCTTGTCAAAATGCATATGACAATATTTACAGATGAAATAATATGATGTCTAGGATTTGTTTCAAAAATAATGTGGGGGTGAGGGAGATCAGGGACAATGGTTGGGTGCATGTGTGAAATAAGATGGCCTTGTGTTGGCGATTGTTGAAGCTGAGTTATGGGGTACGTGTGAGTACCTTATACCATTTTGTCTGCTTTTGTATATACTTGAAATTTTCCAAAGAATAAGTTTTTTTCTTCTAAAGGTGTTAACCTTCCTGAATATTCTGATATTCTTGTCCTAAGGGACAGCCACTTCTCTCCCACCTTTTGAGATCATTCTCCTAGGGAGTCTGGGGAATTGCAAATATCCTGGGAAAAGTTACATTAATCCATTAATATCTCTGCACACTAGTTAAAAGATTATTTCCTGGGCTGTCTTTACCTCTGAAAATACTGAATGCCTGCAGATAAACATTAAAGAAAACCTTGGAGGAGGGAAAAGTAAGGGCTGAGTATGGGAAGAAGAAAGGAGAACAAATTTGGGCTTCATTATGATTTTTCCACATCCTTCACTATTTGGCTCACGCATCTTCTTTGTGTGGGTTTTTACTAGGAGAACTTTCACTGAAGGCATGAAAAAAATGTTTAAATTTTGGATTCTCAGGGTTCCTTTTCATGTTGTTAAAGGCTAGTATAAATACTTATAGGAGAAGAAGGAGTCTTTTTTCCTTGTCTAGTGAGCCAGCAATGAGACTGTTTGGGTGGGGTGAGGCACAGTTTTGCCTGAACCCGAGAACAGTCTAGACCTGTCCACAAGACCACAAGGACGTGGAAACCAGGAGACAGTAAGGAGTCATCTCAAGTGCTCAAGAGTATAGCTTTTTATAGAAGATCTCTGGAAGAACACCAAGGAACTGGTTGCCGCTGGGGAGAGAAGCTGGAGCGCTCCGGACAGGGTGGAAGGGAAAATAAAGTATGACTTTATTGTTACAGTCAGATTATACTGTGGTTAGTGCCTTAAAATATATGATGACATTTTGCAAACAGCCTTTTGTTGACATAAGTATACCTTTTTATCTTCAAATTAGAAGACAGATGTGTTTGTTTCTGGTTGCCTTGGCTGGGCCAGCTGCTGACACCACTGGCTGTTTGCACATTTTCTTGATAGGCCTTCCCCTGCCCTCCCTACCCAACGCCAACCTCCCAGAATCTAATTGGGAGCAGTAGATGGTCACTAGAACCAAGAATAGGATTCTAGTAGTTCTAGTACAATTTGCCCATGGGAGACGTGATATCAGCGAAAGCTCAAATGTTCCCACAGAAGCACCCCTAATAGCAGAGCCAAGGGAACCCTCTCTTTGATGGCTCCCATTTTACCGTAAATATTCAGATGAATTCTGCAATCTCTGATTTATCACTTTGTTCTTCTAGAACATGATATTATATTATTACTAGGGGAAAAAGAGTTGCTATATTTATCCCATGAATTCCAGAAGCCCCGCACACCTGTGCCTGTTGCTGAAGTACAGAGTCTAGTTTTGTTTTGTGCTTCCTTCTGTTTATTTATTGAGGTTATTATTTACATACATTAAAACTCACCAGAGGCGCCTGGGTGGCTCAGTCGGCTGAGTGTCCCAGTTCGGCTCAGGTCATGATCTCACGGTCTGTGAGTTCGAGCGCTGTGTGGGGCTCTGTGCTGACAGCTGGGATCCTGGAGCCGGCTTCAGATTCTGTGTCTCCCTCGCTCTCTGCCCCTCCCCCACTCATGCTCTGTCTCTCTGTCAAAAATAAATAAACATTTAAAAAAAACCTCACCAATTTTAACTGTACAATTTTTGTAGTTGTATACAAGACATAACGACTGCCACCATCAAGATATAGAATGTTCACACCACCTTAAAAAAGTTTTTCCATCCCCTTCGTCCAAGTTCAGTTGAGACCCTCCAGTTTTATGGCATTCTCCAACACTGACTCTGGCTGATTTTAGGAAAGTCACTTTACTTCCCCTGATATGTTTCTGCTCTTCTAACATGATAAATGAAGGAATACATTTATTTCTAGGGACTCTTCCAGTACTTTCAGAAAACAAGGGAGTCGAGTGGGCGCTGGTATCCCAGCCTTAGGTCCCCATTCTTGATACAGCATACGCAGGTGGCCGATTCTAGTGGGTAAACGCCTGTGGTGGCGTCAAAGTTAGTTCCCCATCCTCTTTTGCCAGTGTGTCACGTTTTGTTACTATTATTGCTGTTTTTTTAGTGTGCAACGTTTACTAAGCATCCATTTCCTCATCTACAATATCGGGCTTATTAACAGGACCCCTTTGTGTGTGTACTGCTGTGACAATGAAGTGAGATGTGCCGGCACCCTTAAATATTGGTTGGTCTTTTTATTATAGCATAACATAAAGTCAGGGCATTCGACCACCTCCGCTCCTGTACGTTTACGCGGGAGGATTCCCACAATCAAAACGGAAGCACAAAGCACGCCCACCCGTCTACTCACCCCCGCGGTCCCAAGCTGGCCGGCCAACGTTCTAGAACTCAGACCAACAAATAGGCACGCGGGCATGTGCTTCCAAAGGGTCTCGCTAGAGGGCGGAATCGAGACCAGGAAGTTCTAACGCCTGTCGTACAAGGCGACGTAAAACGGCTCTGCTTTATGGCAACCTGGTTCCGCCGTAAAGCGCCGTGGGCGACCTCGCGTGAGTGAGTTGAGACAGCTAACAGGTGGGAAACGCGGCTCTTGAAGGTGGGCGACCTTGACGTTTTTGCTATGGGCAAACGCGGGAGCCGGAGCCAGAGCCAGCTGCTCAACACCCTGACTAAAAAGCAGAAGAAGCATCTTCGGGATTTCGGCGAGGAGCATCCCTTCTATGACAGGTATGGAGGGGCACTGCCGGGGCCAGCCGTGTCCGTGGCTTTTCCCGGGTTGGGTCCGCTGGTCTCCCTGGGGATCGGGACAGAGCGGCGCCCCCCGCTCCCCACCGCTTCCCGCGCTTCCCCCGCGGCCTGGGAGGATTTCGGTGGCATCCCGCCTGGGATGGGGTTCTTCGTGGGTCTTCCTGCCTTTTGTTGAGCCCTTAGCTTTATGCTAGACCGCACGCTCCCTATGGGGTGGGGGGCTGCTTTTCGTACTGTCAGAGGTTTTCTAACATTGATTTTGGTGTTTTGTGTTTTCAAAGAGTTGTCTGGGCCTTTCGACATTACTGATTTATCCACTTACAATGAGGAAACCAGTGTATCGGTAGTTGTGGTTTCCTTTGAGTGTCCGGACTCTCAGTTATGATCTTAGTCCTCACCCGCCACTCCACTTAGGGCTGCTTCATCAGCAGTTGAGGACATTGTAATGAAGCGATGTGCTAGAAAAGGTATTTTATTTGCTAAATTGATACTTCTTTCCGATGAGAGCCAGGTACTGTGTTTGTCATTGTGATGTTGTTAAGCTTTTGTCAATTATCAGTTTGCTGTATTCTTACAATCCCTGTCCAAGAGCATACATAGTTTTTACGTGACTATAGTTATGTATTTATAATGGTCTATTCTGCTTTTTTCACTTAAAGTTGTGTCATTATGGGCGCCTGTTCGTTGAGCGTTCAACTCTTGATTTCCGTTCAGGTCTTTGGATTGAGCCTGGCACTGGGCTGTATGCTGAGCATGGGGCCTGTTTAACACTCCCTCTCTCTCGGGGCCTGTTTAACACTCCCTCTCTCTGCCCCTCTCCCCTGCTGGAGCTTGCGCATGCGCTCGCTCTGTCTCTCTCAAATAAAAAATAAAGTTGTATCATTAGACTTTTTACTAGTTGCTACATGCTAGTAGAGTTTAACATAACTTGTTTCTTCTCAGGGTTTCAGGAAAGGAAGCAAAACCACAGATTTATCAACCGGTAATGCTTTATACTTTTTTTTACACTAGTTGGTTCTGGGTTGTTTTAAGATTGTATATAATAACGATGAAGTCTGGCTACATTTCCACTCCTTTCGATTTTAGACTTAAGCTATTATTTTAGTAATGTGTACTTTTGAATGCAGATGTCTGTTAAAATGTCATTGTGACAACTAATACAGTAACCAGAGTTTGAAACTCTCCTGAGAGATTAGCCTGTTCGAACCTGGTAAGGAGGCTTATTAGAGGGCTCTCTTGGTGAATCTTAAGGAGTATCTTGTTTGCTTAACATAAAAGGAGCCACAAACAATGCAAACTGAACAGGGGTCCTAACTCATTACAACAAACTAAAAACAAAAAACAAAAAACAAAAAACCCCCCACTAAATTCTTTTGTTGTATTGTAATTTTCTTGTTGTTCCTTTCAAGGTGCCAAGTATCTAACACATAGATTAGTTTAACTTCTGGGACCTGTGGGCAGCTCTGTCATTTAAGTATCTGACTTCGGCTCAGGTCATGATCTTGCAGTTCATGAGTTCGAGTTCCGCGTCGGGCTCTGTGCTGTGCTCAGAGCCTGGAGCCTGCCTTGGATTCTGTGTTTCCCTCTCTCTCTCTGCTCCTTCCGTGCCCACATACCTTCTCTCTCTCTCTCTCTCTCTCTCTCTCTCTCTCAAAAATAAATAAACATTAAAAATAATTATAAAAAAATTAGTTCTCATAACCCAAAGCTCTGTTTTTAGTCAGCTTTCTTCCCATGTGGAACATTATCAGTTCAAAGAAGGTGAAAGTTCCTAGAATCATAGCCAATCTACCTTTTTAAAATAACTTTGTTGGGGCCCCTGGGTGGCTCAACTGGTTGAGCATCTGACTTTGGCTCAGGTCATGACCTCACGGCTCGGGGGTTCAAGCCCTGCGTCGGGCTCTGTGCTGACAGCTCAGAGCCTGGAGCCTGCTTCCGATCCTGTGTCTCCCTTTCTCTCTGCCTCTCCCCCACTCTCACTTTGTCTCATTCTGTCTCTCGAAAATAAATGAATGTAAAAAAATTTTTTTTCTAAAAAAAAATAAAATAACTGTTGTTGGGCATGGTTGAATAGATAGGATTGCATATTTACAGAAAAACTGATTTTTATTTATGAAAGTCTGAACCTGTTATACTTTTGGTCTAATGATAATAATCATAGGGTAGAAACGAATGGTTTGTTTCTGTTTCAAAAATTCCCATTTTCCTTTTAGTCAGAGAGTTCAGATACTTCAGGTTCTGAAAGTGAAGCGGAGAGCGAACCAGAGCAAGTTTCTGGGTACCACAGACTACTCGCCACATTAAAGAATGTTTCAGAGGAAGAGGAGGAGGAGGAAGAAGTGGAAGAAGACAGTGCTGTAGATGAGGCAGAAATGGACGATGATGATGGTGAAAGTGATGTCACCGTGGAGGAAGAGACAGCGCCCGAGTCTGCCAAAGTGTGGGAGAGTAGGTGTCTTCAGACATCCTCTGTGTCGGGACAGATTGCCCCCTGAGCACAGTGCCCTCCCTGTACTGAGTGAGTTGGGGGAAAGCACATGGATCCAAAGCAGAGACTCTTAACCTTGGTTGGTTCAGTGATATCTTTGAGAGTCCGATGAAAACACGGGACCCTCTGGCCAGAAAAATGCAGAAGTAATATTTTTGCTTATAATTTCCAGGTCTTCATCAATCCTAGTTAAAGTTTTCTTGATTCAGAGGAAAGGGGACATAATTCTGTTTTTGTGACAGTTTCAGTTAGAGAGATCATTGTCCCTTAGAGAAACCAAATTTAATGGGAGACAGACATGAAAATGCAAACATTTTGAAGCAGCAGATTTGTACGCAACAACTAGCTGTGAGGCGTGGGAGAAACGCCAAATGGTTGCGTGCTGGAGTAAATGGGGGCAGCTGCAGGGAAGAGCTGAGATTGGAAGTTCAAAGGAATTCTCTCTCTCGGACTTCCAGGTGACTTTTTTCCTCTCACTTTGAAACCAACTTTATGGAGCTGCGATTTACGTACAATAAAGCGTACCCGTCTTAAGTATACAACTTGAGGCGTCTGACAGACGTGTACACCCGTGCTATTATGGCCAAAATCAAGATTCAGAACATTTCCAACACTTCCAAAAGGTGTCTTGTCTCTTTAGAGTCCATTTCCCCCTGCTGGCATCAGGCAACCACCGACCCGCATTCTTTCCCTACAGATTAGTTTTGCCTGTTCTAGAAATTCACGTAAGTGGAAGCATACAGTGTATACCTTCCTGTGTCTGGCTGCTTTGGCTCCTCATGTTTTTGTGGTTCATCCATGTCATTTATGTGTTAGCAATTCATGACTTTGTATTGCTGGAGTAATATCCCATTGTCAGTGTATCTGAGTAACTTTTTATATCTCACTATCTGAAGGCCTATTTTCCTTACAGCTGTATTTTTCTCTCTAAGATGTCATTCACCATCCTTAGTATTTTAATTCAGTTTCCCTGGGATGAAAGTTTATTGCCTCAGACTTAGGGGGCTTTTTGTTTTGTTTTTTTTTTTATTTCCTGTTTTGGATTTTTGAAAATGAAAAGTTTGTGAGGTTGTTTTTTTTAATTATAAAACTTAAGAGGGTCGTATAGTTAACCTGTATCTCTACTACCTTGGGATAAACACCTTTAGCGTTTTATGTAACCCTCCAGATTACTTTTTTATGGATACAAGTGTGAGTAGAAGTGTGTGTGTGTAATGGTCTCATACACTTCTGTAATTTACTTTTTTTCTTTAATAGTATACCACAGTCCTTTTCTCTGTGAGTAATTGTGGATTCATATTAGCTTCTTAATTACACAGTATTTCGTTGTCAATGCTATGTGGTAACTTAATTATTACTCCATTGATAGAAAAGGATGAAATCAATTTTTCCAGTTATTTCTGGTCATAATCAGTGCTGCATTAAACATCCTTACATGTTCATCTTAGTGTACTTTGTCCAGTTATCATCTTACAATAAATTCCTAACTGGAACGGAGTCAGCGGTCAGGCTTAATTTTGAAACCTAAGTCTTCCACTTGAATTTGCTTAAAAATAAATAATAGTAATGAATATCAGTGTTGATTTAGGCTAAAGAATTAAGTTTTACTGGTCCACAGAAGTATAATTATATTTATGCATAAATAATTTTATAAAATGTTTCTCAAAATGACAGGTCCTCCTGACCCTGAGGGAAAAGGTGGGGATGGGCCACTTGGCACATCACAAGAATCCTCCGAGGAGTTTACAGATGCAAAACACGAGTCACTCTTCAGCCTGGAAACCAATTTTCTTGAAGAGGAGAGTGGAGGCACGTGTTCTCTGAATGCATCACAAGGTCAGAGCACAGTGTGTGTTGTTCCGTTTCACCAGGTGCTTAGCATGGAGGCTTGTGGGCTAATACACCCCGTTAAATCTCTGGTTACTGGCATGAGCAGCAATAAAAACGGGTTAGCAGCTCCATCTAGAGCTGGAAAGAAATATTTCCCAAAGGTATTTTGTGGTTTTCAGTGGTTAGGCAGTGTTGGGAATCAGGAGGCTATTTAGTAGACAAACCGCCTAAGAGTGATAGTAGGAAGGCCGGTTCCCCGGATCCCGGATCTCCACAGTTGGGAGTCAGGGGAAGACCTCTGATTTTCTCCCCAAGCAGGGAAGGAAGAGAAAGGAGAAAAGTATTTTGCGCTTTTCTCTCTGCCCTTCACTTGCTCTTTGTTATTGGAGCAGGAGTTTTCCAGATTTGTAGACTCAGGACTGGCTAATCTGATTGGTCCTCATTACCAGGGAGCCCCTGAGGGGCCAGAAAGCTCCATCCTGTCTCTCCAGTCTCTCTCAGCCTCTTGGCCATGCCTGTATCCCAGTGGCAGTGACTTGGACAAGGCCTGGCTGTGGTGGGGGTAGGTAGGTCTCTGCTCTCTCTCTCAGCTCCACTTTGTCAGCCTGTGCCTGGCAGGCAAGTCAGGTTGGTCTTGTTCTTTGCTCTGATGGCCTTTTTGGCCCCGTTGCCTTTCTTCAACTTAGCTCTACAATTACTGAAGCTGAAATTTTGATCCATATTTGGTTTATTTGGTTCCGTTGGATGTTGTGCTGGAGAAAGAGAAGTTAGCAGGTAGAATTTGGGCACAAACCCCATTCTGAACCATCAAAACTTCAAAAACATTGGAGGTGACATTAGGAAGCTTGATTATCCCAAAATTTCTCTGGTTGTTTTGCCTGTATGGGTATATAAGCACCTAGAATTCTTATGTCCTATTGTTCTGTCTTAGGTGTTTAGTAGAAAGTGCATTGCATTTGAAGTTTTACCATTTGGATCCTTGCATAGGTCATTTACCTTTTCTCTGCTTCTTTAAAAAAATTTTTTTTGAAGTTTATTTATTTATTTTGGGAGAGAGCACATGTGTGTGATAGTGGGGGAGGAAAGAATCCCTAGCAGGCCCTGCACTAGATCTCACAAACTGAGATCATGACCTGAGCCGAAATCAAGTCAGACACAACTGACTGAGCCACCTAGGCGCCCCAACATTTCTCTGCTTCTTAATGAGTGGGACTGGAAGACAAGGTTGCGTGGGCAGCTCAGAGGACTGGAGATAACCCCAAGTACAGATGCTACCATTTGGATCATTTGTTCAACTCAGTTGAGTATTGAGCATTTCTGCATGTCCTGCAGTGTTAGATAAGTCAGACATGGAACTGCTGTCAGGGATCTTACAGTCTAGTGTATGAGACAAGTCTGCACATATATGTGTTGCAGTGGGTGGGTAGGGATGGGGTGGGGGTGCTGTCCCTAGGGCACTGAGGATGGCCTGTTAGTGGAACCAGCACTGTGCCTGGCACGGTAGGCTCCAGGGAAATATTTATTGTGAGTCAGGAGATAACATTAAACTGATAATATTTGGACATACAAAAATGAGGTGAAGGACAGAATAGAATTTTTCATCGAAGGAAGGAATCCCACAGTGGCAGAAGAGTTTGAGGGCCATGTAATTCAAAGATTGTATTGGAGAAGTAGATTGGAGTTGTACATCCTGCAGCACCCCAGATTTCAGACTGAGAAGCTTCTTCAAGGGTTTTGAGCTGGGAAGTAAAGTGATTAGAGAAGTGTGTTAGGAAAAGGAACCCATTGGAAACTTTTGAGCTGGGGGAGAGGGTGGGGAGATCAGATGGGAGAAAGGATGAGTTAACACCATGGAAAGAAATGTGTTGTTTAGAGGGAAGACCAAGAAAACACCTGTTTTCTCCAAGTGTTCTGACATTCTGGATTTCTGAATTAGATCCATTTCTACAGCATGTGAACAAAGAACTGAAAGAAAAAGAAATTCAAGCTGTTGCCACAAATTCCAAAACTACTCACCAGCTAAAAGTAAGTGTTGCTTGGTTAGTGGTCACAAACGAAGTAAAGCTCCAAGTAAAGCAATGGTCTTGGGTTTTGGCGGTCTCCTCGAACATATGATACATGCTGGTGGTAGATGGGACAGGGGAGCATAACCTAGGAAGGCTGGAAGAGCCTAGGGGAGCACAGGTGTAGCTAGAAAGGCCTGGGGAAGCTGGAGTGTGGGAGCCAGAGAAGAGTGGCTTTGGAGACAGGTACACCAGGGTTTAGATCAGCATCTGAGAGGTGTTGCATGATGTAAGGCAAGTTAATACACCTTTTTGATCTCCACTCTTCTCATCTGTTAGAGGGGGGCAACAGTGCTTATCTCAAAATGAAGAAATTTAGTTTACTGACTGATACATAGAAAGTGTTGAGTAAAACAGTAGCTACTGCTGCTGTTTGTTTGAAATAATCTGAGATAGGTTCACAACTAAGTAATGCAAACGTGGAGCAATTTTTTACTTCTTTGTGTTTTTTGTTTTTCACCAGCTCATGCTGTTTATAAGAATTGGTCATCCTTGTTTAATTGAAATTTTTACTGAGATAATAATTATAGATTCAATTGTAAGAAATAAAGACACCCCTTATGCCCTTTGCCCACTTTCCCCCATTGGTAACATCTTGCAAAACTGTGGTATAGTATCAGGGCCAGGAAATTGACATTGACATGCTCTTCTGTCTTATTCAACTTTCCCCGGTTTTGCTCCTACTCTTTTGTGTGTGTGTTAAGTTCTGTACTGTGTTAAGTGTCCTCTATCCACCACCAAAGTCAAGATGCAGAACATTTCCAGCACTTTAAAGATCTCTCTTGTTCCCACTTGCCCTTTTAAAATCACACCTCCCTCCCTGCCTCTGATTCCTAATCCTTGGTAATCACTATCTGTTCTCCATTTTACAGTTTTGTCATTTCAAAAGTGTTATGTAAAAGAACCCTGGGATGCCTGGGTGGCTCAGTCAGTTAAGCATCTGACTCTTGATTTCGGCTCAGGTCAGGATCTCATGGTTTGTGAGATCGAACCCTGTGTGGGGCTCTGTGCTGGCAGCATGGAATCTGCTTGGTATTCTCTCTTTTCTCTCTCTGCCCCTCCCTTGCATGCATGCACGCATGCACGTGCGCTCTCTCTCAAAATAAATGAACATTAAAAAAAAAAAGAATCCTACAGATTGGCTTTTTTTGCTTTGCATAATTCCCTTGAGATTCATCCCAATCGTTGGTGCATATTAATGATTCTTTTTATTGCTGAGATCATTCTTTTTGTCCCCCCACCTCCCACCCCAGGTCATCAGTTTTGTTACAGTGCAAAAATTTCCAAACTGGTGTCTCACAAAAATATACTTTAGGATTTTAATAGCTGTATCCCCCCCCCCCCAAAAAAAAATTATTCCATGTCCAAGTAAATTTGGAGAACTTTAGGTTAAATAAAATAGAACAGAATTCTTATCACAGGACTCACCAGAACCTTTTGTATTTAATATACATTGTGACTCTCCCGGAGGAGGATTAGCTTTTGTGATGTTTACCAAAGTTATTTGACCTTGGAGCCCTTTCTCTTCTGCAGTGAATTTTGATTTCCTATAACATATTCCACAGAATAGTTTGGGACACACTGACACAGTGAAGAGGTCAGGTTGGAAGTCAGAAACCTTGGGCTCTGGCTCTTAGCTCTGTTCTCTCCTGGAAAGTTTGTCTGAATCATATAACCCCTCTGAACCTTGGCTTTCCTAAACTGTAAGAAGAGCATTATAGCATCTACCTTGCAGGGTTGTTGGTTAGGATTAAACAAAATGATCTTGTAAATCAGAGAGAGCTTGGTAGATTAGGAATTGTGTGAGTGTAACATAGTATAATGCATTTCTTTTTTTTTTTTTTGATTTAACTTTATTTTTTATTTTTTGCATTTCTAACTTAGCTCTTGATCTGTCTCTTTCCTAGTGGCCCATATTGGGCCAGCTTGTCTTTTCATCGAAGTTTCAGAAGTTGGAAACATTTAAACCATCAAAGGACATTGACTTAAAGTCACTTCATCTCCAGAAGCCTCTGGAATCCACCTGGACCAAGACCAACAGCCAGTTCCTCTCTGGTTCCCCTAAATCAAGTAGCCCCTTCACACCCCTCCAGAAAGAGCTCTTCCTAATTATGAATTCTTACCGGGACCTTTTCTACCCAGAAAGGACTGCCCTGAAGAATGGGGAGGAGATCCGCCATGTGTACTGCTTGCACGTAATAAATCATGTCCTCAAAGCCAACGCCCAGGTGCTCGCTAACAATAGCAGACGCCGCAGCCAGAAACTTGGGGTGGGTGACGATGATGACTTCAGAGACCAAGGGCTAACAAGGCCCAAGGTGAGTGACAGCAGGAGGACTTTGTCCTCAAGAAGGAGGCTGCAAGGCACTGCCATATAGGTACTGCCATATGGGCACTGCCTCGCACTTAGCAGGTACTCGACTATTTTAATGATACGAATTCTGGAATAATTAATGAGTCCAAGAGTGAGCATGTTAGTTGGGCCAGGTAGTGTCAGAGCAGTACAGTAGACAGCTCAGTGGACTGTGTCTAGCTGCATATTTGTGGATTTAACTGGAAACTTGTAAGTCACAGGTACTTCCGTGATAGTTTTCCTTAAAGATAACCCTGAACATGTGTAAATGACACTTCATTGTAAATCTCCTCTTGGTGATTGTCAGAGCTGGATGGAACCTTAGTAAGCCTTTTTATCCAATCCCTGGATGTTAAAGCTATTAACAGAGACCCAGATTCATAGAGGACCTTGCTAAAGAGAACCAGGGATGCTAAAGTAGCAGAGATGGGATTAGAACCAAGGATTCTCTTCACTGAGCCACATACATATGTAAACCTTGGAAAACAAATTCCTATTTTTCCATTATATAGTTATTACTGCCTAAAACTATTACATTTATGTGGGTTCATAAGCATAAGTTCCAGTTGATTTGGGGGCTTTGGGAAGAAATGTGTTTTAGTTGTGCTCATGTTATTCATGTTAAGTGGCTACATCTTGTGTCGTCCATTTCCTATACCCCCTTAGCCTATATCCCTCCATATTGAAGAATCTAAAAATATTTTTTAGATTGTTTTACTGAGTTTAGTAGGATTCTAGGGTTTAATACTGATGCGGATCTTAGACATTTCTTGGTCCAACCCCTTACTTGAAAGCTGGGGAAATTGAAGCCTGGACGCTTACATAGCGTGGCTACTAGGCCAGTAACTTGGCCCTCTTCAATCTTGGGTCCTCACTGCTGCACTGTACCAGGCTGAATCATGACACCTCTCCAGCTGTGCTGGTTCCCTTTCTGGGAAACTGAATCTTGGACATAAGGATTATAGATTTATCTGTTTCCATTTACAGTTGTAGAGAAAAATGAAGCAGATTAACCGTGAAGCACATTTAGAATTTGATGGATTGTGTGATCTGATGGGCTGTTCACATTGTTGATATTTACAGAAGGCTAGTTAGAAATTTATTTATCAAGCATATTCTGTTTTCATTCTTAACAGTTGTAACTTTAAGCATTTTTGGAAATGTTTGGAAAACTTAATTTTCCATTGAGATATGATCTTATTGCAGAAATGCTTTATCATCATTTCTGAAAAATGTACTAAAGAACATTCTAGAAAAGTAGTGATTCATTAATCCTTTTCCTTACCAGCTTTATTTGTTCTCTACTTATTACAGCTAATTCATTTATTTATTCATTATATATTTACCCTTTGAGGCTTATGGACAAAAATACCAATACTAAGTTCTATGGGAGACAGAAATGAGTACCATTCCTTGCCACTTGTATGTTTCTATTGGGTTTTTGCTAGTGGGCAGCTGTTAAAGGCATTGACTTAATCCTGAAAGGTATTTTGACATTCTGGTTGAGAAATGCCTCCTGTGGGGCCATGAGCTTAAAGTCCACAGGACACAGTCTGTGGATATGAGAGGTACTCAGCTTCTAGTACTGAGCCAGGTCCTGTGCAAAAGGGGTGATCTAGATATGAGCCCTTCCAGGGGCTGCCGCTCTGTGGAGGGTTCTTGAGCTCCATGTCCTCAGCAGGCTGACTTGCAGCTGCCCATCCTTCCCCTGGTCCCACCAAGGCTGCTGCGGCTTCCTCCACAGGTGCTGATAGTGGTGCCCTTCCGGGAAGCTGCTCTACGGGTGGTCCAGCTCTTCATCAGCCTCCTCGAGGGCGACAGCAAGAAGAAAATAATTGTGAGCAATAAAAAGAGGTTTAAGGGAGAGTATGGCTCAGATCCTGAGGAGAGACCACCCAACCTGAAGAGGCCTGAGGATTATGAAGCCGTGTTTGTCGGCAACATCGATGACCACTTTCGGATTGGTAATTCCTCCTTGTCAGAACTCAGACCCCAAGGGACCTACAGTGTGAGGTTCTCATGGCCGAAGACTAGAAGCCTGGAATTAGGCATTCTCTCAGGGGGTTGAGATGTCCTCCTAACAGGGGTGGGGTGCATTTGAAACATCTTGTCTGCCAGAGGAGAGAGTTTTGCTTGGCTAATGGGGTGGACGCTGGGCTAAGGGTGGAGCATCTCTGAAGCTCTTATATAAAGATACGTGCACATTTATAACAAATGTCTCAGCACACCCATAGCTAGTAGTTGATGCTACAGGGGAGTTGGAAGTGACACAGGCTGAGTGGGTCCCTCGGGGGAGGCTAAATAAACTGAGTGTCTACGCATAATGGTGGACTTTCCTCCTACTGGCCATGTAGAGTGCCTACCCCTGAATTGTCTCCACTCAGGACTTACCAACTGCCATTCAACTTGTTTTGTGTTTGCTTGTCTCGTTCAACTCCCATATACTTGGTTGGTTGTGTATTGATAGAGTAATGTTCTTGGGAAAATGTTCATTCAACAAACATTTATAAAGCATCTATTGGGTGCCGGGTACTGTTAGGAAGCTAGAGATACAGAAATAAAAGTTATGGTTCCTGTTGCTAAGGAAATCCAGCCTCATGGGAAAACAATACAGAATGATCATGATAAGTACTGATCAGAGGATGCAGTGGATGTTCTGGGAGTGTTTAAAGCAATTTCTGTACTCCAAACGAGGACAAGATAGGGAAGGCCTCCTGGTGGAGGTGCCATTTACAGAAAGTTACAAAGAGGGGCGGTCAGCATGCAGGAAAAGATTTCAGACAGGAAACTGCATGTGCAGAGGCATCAGGGTGAATAAGCCAGTCATGACCTAAGATTTATATAGGCTTTAGCAGGACTGGAGTGTCAGGTGAAACGGGACAGGAGTTGATGTTTAGTTTTACATTTTTTTTAATGTTTGTTTTTGAGAGACAGCATGAGCAGGGGAGGGACAGAGAGAGAGGGAGACACAGAATCCAAAGAAGGGTCGAGGCTCTGAGCTGTTGGCCCAGAGCCTGATGCAGGGCTCAAACCCATAAACCATGAGATCATGACCTGAGCCAAAGTTGGCCACCCAACCAGCTGAGCCACCCAGGCACCCCAAGAGTTGATGTTTAGTTTTAAACATGTGCAAGTGTCCTGCAAGCTGCTGATGATGTCAGTTTTGAGCTCAGGAAAGAGATGTGGGCTGGAAATACAGATCATTGTAGAGGTGATGTTACAGTCGTGGTTGGTGAATACCAATTTATTGGTAAATGGTGAATACCCATTTATTACCCATAAACTTAGGTAGAGTGAAAGTAGAACTTACAGCCAAATCAGGGATTTGTGGAAGAGCTGTTTGGATCTGGAAAGATTGATATGGGCCAGGTCAGGTATAGAAATGGAAGGGAGTATTAAAGTGAGGAAAAGAACATTTCAAGGAAGATTGGTTTAATATGCTGCTTTATGCATTTGTGATAAGAAACACTAAAGTGTCATTGAATTGGTGACCTTGGCAAGAGTCATTTCAGTGGAGTGCTGAGAATTGAGCCAGATTGTGATGCATTGAGGAATGAGTGGGAGGTTTCTAAGTGGAGACCATCCTCTGGGGAAGTTGGCCCTAAAGGAAAAGAAGAGAAGGGGAGCTAGATGGGACCATAGACTCAAGAGAGGGAAGATTATTATTATTTTAGTAAGTGAAACAACTTGAACATGGTTATGTGCTAAGGGAAAGATGTGAAGGTACAACATACATCAGAGGGTGAAAGCCAATGGCTTGGTGGGAACTAATGAAGTAATGTGCACTTGGCTGTTTCCTGTAGGAGTGGCAATCCTTCAGAGGAGCATCCGACTGTATGCCCCCTTTTACTCCTCCGACATCCTCATTGCCTCCCCGCTGGGCTTGAGGACCATCATTGGTGGAGAAGGAGAGAAGAAGAGAGATTTTGACTTTTTGTCTTCTATTGAGCTTCTCATCATTGATCAAGCTGACATTTACCTGATGCAGAACTGGGAGCATGTCCTGGTAATGGTGGTCATTTACATTCAGAGTGACAAAGTTCACATTTAGGGAGAGTTGTTTAAGCCTTTTTTTTTTTCTTTTTTAATACTTATTTTTGAGAGAGAGCATGTGCGTGAGTGGGGGAGGGAGAGGGAGAGGGAGACAAAGAATGTGAAACAGGCTCTGTGCTGTCAGCGCAAAGCTCAACATGGGGCTCAAGCCCATGCACCGTGACATCATGACCTGAGCTGAGGTCTGACCCTCGATCCACTGACCCACCCAGGCACACCAGTGGTTTAACTCTTAAAGGGCTATTTAAGTCCAAGTGAGAACTCAGTTTGGAAATGGAAATGTTTCACATTTTCCAGTTTGAAAAAGCCTGTTGTCCCGTTTTCTACCCACAGATTGGTCAATAATCATGCAGAGAAATAAAAATTCTTGTCAGTATTGTCATATCTCCAGCAAAGATTTCTTCCCTTCAGAGGTCACTTCTGTGAATAGACCACTTGAGTGGCTGGTTGGTAGGTTGGTTCCTTTTAACCTGGAAGGTCTTTACCTGACTAATTCTTCCTACCAGTTATGCTCATTCTCTCTTGTTTGGCCTTCAGAGGAAATGGGAAATGTGGCTCAGGATTTCTTAATGTGTGATCTTGTTTTACAGAGAAATGTAGGAGGTCTTTATCTTCCTACTGTAACATGCTGTAATTTTTCCTCCTTCCCCACATACTCTGCAGTGTTGACCATTTTTGCTTTGGAATAATCCTTATCACAGAGCCATAGGTTTGGTTTTTACAGGCACATGAGAACTTGCTTCTGTAGTCCCAGGGCTTGCAGGAAGGTTGGGGCAGATAAAGGGGAGCATTTAGTCATAAAGGAGGGAATACATTTATAGTACTTGTTATCTGTTAATATAGATTTCCAGGTGAAAATATAATGAAGATAGAAAAGGCATGTTGATAGCTGAGTCTTATTTCTTAATTTGAGGGAAAGGCAGGTGTTGTGTCTCTGGGGATCTCCTAATGTTTGAGAACTAAGTCACTGAAGAACAACAGCTGTTTTCCATGTCATTTCTCTTCTTATCCAAGTCTGGGACTGAAGAACCCATAGAGTGACCAGGCAACATTTCTGAAGTTCCTTTTAAAGGAATATTCCTGCAAGTACCATTTTGATCCTTTCTGAAAGATCCAAGAGATGGTCAGTTTTAGCCTACCTTCCTTTTGGCAGTGTTCACCTAACTGGGCAATTCACACCCATCTGGGCCTTGATTTTCTGGTGTGATTTGGAGGTTGATTGTACATAGCCCATGGGGTTAATAAGATGATAGATTTATAAAATGCTTAGCAGTGCCCAACAGGTACATCCAGAATAAAAATTAACGGTAGTTATTTTTGTTCAAAGCATTTGATGAACCACATGAACCTACTGCCATTGGATTCACATGGGGTGGACTTCTCTCGAGTGAGGATGTGGAGCCTCAATAATTGGTCCAAGTATTATCGCCAGACACTGCTTTTCGGGGCCCTGCAGGATGCCCAGATCAACTCCGTGTTCAACAAGTACTGTGTCAATCTGCAAGGCCAGGTGGGCTCTCTCCTTGTTTCTCTGGGTCTTCATGAAGCACTGTGTACTGTTTGGGTCATGAGGCATAAGGAGAAGATGGCATTTGGTCAGCAGTGGGGATGGCTGGCCTCCTGACACTCTAATTGACTCCTGACAGGTGGCTGTGAGGAACGTCCCAATGACAGGCTCCATCAGCCATGTCCTGGTGCAGCTTCCACATGTCTTCCAGAGGATGGAAGCTGAAAACCTAGCTTCAGTGATTGATGACAGGTACCTATCCCTTCCTGGTCCCATTGGACACTTGGGGGTCAGAGAGAGGGATTTGGCTTTGGCCTATGAGATGAGATAATTGAACCTGATCATCATTGACAGAGGAGGAGACTGAAGCCCAGAGAGGAATGGTACCTTGTCCTAGTTCCCCAGCTGGTTAGTGATAGCATTAGTACTGCAGATCGGGGCCTTTCCACAAGATTGGGGCATTTCTTAATTACATTACACTGGTTAATGCTGCAGAGTGTTCTATGTCAACAACTTAATTTTAAGCCCTTCAGAGCAGGAATTAATGCCCAGAAGCGAACACTGAAACCTTTACTTTTTTCTTTTTTTATTTTTGAAACCTTTAAATATTCAACTCTAAGCCCTTCACCTTTTGCTTCCTGCAGACATCAAGGTTCCAGTGTTTTTAATTCTCTCTGCATTTTCCCTGTCTCCTCATGGTGTTGGTCAGGGGACCATGGGAGTTGTTCAGTGATGATTTGTTGATTGACAACAGAATGAATGCGTGAGTGAATGGTTTGTGTATGTACTTCTAGAATAATTCTCTGAGATATACTGGCATCGCATCTATTTGTTACAATGAATAGTGTTAGCACTTATTTTTTTATCCTTATATAATCTCTTTGTGATGAGGTAGGCCATACTGGCCTTTTGGGGGAGGTAGAAGGAGATTGTGACTTGCTCAGGGTAACCCAGTTAGTGAGGACACTGAGGGCTAATCTCTCGGTCATTGACTTTGCCCTTTGCTTTTCCAAATCAGGTTTAACTTTTTTGTGAACAAGATTTTGCCTCAGTATCGTGATGCAGTCATGTCTCACACGCTCATCTATGTCCCCTCCTACTTTGACTTTGTGCGCCTCCGAAATTACTTCAAGAAGGAAGAACTGAACTTCACCCACATCTGCGAGTACACCCCGAAGTCTGGTGTTTCCAGGGCCAGACACTTCTTCCTTCAAGGAGAGAAGCAGTTTCTGCTCCTCACAGAACGCTTCCATTTCTACAAAAGGTAAAGTAGTGCCAGGTTTTGAGTGTCCTCTCAGGAGGGGAAAATGCAGTGTGGATCATGGCCTACTTCTGAGAG
Organism: Felis catus; assembly: GCF_018350175.1. NCBI lineage: Eukaryota > Metazoa > Chordata > Mammalia > Carnivora > Felidae > Felis > Felis catus. Next base: position 33,026,793 of record NC_058384.1, on the reverse strand, counting down.
CATGGTAAGCTTTGCAGTGTTGTGAGGTCCTCTTGTGTCTACCTTTTGTAGAGGAGCCAGAGAGTTTTGGAACTGGACAGGCTCTTCTTGGTTGGTTGGTTGGCTTCCTCCCCAAATGGGCATTGTTGGAGAATGTAGAAACAAATGAGTGACTACAGTATAATCTGTGTGGGTCTAGAGTGGGTCCACACTTGGGGATGCTTCCTGTAGCTGTGGTTGTACACCTCAAGAAAGACATGACTGAGTTGAACAACTCTAGATAGCACAACTGAAGTGACTGTAGGAAGCAGAGGGCCCTGTCATGGAAGCAAAGCCAAAATACCAGGGACTGTGTGGTCTGTGGAGGCAGAGGTGGAGGCTGAGCACAAAGTCAGTGTTCAGAAAGTTCCAGTGTGTCTTGAAGAGGTGCACACACACTTCCTGACCAAGGAGACTAGGAGTGAGGGGCCCCTTGTTTGTAGGAGGCAAAAGATGAGGGGCTTACAACTGAATATTTAATGATTTCAGAATTTGCTTTGCTTCCCCACTATGTGATTTTGACAAAACAAGTTGGACTGGCCTTTAAAAAAATTTTTTTTTAAATGTTTATTTACTTTTGAGAGGTGGGGGGCGAGGGGCAGAGAGAGGGGGACACAGAATCCGAAGCAGGCTCCAAGCTCTGAGCTGTCAGCACAGACCCCGATGTGGGGCTCGAACTCACAAACCATGAGATCATGACCTGAGCCGAAGTTGGACGCTTAACTGACTGAGCCACCCAGGCACCCCTGGATTGGCCTTTTTTAAAAAATTCTAATTAGAGTGTTAGTAATATTGGGCTTTCTGTTACTATTTGCAACCTTTCGTGCCCCGAGAAGTCAGGTATTTTATTGTTTTGCCAAGTTTGTCTCTGCTGCCAAGTGAAAAGCCCTTTTTAAACCCTTATCTACAGAGAGAGGGAAAATTGCATCCTATTATCTCTTCTTTCCTGATTCACAATAATGTTCAGTGAATTTACGTTTTGCCTTTACCGTTTTATTAATTCTCAGTCACATGTACTACTGAGGGGCACTTTTTCTCAGAGAACTCCAAACACGTAAGAACTCTTCTAGGCTTTGGAGCATATTTGATGATGCACATTGGCATTGCTTTGCCTTTTGGTTTATCCTGATGTTAGGATGTGCTCCCCAGACATGTTCTTGTTACTAAGACGGGGAGGGAGGAATCTAGCATCCCACCAGGGCTGAGCTGACATGACATGACCTCTTTGGCTATTCTGCTGATTAGGTGATCTGTGAGTGGAGAGAGGAGAAACGGCTACATTTGTGTTCTCTGGGCTCCATTCTGGGCCACCTACACAGGGCTGTTTGGCCAAAGAGTGCTGATGCATTTTGGCATCGTTATTTGCTTTGTTCCGGTGAGTTGTTGTTTTCATTCATGTTGGAAAGTGATATTTTGGGGGAGTTTGCACTCGGCAGGTCTTAAGAGCCCTTAATTTTCTGTCAGCTTGACACATGAAAGCAAGCCTTTTAAATGAAGTGTATGGATTGGAAAATTTCCCAGCGTGATGGTCTATAGCAAGTATGAATTAAGCCGGGAGGAAAAGAGTGTTCTCATATAGCAGCTTTTCAAGGAGAGGGCATGGTGTCTTAAGTAGGCAGCACAATCCACTGGCTTACACCACTGTATTTACCAAACTATTTAGCCCCCAAATCATTATAAAGACAAATCAAGCATGTACCACTTGCCTTATACCCTGGACCAGGTTGGTGAGTATATCCTGTCCTGGATTGAAGATGAATAGAAACAATGTGCTTCAGTGTTCTGCGACTGCTAATTATCTCAAAGTTTCCAGCTCTAGATTTTTTGCTTGAAAGGTCATCAAAGTGATGATAGGTGCTTTTATCTGCAATGCCTTTGTGATTCGATTTGACCTTGGGAAACATATGTTAAACTTTAATCCAGCTCTGAAATTCTGTATTTATATTCTCTAGAAGTAGGCAGTGTTAGAAATACCACTGCTTTTTTGTGAGCTAGCAAAACATTTTCATCCATAAGATGATTCATTTTTTTGTGGGGATTGGGGGATGAAACGAGTTGAATCTTAGGATTGGACAGGCCTTTGGTCATGATGGCCCACCGAAGGATGGGATGCTTCACAGTCCTTTCTGTGAGCTTTATCACTGGGTTGCTACAGCAGGGAGAATTCTTAACCAGGGCACAAGTCAGAAACTCTGGAGGTGGGATTTATGGGGTTGGGAAAGGCTGCTGGGGTATTTCTTTTATCTTCCTTTTTTTTTCTTAATGTTTATTTTCGAGAGAGAAAGAGAGCACCAGCAGGAGAGAGGCAGAGAGGGAGGGGAGGGGCAGAGAGAGAGACAGACAGACAGACAGACACAGAATCCAAAGCAGGCTTCAGGCTCCAAGCTGTCAGCACAGAGCCCGATACGGGGTCAGACTCACAAACCATGAGGCCATGACCTGAGCCAAAGTCAGATGCTTAACCGACTGAGTCACCCAGGCATACTGGGATATTTCTGACTACTCCCAGCCCCTACGTGACAATCCCCAGTTCTGGAAATAGCAGACCAACTTTATAGACAATGTGGAGAAGCCAGCCTTTCAAATCAGCTGTGAGTGCCTCATTTATCTTTCACATTTGGTAGGTGAGGTCGACATCTGAATGTCCTTTGTCCTTAGTTAAAGTTCCCATCCAGCCATTGAGTCCTATTTCTAGGGGTCACTGAAGACCGAAAACCTGTTCCAGGGGAGGAAGAAGCTACATAGGGGAAGGGATGCTGAACATTATGGAGAATCGACAGTAACTGTCCCTCTGAAGAGGCTGTCACCACGTTCACTGTTTCCAGGAGATACCTAGTCTGTTGTGGGAGATTGAAACTGAGAAAGATCTTCTTGGGTTTTAAATACAGCACTTAGTAGAATTTGTTTTGTTGTTTTGTTTTATAAGTATGCTGATTCTAAGAGTGTTAGACAGTTGTTGTAGAGAACTTGGAAAATGTAGGTTAAAAAAAACAAAATGGAATCTCACTGCCCTGATATTAATACCCATTTTAGTGTGTTTTTTTAATGTGAAAAATACGTGCACATGTACAAACGTGTGTACCCCCACACACACATTTTTTTTTTTTTTAACTAAATTGGGATTACATTGTACTCGTTGGGAGTTTTTTCTTTTATGCATTTTATGTGTTCATTGAAAAAGAATTTTAATATGTTAACATTTTGGCATATGTATTTGTGTATCATGGGTGCATTTTTAAGTTGACATACATAGCTCTATCATGTCCTCCCTTCCCCCAGCTTTTTATTTGGAAAGATTTCATTTCACAGGAAATTGTAAGACTATAATAGTGAACGTCGATAGCTCCTTTTTCTGGGATTTCACCAGCTGTTAGCATTTTGCCACATTTGTATGCACCCCTGTTCTCTGTCTTTCCTTCTCTCTGTCCATTCACATCTTAATTTTTCTTTCTGAACCATTTGTAAACAAGTTCAGGGGCTTCATGACATTGAACCCCTAAATCTTTCAGCATGTAGCTCCTAAAAACAAGAATATTATTTTATCTAATGGTAATACCACTATCAAACCACTTGATATTATTATAGTAATATCATCTGATACATAGTCTGTATTCAAATTTTCCTTGTTGTCCTGATGACCACTGTAGCTGTTACACCCCATAATCCAGGATTCGGTTAAGGATCATACATTACATTTGGTTAATGTTTCTTTAGTCTGTCTTAGTAGTTCTCAGCTGGGGGCAGTTTTGTTCCAGAAGACATTTTTGGTGGTCAAAACTGGAGGGTTATTCTAGTGGTCTAGTGCTTCTAGTGGATTGCGGCCAGGATGTTTCTGGATACCCTAGAGTACAGAGGATAGCCCCACAACAAAGAATTATCTGGCTCAATAGGTCAATAGTGTGGAGGTTAAGAAACCTTGATCTAAAATAGTTCTGTTGCTTTTTTTCCCTTGACATTTTTTGAAGAGCCAATCCAGTTTCCTACAGAATGTCCCAAAGCCTAGATTGTATAATTGTTTTGTTTTATTATTCAGGTTGTTTTGTTTTATTATTCAGATCACTGGTTCCCAGATTTTGCTGTACATTAAAATCCCCTTGGGGAGCTTTTAAAGATCCAAATACCCAAGGCATACACCCCAGTGCCAATTAAATCCCTGTGTCTGGGGATGGGAGCGAAGCACAGATATTTCAGGCACACAACCAGACAGGTGATTCATAGTGCAGTGACGTTCAGACTAGATTAAACATCTTTTGGGGAGAACTCCACATAGAGGATATTGTATACTTTCCACTCTGTCTTGTCAAGAGGCACATAATGTCGGTTTATATCATTTTTGGTGATGTTGAATGTAATCACTTGGTCAAAGTGTATCTGCTAGATCTCTTCATTGTAAAAGTACCTTTTCTATTTATAAGTAAGCTATGAGGTGTGTATTGCATCCTTTTAAATGGCATATAGTATGTTGTATGGATATATAAGTAGCTCAGTTTCCTTTTCATGGGTATATAGATTCCAAAAAAATTGTTCTATTATATGCAACAATGCCAAGAACATCTATGTGCATAATTGATGGCATAGTTGTCTAGTTATTTTATTAGAATAAATTTAGGCAGGAAAACTTGTTAGCTCAAAAACTGTATGCATTGAAAAATTTATTATGCATTGCCCTTTCCTCCCTCCCTCTGTCTTCCCCATATCTTCTCTCCCTCCCCAAAATACACACACAATAATTTATACTCCATTAGCCTATTTCTGCAAAACCCCACTTGTTGCCAGTGACTTGATAGCCAGAGTGATTCCTCAGTGTGTTAATGTCTTTTAAAGAGTCTTGCATGTGTGCGTGCGTGCGTGTGCGTGTGTGTGTGTGTGTGTGTGTGTTTGTAATTGTCAATTGAATGTAGGGGCTGAGATGGGTAGTACTTACAATCAGGCATACCTCTTACTCTTCAGGCCACTTGTGTGGGAGTTGTGAATCGAGTCAGGATTTGGTTATTACTGTAGCTAACCTTCCATGCACCACAGACTTCAAATTCCTCTAGCAGTCAGTGCTTAGTGTAGGGCCTGGGGTACGGGCAGGTCTTTTCTCAGTGTCCATCTTCTCTCGGCTTCCACCAAGCCCTGTGCCCCTGTGACAGAGGAGGGGTCTCTCCCCACTCGAGCCCCTTTTGCGGCAGCAGGCTGCTCTTGCTTGTTACTCCCTGTGAGGCTTGAGGTGGGATTGGGGTTCTCTCCGTGTGGCTTGGTTTGAGGCGGGCCCTGTTGGTCCTAGGCTGCGGAGCTGGGGCCCGGTCAGCATTCCTGCAGCCCACTCCGTGGCAGCCGAACCCTACCTTGAATCTGTGAGGGATCTTGGTAGGAAAGAACTTCCTGCTTCTCCCACGGTGGTGGCAGACCTGTGCTTATGTCAGTGTAGGATCTTGGGCTGAATGGATTTTGTGTTCTTTCCCCAGGGACAGTCTGCTGCTGCTTTTTACTGGGCGTAAGTCTTGTGGTGAGGAAGCATGGGTGGGCCTTTCAGGCCCCAGCCCCAGCTCTTGACCTTTGCCCCTCTCTCAGCAGTTTCAGATTTTACTTCATATACATATGGGTCTGGGAAGTGAGTGAGGTTTCATGTCTGCACCGAGGAGTCTCTCTCAGGTCTCCTGCCTCGCCTCCCACCTTTCTCCACGACCCCCATCGGAGGCCTGTGGAAGAGAGCTCACGAGTGAACGCGAGCTAAAGGAGTGTCCACCAGTCTCAAGGGTTCTGAACTGTCGCACAGGCCTACACTTGCCCTTTAAGAATTTGTGCAGCTCTTTTCTTGCTCCCCATTTTCTTGGCAGCTGCCCTCTTCCTCCTGTGCTCTGCCAGAAACTCTCTCTTCAGAGAGGTTTGTCACTCTGGAATTCAGTCAGTGGTGGGCTGGCTCGTGAGATCTGCTTGCCCATCTCTTCCCGACTCCCAAGTTTAGCAACATAACGTTGGTAGCTTGAAATTGGCCACGGTGGGAGTATTTACGCCACAGAATTTGGCAATTGCTTCAAATCCGCACCCTCTCGTCCCCACTGAGAACCAGTTCTTAAACATACACCAGCATACCATTGAATCAGTTCACTTGGTTGCCTTGTGACACGTGCTGGGAAAAGGAACATAGGTTATGTGGCTTTTTCTGGTTAGTGTGGAAGCAGTGCTCTCTTGAGTTTTCTACGTACAAAGCGCAAGTGGAACTCGGTGTTTGCTTTTGTTTGTTTCGATAACTAGTGAGGTAGAACAGTGTACTCAAGTTCATTAGCCATTGGAATTCCTTCCTGATGGTAATGTGGAAAAGTGAACCAAGTAGTGGGTTGCAGTTACAGTTTGCAAGATGAGGGTCTCCAGAGAGATCAGGACGATCTGTGGGATAAGAAGACAAGGAAAGCGGATCCTCTGTGAATAAAATAGAATTCCCAAGTGAGTCTTACATCAGCAGCGTATGAGAGGGCTTTAGCAGGAAAAATCAGAACTTTGTCAACTATAAAATCTTTTGTTATGGGGCCCCAGAGGAAATAATTGACCCGGGCCCGAACCATACAGTGAGTCCCTAAGGTCCGCACCTTGCCCCCCCCCCCCCCCCCCCCCCCCCCCCCCCCCCCCCCCCACTGCATACAGCGCTGCAGCAGGGAGAGAAGTGCACGAGCTGTTGAAACTAATTGCTTTTCCGTAATGCCTGATGGGTCCTCAGTCAGGATTTTGTAAATGGGTGAACGTGGGACATCTGCCATGGAGTTAGCATGTCTGCAGAGTGACAAGAGAAGACTGATGGGAACTCCTTTACAGTTTATGCAGTTCATTTTACGACCTGGGTCTGACCTCATTGCCATCACAGGACATTCTGTTTTGCCCGATTATAATAAGGGTAACGTTAAGTTGTGTTTACTTTTTAAATTTTCTGTGACAGATCTTTAATCCTAGTCTACTGTTCTTCCCCATCCTACCTTGGTCTACCCAGAGTAGGCTCAAGAAATGCAAATTTGTTTTATCACTATCTCAAGCCAAACATTAGGAATTCAAACATGTTGTCACAAAATAAGCCCTTCCAACTCAAAATAACCTTTGGTCTGTCGGATGGTGAGCCATTATCTTCCTCCTTGAGCATGGAGCAGCAAGAGGGAGCTACGCCCCTATCGAACTCTCAGGTAGCTTTTCCATAAATGTTCTCAAGGAGATATAGCCTCTCTTTCCCCTCCTAATAGGTATACCATAAAAGGGATCAGGAACCTGATTTTCTATGAACTGCCAACATATCCCCACTTCTACAGCGAAGTCTGTAACATGCTGAGAGCCACCAGCAGAGGAGAGGAAGCCACCTGGACTTGCACTGTCCTCTACTCCAAGTACGACGCCCAGAGGTTGGCTGCTGTGGTTGGCGTGGAGCGGGCTGCGCAGATGCTGCAGTCCCACAAGAACGTCCACCTCTTCATTACTGGAGAAAGATGAGAACTTGTTGGACAGGAAACGGTATTGGCGGGATACCTGATGCTTGGTTCTGTGCCACTTGGACCCAATTCTGATCACTTACGCAAGGACTGCTCCAGGAAGGAGCACCGGGCAGCAGCGGAGCGGATACGTCTTTCTCTTTAGGTCATGCGTCCCTGAAAAGTTAAATGTAAACCAGATTCTGGGCACATCTTTCAGAGATCAGGAGGGAGCTAACAGAACTCTGAGAGGTTGGCAGAAGGAAAACGTTCTACTTGTGAAACTTTTTGTAAGCCATAAATTCTTCTGGTGTTATTTTATTCTCTAATTTATTACACTTGGTAAATTCTTTCAGATTCGCCTATTTCTGTCTGATGCTTCCTTAAAGTAAGGCATACATGTCATTGCTTGTGAGAATTGGTTGTGAGAATATTGGGAGACTTCTTGCTGCTGAATATCATCTTAATTGTGGATCACACGTGTTTTGCAAAACTATTATTTTTCCCCAGCCAAACTTTTTAAAATCTTAAATATTCTATTTTAATTCAGCCTAGAAGAATACATTCACTGATTTTTTTTTAACTCACAATAGTAAATGTTGTAAAATATACACTTAAAATCGTGTTATTTGAAATAACATTAATCTTTACTCTGTTTCAAGAAATAATTTTGTGAGACTCTTGGTGTCATGACATCTGTCTTCATGTCACTGTCTTCATTATTATGGTGGCCCTTTTTTAAGTCCTATACAGATAAAAATGAAAATCACACTTCTAAAAACATTTTTATTTTGAAATATTCCCAGAAAAATTGTAAGTCCTGAACCTAAACCATTTGAGAATAAGTTGCTGACTTGATGGGCCTATCATTTGTAAAAATTACCCCTGGATGTAGTGTGTATTTCCTGTAAACAAGGACATTTTTCCATGTAACCAGAAAACAAATATCAAATCAGGAAACTGCCATTAATACTTATTGCCGTCTAATCCTTGGCCACCATTCAGGTTTTGCCAAGTGGTCCAGTCATGTCCTTAATAGCAAAAGGAGATTGTTGAGAATTACATGTTGCCTTTCATTGTCGTACCTCTGTAGTGTCCTTTATTCTGGAAGACTACCCCAGCTTTTTGCTGGCTTTCTTGACTTTGACATTTTTGAAGATTACAGACTGGTTATTATTTTGGGTAATGTTTCCCTTTGATTAGGTTTAGTTGACGCACCACTAGCAGGAACACTGAAGCACTGCTGTGTCCTCACCCCGTCTCCTCAGGTGGCACACAGTGTCCATGTGCCCCGTCAGTGATGATGCTAACTGACCACTTGTTTTTCTTTTGTCTTTTTAAAATTGTTTTTTAAAAATTTTATTTTTAAGTAGTGTCTACATCCATTGTGGGGCTCGAACCTACAACCCTGAGATCAAGAGGCACATGCTCTACTGAGTGAGCCAGCCATATGCCCCGCTAACTGACCACTTGTTTAAGGCACTGTTTGCCAGGGTTTTCCAGTATGGAGTTACTCTTTTCCTGTTATTTGTTAATTTCCGTCAGTATGGGCTTGTAGTTTCATCTTCTATTCAATGGGTTATAATCCATCACTATCATTGTGGACGTGTATACACACACAGCATATGAATTTATTTCTATATCCATGTATTGAAAACCATGAATTCACACCACACTTTGACACCACGGACGCCTTCCGGTGTTCTCCCTGTCTGTAGTTGTAACTTCCTTCTCAGACAGTGAGATATGTGGCTCCCATTATCCTCAATGGAACAGCCCGTAATTGGTACAGATTTTCTTTTACTTGGACACACTTAAAATTGCTTAGCAAAAACAAGTAAAATCACTTTTGGGGTAGTCTTCCTGCTAAGTATTTAAATAGGCATTTTTATTTCTCTCTTTCCTCAACAGGGAAAGTAGAACTATTCATTCCATAGACAGATGGGTTCCTAAAGTTCTGAAAATTGAGGTGACAGTCATAAGCTGCCCAAACCAATGCTACAAAGACCGTTTTATATCCCCAGAGTGTCCTGTGTGTTATTGGCCTATCTGTGCTGCTGTTTACCATGTATACATGGAGCATGTATATTATGAGAAAAGAAATGGGTTCCCTTGCCTGGTTCAGAGATAGGAGGAAAAAGGGGCTCTGGTTGCCCCCCCTCTTCTATTTCTGTGTTCATTATGCTGCACTGTAGCTGATCTCATGGCTCTCATTACCACTGCTTACAAGACTCCCAGAGCTGCGGCTTCTCTGGGTCTCTACGCACGTGTGAACCTGGATTTTAAGTCCATGAGATAGCCCCAGGAATCTGCATTTGATTAAGCATCCCTAGTGATTTTAGTGCTGGCTTATAGGCAGCCAACTGCTTCTCACCTGTGAGAACACGGAGGATTTCAAGTGTGAACAAAGTACTTCTTTCGTTCTTGGCTCGGTACCTGGGAAAGAAGGTGAGCCTCAGTAGCTGGCCCTGGCTCCTGAGTTGATTGCAAAAAGTTGATTCTCTGGAATGGTTCCATTAAAAGGATGCCTTAACATCAGATCTCTCACATACACCAAATAAGGGAGAGAAGAGAATTTATTGGACTATGGATAATAATGCCTGAGCTGGAATTACATACCATCTTGCTATTTCTTATTTTTTTTCCTTCCCCATAGTAGTAACAACTAGCTTAGCACTTTTCTTTTTGAGGGGAGAAAAGCTTTGAATCATGAATGCTTCGTACAGCTGGCTGCACCATGTGCAATATTCAAAAAACAAGAACTAGCTAATCATAGAGAACCAGCAGCTAAACAGCCCTCTGCTGGCTTCCAAAGGGCTTATAATTGGTGCAGATGGCCCCGGCGGGATGGGGAGCATATCCCTGCTGACTCCTTGCACCCCAGAGGGCCAGGAGGGGTGGGGTGGGGGGGGGGGCTCATGAAGGCTCTTGGCCCTGATCATGCCCTCGTGGGAGTGAGGAGCCAGGCTGCTGAGGAAGGAGGGGGAAGGCAGGTGGTGTGGGAGCCTGCTGGCCGCCTTCTGCCCAGCCTTCCCAAGGCCACATGAACAGATCTTCAGGCTGCAGAGTTTAGATTTGATGAGTCGAGGGCCTCAAGATGACAGAAGGCCTGGGGTGAGGGAACAGGAGTTGGAAGTTCTTTATAATCATCTGAAGAGTCTCATTGTGCAACCAGCAGGTGGCTGTGAGGTGCCTGCAGCTTGCCGAAGAGGAATGTAATGGAAACGCATCAACTTCACCTTTCCCGGAGCATCTTCCAAGCGGCATGGCCTTCACAGCTGGTCCGTCTGCTCCTTCTGCCCCTGTCCTTTCAATCTCTTCCCCAATTTCTCTGTCTTTAAAGGGCTTATGGTAGTGATTTTTATTATCAGTGTTCCTACTCCCGACTTACTATTTTAAAAAGCTTTTCTGGAGGCCTAGCTAAATAGAATTCTAAACAAATTTCAGTCAGCTTTTAATTAGTCTGTGAATTGGGAGCAGATACACAGATAACCCAAAATTGCTGTAGTCTTTGGAAGGCGAAAGAGAGGAGAGCTCTCTCCTTCCCTCTGGGCCTATCCACTCCCTCCCTGGTGAACCCAACCACATTCAGCTGACAGAGGAAAGTCGTGTTTCTTTCTAAAAATTTGTGGCCCTTCCTCCTATACCATATGCTCTCATCAGAGTTGCAATAAAATTCTGTGCATTTTCTATTCTGTTTTGCAAATGAACATGCATTTCTGTCCCCTGAGGTCAAGTTTGCTTTCTTTCCATCGCCCTGCTCTGAGGACTTTGCTTTCTTCGTTCAGATGTGGGAAGGAGTCGGCTCTGCTCTCATTGTGTGTATTTCGGCATAATTCCCGGATTCCCCTGACCTCTCTGGCCACATTGCCATTTTATCTGTGGGAGGTGAAGGCACGAGAAAGAACAGAGCTCCAGGCCTCAGTGAGACAGGCCGTCTCAACAGTTAGGGTCCTGTGCTCCCCAGAGAGCTGGTTCGCCCCACGCAGAGAAGTCTGCCCGCTCCTGGTGGGAGCGGCTGTCCCCCTCGCTGCTGGGACAAACAAACCTCTGCACTCACTTGTCCTCATGACAGCCCCTCACATCGGGTGAGGGATGGCTCATTCCTAGGCTGCTCCTGGCCTTCAGTCTTGGGTCTCTGCAGCTGGCTGTGACCAGGTGGGAACTAGCCTGGCTGACGGGGAAGGAAGGCAGTTCTGCCGCTTGGCTGATTTGGAAGCCGCACTGAATTCCTGCCCATCTGTTCTCCCAGCTGAGCCAGGGCCGAAGCCGTCTACCTCTTGCCAGCCCAGGGAATGACATGTAGGCCAGTGTCCTGCAGCCCTCGTCCTCCCTGCCCTCTGCAGCCCGTCTCACATGCCAGTGTGGCTCCCTGCAGAGAAATGGTCCTGGGCCCGCAGCTGGTGTTTGCCTGCAGACATTTCATGGGTTCCTGCTTTTTGCATTCTCTGTCATTTTTCAAAGCCGGCCCTGAGCTGGGTGCTGAGACTGACCTCACCACTGACCTGCTGTGGCTCTGCACGGTTCCCTTCATCAGCGTTCTCATCTTTGTAAAGTAGGGAAGAATCGGGACCTGAGAGGAAGCGGATGAGGCTGCTGTTTGCCCTGTAGTCACCTCCTACTTCCTACTAACAGGACCCTGTATTTTATTGGGGTTCTGCCCAGCTAAACCTACATTTCCCAGCCCCCCTTACAGGTCTGGCTGAGGAAACGAGCCGTAACCATTGCTCATTGGAGGAGCACTCTTTAAGCCTGAGAGGAACACCCCCTTTCTACCTGGAACACCGAAGTGACGGCTGAAGCTCTTGGTGGGAGCTCTGTACAGAAGGTGTCGGAGCAGAAAGACCGAGTAGCCTGGTTCTCTGATCACATTCTGAAGGTGCCACCCATACCAGTCCTGCGTGTTCTCCCTTGGCACTCCAGATGAAGACCCAAATCCCTAATTTATCTAAGCCACTGAGGCCAGGCCTCTATTGTTAGCCGTTCCTAACTGATGCCGAGGACAAAAAATGGGATCACAGAGTCCTGAAGTCCAAAGACTTTGCCTCTTCTTTCTTCTGTTTCTCTGCAGGATCCACCATAAGTACTGTACTTCAGGGTGGATACCTGACCCCTTGATGACAGTGGGGAGTGAGCGCTAAGGTGCCTCTGACTTTGTACCGTCACTGCCGTCACCTGTCCATGCAGATCCATAAATCTGAGGGAAGACAAGTGTCTCCTCCTAGGACTTCATGGAAACTGGTAGTGGCAGAAAAATCACTGGCAAGAAAACAGACTTCAGCTCTCTGAAAGCTGATGACCGCCTGCCTTTTATCTGTTCTGTGTTTCAAGGCAAAATTAGGTAATGAACTAGGATCCCCAGTTCGGCAGGAACTTGGAGGTCTTGTGATCCAGTCTGCCGCTTGGCCCACACGTCATCCGTAGACCATCTCTGAGAGGTGGTCTTCGGCCTCTGCATGAATGCTTTCAAGGATGAGGTACTTCTTTCTCACTGTGGCTTTTCTAATCAGCCCCGATTAGACAGCAGAAGACTCTGTGAAGCTTCCATGTGTTAGTCTAGCCCAGTGTCTCAGGTTACACAGTACAAGCCTTTCTTCCACTTGTTAATCCTCAGCTATTTGAAGACATCGACCCTGTCCTCTTGAGACTTCCTAGTTCCAAGCTAAGCATTCATTCTTGGTGGTTCCTTCAATGATTTTTTTTTTTCCTGAGAAATTTTTTACTTTTGGTCTTTTTATTAAAAAACCCTGGTTCAGGGGCGCCTGGGTGGCGCAGTCGGTTAAGTGTCCGACATCAGCCAGGTCACGATCTTGCGGTCCGTGAGTTCGAGCCCCGCATCGGGCTCTGGGCTGATGGCTCGGAGCCTGGAGCCTGTTTCCGATTCTGTGTCTCCCTCTCTCTCTGCCCCTCCCCCGTTCATGCTCTGTCTCTCTCTGTCCCAAAAATAAATAAAAAACGTTGAAAAAAAATTAAAAAAAAAAACCCTGATTCATTCCACAAAAAGAAGTAAAACAGTGAAAAACAATACAAAGTCAAAACTATACCTACTTGGTGGTAACTATTATTAATATCTTGATATGTTTCCACCAAGAATCTTTTCTATAAAGATTATTTTCTATAATAATAATAGTAGCTAACAGCTTATATAGAGGGACACTTGCATGAAAAGGTGGTTTTGGGGGCACCTGGGTGGCTCAGTAGTTTAAGTGTCTGGCTCTTGAATTCGGCTCAGGTCATGATCCCAGGGTCATGGGATTGAGCCCCACGTCTGGCTCTGCACTGAGCAGGGATGAGTCTGCTTGGGATTCTCTCTTTCTTTCTCTCTCTCTCCTCTCCCCCCCTCCCCCCAATGCTTACTCTCTAAAATAAAAATTAAATTTTTAGAAAGGTGAATCTGTACTCTGCTTAGCACAGTGCCTGGCACATTATACTATAAGGTGACACTTTTTGGAGCACTTATTATGTGCCAAAAACTCTTCTAAGCTCTTCATGTGTATTAAATCAGTTAATTCTGATACCTCTATTTGAAGTGTAGGCATCATTATTTTCCCCGTTCTGTAGAGAAGAAATTTGGAATTTGGAGATACGAAGTGACTTCTTAAGTAACACTGTCAGGGTTTGAACCCAAGTAGTGTGATCCCCAAACCAACACTTTTTCACTACAGATCTTCCTTGTCTTACGAATGGGGTTATGTCCTGGTTGAAAATGTACTGAATACACCTAACCTCCCAAATATAGTTTAGCCTAGCCTACCTTAAACATGCTCAGAACACTTACATTAGCCTACAGTTGGGCAAAGCCCTCAAACACAAAGCCTATGTTATAACAAAGTGTTAGGAGTCTCACGTAATCGAATACTGTACTGAGGAACAGCATGGTTGTGGGCACAGAATGGTTGTAAGTGCATCGGTTGATTACCCTCCTGATTGGGTGGCTGACTGGGAGCCACAGACAGGTACCACTGCCCATCATTCTGGCTGGGTATCCTCCCATACACTCCTAGCTCAGGAAGAGTTCAAAATTCGAAGCGTGGTCTCTACTGAATGCGTATGGCTTTTGCACCAGGGTAAATTAGAAAAATTGCAAGTCATGGGGCGCCTGGGTGGCGCAGTTGGTTAAGCGTCCGACTTCAGCCAGGTCACGATCTCGCAGTCCGTGATTTCGAGCCCCGCATCGGGCTCTGGGCTGATGGCTCAGAGCCTGGAGCCTGTTTCCGATTCTGTGTCTCCCTCTCTCTCTGCCCCTCCCCCGTTCATGCTCTATCTCTCTCTGTCCCAAAAAAATAAATAAACGTTGAAAAAAAAAATTAAAAAAAAAAAAAAAGAAAAATTGCAAGTCAAACCACTATAGGTCAGGTACTGTCCATAGATAATTGCTTCCCTAAAATGAAAAACAAGCACTCAATAAATAGTAGCTGTAATTATTATTACTCTCCTTAACGAAGAGCTCTCCTAAATTGTCAGACCCTTAAAAGGGCTGAGGGGATTATAATATTTTCCTGGAATTATTATAAACAAACATTAATTAAGTTGTTTTGTATGTCATCCTTCTGGGTTCTATGATATTCTAAAAGAATCTATGCTTCTGAAAAGCTTAATATCTCATATAGCAGAGGATTATTGAAGGCATATTTTTCACTTCTTTGCTGCTTTGTTTATCCTCGGTCCATCAAGATTTACACAGAGAAGTTAGATTCTTAATATCAGGCCAAATAAAAATTAAGGTATGTTTTCTTGAACACATACCTACATGGAAAAATGGCATAATATTAGTTGAAATCATGGGCACTTCAGCAAGCCTGCCTGGGTTTGAATCTCTGCTACTTTATAGCTGTGTGATTTGGGGCAAATTCTTTAAACTCTTTGTACCTCAATTGCCACATCTGTAAAATGGGCATGATAATAATAATAATAATACCTATCTCTAGAGTTGTTACAACTAACTTACACGGATTACCATGCTGGGCACTTAGAATACTGCCTGGCACATAGTCAGTGCTCCGTTAATACTTAGTTAGTTAATACTTAACTTAGTATTACTTAGTTAATAGTTAGTTAATACTTAACTAGTATTACATACAGACCTTCCCTTCCACATCACGAAGCTAAACAAAAACAAAGGAAAGCTGTGAGGCATATTCTTGCTTATAAGACTCATACTTTTCATGTAAATGAAGAAGAGATTTTGAGAATGTTTCATAAGACAGCTGTGGGGATTTTGCTCAGCAAATTTCAGCTCTGAAGGATGAAGCCGCTTGAAATTTTTATGAGCTGTAAACACCAGGGGGCGCAGTAAACAAGTGCAGTAGTGGGCTCTCCCCCACCTCCTGGCTGCCTCGGGGCTGCTGCTGTCCTGTGCTCTCTCCCGAGCTGGAGAGACCCAGAGACCCGCGTCTGTCTGTCTGTCTGTCTCTGTGTGTCCTTTCTTTCTCTCCTTTCCTTCCTCCTTCTTTCCTTTCTTCCTTCCTTCCCTCTTTTCCTCCTTCCCTCCCTCCCTTCCTTTCCTTTCCATCTCTCCAATACGTAGGAAATGTAGAAATTCAAAGACAGTTACAAAAACTTGTGGTATAAAAACAATTCCAGATAGTGTGTTTCTTTCAGGAAACAATTTCTATAGAGCAGTGTGCGTGATGTTTTAAGAAATGGTAAATCTCTAGTAGGTGCAATTCATAATTAAACTCACAAAGAACTTAAAAAAATTTTTTTTTAATTTTTATTTTTTAGATGTTTTTACTTATTTAGAAAGAGAGAGAGAGAGAGAGAGAGAGAGAGAGAGAGAGAGAGAGAGAGAATCCCAAGCAGGCTCCTCACTGTCAGCACAGAGCCTGGTCCCAAGAACTGTGAGATCACGACTTGAGCCAAAATCAAACACTTAACTGACTGAGCCACCCAGGTGCCCCAGCAAATAACTTTTAAAAATTAACATTTTTGGGGCGCCTGGGTGGCGCAGTCGGTTAAACGTCCGACTTCAGCCAGGTCACGATCTCGCGGTCTGTGAGTTCGAGCCCCGCGTCAGGCTTTGGGCTGATGGCTCAGAGCCTGGAGCCTGTTTCCGATTCTGTGTCTCCCTCTCTCTCTTCCCCTCCCCCGTTCATGCTGTCTCTCTCTCTGTCCCAAAAATAAATAAAAGTTGAAAAAAAAATTAACATTTTTAACACTAAATTATAACTTTATGAATAACTTCCTTTGGGGCTCCAACCAAATTTGCAAACATGAGGCCCAAGCCACGTGGCTCCCTGGCTCCCTTCACCACGCTTTGGCAGCACCTTTAGAGATTGAACCACAGACTTAGAATTCTGGACACTTGTCTGAACCATCATCCGAGAGGGACCAAAGCTTCCCTCACGGCGAGGGAAGTTTTCTCTGCCGCACACTCCCTGAGCCCCTTATCCATCCACCTCTCCCAGGCCGAGCTTGTCACTCACTTCCTTCTTGACGCTGTCCCATTCCAGCACCTGTACCAGGGCAGATGTCCTCTTAACATTTCTTCCCTCTTTGGTCTTCTCAGGAACAGTATTGCCCAGGCCAGTCGACATCAGGAGGCCGTGGGAAAAGCTAAGTGAATTTATATTGGCTGAACACCTACTACGGGCCAGGAACTGTCCTGGATGCTTTACCCACACCGTCTTGTGACATCCCTAAAGCTAGTACCTGTTACCATTTTGTGGGGGAAACATACTCAGAGAAGTTAGGTATTTCTCCCCAAGTTAAACAGCTAGTTAGTGGCCAAAGCCATATGTTTTTCCTGTCATCCGCATGTGATTGACCCCAGGAGGGAGAGAGGTCAGTGCTGGGATAGAGATGAACCTGCATGGGGATTTGTCCCTTTCGGTCTGCGGCCAGGTCTGGTCAGGTCTATCGGTGCAGTGGCTCCTGAGCATGAGCTCTCCCCTCTACACCCCTTCCCACAGTGTGACTTCACTCAGGCCTTTATTAGCCTCTCCCTGGTATACTCCGGATTTTGGAACCAGATGGCCTAGGCTTTGGTCTCTTTTCCTGGGTATGGGATCTTTGGAAATTTGCTCACCTTTGTCTGACCTCAGTTTCCTATTTGCGAAGTGCAGATAATGATGTCTTTTGGGGGGAGTGGTATTGTTAAGAGTGAAACGAAACCACATATGTATTTGCAGAGCTTATTAAAGTTCTCTTCTCTCCCTTTCACTTGGACCGCCCACTGATTCATTCATTCTACAAATATGTACGTGTGCCCACGATGTGCCAGGAATGCTTCTGGGCACTTAGAGCAATAAATGGGACAAACATGCTTCCTGCACTCAGAGAGTTAGATCCATGCGGGAGACAGAAAGTAAACAATTAGCTACATAAAAATATAATTGCAGATGGTGCTAAATGCTGGAAGAAAAGAAAACAAGGTCAGTGGATAGCAATTTTTGGCCATCGTGTTTCCTTTGCCTGGAATGCCCAATCCCCACTTCCATCCCTGTTGAACTCTTGCTCATCTTTCAAGCCCCCCTTGAAATGATCGTCTTTGTGAAATCATCACAGTTCGCTATCAAACTTAATCATGCCTTCCTCTAGACTTCCCATCGGTTGTCTAAATCCGTCTGTGGGGCTGAGGACTACTGCTCTATTTTGCTCATTGCTGCATTCTCCAAACCATTGTCCATCCTCAAGAAAGTCCCTTGGATATCCTGGGGCGCCTGGGTGGCTCATTCGGTTAAGTGTCTGATTTCGGCTCAGGTCATGATCTCATGGTTTGTGAGTTCGAGCCCCGCATAAGGCTGTCTGCTGTCAGCACAGAGCTCGCTTCAGATCCTCTGTCCCCCTCTCTTTCTGCCCCTCCCCAACTTGCGCTCTCTGTCTCTCTCAAAATAAATAAACAAATAAACTTTAATAAAAGAGAAAGAAAAAACTAACACCGTCACCCCAAGCACCACCCCAGTTCCCACGTGGCAGATTCTCAGGGTGAGCACTGAGAGAGTGAGGGGAAAGGGGGTAGGCATCCTGGAACCTATACAGGGGGCCGAATGAGCAATCTTCTAAACAAGTAACAAAATGAAACATCACACTGTGTGTGTGTGTGTGTGTGTGTGTGTGTGTGTGTGTGTATCTTAGAGGTAGCAATGAAGGCTGATAGGAGGGGAAAACCTATATTTTCCAGCAGGAGGGATACTGGTTCTTTTTTCTCTAAAAAGCCCAAGAAGGCTTCCTGCAGGAGGCTGGATTTCTAGGAGCCACTGGAATGAAGGCTTGTACATCAAGGGCATGTAGTGGCTGAAAGAGTCTGCTTGGCTCTCACTGCTCCTGCTGAGCTCCTCTGCCACCTGCACCCACCCCTACTCTGGCACCACGGAGCACCCTTTTTCATTAGATACTCAGAGTCTGAATGCAGCTTCCCCCCGGGGTCCTAATCATTTCCCAGAAAGTAGCCACTCTGTACCCTGGAAGTGGAGTTTTGGACATTTTCCCCTACCCATCTCCAATCACACAGGGTGAAGAGGTGTCGGCAGGAGGAGGGATGGATGGGGAGCACCTGTCAGAGTTCTTCCTGGCCACTGTGGGTGGATAGCGAGATTTCCTGTTTTGTTTTTTTTTTTTTTCTCTCAGTTATGAAACCTGAGGCAAAGACTAAATCTAGTTGTGCTGACTCAGCTCCCTGGTCAGAAAACCAGCTTGAGGCTCTGGGGCGTGGAAAGGAATGCCTGCCAGCAGCCCAAAGAATGATGTCCCCCACAGGAATCTGAACTTAGAGGAGGAAATGCCAGCTGAGCTCTGTCCTTGCCCCTTCCTTGACAGAATTCCAGCTGGACCAGGATAAAAATGTGGCTCTGTGAGTGAAGGGGGTGTGGTAGTTTCCTTGGGCTCCATCAAAACAAAGCGGGATGACACTAATTTGTGCTGTTTTTATTGCTATAAATGTTCCTGCAAATTCCCGCTAAGAAGTTAACAGGTCTTTCTTGGGGAGCTTTGGGGCAGAGGTGACGTAACTTCTTCCAGGAGGAGAACTTTGTTGGCCTGTCCTGGAGGTGGAGGACGTTGAGGCCAGGGTTGGAGGAGAAGAGGCAGAAGCAGCTCAAGGGGAAGAATTCTGAGGGCTTACTTCTTCCAGACTGGGAAGGGCATTGCAAAGATCCCCCCTCCACTCACACGGCCACCATCACCACCACGCTAGGGCTGCCATGATAAAGCATCACAGACCAGGTCACCTAAACAGAAATTTGTTTTCTTTTTTTTTTTTTTCTTTTTTTTTTCAACGTTTTATTTTATTTTTGGGACAGAGAGAGACAGAGCATGAACGGGGGAGGGGCAGAGAGAGAGGGAGACACAGAATCGGAAACAGGCTCCAGGCTCCGAGCCATCAGCCCAGAGCCTGACGCGGGGCTCGAACTCACGGACCGCGCGATGGTGACCTGGCTGAAGTCGGACGCTTAACCGACTGCGCCACCCAGGCGCCCCAGAAATTTGTTTTCAATTCCAGAAACTAAAAATCCAAGATGAAGGTGTCCATGGCGTTGATTTCTTCTGAGGCCTCTCTCGTTGGCCTGCAGCTGCCTTCTGTCTGTGTCTTCACGGGGTCTTTCCTCTCTGTCTGTCTCCGTCCTAATCTCTTCCTCTGACAAAGACAAAAATCATAGTGGGTCATTTTACTTTAATTACTTTTTAGAGGCCCTATCTTCAAATTAATTACATTCTAAGTACCAGGGGTTAGGAATTCAACATACGGATTCAGGGGTGGGGAGCCACAATTCACCCCATAATGGGTGGCCGTACTCCCTTTCTACTCAGAACTTAACTCAAATATGGATTCACCCATTTATCAGGAGGGTGCCACACCTCCTGGAGGAAATAACTTCTGGGAGGAATAAATACAGGCAGCTGTAGGTATGGTTACTACAAAGTGAAATCGAGAATCTGCCTCTTTTCAACACACACTTTTGTTACTTCCTACATTGGGCTGCACAGCAAGGGTGCCCGCAAGTCCCATAAGTCAGCCCTCTCCGTGGAGAGCCTGGGAGAAACATTCTATTATTTTAGTTTTCCTTCTCTAGCTACCCTAAGGAAACATTTATGGGGCATCTTTGCCAAAGGCCGCAAATATTTTGTAACAAAAAAATACCCACATCTCTTAATAAGCAAATAATCTTGAAGAAACTACCTCATTAGGGGCGCCTGGGTGGCTGAGTTGGTTAAACGCCCGACTCTTGATTTCGACGCAGGCCGTGAACTCACAGTTCGTGGGATCGAGCCTGGCATCGAGCTCTGTGCTGACAGTGCAGAGCCTGTTTGGGATTCTCTCTCTCCCTCACTCTCTGCTTCTCCCCTGTTCATGATCTCTCTTTCTCTCTCTCTCTCTCCCTAAAATAAATAAATAAACTTTAAAAAGACAAAGAAAAGAAACTACCTGGTTAGACCATTTAGTAGGAAAAGCTGGCCCTAGAAGACTAGCCATAGGGTGGGGTAGTTAGGAGGGAACAAAACAAAGGGAAGGCTAGGCTGGTCCACAGAATAATTGCCTGTGCCCTGGGGGCTAACTTGTATGGACTACCTCCTTGGCTCCTCAGTGCACGGCTCAGTGTTCATCCTGTGGGCTCTGGTGATGGGGAGTCCCAGTAGATGGAGAGTGATCACCAGGGGGCACTCATTCTCCTGGGTCCTCCCTGCTCTGTGCAGGTAGTCAGTGGCTGCTTTCTCTAGCGCACCCCTGCCCTTCCGCAGCCCACTCTCTGGATCCCCTTCCCTTGCCCGTGGGCTGTTCCACCCTGCTAGCTTCCCCTACCCTGCCCGCACCTTTGGGAAGAGACACCTCCTTGCTCGCTTCCCCTGACCCTGCCCGCACCTTTGGGAGTAGACACCACCCTGCTGGCTTCCCCTACCCTGCCCGCACCTTTGGGAAGAGACACCTTTTATTCATCTCTCCTTAACGACTCATTTAAATGTGCCATCTCAGGACCCTGAACTTCTTCCTATGTGCTACACATTGTTAAAAATCTTGTTTTTTTCAAAAACACCTTTATTAAGATATAATTTATCTATCATACAATTCACTCACTGAAAGTATACAATCCAAAGGTTTTTAGAGTATTCACAGATATGTGCAAATGTCATCACGGTCAATTTTAGAACATTTTCATGACTTCAAAAATAAACCCCATTTCCTTTAGCTATCAACTCCCTACCCTCACCCCGCCCCTCAGCCCTATCCACCACCAGTGTTCTTTCTATAGATTGCCTTATTCTGGACATTTCCTATGGACAAGTTCATATAGCATGCGGTCTTAAGAGACTGGCTTCTTTTGGGTAACAATGTTTATGAAATTCTTCCACATTATAGCAATGATCAGTACTTGATTCCTTTTCGTGGAGGAATAATATTCGATTACATGGATATACTGCCTTCTATTTCGTCAGTTGATAGCCATTTGGATTGTGTCTGCCTTTCGGCTGTTATGAATAGGGTGCTGTGAATGCTCAGGTACAAGTTTTTATGTAGACAAGTTTTTATGTTTTCCTTTCTCCTGGAATGGAATTGCTGAGTCATAGGGTAACTATATTTAGCCACTTGAGGAACTGCCAGACTGTTTTTCAAAACATCTGCGCCATTTAACATTTCTGATGCAATGCAATCAGAGGGTTCTGATTTCTTTACAAGCTCACCAACACTTATTATTATCTGAAATGTTTATGCTAGCCGTCCTAGTGGGTGTGCAGTGTTATCTCATCACAGTTTTGATTTGCAATTCCTTGATGGCTAATGGTGGCAAACATCTTGCAGTGTGCTTATCGGCTTGTGGATCTTTTATGTTCACAACTCCTTCGTGAGGTGGGTGGATGATGAATCTCCATTTTGCAGAGGAGAAGAACGAGGTGCAGAGGGGTGAGGGGGCTGACCTAAGGTTGACGGCCAATGAGGATTAGGCCAGAACAGGAACTCTAGGGTTGGCATCCATCCTCCCAAGTGCTATACCACCTGCCTTTGCATAAAACAACATGAGGGTCTGGGGGATAGTAGAGCAATGAGGCAGAGTGGCCAAAGGACTTTTAAGAGAAGGAATATCTGCTACTCAGTTTTATTTTATTTTATTATTTTTTTTAATTTTAGGTTTTTATTTGCATTCCAGTTCGTTAGCATACAGTGTCATATTAGCTTCAGATGTACAGTGTAGTAACTCAGTTCCATACATCACCCTGTGCTCAACCTGACACGTGTACTCCGTGATTCTCACACCTATTTCACCCATCCCCCCACCCACCTCCCTTCTGGTAACTATTAGTTTAGTCTCTATAGTTAAGAGTCTGTTTCTCGCCTTGTCTCTTTCTCTCCCTCATTTTTTTCTCCCCTTGCTTGTTTGTCTTGTTTCTTAAATTCCACACATGGGTGATATCATACGCTATCTGTCTTTCTCTGACTGATTTATTTCACTTAGCATAATCCTCTCTTGTTCCATCCACGTCATTGCAAATGGCAAGATTTCATTCTTTTTTTTTTAAATTTTTTTCAACGTTTATTTATTTTTGAGACAGAGAGAGACAGAGCATGAATGGGGGGAGGGTCAGAGAGAAAGGGAGACACACAATCCGAAGCAGGCTCCAGGCTCCAAGCTGTCAGCACAGAGCCTGACGCGGGGCTCAAACTCGTGAACCACAAGATCGTGACCTGAGCCGAAGTCGGACACTCAACCGACTGAGCCACCCAGGCGCCCCGATTTCATCCTTTTTTTATGGCTGAGTAATATTCCATTGCATGCATATATATATATATGTATATATATATATATATGTATGTATATATATATATATATACATATATATGTACATATGTGGTATATATATATATGTGTGTGTGTGTATACACACACATATATATATATACCACATCTTCTTTATCCATTCATCAGTTGATGGACACTTGGGCTCTTTCCATAATTTGGCTATTGTTGAGAGTGCTGCTATAAACAATAAACATCGGGGTGGATGTATCTGTATGAATTAGTGTGCTTGTATTCTTGGGGCAAATACCCCGTAGTACAACTGCTGGATCATAAGGTAGTTCTATTTTTAACCTTTTGAGGAAACTCCATACTGTTTTACACAGTGGCTGCACCAGTTTGCATTCCTACCAACAGTGCACAAGTAGTGTTCCTTTTTCTCCACATCCTCATCAATAGCTGTTGTTTCTTGTGGTGTTGATTTTAACCATTCTGACAGGTGTGAGGTGATCTCATTGTAGTTTTGATTTGTATTTCCCTGACAATAAGTGATGATGAACATCTTTGCATGGGTCTGTTGGCCATCTATATGTCTTCTTTGGAGAAATGTCTGTTCGTGTCTTCTGCCTATCTTTTAATTGGATTATTTGTGTTTTGGGTGTTGAGTTGTATCAGTTCTTTATATACTTTGGATACTAACCCTTTATTGGCCATGTCATTTGAAAATATCTTCTCCCATTCCGTAGGTTGTTTTTTTGTTTTGTTGACTGTTTTTTACACTGTGCAGGAGCTTTTTATTTCAATAGTTTATTTTTGCTTTTGTTTCTCTTGTCTCAGCAGACATATCTAGAAAGAAGTTGCTATGGCCCAGGTCAAAGAAGTTACTGCCTGGGTTCTTCTCTAGGAGTTTTATGGTTTCAGGTCTCACACTTAGGTCTTCAATCCATTTTGAGTTTCTTTTTGTGTGTGGTATAAGATAGTGGTCCAGTTTCATTCTTTGGCATGTAGCTGCCCAGTTTTCCCAGCACCATTTCTACCACTCAGTTTTAAATGGTTTATGTCACTGTACAGAAATCTCATTCATCTCCATGTCTGAATGGTTATTTTGTGAAATGGGGGCCAAGTTCTTCCGTGCTTGGTTTAAAGCCAGGGTGAAAATGAAGGAACAGCCATGAGATAGGGCAGAGGACAAGAACTGAGCAGGGACAGAATGTTGGCACCAGAACAGAACAAGATCATACAGACCCGCTAGTAATTCACAGAAATTTGGGAGAGGGGTCTAGCTGTTGAATAATCCAGATAGTTCAAACGAACCTTATCTGGATCTGCAGCAGCGGGGAGAGTCCGGCAGGGTTTCACTTGTGAAGTAGTTTCACAGAAGTGGCCAGATTGGTCTGTACCTCCTCCCTGCTCCACTCCTCCTTACCTCTTACCCAAATGAACATGTGGGTGCCACAACCCTCTCCTTCCTCCTTCTCTCTCTGTATCCCTGGCCTTTGTCTCTGACCTTGAAGAGACTGTAAAATCAGCATCATTCTCCCAAATATTTCTCAAAGATGGGCATGTAAGAGTTTAGAGGTTAGAGGACAGCCTGTTTTGGAGCTGTCTCCCCTCAAACTCATCCCAGGAATCTTCTTCCTTTTACTCCAGGTGCCCCCTCCCCACACACGCATGTGCACATACATACCCACATACACACACACATGCACACGCACACTCCTCCCGGTTCACAGCCATACTGCCTGATGATTCTCTCTGATGTGAGAAAACAAAGTAGTAAGCAGGAAGGAATGAGTCTGTAAATCAGGCATATTTTCTGAATTTCCATTCTGCATCCCCAACATCCGTCTGCTGACTTATCAAGGGGAGCGGCGAGAGTTTAGGAATGATGGACAGTCCTCTGAGAAAGCAATGCCAGAAGCATGATGAGCAGAAATGCTGAACAAGATGCTGGCTGGAGGGGAAATCAATCTCCCAGGCCGATTAGTTTGGGCGAGCGCCAAGAGAGGCAGAAATTTGTTACAGCCACAGTCATCTCTCTGGCTACCTTTTCTTCTAGGTCCCACGATAAACTCAGATAAGCTAACTGGTCTAAGCATACGATGGCAATGTCTCAACACAGAAGACTATTATTAAAAAATGCATGGGATTCATTTCCCCAGTTGGCCTGTAAGGTATGTAAGGACAGGGGCAGTGACTTTCTTCTGTAATTCATGGAGTAACCAGCACAACGCTGGACCCAAAGGACAGCAAGCAACTTGCTGAACTGAACTGGCTTCGAAGTAGAAGTGAAAGGAACGTTCACTTTTGAAAACTGAGACTCTGTCTAATGTGCCAGCCGAGAAAGGAAAGCCAGATGTGTCCCATTTGTTGCGAGGCATGGAAAATAAGGTGGCTAACTGCAGACAGGGAGGCCCACGGTGAATTTTGGGAGAGGGGTTTCTATAAAATGTTAAAGGCATGATTCTCGCACAGACATATAGTCATAGATTTATTCAATTCATTAGTGGGGGAACCAGTAGGATGCCAAAGCCAAACCAAGGGAGAATACAGGAGGCTGTTTTGTATGATCACTGAAAGAAAGGACAGGAAAGGAGGTTTGCAAAGTTCCATAAAACTGGTTAACATCCTATGCAATGATAAGATCAGCCCCCTTTGGGGTTAGTTTGCTATCTGGTGGAATTCATTTGCACGTCTACTGAATAAACATCGTCTGCAACTTGGAGGTGTTCTCAAGGTAACATCTATGTTTGCAGAGCTGGGGCCCTCATCGTTAGTAATTAGTAAAGCTTGGGGCACCTGGGTGGCTCAGTTGGTTGAGCGTCTGACTTCAGGTCAGGTCATGATCTCACAGCTCGTGAGTTCGAGCCCTGTGTCGAGCTCGCTGCTGTCAGCACAGAGCCTGCTTCAGGTCCTCTGTTCCCCTCTCTCTCTGCCCTTCCCCCATTCACACACACACTCTCTCTCTCAAAAATGAATAAACATTTATTTAAAAAAAGAGAGAGAGAAAGAAAGTAATCAGATCTCAGTTCCTCCCCTGGAGCACTGGCTGATCCCTTACGTGGGCTTGTTAGACAATGGGATGACATGACATCAGATGGCACACAGAATATTTTTGGTATTATTTCCAAGCATTGGATGATTTTTCTTTTTCTTTTTCTTTTTGTGGAATGATTTCTCTTAACACACATTTTCACTCTTTGTGAGACACCATTTGCCAATAAATCACCACACATGATCACGTGTAAGCCCAGCACATGGTTTCCAGAAGATGTTATCTAACCCAAACTGTAAAACCCTGCTTACTTTTTCTCCCCGCACTCTCTTGCCCTTTTTAACCCTTCCTCCGCGTTCTTTAGTTGCACGGCAATAACCACCTGCATGGAACGAATAGGCCCACCTCTCTGTCGGCCTTATTTTAAAAGCCCTAGATTTATAAGCCAGTATTTCCTGGCAGGAGGGCAAATCGCGGTTGTTAAACAAGCGCTTGTTTTCTTTTTGTTTTTTCCCTCACAGACCAAAAGCGATTTCTCTGGGCCCCACTCAAGTTTAGGTTGGGGGTGCCAGAGCCATCCGTGACAGTGACTGTATTTCTAGGCCACCAGTATCTGACAGGGAGGGAGTTGCTTGTCGACTGACTTGGAGTGTATCCCTGCCCCCATTGAACCAGGGTTGATAAACTCAGCAATAGAGCTTTGGAGGCTTAACTGTCCACCTCTGAGGCTGTGGCTCATTCACTGCTACCTGCTGCACCGGCCGGGGACACAAAGGTAAAACAAAACAAAACGGCATTTCTATTGTTCAGCCCCATTTGCTACTGTGAGCCCCCAGCCTCCTCAGAGCTCTCTCTGCTGGTTCTCCCCCAAGGAGCACTGCACGTGGATACGTAGAATAGTCTGGGTTGTCACTAGCATCTGTCATTTCTCTCCAGTTCTGCCCCAGCTTGCTGGGCTGAGGTCTGTTATAAAGGTCACATATGCTCGTACAGCCTCCTGGAACAACCACGGACCACCACGCATTGTGCCAAAGCCACCAGCACAGGCCCTCAGATCCCCTGTATAGTCTTAATGCCCTCCATGCCTCTGCCAGAACTCAACGTAGTTTTCATTCTTTCCTTATTGCAGCCCTTCCTCTCTGGGACTCGGGCATGCGTCCTCAGTGCCCGGAGGGAGAGCCCCCTGCATTTCTCTGCTCCTTTCGCGTGAACCCAGATTTATGCAGCTCTTCCTTTTGTTCCTTAAATGAACTCTTTCCTGGAGGCTCACGGGAAAGGCCTCTTAGGAGGCCAATGCCATGATTCTCCAAACATACGCAAGGATGCCTGAATGGAAGGGGAGCAAAGTTTAGGTCCGGGCTGAGATCCTGTCACTCCTTCAAATGGATACGCATGAAAAACAGGCCGTTACCAGTCAGCTCTGACAGGAAGCTCACGGATATTTACATGGCAAAGCCGAGGAGCACATGGGAGAGGTTCTTGGCTCTTCTGAGTCAGATCTTCAAAGAGAGCTTTCGTTATTCAGGCGAACAAAGAATGGGATATTCAAGAAGAGAAACAGGATAATGGAGATAGAGTATGCTCTCACCCTCTCAACAGCACCGACACCATAAAGAGACCGGGCAAGTGGCTTCCTCCTTCTGGTCTCACTTTCCTTACGTATAAAATGAGAGTGGTGCTCTGTCTAGGCCAGGGGTCAGCAATCCTCCCCGGTAAAGGACCAGAGAGTAAATATTTTAGGCTCTGCAGGTCATGTGGTCTCTGTCACTACTTCGCTCTACACCTTTAGCATGAAAGCAGCACAGTAAATATGTCACCGTGTTCCAAGTAAGCTTGATTTATAAAAACAGGTGGCGGACTGAATTCGACCCACAAACCCAGGTCTCGATGATCTCCAAAGTCCTGTAAAGTCTCAATAATTCCCTTAGGCTAGAGGTGAATTTCTTTGCTAGCA
This sequence comes from Felis catus, assembly GCF_018350175.1. Classification (NCBI taxonomy): domain Eukaryota; kingdom Metazoa; phylum Chordata; class Mammalia; order Carnivora; family Felidae; genus Felis; species Felis catus. The sequence goes on along the minus strand of NC_058384.1, from coordinate 32,998,725 downwards.
CATACACAATACATTTAACCATGAAACCCCAAATATAATACACCAACGGTTTAGTCGTTATTTTAGATAGCATCTTTTCTTCTCTCTTCTCCAGTGATAAATTTAATTTCAGCATCTATTGAGAGCCTAGACTGTGCCAGGTGGTGCTTTTACTGTCGGGGAATCTAACAATCCACAGGACCAAACCAAAAGCCGTCCACAGTGTAATGAAAGAGGCATGCAGCAATTACATCGTTATAGAACATTGCAGTAACTGCCATAATTGTGCCATGATCGGTTACCAAGACTTAAATCAAGTTCCATGACATCCCGATTTGAGATGCAAGAGAGGACCAGGTTCAAGGACATTGCAGGGTAGCCCGTATAGGATACACAGAACACTGGGGTGAGCCATCTCCAGGGCATTCCCGTGAGAAGTGATGGCTGTGACCTCTCAGGCAAGTTCTGACTCAGACTGGGACTGGTCCGGGAGCAATGCCATGAGAGATTGCACTTGAGGACCGAGGGGTGGCCAGGTGTGGTAAAAGGCGGACCTTTGTTCCAGTGCAAAGAAGCGAGGAGTAGCTTGTGACGCAGAACTTGTGAAGAGAGCTTCTGGTTCTGGAACGTGGCATGTGACATTCCGGGGGAAGGGGAAGCACATGGAAGAGCTGTGTTTTCACGTTCACAAGGCACGGCCCTCAACTCCACAAAGCTTTGTACTTGTTATGTTTCTTTTCTCAGGGAGATGAGGTGTTTGGTAGAGGAGATGCTTTGACCACAAGCAAGTTATTGTGCCCAGATTTCGGTGTGTGACGTATTTATTTCTAAAACGTCACCGTGACTTGATCTACCCTTTCCATAAACCTGCGGCAAACTTGAAGTTCCTTTGCCGATGTGGCTAGGTAGATCAAAAAGCTTGTCTTAGTCAAATCTAGAATAGCTACGTGGATTGGAGGCGCTACAATGGAGTTAATTCAAAACACCCTCAGTCCGTTTCTAGTTGACTTTGGGATGTAGTGCATTTTTGCGAGAGTAAATTTATATTTTTCATATTTTGTGGAATCACAGAAGCTTAGGATTTTACCAGACCCCTTCATTTTACAGATGCTGTGAAAGGAAAGATTAGAGAAGGGACATTAGGCGCTTGCTTAAGGTTACATAGTTCAGGGAAAAACCAAAATTAGAACTGAGGTCTTCTGATGCCAAAGTTAGAACTCTACAGGAGCCACAGTAAGGACTGCATTTTACATTGTGACTCACTGTGTGTCCAAGAGCACACCTACAATTATGAGCTGGTGTTTTCTGTTCTTTTCTGTTTAATTACTTCCTCTTAAAAAGTGCTGGTCATGACCCACTCAATTGGCTTCACAACCCGTTAAAAGATTTCAGCTCAGCTCAGTTTTTGATAAACACTGTGTTAGGTGACAGTATTACTCATATGCTGTCATAACCATACACCAAATGGAAAGGAATGCTTTCTTACAACAGTGTGAGCAAACATTTCCCTTTGACGGATTACATTTCTGTGCCACTTTTCATAGGTGAGTAGAAAGAATTTGTGGCTATTTATTTGGTTTTCTTGGGCAAAAGAATTTTAAATGTGCATAAAGGGAGTCATGAACCTGTCAGATATTTTCCAACCATGTTCAAAACTCACTTTCTGCATGAATTCTTTCCAGTCTAAACTTACTGAGCTCTGATCTCCTCAACATGGATACACGTTTTTGCAATATATTTCATCACTAATCCTAAACCTCATCCTTATCCCTTTCCTTCCAGGAAAATTGGGGGGGGGGGATTCCCGTTGTTGCCTGAAGGACTTTTGCCCTCATATTCCAGAGTCTAGGAGTGGGGACAGAGGCTCATGTGCATGGTGTAGAATGATATGTCATCCATACAGATCAAAATTCTGTATATCTGAGTGCTAAACATAGGAAAGCAACAAAAAAATGTCAAAATCAAGCTGGTCCAGAATGGGACCCAGGCTTTTAAAAAATATACATAATTAGATTTCCAGTGCAATTTTAGAAACTTTTCAGCCTCTGGACAGCACGGCCCCAGCTGGGTTCAGCCTCCCGCTAGCTCTCCACCGCAAATGTCCTTCAGAGCTATAGGCTTCCAGCAAGGATACCTTTGAAATTCATTTTGTTTTCTCAACTACTGGGGCTGCAGGAGGTCATGGCTAGGAGCAAGGAGCAGAAGGGAGAAGCACAAGAAGCAAAAGCCTTTAAAAATCTTTGTACCGAGGACTCAGGCTGCAGATTGAAGAATCACAGCCTGAGACGGTGGGTGGAATCTCAGAAGACCTTAAAAAATGGCCCTCAGGCCTGATCTGTTTCCTTTCCCCGCTTCCACTGTTCTTTCCTTGCATGGTTTCAGTTTCCTCCTTTTCCAAGAGGCAGCAGCAGAAAGGAGGGAGCCAGGAAGACAGAGCCCAAATGCTCTTCTCAATGGCTGCCCCAGCCGTGCTGCTATAACTGAGCTGATGGGAAAGTGGCTCCTAATTAAATCACTTCATAAAAAAGAGACCATTTTCCATCTGAACGCACTCCGCAGTTCTCATGTTGGGTAATTTGTTGTTCTAATAAGCCAGAGAGGTTGAATTCCAAGGTTGCAGCCGCTAACAGTCCTCAGAAACAGGGACCATGTTTTGGCAATGCCCTTGCCCTGTGGAGGGTACCAAGGAAAACCGACAAATGGCTGTTCCTTATAATAAGTCTGCTCCCTGGAGACCTGGGGACTGAGATTTGTGTTTCCCAGTTTGTAGGTTTGGGATCATTCAGTGCCACCAAGACAAAACCAAAACTGAAACCAGGAAAAGCTCCTTTGCCTTTTGTTAACTGAAAAATAAGCAGAGGAGGGCTTCCCTTTTGCAGATCTTGCTGTGATGGGGAAGGAGGGTGCTCCTTCCATCATATGTGGACAGGAGCATGGAAGTTCTGCATCTTCATTCAGCCCCATGGTTTTAGGACAGTTGGAGAGGCAATGCTACCCAATTTGAGACTGTGGGCTCTGAAGTTAGACTAAGTGTCAGTTCTAGCTATACCACTTCCCAGCTGAGTGACCTTGGAAAAGCTGGGACAGTATGTCTAAGTCTCATTTTTCCCACCTGTCAAAAGTCAAGGGGCACCTGGGTGGCTCAGTCGGTTGAGCGTCCGACTTCAGCTTAGGTCATGATGTCACAGTTCATGGGTTCAGGCCCCATGGCCAGCTATGTGCTGACCATGTTCAGAGCCTGGAGCCTGCTTTGGATTCTGTGTCTCCCTCTCTCTCTGCCCCTCCCTCATTCACATTCTGTCTCTCTCTGTCTCTCAAAAATGAATGAATATAAAAAAAATTTTTTAAATATAAAAAGACAATAACAATACCTACCTCCTCAGGTGCTGGTGAAGAGTAAAGAAGATCGAATGTGTAGAGTGCGTAGTGTCTGGCAACAGAAAACAGTCATGAAACAGGGGAGCGAGAGCAAGAGAGAGGGAGAGAGAGAGAGAGAGAGAGAGAGAGAGAGGGAAAGAAAGAGAGAGTTTTCTACTTTGCAGAAGAGGAGATGGAGAATTAGAGAGCTTAAGTAGCCTGACCAAGGTCATAACCCCAGTTAGTGGTGAGGTCAGGACTCTGTTTGACCCTAAATCCAGACAGCATGCTTTCATTGTTTGTACAGATGGAAACAGGCATTTAAATGCATATAATTTTACTGGCTGTGAACTGAGCAGAACCATTTCTGATATACTTGTCTAGAGCAGGCCAATCAGAGTATATAGATTATATTCCCTAAGGTATATCTTGGCAAAAATAATGCCAATTCCCTTTGGTTCTTGGGCTGATCTTGCTCTAGGATCCCATTGCTCAGGGTATCTGAGTCCATCTCTCTTTGAATTCTGGAACATTTGGTCTCTTGGGTTCTCTGTAGCCAGACTCTGCTGCTTTAGCATCTCGATAGATTCTTCTCTTATTTCCTGAGACCCAAAAGAAAATTGGTGGTCCTGGCTCCCTGCCTTCTGACCTCCACTTTTCTCTCAAGTTTCCATTTTAGTTCGATTTCAGTGGAAAATTCCACTGCAGCCTTCTATGGATGAATGCAGCCTTGTTAATTACATTGAATCTACAGAGATCAATTTTTATAACTCTAACAGGGTTAGTCCCTGAGTTCCTGTGATTGTTAGATGATCATGGCCCCATTCCTCTGGGTACAGGGGTCCCTCAGGGAGGCTAATTGACGGAGGCTAGTCATCTGTCACAAGTCATTTCTGTCATGCTGGAAAATAGAAATTTATGGCTTTGATCAATATCTTTCCTTAGGGCTCAGCATCTCCTGGCTCCATTCTCTTGTTGGCACTCTGAAGTGGCAACATTTCCCCCCTTTTTATTAGAATAAATTCTTCCTTGCCACAGTTTCTCTGAGGGCCTTGACTACAAAAGAAATCAGAAACTATACCACAGTTGGGGCTGTATGTAGTTCTCTTTCTCTCTCATTCTGATTTCCTCGCTCTCTTCTTCCCTCCTTCTCCCTTCCTCCTTCTTTCCCTCTTATCTTTTTTCTCCCTTCACTTCCCTTGCTCTCTTACCTTCTCCCTCCCTCCTCCAAGCCTTCCTCCTCCTGTCAACCCTCCTCCTATCCTCTCCCTCTCAGTTGAATTCCCCTTTCTCAGTTGAATTCTTCTCAATTAAATGCATGTTGATTAGATACCCAATTGATTGGGCTGAGTAACTGAGGACCCAGAAATGAGATGGTCTCTGCCCTCAAGGAATGGACAGCTCACAACCTAGTAGAAACTTCCCATATTGCCTTCTTTTTTCCAGTTTATATTGAAGACCGAAAAATCTAGTTATTTGGGGCTAGTAAAGATTCTCGTACGAAAAGTCAAAAACACTGCGAGGATTATGTGTGAATTAACCGTTCACACATTAGTATAAAATTGCTTTCTCTCTCGTACCTTAAGCAGCTTTTGAGCAGCTGTCCTATAAGAATAAAGATTCTGGTTGGAAAAGTAGAAGTAGGGAATTTTGGATCATAAAACAATTTTGGAGATTGGCAGCCTCAGGAAAGCACTTTGAACAGCATAAGGATACTGTTCATTAAGATATTCTTTTCACCCAAGTCTTATAAAGTATCTTTGTGACCTATAGTTATAGTCAAGGCCAAATCAGATAACTTGGAGAGATTATAATTTTTATTTCTTCAGCTGTAAAAATCTTTGACCCTACTCTCGGCAACATTAGTGGGACTTGTTTACTGGATAGCTTCTCTTGCTAGACTGTAAGCTCCGTGAGATCAGGACATTACTTGTCTTGTCCCTAACTGCCCTCACTGCCCAAAACAGTGCCTCGTCTACATATAGTAAGTGCTCAGTACATACTTGAATGAATAAATGAATGAATGAATGAATGAGTGGAGTGACAATAGGATACAAATGCTATAGGGGTACAAAGGAGGAGAAAATTACATTAGGTTGAAAGATTTGGTTTAGAAAGAGCTTCATGGAAGTTTCAACGAAGAGTGAGTGGACTATTTGCCTGGAGCTCTAGGACAACTGGGGAGGAAAATAACTTTGCTGAGAACCAACAGGGGACATAACCAGCTGGAACAATAACATTTTATAAGAATGAATACTCTTAACAATTAACCTCCCTTGAATAAAATGGAAAGTACAATCAGATGTGTGCATGTGTGTGGGTTGGTAGGATGATTTTATCTACCTTCTGACCAGTCTGGGAATTGTCAGGAAAATGGAGGTAGCTTCAGGCCAAGAAAGGATTGCCGGGGGCACTGCCTGGTAGGTCACGGTTATGCTCCACAGGACTCCATCGGTCACTGGAATTCTCACAGAGTTTGACAGGTACTGTCTTTCTGAAGGGTTGTCGTTCCTCCAATCCAGGAACCGTCCCTAACTCTGTTCTATGGGGTCATGCCTACCCAGAGTGAGGGACAGGGTGACTACGCAGTTCTTCTTCCAGGAAAAGTCTTCCCAGCCCAGGGTGTCATGGGTGTGGGTGGGGAAGATCCAGCCCCAAGGCAGGGAGGAGACCAAATGTCCTTCAGTTGAGCCCATTCAGCCTGAGAGTCAAGGATTATCGAGGGCAAGTGGCTGCATAATGATGACCTATTTTTCGGCTCCCTGTGTGGCAGCACGTGTGGTTAATGCAGCAGCCCTTCCTCTCTTGCTGTGTGTCACCATCCCCTCCTCCCACCTCAACCTAGAGATCCTTCCTTCCTTCCTTCCTTCCCGGTGTCCTTTTTTTCTTTGTCTCGGAAATAACGAGATGTCATGAGTCTGCCATACATCACCCTATCAGTAGCAAGTGGTGACTTCTGATTAGTGAGATACTCTGAGAGCAGCAGGAGGGACCATGGCAACACTGGCTGTTCTGCTTGGCAGCTCGGTCGTCCCTCAGAGACCAGCATTCTGTCTGTGTCAACAAGAATTTGTCTGGGGATTATTCATGTAGCTGGACATAATGAATTCAGCTGTTTGCTAGAGCAGCAAATGGGTTTTTTGCCAGTGATATTAGGATCAAGCTGAGTAATAGGATGTGTCCATACCAGAGTAATGTCCATTTATTAGCTTCTGTGGGAGCACACGCATTAAGGAAATCACATTTTGCATGGCTGTGTAGCCGAGGGAGCTGCTTGTTAAAAATTTCCACTCAAGCAACCCCGAGCTAAGGATTTGTATTCCAAAGAGCTGGACCTATTTCACCAAAAGTATTTACTTGAGAAGTAGAAAAATCCCACAAGCACAATGAGCACAAATGACTCTGCCTTGTATAAAATCTCTACGGGCAAGTTAACCTTAGTCGAGGGGGAAAGCGGTAGGTCTGTAGAGAGGGCAACCCAGGGCAAATGACTGACACATGCCGTCTTTCAACGTGACGTTGATTGGCTTTTTTTCAATGGCGACATAGGATTGACTTTAATTGCATGTAAGGTTACACTGGGAGCAAGAATAATCTTCTAAGTCACTGGGAGAAGTAGCTGCCTGCTTGATTGCAGGGACTGGGGGAAGGTTCTATTAGTTCTCCTCGGGCATCTCTTATCTGCTTCACTGATGACTAAAATCCCACCATTTCAGGCTCATTCCTTGGCTTGAGATTTGCCTTTGCCCAGTGAAAGATATCACTAGGAAATATTACACATTAGGCCTCAGAATTATACAGTGCCAACCTGCGCAACTGTATATGGTGGCCCTTGAAGCATTGCAGGAATGATTTGAATCAGGAATGATTTGAAACTCTTTCTTGTGAATGAGTTCTGGATGGAAGGGATGGTGAAAAACTGGAAGACTCTGGGAGGACATGGTGGAGAGGAAAGACATTAGACGCAAGGCAGAGAGGGGATAACTAGTGGTTCCAGAAAAGTTAAGAAAAAGTAGATTTGAAGACAAATTTTGCCTATTTCGTGCTCTTGCAAAGTAAAATTTAATAAGCAGAAGTCCCAATCCCTGTCATTAGGGAGCTTACAAGTCTAGGATACTTTGTAAGGTATAGCTCATGCAGCCTAGACATCAGGTCTCCACAAAGCCAATGTGGTAAGCTTCAAAGTATCTTCATGGTATATTTTTCTCCAGTGTGGGAAGGAAAAAGGGGAAATGAAGGGAGGGTTCTCAGGTGAGACAAACCCACCTCTTCTTTCCCAACACAGGGGTCCAGAGGCAGTCCTAAAGGAAGGGACGTTGAGATTCCCTGTTCCTCCATGTGCCCATCAAGCCATGTCTACCACAGCACGGAGCCCCCCTTGGCAGCAACTGGGCATGTGTAGCAGTCAGTTTTGTGTCATCTCATGAAATTATCCAAATTCCCTAGGAGACAATAAGGCAGCTCCTTCAGCTCAGACCACCAGGTCAGAAAACATGGGGGTCTACTGCCAGGCAAGCACTTCTCTCAGCCCCGGTTCGCCTTCCGTCACTTCCCAGATGCCCCTTCCCATCACAGATGTCCCTCAGAGGGCTGAGGGACCTCTGTCAACTTCTCATACCTGTTTTCTCCTCAAGACTAAGTTCTGAGTCGGTTAGTCGCTCATCAGTTACACTCTCCTTTGTCATCCTCAAAGACAAACCCAGAGGCTTCTTTGGTTTTTTAACCAGTTGTCACCAGGAAGAAACAGCCAGGATACAAAGATGTTACAAACATGGGGTGAACACCAAGGTCCCAGAATTTTACTCAGTTCTCCTGGTCACTGTCCCACACCCCAGCCCCCAGCTTATACTCCCTGTTACTGTTCAGTCCTTGGCCCTCTCTTCTTCTTAGATCATCACACGATCCCACTTCATCAGCCATCTTTAACTGGAACCTTCCATGTCTCCATCTCTGGAAGCAGCTCTTTCTGAGCGTGAAACCTCCATATCCAACTACACACTCAACAGTCTCACTTTGGTGCTGTCCATCCAGGACCCACTGCGCACGTCCAAAACAGAATCCATTTAGAACTTGCCCCAGAGTCTTGTATTGGCTTCAGCAGCCCCCCAGTAGCTTAAACCACAAACCTTGGAACCTTTCCAGACAGCTTCTTCTCCCTTATCCTTATGCTCCCTTATCTATCAGCAAAATCTTCTACCTTCTTACTGTCTCTGTTCCTGACCCCTCTTCTTCTCTGCCATTGCTCTGCATTCCCACCCCACTTTAGGCCCTCGGGATCTTTCTCTGCATTGCTCCAGTAGTAAGAGCTGTCCTTTTTTCCCTCCCCGCAGTGTTACCACAGAATGGTTCCCAGGAGGCAGATATGATGTTATCCTCCTGCTCAAAATCCTCAGCATACAAGGGCACCTGCCCGACTCAGTCAGAAGACTGTGCAGCTCTCGATCGGCCATCTTTAACTGGGTACTTTGTAAGGTATAGCTCATGCAGCCTAGACATCAATTTAAGCCCCACATTGGGTACAGAGATTAGTTACACAAACAAACAAACTTTAAAAAATGAAATAAAATCCTCGTCATACGCTCTAAGCTTCTTAGGACAGCCTGTGAGGTAGCCCACAAAGTGTCTCAGCTTAACACTCCAACTTTATCTCTGGTGAAAACCCCTCCTTGCCTCATCCCACTTCCCCCCTTGGCATGTTCTAGGCCAACCACACTTCTTTATGCTTCCATTTCTTATTCATGGTGTGCCCTCTGCCATTCATTGACCCTAATGTTCCTGAGTCACTTTTTAAATTTCTAAAAGAAATTTTTTTAATGTTTATTTATTTTTGAGAGAGAGAGAGAGGGAGGGAGAGAGAGAGAGAGAGTGTGTGTGATCATGAGTGGGGCAGGGGCAGAGAGAGCGAGAGGGAGACCCAAACTGAAACAGGCTCCAGGCTCTGAGCTGTCAGCACAGAGCCTGGTGTGGGGCTTGAACTCTGATCAGTGAGATCATGACCTGAGCTGAAGTCGGAAGCTTAACTAACTAAGCCACCCAGGTGCTCTGTGAGTAACTTTTTTTACAAGAGGGCCTCCCTCCCTAGCTGGTTGGTCTGAAGTTAGGGTAGAACAATAACTGTGATATAGCTGGCCAGTAACTGTCTTCTCAATCTAAGGCCCATTATGGTGGCTTGACATAATGAAGGCGGACTGACTCTGTATTTCTAGTATACATGGAAATATAGGGTTTTTTTTCATGTTTATTTTTAAGAGAGATCGTGAGTGAGGGAGGGGCAGAGAGAGAAGGAGACACAGAATCCGAAGCAGGTTCCGGGCTCCGAGCTGTCAGCACAGAGACCGATGTGGGGCTCGAACTCCTGAACCCTGAGATCATGACCTGAACCGAAGTCGGCTCAACCGACTGAGCCACCCAGATGCCCCGGAAATACACTTTAACTTAACTAATATAAAGGGCTGAAGTAGACAAGGAAGCAGTCTCTGGAATCAGAATGTTTGGGTTCTAACGCTCATCACTTAACCCTTAGTTTCCTCATCTTTAAAAGGGGAAAAGTAATATACTTCTCTCAGAAGGTTGTTGTGAGAGGAAAGAAATCAATACAAGTAAAGATCTTCTGTCTAAGAACAGTGTCTGGCAGAGAGTCAGTGCTTGCTAAGTATTAGCTGTTGATGTTGTTACTAGTAGTAGTAGCAGGAATATTTCTAGAATTCCATTTTCCTTATCGAATCGTCAGAAGGATTGTACCCCCATACGGGAAGATTGCGTGACTCAGCAGTGGCGTTTGCATTCCGATCGGTGGCGGAAACTGACAGGTACACGGTGTAAATGAAAACACACAGCCCGTTCCTTCTCACCCCACCCTGCTGTATATTTGATAAAGGGAATTCATGGCCCGGTAAACCCGGTGCTGGGTAAAAGTACTTCCCGCCTCTGTTTAGGCTCGCGCCTCCAGAGCCTTCCACGCTCAGTCAGAATCTGGGGTAATCACTCCATGCCTTCCATCTCTGTGGGCCACGGCTTCTCACGTCCTTCCACGTCCGTGCTCTCACCTGCTTCTCACAGTGACCCATCCCCACCCACAGACAGACTGTCACGCGCCTCTGGAAAGGCTTTAGTTGCTGCCATTTGGGTGGACACTCACGAGACAGCTTTTTAAAACGGAAAATAATTGCTTTGGTGATTTTGCGTCAACGCAACTGGAGGGAGAGACCAGGGGCAGAGAGGCTTCACTCAAATCACTGGCAGGGAAAATACCTGGGAGTTTGGCCTGGCTTTGTAAGAAGCGCCATATTTTTCATCTGAACAGAAAGAATCTCAAAAAGTGAAAAAAGGAAGGGAGGAAACTAACGAGACATCTCTTTCCTCACGGATAATGTGGGCTGCTCGCCAAGCCGTCTGCGGTGGCTGTAGCACCTTTTACACTCCAGTGACGACCAAATGCCTGGGAGATAAGGCAACAATTATGAGACCTGAGAAGACATGAATGAAAGCCCAGTAGCAGCCAAATAACACTGCCATCTATTAACAAATTATTGTAGGCTGAGGCAGTCTTTAATGAGATTTTAACAAAAGAAATCTAGTCGTGTTCCTCTGGGGCAAAGAGATTTTATTATGATGTGAATGATTAAGCGGGCAAAGGGCCCTCCCTCCGAGCTTCAATAAAGAGGAAATGTGTGAGCCCTGTGTCCTAGCTCCCCAAGGGGTCTGACTCCCATTCAAGATGAAAAGCTCTTGGAGAAAAGGACTCACACAACAAACTGTTCCACAGGACGTTGCAGCTTGGTACCCGGCCTGGTGAGCCAACTGAGTCTCCTTAGGAAAATTGTTCTAGGCCCTTGTGTTGTGATTCCAATACTTCATTGTGCCTTTGGTTATTCTAAAGGCTATCACGACATTCTCCAGAGATTCTTAAGCCAGACGGAATAGAGCATTAATTTGGAGGAACAATGGGACTGGCTAGAGTTGAGACCTTGTAAAACAGCTGGGGTTTCGGAAGAGCAGGCAGTGTGAGCCTGATGGTTCAAGAGAGGAAAGAGACAAGAGCCTGCACAGAGCAGGTCAGAGGAAAAATTGCAGTTCTGGGAAGTCAGTGCGCGGTTTGGATGCGCTGGACTGCTTGCACGGAGCGGATTTTCTTTTTACTTTTCCTCCCGCTTTCATTTATCCACTCAGTGCAAACTTACAGGCTATCCGTCGCATCTGAGAGAGGTGTAACAGATCCTGAAGGAGACAGAGGGACAAATGGAGTGATGTAATGAGGCCTGGACTATTAAATGGTGTAATTCCTTAGGAAAGGGCCACTGGCACATAGAAGGATGGTGAAGGAAGGGTGAGTGGGTGGTCCTCCTCTCACAAAGATTCTTTGCTGACGGAACCTTGGTCAGGCTTCTGGGCCTTCTCCGTAGGCCCATCTGTACCCTTCCTTGTAACATTCAGTTTTAGCAAGAGCCCTGCTAAGTCAATTTAGCAAGAACCCCTGACCTTTGATATCTGATCTGGATCCTCAGCCTCCACCATTGCCCAGGTGATGTCTGATCACCCACGGGTTTCTTCCTAGCAGGTCGTGTAGCCAGAATCCCCCAGCTCCTGGTTTTTCTGTGTGTAGTTTTCTATCCACCCAGCCTGACCCTGCTCCTAAACGCCCACTTGCCAATGCTATATTTGGAATTGAGTCCGGTTCTGCGCTGAGGTCTCCTTTGCCTCTTCGTAACAATCCTGAGTAAACTCTGTTTGGACCACTTTCACTCTGGTTCTTTTCGACGCCTCCCGGATGATGAGTCAGGGGGACCGATCTCTCGGCACCTGGGCCACGCTGTAAGACTGTCACCTTTTGTGGCAGAATGACAACCAGAATGGCCTATGGACTATGTTGGTTATACTCCCATTGGGACCCATGGCAGACATTGGCTGTTAAAATATTTAGCGTCTGATAATATATGATGAATGAGTGAGAGGCATAGTAGCACTTCCCTTAATGGCTCACACTGTAGGAAGGAAACTTAATAGAATTGAGGATGAACTTACAATGACATGGAAGATAAATCTCAGGAACATACATCTTCGGGACAGATAGGTCATTTTGTTAGACTACAGCGTGGTTATTGCTATTAGCTAACATTTATTAAGCGTTTACTAAGTGCCAGGTGCTTTTTAAAGTGTTTTATACATGTTAAACTCAGTGTTTCTGTATTGGTGTCTGTGATGATGAGTCAGTATGCTTTTTAATTTCCTATCTGTCATGGGCAAATGCTTTTGTAAATTTTCAATAAAAAGTCATTACTAGAAAAGTTAAGGTTTTTTTTAAAAATGCAAAATTCAAGGTCAGGTGTGTTTTGATCATTTTTTTACTATTAGATTTAACAGATTTAAAATTACTCCAGCAAATGGCTATAAATGCTTATTCTTTTTTTTTTTTTAATTTTTTTTTCAACATTTATTTTTGGGACAGAGAGAGACAGAGCATGAATGGGGGAGGCACAGAGAGAGAGGGAGACACAGAATCAGAAACAGGCTCCAGGCTCCGAGCCATCAGCCCAGAGCCTGACGCGGGGCTCGAACTCACGGACCTCGAGATCGTGACCTGGCTGAAGTCTGACGCTTAACCGACTGCGCCACCCAGGCGCCCCAGTATAAATGCTTATTCTTAATCGCTGTACTCATCTCTCCTATGGACCAGTAACAAATCTTCAGACTGGCAACCCATTCACAGACCATATATTGGCAAGTCGTATTACCTCATTTAGCCCTCGTAAAAATCCTGTGATGCAGTTAATGCCTCGCTTCTACAGGTAAGGAGACTGAGGCACAAAGCATTTATGTTACTAATGAGGCCAAATTAGATCCATTAGCAGTCAATTAATTAGCTTTGCAAAGAGAAACATCTCTATTTTTGGACCATAGAAGTATATAGCCCATCTAGTCCTGGTAAAATCATGAGTAGCTTAAGAAAAGCAAGCCTTAATGAGGAAGTATCGTGTTTTATAATCTAGGCCTCTGTTGGGAAAACTGTTACAGAAATGGACCAAACATCTTAAGAGTGTCGTCTTTGTTATACTGAGCAATGTGGTGGTGTATTTAAGAGAAGGCTTAGGAGCGAGGCTGTCTGCATTTGTTCCCTGGCTTGGCTGTCTACTTGCTGTGTAAACTTATTAGTTCTAGCTAAAAGGATGGTTAGGAGGAAGAACTGTGCTAATAAATATAAAGCACTTAGAAGAATGCTTAGTACCTAGTAAGGGCATATAAATGTTAGTTATTATTTTTGCATTTGAAAAACAATCCACTGAAAAAATCTCTAAATGCCTCCATCTACAATGGCCTGACTTCTGACTGAACGAGTCAGTCCTCACTGCCTTAAACTAAAACTGCTGGTAGAGCCCGGGGCCCCTGGGTGGCTCAGTTGGTTAAGAGTCCAGTTCTTGGTTTCAGCTCGGGTCACGATCTCATGGTTCGTGAGATCGAGCCCTGCATCGGGCTCTGCACTGACAGTATGAATCCTGCTTGGGATTCTGTCTCTCCTTCTCTCTCTCTGCCCCTACCCAGCTCTGTCTCTGTCTCTGTCTCTGTCTCTGTCTCTCTCTCTCTCTCTTTCTAAATAAATAAATAGATAAACTTTAAAGCTACCAGTAGAACCCAGCAATGCTGCAATGCCACTGCCAAACCTAAAGCACAGAGCAGAGTTTCTCTACTGTGGCACCACTGACGTTTGCTGGGAGCTGTTATGTGTGCTATAGGGCAGCAGCATTCCTGGCCTCTACCCACTAGATGCCTGTATCACCTCCTTCCAGTTATGACAACCAAAAATGTCTTCCGTCATCCCGAGTATCCCCTGGGAGGAAGAATGCCCCCATTTGAGAAGCACTGTTATAGAGGGGAAAGAATATAAATAATATTTGCTTGTATTTTGATTGTTTTTCAGTTTAAAAGGTTTAAAATATTTTTAACTCAATTGTGAAAAAGCAAAAGAGAGAAAGGATGAAAACATTAGAAAAGGAAAAGAGAAGAAAAGGAAGGAAGGAAGGAAGGAAGGAAGGAACGAAGGAAGGAAGGAAGAAGGGAAAACATAGAACACAAGAAAAGAAGAAAGGGTAAGAGTAGAAAATGAGAGGGTAGCTGGACCGGTGTGTGTTTGTGCGATCTCCCACTAGTGCATCTACACCTACGTGTCCTGCCAGCCCCTCTAACTCAACATATTCAAATATGAACTCAGGTTTCCCTCCAGACCTTTGCTATTCTAGTTTCTGTTACTGACCTCGCCATCCACCCAATCACTCCAGCATAGAAATGTGTGTCCTCTTGAAAGGACGCCTCCTACCAACCCTCCCCCTTCTCCAACACTGAATTAGTTATCAGGTTTGCTGATTCTCTCAGGGTCAGTCACCCTGTGACTCACCAAAGAGTCACATATTCATTCACCCGAGGTGAGCACCGAATCAGCCACCACTCTGATTTCATAGATGAGGAAACTGAAGCCCATGGAGGTCAGGGGCATGACCTCAGACAGATTACTCTGAGTCTAGTTTCCTTGATTGTAAAATGGGGATAATACCACAGGCCTTAAAGGGCTATGAGCTGGCACAGAGCTGACTCTTTTCTCATGTCTCAGTTATGGGACTGGAACCCAGCGCTCTTCCTCCTTCCCCACACTGCCTCCTGGGTCTTGGCCCTGTCCCTCAGCTGCACCCAGTGTTCTTGCCCATTCAACCCCACCATCCTGGCCCTCTTGCTACTGCCCCATTCATGGCCAGCGTTCAGTACTGCCCACCTAGTGTGCTGTGAGAGCTTCCTCTTTGAACTTGCTGGCTCCGGGCTTTCCCTAGGCCAATCATTGTACGGATCAGTGTCGAATTCCTATCCCAAAACAGCCCTTGACACAGGCCTCAAGTCACTTTTGTGTTTTAAATCTTTCATTGTTCCCCACCACAGAATCTAAACTTCTTGGCCTACCATTAAATGTCACCCTCTCTCCCTCCTCCCCACTATCAGGCCCCCTGGCCTATCTTCCTAATCTTCATTCTGCATTTTGCTTCTTATCCCTTATCAAACTAAAATGCAATTTCATATATACACCCTGTGCTTTCCCACCTCTGGCCTTTGCCCCTGCTAGTCACCTTCCTGGGATTCCCTTCCTAAATCCACACATTTCTTATTTCAACCCATCCTCCAAGACCTATTTCATCTGACTTCCTTCATGAAGTCAAATCTCATCTTCCCGGTTAACATGTATTCAATCTCCCTCTACTCTAAAGTCCCATAACACTATATTTACATCTATGTATGGCATTTATATCTTTCCACCTTGCATCATAAATATCTATATATTTACTTTATTTCCCCCCCACTAAACTGGAGGCTCCTTAAAGACCCCATATGTACAGATTGATTTATCTTTGTACCTTCCATGGGGCCTACTACAATGAATATTTACCTGGTATATATATGCCACATAAATGATATTAACTGTCTATTTATTTATTTATTCCTTATAGAACCCCTATTTATTTATCAAACTAAATTTGACAGTGGTTAAAAAAAAAGAAATGTACCATACCATGGCAGCAAGAAAGAGAGTCCCTATGCCAACAGAGATTCATAAAAGGAGAGTGTATAAGTCAGGAGTTTGTGTTGTATGAACAGCCTCACGTGTGTGTGGGCCTGGGCATGTGTGTGCATGTGGTAGGGTTTTGAAATCATACAGGACCAGTTTCCAATCCTAGCTCTGATGCTTGATAGCTGTGTGACCTCGGACAAGTTATTTTGCATATCTAACTTCATTTCCTCATTTGTAAAAATAGAGATAAAACATACTTTCTAATGTTAGTATGTGGAACATTTATTCATTTCATCAACAAGTATTTTCTGGAGTTTCACTATGTGCCAGGTTCCTGGTAGAAACAAAATAATATCCATACCATATTTACCAGAAGGCCTGGCACATGCTAAATACATTTAGTATTTAGCATTAAAGCAATTAGGGGAATATTAGAGCAGCGACATTCTTGCACATGTGTGTGCATATGGATAGAGAAAGCTCCAGGGGCACCTGGGTGGGTCAGTCGGTTAAGTGTCCAACTTCAGCTCAGGTCATGATCTCACAGTCTGTGAGTTCGAGCCCCGCGTCGGGCTCTGTGCTGACAGCTCAGAGCCTGGAGCCTGTTTCAGATTCTGTGTCTCCCTCTCTCTCTGCCCCTCCCCTGCTCATGCTCTATCTCTCTCTGTCTCAAAAATAAATAAACACATTAAAAAAAAAGAGAGAGAAAGCTCCAGGTCCGAACTAAGAGTCTTTGTTTTAAAATCTGGACAGAGGGTGTATAATTTCATTCTTTAGCCAGGATGGTTTCTTCCCCAGTTAACTCGAATATGTTTTTTCCCCTTTATTCTAGTATCCATTTTACAAATTATAATAATATTAATTCTAGTATTCTTAATATCCATACCTAGAGAAAAATCAAGAGCCCTTAATAATGCCATTTGTCGAGTGCCTAGTATTTGCTATCACTCTTGAAACAACTGTCAAAGGAAGATAGCTGATCTGCATTTTATGAGTGAAGAGCTTCCAAGGGGCGCACAGCCTGTGAATAGTGGGGTCCTCCTCCAAATACCACATTTTCTTCCTGCTCAGGGTTCTGCTGGTGAGGTTTCCTAAGTACTAGGCCAAGGTGAGGAACGGTGATCTGCCCTACCCCAGAAGTTCTATCACTGGTCCTTCTGGGTTCAGAGTTCTCTGAAATATTGAGACAATGTTGGTTTCAAACTCCATCTGAAGAGAAAAGAGCCTTTTTGTTGTTGTTGTTGGAGGGAGAATTCTATTACTCTCTGTACGTTCTCACCTATTCCTAGAGGAGGTGACGTCCACCAACTGTCCGAGTCTTTACTCTCTACTGGTTCATCCCTGGAGAGGAAAAAATGATTAATTCCTGACTTCTCATAGGGAGAAGGCTTATTAGCTTCAAGCTTCAAAGAGGAATAGGCCCAGCAGGTCACCTGGCGTAGGCTTCCACATCTGTCTCCCTTCTGGGTAGAGCAGATCTCATTGCACCTCCCTTGTCTTTGCAGCGCAGAGAACTGGGTTTACCCTCTCATGATGAGGTGTGTGATCGACAGTGCTCAACCTCATGGCAGTTTGCTTAGTGGGCGCCATTCATACCCAAGCCTCCACCTCACCCCTCGGATGGTCTATCCCAGAGCCCAGATACCAGTGTGGAAGTGAGAGGCCCCCACTTTGACATCAGTTCTTAGCAGCTTTCTCTGTTCTGAGTTGTACATAGATCCCTGTAATGTGAAGATTATTGGGTCCTTGCCAAGCCACTAATAAAGCTGATATTTTTGTTCCCTTTTGTCTAGTGGTTCTTACGTGTATTATCTAACAGTCAGAATCCAGAGGGAGAAAGAGGGTCATTTTAGGGGCAGAACTACTGGCTCCATTACTAGGTCAGGGACTTTCTGCATAGCTTTCTGCTTCTTTGTTCTATATCAAAACTAACCTTATTTTCACAGGTCAGCTGACCTTCAGTGATTTTAAGCCACACATGCAAATACTATCTAACAACCTACAGAAGATGGCCTGTCGCTGGAAACCTTATTCATTTTACAGTTGACAAAGAGTAGGAGGCTGGAGACTCTTTTTGTAATTTCTGTTTAAGGACCCAGAATTTGAAACTAAAAACTGCTTATTCTAATTTTGTCAGAAATAGCTCATACACATTAACCAAGTTAATTCTGACAAAAGTTAGTCCAGGAAAGCTAGTCAGCTTTCCTTATATTTCTATTAACCATCTTAAAAATGAGGTTTTAGCCCCACTCCCATCACCAAAGTCCTGCGACTTGGACAAAGCCTTCTTCTGGGCCTCACTTTCCTCATCTGAATAGTGGGTGTTTTGATCCGGACCATTTCTGACACCCTTCCTGCTCCCAAATTCTATTTATATTCAGAAGTTATTATTTGGGCCTGGATTGCCTTCAGGGTGTGTTGTTGGTTCTGAGAGGTTTTGGGAGATGAGTGAATCTAGAGGGAAAATCTAATAAATAAAAAGGGAGAAACTTGCCAGATGCAAAGTGGGAGTTTATTCCAGGCATATTAAATTATCATGAAACACATCCATCTACATTTATTAAGAACAGGAAACTCAGCTCTGCTTGCCTAAAGCCCTCATTTCCAAAGCATTAACAAATTATTCATTTCCTTCATAAGTTCGTTAGTCCTTGGGGTGTTTAACACCAGGAGTTTGACCATATTATCACTTATCCTCATAACATGTGATAAAGATGATACTAAATATTTTACACAAATGAAAGTGGATATGGCTTATGGATCCTCATTAATTTATTTTGCTTTCAGCATAATAGCTTAATACTTTACCACAGACCTTTTTCACTCAAAACAGAACAGATCTGTCTCAGATTTGCAGTATTTTCAGATAAATAGCTGCTGACCACATAACAACAAAAACATTATTCTTTTATGCAAATGTGTCAAAAATTACTGAAATGAGAAAGAGTTTTGCTTTCTCAACCACTTAGGAAAAAACCCAAGATCTTAAGGCGGGCCCTGTCACTATTCAGCTGTATACTCTGTATTAATCTTCTATTGCTACATGATATATTACCATAAGCAACCACTGAAAGCAACAATGCAATTATTAGCTCATACTTCTGTAGGTCAGAGTCTGTGTGAGCTTTACGTTTTCTTTTCTTTGTTTTGTTATTTTTACCCAGTAAGGCCAAAATCAAGGGTTGACCATTTGGCTTTTGTCTGGGGGACTGGGGAAGGATCTGCTTCTAGGCTTATGCAGGTTGTTGGCAGAATTTGGTTCTTGTGGTTGCAGGACTGAGGTCCAGTATCCTTGCTGGCTATTGGTGAGGGGAAGTTCTCAGTTCCTTCATGCTGTCCACATCCTTGACACATGGACCGTTCCTTCTTCAAGCCAGCAAAGATGTGTCAGAAGTCCTCTTTAGCTTTGAATCTCTGATCTCCTCTTTTGCAGCAAATTAGAGAAAACTCGGCATTTAAAGGGTTCATCTGTTGGGTCAGACCACCTGGATAACCTTCATATTTCAGGGTCAGCTGACTTGAGATTTTAGTTACATCTACAAAATTCTTCCTCAGCACCACTTAGATCACTGTTGGAGTGAATAACCAGGAGGCTAGAATATTAAGGAGCCATTTTTAGAATTTTGTCTGCCACATATTCTAACACAAGTAAGCAGTTACCTAATATCTATAGGCCTCAGGTTTTTTAAATTTTTTTTTTCAACGTTTATTTATTTTTGGGACAGAGAGAGAGCATGAACGGGGGAGGGGCAGAGAGAGAGGGAGACACAGAATCGGAAACAGGCTCCAGGCTCTGAGCCATCAGCCCAGAGCCCGATGCAGGGCTCGAACTCACGGACCGCGAGATTGCGACCTGGCTGAAGTCGGACGCTTAACCGACTGCGCCACCCAGGCGCCCCTTGGCCTCAGGTTTTTTAGAATCCTACTCTGATAGCTTTGATGACTAGACCTACCAAGGACTTATACTTATTATAACTTTACAGCACCAGCCAATTCAAAACAAAACAAAACAAACTACAAACAAAAACACTCTCAGACTGGGTCTGTAAGATGTACAAACATATGAATGGAAAAGAATCGGATTTCATTATTATTAGTTTAGCTCACTGCCATTTCCCCAGCCCTTATGGCAGCATCGGGCACAAAGTAGGTGCTCATTAAATATAGTGTTTGCTAAATGAATGGATATACAGCACTAATCAGAGCCCTGTAGTTAAGTCTTTATCAGATGCTTACTGCACACAGTACATTTGTACTAAACTCAGTGAAGCCTACAAAGACTCATAAAGCTCCATCCCCTCCTGTGATGACTAATTTTATGTGTCAGCCTAGCCAGGCTTTGGTGCCTAGTTGTTCAGTCAAGCACTGGTCTGAAATGTTGCTGAAAGTGAAAGTATTTTTTAGATGTGATTGACATTTAAGTCAGGAGAAACTGAGAAAAGCAGATTACTCTCTATAATGTGGGTGGGTTTCATCTAACCAGTTGAAGGCCTTAAGAGAACAGACTGAAGTCGCCTAAGGAAAAGAAAGTTCTATTTCCAGGCTGCCTTCAGACTCAAGCCTACAACCTAGAGAGAGAGAGAGAGAGAGACCACAGCATCAACTCTTCTATGGGTTTCCAGCCTGCCAGATTGCCCTCAGAGTTTAGATTTGCCAGCCCCCCAAATTGCATAAGCTAATTCTTTAAAATAAATCTCTTTCTTGGGGTGTCTGGGTGGCTCAGTCGGTTAAGCGACCGACTTCGGCTCAGGTCATGATCTTGCAGTTTGTGAGTTTGAGCCCCGTGTAGGGCTCTGTGCTGACAGCTCAGAGCCTGGAGTCTACTTCAGATTCTGTGTCTCCCCCTCTCTCTACCCCTCCCCTGCTCATGCTGTGTGTCTCTTTGTCTCTCAATAATAAATAAACGTTAGAAAAAAATTTAAAAAAATAAATCTCTTTCCATATATGTCTATATCTATATCTATATCTATATCTATATCTATATCTATATCTATATCTATATCTACACACACAAATCCTACTGGTTCTGTTTCTCTGGAGAACCATGACTAATAACATGACCCTTAAGAGGACAGAATAACATTGGGAAGATTGAAATGTGTACAAAGGAAAACAATGAGTAACAGGTGATCACACATAAATGAAGAGGAATAAACTGCCTTGGACTTCATGAGAATGGGTGGTCAAAGGAAGCTTTATGAGCAAAGTGAGATTTAATCTGGAGCTCTCAGAATAGATGAGAACAGGTAGAAAACAGAAAGGAGGGTGTTGCACATAAGGAGGCCTGGGGAGGTGGGCAGAGAGTGTTATGTTGTGTTTACGAGGAGGAGAACGGCCCAGCTAGAGAATCCTAAAGGGTAGGGGGAATACTGTTATACAGGGTAGGCTCTGAGCAACACTAGGCCTAGAACAAAGGCAAGAAAGAACTTTAAAGATCTTCTTTTATTATTATTTTTTTTAAGTTTCTTTCTTTATTTTGAGAGAAAGCATGTGTGTGCAGGGAAGGGGCAGAGAGAGAGGAAGAGAGAGAATCCCAAGCAGGCTTTGTACTGGGAGCCCCATGCAGGGCTCAATCTCATGATCTGTGAAAGCATGACCTGAGGTGAAATCAAGAGTCGGATACTTAACTGACTAAGCCACCCAGGCTCCCCAAAGATCTTCCTTTTAAACAAACAGCATTGAGTGCCTGTGGCAGGCCTGAATGCATATCATCTTGTCCAAGCCTCACATCTTGCAACAAGGAAACTGAGACCCAGGCTGAGTGTCCTTAGGTCCCACAGGAAATTAGTGGCAGAGCCTGGAGGAGAATTTAGTCTCCCTGTGCCTTGGCCAGTGTCTGGCTGTCGCATCTTTCTGCTTCCCACTTCCGCAAACCCAACTCTGACCCTCCCCGCGTTGGTTGCTGCGTCCCAACCACACTGGCTCTCGGGCTCTCCAGCTTCACTCCCACCTCAGAGCCACTGCACCTGTTCCCTCTGCCCAGACAGGCCTTCTCTCGGGTTTGCACAGGCTGGAGCTTCTTGTCTCAGATGTTGGCTCAGCCGTTGTCTTCTCAGAGGCGCCTCCCCTGACCACCAGCTCAAACAATGCCTCCTCCAGACCTGTCCTATTACCCTGATTTACTTTCTCCACGGCACATACCAGTGTGCAGAATTATAATTTTTTTTTTTTTTGGCTTCTCCGTTGTTTGTCTCCCCAAATAGAATGTAGGTGCTGTGAGAGCAGGATTCAATCATTCCCGGGATTTGTTCACTCTTCATATCCAGCACCTTGAACAGTGAATTGTGCCTACTGGGTACTCTACAAACAGGAACTGGATGAATAAACATGGACTTCAGGACTCGCTATGTCCTTGCTGAGTCCTCGAAAGCAGAAAAGAGATCAAGAAAAACAAAGAGGCAATTCACAAGGTACAGCGGAGATGCTTAGAGCCGTCACGCCTGGTCCCAGGGACTTGCTTTTTGTCTTCTCTCACTTCCTCTCCAGAGCAGATGCCTCTCAGCTTCGCAGCTGCACCTGCTGAGGCAAGAGTCTCGCTGGCTACAGAGCCCTCGTGGCACTGACTTCAGCAGCTCACTCGAATTCCCCACTGCATCGGTTTCAACTGCTCTCCCAAAGACGAAACCTCACGGCCCTCTCCTCAGGTCTCCCTCTTACCTGAGAAATTGTGGGCCCTCTAAAATGAACTCTCTCCTGGCCTTGCTTCAGTTTGCTGCCCTTGATCACCAGCTGGTTTTTGGTTTTCTATGAAGAGAGTTGTATTGGAACCTAGGTATGCTCGTTATTACAAGTACAACTGCTCTCCCACTGCAAGAGCAGAGCTGAAAGGTTTTGACACACGGTACGACCTGCAAAGCCTAGAGTTATTTACTGTATGTTGACAGAGAAAGTTTGTAAAAAAAAAAAAAAAAAAGTTTGCAGGAAACTGCAGAGCAAGTTTACGAAGCTCTGAAGATTAACCAACTACACAGTTCGATTTGAGGAAGTTTTTACTGCGTGTAGCACCAACTCCTCATTTTTCCCTTTCTGCCTTAAACAAACGTGTTCTCTTTCCACTCAGAGATTTCCTTCTTCACGTGTTTTCCTCACCCCTTCCTAAGTGACCTCTCCCTGCTCCCCACACCCTCACAGTGCTGTCCAAGGATCCTCATCAAGCCACATTTCACGTGGTTTTCTTGCTCCAACACCTTCACTGGCTCCTCAGACTCAAATTCCTGAGTATGGCACTCAAGGCCCTCCTGGTAAGCAAAGTCAGTTTACTTCTTCAATCTTATTTCTTGTGCCTCTTAAGCTTACACTGGTGTCAAGGCATATAGGATATAAGTAATCGCCTGCCACTTTAATACAGTGAAGCTGTGAGCCTGCAGCTCTGACAGAAAGATATTTACCCACGGGGTGGAGGTGGGGGGTGGGGGGGCCTGGTGTAAAGGCATTCCGGAGGAGCAAAGTCCGCCACACCAGTTTTATTGTTTCCCGTGACCAGCTAAGCCACCCTGCAGGGAGTCCGCAACTGTTGACATCTTCCTCTAAATTCTTCTTAGCAGTCCAGCTGTTTCAGTGTGGGTGTGGGACTACATTACTGAGTGTGCAAAGCCTTTCGAATCAGGGAATGTGGATTTCAGAACTGTCAATTATTTTAGATCAGCCGAAGCCCCCTCTCCCCTCTACGAGCCTGGACGCTGATTGAGTGGGAGAGTTGCACAAAGGGACACATTCATTCAACAAACATTCAGCAAATACTTAAGTACCTAAACGTACGCTACTGAGAGAAGCAGAACGTGCCACTTTGGTATATTGATTATATTGAGCTAGAGGCTCTTAAAAAAAAAAACAAAAACACAACAGACACAGGAAGAGAACTCTGACTTCCCTTTTTCCTTCTAAAAGCAGGAAACCAAACGCTCACGTGGAAGACACCTTCCCTACCACAGGAGGAAAAGAACAGTCTTATCACCAGAGATGGGGAGTTGAGACCAAGAGAAATCTGTATGAATAGGCCTTGTCAAAATAACCTTCATCTTCCTGTAGCCTCCCCCCCCCCACATATTTTTGTTACTTTTCCATAATTACTATTCTTTGTTCAATCTAGTATATAAACACTTAGGCCTAGGTGCTTTTTGGGTCTTCAGATTCCTGTGAAGATTCCCATGTACATGGAAAAATATTCAGTAAAAGTTGTATGCTTTTCTCCTGTCAATCTGCCCCCATATCAACTTAATTCTTAGGCCCAGCCACAGACCATAAGAGAGCAGAGGTAACGTTCTGCCTCTCCCGTACTACCTAGAGATGCTTACAGTATAGCGATATCCCACACACTGAGGGGACATAGAGGTAATACCCCTCTCACGCTGTAAAGAGGACAGGGAAGCCTTCATGGAGGAGGTGACAGGACGTGGAGGGTATGGATTTGAGGCAAGGCTACACAGGGAAGTAGGTTTCCCAGATTTCAACTGTTTCATCAACATAACTTGAATAATACCTTAACATTTCACGACAGAACACATTTTTTTAGTGTATCACTTTGGTCGTAACAAACGATCACTGCATCCTTTTTACTTCTTCAACGTAAGTGTCAACAGAGGTTGGCAAGCCACAGCCAAAAGAGCGGTTGCAGTGGATCAGTGGATCAGGACGGAGTTTTGAATCAGAGTTTTGAATTCCAGCTGTGCTGAAAATGGCAGTCTTGAAAGGTGGTCGCTCCTCTTTGCTAGAGCTGTGAGGCGGAAGCAGAGGGAAACAAGGCAGGACAAACCGAAGGAAAGAGCCCAGAGCACACCTAGTACTAGAAAGTTATGGGCCTGGAGCCAGAGTCATTCAGGGAGCTTTTAAATAGCAGATCCATCATGATGTTTCTGGAAGAGCACATAATTCAACTGAGGGAATTTATACATTTATACACACATTTATAATTTATAATACATTTATAAATTATAAGGCTCTGATTAGCCACATGGACAAGGAGCTAGAGGAAAGGTGCCTTCTGTTAGAGGTCAGCTGTGTAACTCCCGTTTAACAAAATGCCCACCGGTTCATCGGCAGGACTCAGGGCAAAAAGTAAGAACAAGAGCTCTGGGTCAAACCAGTTTTTTTGCCAAAGGACAGTTTGTGGCTTAGAAGCAACTGTCCCTAAGATTGTCTAAGGTGGTAGGGGTATCCTGTACATTCCTAACTTCTTCCTGTGTATTTCAACTTTCAAGTATTAAGTCAAAAGCAGTAAGCATTGAGCCCATTTTTGATAACTGTCCCATATTGCTTTTCAA
Source organism: Felis catus (assembly GCF_018350175.1). NCBI lineage: Eukaryota > Metazoa > Chordata > Mammalia > Carnivora > Felidae > Felis > Felis catus. The sequence continues at coordinate 32,973,585 of NC_058384.1, read as the reverse complement.
AAGGGCTATGTTAGTTTACCCTGCCACCGGCAGTGTGCGTGTATATCACATCACACTGACCGCAACCTCAATTGTACTTAGCAAAAGTAAGTTATTGAGTGAATAGTTGATGGGTAAGTGTATTTAAAGCAGTACCTCAATATTGACTTAAAACATACTTCTTTGATGATTGGAATGATCTCCTTAGGCGGGCACAAAGCCACTAACAGGGTTTCATGAGGAGACAAGGGTATTTCCATTTGAATAGGGAGCCTGTTTAATGATTTCTCCCTTTCTTTGATCCTCCATAGGGATCAACACACCTAGTCATTGCATTTTTTTTTTTTTTTGTATTTTTAGTTTTTACTTAAATTGCAGTTAGTTAACATACAGCATAATAGTAATTTCAGGTGTACAATTTAGTGATTCAACACTTATGTACAACACCTAATGCTCATCACAGCAAGGGCACTCCTTTATTCCCATCACCTATTTTACCCATCCCCCCACCCACCTCCTCTCTAGCAACCATCAGTTTGTTCTCTATTGTTAAGAGCCTGTTTCTTGGTTTTCCTCTCTCTTTCATTCCCCTGTGATCATTTGTTTTGTTTCTCAAATTCCACATATGAGTGAAATCATATGGTATTTGTCTTTCTCTGACTTATTTCGCTTAGCGTAATTCTCTCTAGCTCCATCCACATCATTGCAAATGGCAAGATGTCATTCTTGTTGATGGCTGAGTAGTATTCTATTGTTATACAGATACCACATCTTCTTTATCTGTTCATCAGCTGATGGACATTTGGGCTCTTTCCATAGTTTGGCTATTGTTGAAAATGTTGCTATAAACATCAGGGTGCATATATCCCTTCAAATTAGTTTTGTTTTTTGTTTGTTTGTTTGTTTTGTTTTTTGAGAGAGAGAGAGAGAAAGAGAAGACTTAAATAAGTGAGGGGCAGAGAGAGAGAGAATCCCAGGAGGGGCAGAGAGACAGAGACAGAGAGAGAGAGAGAGAGAAGCAGGGCTCACCTGAAGCAAGGCACGGACTTACCTGATGTGGGACTCAAACTCACAAACTGTGAGATCATGACCTGAGCCACAGTCAGATGCTTAACAACTGAGCCACCCAGGTGCCCCAAATTAGTATTTTTGTATTCTTTGGGTAAATATCTAGTAGTGAAATTGCTGAATCATAGGGTAGTCTTATTTTTAACTTTTTGAGGAACCTCTGTACTGTTTTCCAGAATGGCTCATTGAGTTCTTTTTATTCTTTATTTCAAAGGGCACTTACAGCTGTCTATCCCATTTTTTTTTTATTTGAGAGAGAGAGAGAGAGAGAGAGTAGGGGAAAGGGGCACAGGGAAAGAGAAAGAATCTTAAACAGGCTCCACACTCTGTGCAAAGCTGGATGTGGAGCTAGATCCTACGACCCTGGGATCATGACCTGAGTCAAAATCACGAGTTGGACACTCAACCAGCAGAGCCACCCAGGCACCCTGTATCCCTTCCTTCCTTCCTTCCTTCCTTCCTTCCTTCCTTCCTTCCTTCCTTCCTTCCTTCCTTCCTTCCTTTCCTTCCTTCCTTCCTTCCTTCCTTCCTTCTTCCTTCCTTCCTTCTTCCTTCCTTTCCTTCCTTCCTTCCTTCTTCCTTCCTTTCCTTCCTTCCTTCCTTCCTTTCCTTCCTTCCTTCCTTCCTTCCTTCCTTCCTTCCTTCCTTCCTTCCTTCCTTCTTCCTTCCTTCCTTCCTTCCTTCCTTCCTTCCCTTCCTTCCTTCCTTCCTTCCTTCCTTCCTTCCTTCCTTCCCTCCCTCCCTCCCTCCCTCCCTTCTTTCTTTCTTTCTTTCTTTCTTTCTTTCTTTCTTTCTTTCTTTCTTTCTTTCTTTCTTTCTTTCTTTCTTTCTTTCTTTCCTCAGAGCAGCTTGTCTTAAGTTTCTAAGATTTAACAACCCCACCCTCTTCCCTCTGGTCCTTTAGCCCTAAGGTGGTAGTGCTTCCTGCTATTGCTGACTCCCTGATACCTTAGAGTTCTCTTTTACTGTTTCCGGTACCTGGTGAACAACTTTCCACCTCTTAATTCTGGGGAAGCTCTGGCCAGGGAGAACTTACTCTAGGAAGCAAGTGAACCTGAGGGATGCAAGGAGCTAACTGAGCACGACTCCTCCCAGATTCCCTCCTCTGGTCCAAAGCAACCATCTTCCGGCCTCTGGGGTATGGGAATATCTGCTGCTGATGTCTCAGAGCTGTGTGCCCACAGGAAAAGTGCCTTCAGCTGCAGGGAACTTTATGCCCAAGGCCACATCGCTTGCTGGGGGTGGCTCATGGCCAAGGACTGGCTGAATGAGGGGATGTAAAGGCCAACCCTCCCTGCCTTCCTGTAGGAAGCTGGAACTGGGGTCATCATGGGTCACTTTCTGCCTCTGCTCAGTCCTGCTTTTTTCAGTCTCTTCAAGGTATGTCTCCCTAGAGTATTTCCAATAACCCTTCTGGAGGCAGTTGTCCACCCCGGTTTTTCTTCTGGGAATCCCCAGTATGCCAACCTAAATTCAGGACGCCTCGCTCTAGGGTCTGCAGAAATCCAGGTGGGCAGCACGATTGAGCTTGGAGTGGTGGAGGGCAAATAATGAGAAAAAACTACAGCTGCAGGGACAGTTCATAACCGCATTGCCATAAACCCAGAGGGAAACGGGAACAGGGTGTATAGGATTACAATGCCTAAAAAATAACCCAATACAAAGAGCGTGTGGATAGTCCCAGGCCAGCAGCACCTGGGGTATTTCTATTGTCCTGTGTTTTCACCTACTTTTCAGCTTTAACGAGTGGAATTACCTCGCTGCCCTGGGGCCAATCCAGGATGCATATGCCAAATTGGCACTGCAAAACAGCGCATCCTAGTTTTCTTTTCGGCTGCTGATAGTTCTATAAATAAAAGCGAAAACAATGTATGAAACTGCTATTTATTTTCAATTCACATTATATCGCAAAACATGAACTTCCAGTGAGAAGGAGTCATTTTAAATTATTAAAACCCTAAAAATGTTAACGAACAAAATAGTCATCCCTCACAACATTATGTATTTTGAAAAGTTGCTCCTTAAGTTTTTCAAAGCGCTGCTCGTGGACTAATTTACTTAGTCTGCAAATAAATACAAGTGTTCATAAACGCCATTAAGGTTATGTCCTACAGTTTTGAAATGATATCCAATTGCTTTTTAATGAAAGGAAATTTATACAAAGAGGATAAGAAATTCTCCAATTAATAGTGTGGCCTATACCTCAAGCAATAAATAAAGCCCCCTTGAGACATTTTTCATACAAGAAAATTTTGGGTTTATTTAAAATATCACTATAAGTTATCACTACATTTTGTTTCAGAGAGATAAAAGCTTATAGCAACTAAATATCTGGCTAAAAGGAGTTAATATTTGAACAAATTCAGGATGAGAAATGTTAAAAATATCGCTTAAAATATTGCCTTACTGGGACGAAGACTCAGTTAAATCCCAGATATAATGATAAATTCCATGCTTTAACCTCATGTGCTATTCGCAGAGTCTTCCTCAAGACCCTAAAATACCGTTATGAAAAAGTCTAGTCAGGGGGCACTCGGTTGGCTTGGTCAGTGAAGCATATGCCTCTGGACCTCGGGGTTGTAAGTTTGAGCCCCATGTTGGGTATAGAGATGACATAACAATAAAATCTTAAAAAAAGGAAGCAGTCTAGTCTGCATATTTGTGTAAAATCTGTATTTTATTTGGATATATTTTACATGTGCTCATTTATACCAATGCCCTACAGCTTTCCATTTGAAATTTGATTGTATATCTCCTCCTGGTAATAGTTTCTTGATTTTCCTCTTTTTTATTCCTTTCCGTTTTCTCTTCACAGTAACCTTTCATTCCCGTGCCTTTGTGGGCAGTATAGAAGACACTCTGAACAAGGGGAGGAAGACAGGAGGGACAGGGAGCCAGCCCAGGCAGAGGCACAGTGGCCGGTGGAGTATTTTTTCTACCGTTCAGGGTAGAATGGTAGAAACATTTAGAAAGGCATGGAGAGGCAGCTAACTAAGACTGAACACGTGTTAGTTTCATGTTTTAACCATGTGAACCGAAGTTTCATATTTTAATCACAGTTTCATATTTTAGCCCACTGAAAACTAAATTTATATACAAACACAAGATTAATGTGATTACTTGTTGTTCTTTTTTTAAATGTTTATTTACTTATTTTTGAGACAGAGAGTGGGAAGGGGCTGAAAGAGAGGGAGACAGAATCCCAAGCAGGTTCCACGCCGTCAGCACAGAGCCCAATGTGGGGCTCAAACTCATGAGTTGTGAGATCATGACCTAAGCTGAGACCAAGAGTCTGACGTTTAATGGACTGAGCCACCCAGGTGCCCCAATATGATTACTTGTTAATAGGCTCCCCTAGCAACTTAATTAAATCAATATGATTACTTGTTAAAATGCTACATAGCAACTAGGCCTAACTGCTGAGTCAAACATACAAGTAACTTGTTTGAACGGTGTTGATTCCTTTTTTTTTTTACTTAAAAATGGGTTATATTCCACGGTTCATTTTATAGGATGACTGTTTAGAATATGAAACATAGTTGACCTTTGACCAACACGGGATTGAATTGTCTGGGGCCACTTACATACACGTGGATTTAACATAGTACAATACTAAAAATGTATTTTTTTTCCTTATGATATTCTTTTTTTAAAAATTTTAATGTTTATTTATTATTTTTGAAAGAGAAAGAGAGAGTGTGAGTGGGGGAGGAGCAGAGAGAGAGGGAGGGGGACACAAAATCCGAAGCAGGCTCCAGGCTCTGAACCGTCAGCACAGAACCCGACATGGGGCCCGAACCCACAAACCATGAGACCATGACCTGAGCTGAAGTCAGACGCTTAACCAATTGAGCCACCCAGGCGCCCCTGATATTCCTTTTTTTTTTTTAATTTTTAAAAATTTTATTTAAATCCAAGTTAGTTAGCAGGTAGTATAATAATGATTTCAGGTGTTGATTCCTTGAACTATGTTTAAGACCCTCTCATAATATTTTTGCATGTATGGGTTTATGTGTGTGTGTGTGTATTTATACTACTCTCCACTCTATAGCATATTGGAAGAGACTTTCCAGAATCATATATACAATGGAAGAGGAAAGTTGAATTAAACAAACAAACAAATAGTGTTTTGTGTTTGCAGGCTACAGCAACCAGTCCCCTCCCCCTATATGGGTATATAGGTGTAATATGAAGGTGTATGGATATAATAATATCTATGTGGTGTTGGGGATTAAATGATGCGGTATATGGTAGGTGTTCAATAAATGATAGCTATTATTATACTTTGACTGACTAAGGACTATTACTGACTAGAGGGATAAGGTCCCATGATTACTCTGATTGTCATTAGTGGACTATTGCACTGGAAAGCAAAGTAGAATTTGGGGACGTGTAATATAGGGCCAATGAGTATGAAGTGAAGCTTTTCTAATATTTTATCCTTGTCTTAGAATACAGCTGCACACATTTGGAAGATAGATTGCCAAAATCCCCTGTGACTACCCAGTAGGGTAGTTTTGGTTCATTATTTCCGTGGCAAAACATCTTCTTGGTAGGTCTTTTATTTATATGCATATTTGCTGGAGAGCAGTGGATGTTAGTGAAATGAGGAGGAGAGGGAGTACTTGGCACTGATGCACTTTTGTTTGCTCTTCTTGCTGTCATAATATAAATTGCTAAGGAAAAAAGATAAAGACACTCTTCTAAGAAGAGTATCCTAATTTTTTCGGTTGTGGTGTACGATAACAGGTAATTAGAAAAATTCTTATCAACAGGGAACATACCTTTATGACGTATATTGCAATGATGATTACTTAGCCCCCAAATATTCACTCTCCTCTTACCATCACTGTGGATTTATTTTTTAATGTTTATTTTTGAGAGAGAGAGACAGAGCGCCAATGGAGGGGGGAGGGGCAGAGAGAGAGGGAGACGCAGAATCCAAAGCAGGCTCCAGGCTCTGAGCGGTCAGCACAGAGCCTGATGTAGGGCTTGAACTCATGGACTGGTAGATCATGACCTGAGCCAAAGTCAGACGCTTAACCTTGGATGCTTAACCGACTGGGCCACCCAGGCGCCCCCATCGTAGTGTTTTTAAGAAATTCTTTTGTAAAACATATAGGATGTAATTAAGTAAATTTATGAGGTGAACTTTTAGAAATAACTAATATTTTGGAGAAATTATCAGAAAGAGGAAACTCAGGGGCACCTGGGTGGCTCAGTCGGTTAAGCATCTGACTTCAGTTCAGGTCATGATCTCCCGATTTGTGGGTTTGGGCCCCACATGGGGTTCTGTGCTAACAGCTCAGAGCCTGGAACCTGCTTTGGATTCTGTGTCTCCCTCTCTCTCTGCCCCTCCCCTGCTCTGTCTTTCTCTCTTTCAAAAATAAACATTAAAAAAAAGAAAGAAAAAGGAAAAACTGAGAAGTGGCTGGGCAGCTTAAGTGGCCCATTCCAGCATTTAGTAACTAGCACAGGGACTGCACACGAGGAGTTATTTCTTCTTCTCCTGGCTGCTAGGTTAATCACTAGGCTTTAAGAAGGGACTTAAAGGCTCAAGAAAGTGGCCATATTGGAAAATATATGTTATGTGAAGTCAGAAGACCCACCAGAGGATTATGTTCTATAAGAGAGCCTAGAAGTCACATCAGTTCCCAAACTATCAGGAATGTGCTAATGAGACAGGCACCCAGTCTCACCAAGACAAGTATTGGCTCTTTTCTGTAGGCCAGGGCTGATGGTAGGTGATGCAGTCACAGAACAAGTCTCATCAATAGTGGTCGGGACGGTGGGATTCTGCAACAACAGAGGCCAGTAGGTGGCCCTTAGCTGCCAAAAGTCAGGGAAAACAATTATGGTAATGACCGATAAATATGGAGAGACAGCTAAGGAGACTTAATCAACAAGGGAGCTATGGAGACTATTAAGCGAACAGAGCATTCCTAGGGACAAAAATAAATGGGAAACCAACAAAGGTGTTGCTTCATACAATCAGGAGAAAGCAAGAATGGGTAAGCAGAAGGTTGAGGGCAGTTGCCCCAGTAGGAAGTTGTGACCCCTTGCTTAATTCCTAAGCCAATTGGGCCTATGCCAATTCTCAGACCCCAAATCTATTGACTGAAAATGTGAATAGGTACCCACAAAAATATAAGGTAAAGATTCTTCTAGTCCTTCCCAAAAGGACCTTCAGGCATTTACTCAGAGAAAGGAGAATGCCCGGATATTTGGGGGGATTCTTGGACATAGGAAATTAACCTGGAAACCTAAAGTGTCATTGTGGCTCTCCTGTTATAATGGTGGCATAGGCAGGCCCATCAGCATGCATTGGACATGTAAGAAGCACTGAACAACCTAGTAGACAAAATGACTTGGCCAGTTGACCTCAGCCTGCCTTTACCATCAGGAACCCAAGAACTGGCACAATGGGTGCATGAACAAAGTGATAGTGGTGTCAGAGATAGAGGTTATGCATGAACTCGAGAACATGGAGTCCTACTTACCAAGACCTATATAACTACCTCTGCTTCTGAATGTCCAATCTGCCAGCAACAGAGAGTGATAATGAGCTCACAATATGGCACTATTCTTTGAGAGACCAACTGACCATTCAGTTTAAAGCATACTACCCTGGACCAGTGATTCATTTTCACAGGAGAAGAAGCTTACTCCAGGTACGAATTTGCCTTTTTTGCCTATAGAGCCTCAGCCAGTGCCATTGTGACATTCATTATGGAGTGCCCAATTCACAAGCATAGAATCACTCACAGTATCCATGTGACTGGGAGTCACCTTTATCATCTGACCAGGGGAGCAACTTCACAGCAAAGGAGCTGCAGGAGGGGGACCCATGACCATTGGATCTACTGGGCATTTCATTTATCACACCACCCAGCAGCAACAGGTCTGACAGAGTACTGAATGACCCGCTGAAGTTACAACTGAGTACCAGCCTGGGAACATACTTCAGAAGGATGGAGTATATGTACTTTACCCTTAGTCAGGTTTCTACATATGGCTTGGGAACCATGGAGTGGAAATGTGAGTGGCCCCACTTACCATCATTTCTAAAGACCCACTGGGGGCTTTGTGATTCCTGTTCCCACAATTCTGCTCTCTACAGGGCTTATAGGTTTTGATCCTCAAAGAGGAAGCACTATTGCTGGGGTCCTATTGAACTATAACCTAAAACTGCCACTGGCCACTTTGGACTCCTGTGTCCAGCGATCAAGAGAGCAAGAGAGAAAAGAGTCACCATCTTGTCAGAGGTAATTAGCTCTGATTATCAGGAGGAGGTAAGTCTCCCATTATACAGTAAGGGCAGAGAGGGATATCTATGGAATGCAGAGGATCTTCTTGCTTGCTTCTTGGTGCTCTATTGACCAGTTGTGACTGTGAATGGAGAAGTGCAGCAACTCTGACCTGATGAAGGAGTCAGGGGCTCAGACTCCTCAGAAATGTGGGTTGGCCACACCACCCTGTAACCTGCCAACAGCTCCAGAAGTGATAGCTCAGTGTGAGTAAAATTTAGAATGGATAGTGGAAGAAGAAAATAATGAGTACCAGTTGCAACCCTACAATCAATTGTAGAGATGGGTGCTATAGCTTATCTCATTAATTTCCTGCTAAGCTTTTCTCTACTGGAAGAAAGCCTGTATGAACCATGGAGATGGTGAAGGATATGTTGCAGTGTTCAAGGCAAGGAAGGGCTCTCTTTGTGAAGAGATAGAGCTGAAGACTGAATGCGGTGGGGCATCTAGAGTTTGACCATTTCTGCTCAGAGGGAAATTTCTCCAAGAGGCAGTATTTGCTCTGGAGCTCACTAATGGACTGACTCAAACTTTCTCAGAGTTGCACCACAGTCTGAAGCTCTTTCTACCCAATCCCCATCTTGCCCCTTCTTTAATAGAGGTCAGACTTGCACTGTGGTCTGAGGCTTTCCATACCTACTCCTATTCTCTTTCTCCATTCTCTTTCACAGGCATTAGCCTCAATGAACCTCTTGTGCTTCTGATTCTACCTCGACAATTGCTTCCCAGAGGGCTCAAACTGACACACCAATTGTGAGACCTTCCCAACTTGTGCATTTCTATGATTCAAGTTCATAAACCCTCATTTTAAAAAGAATCAGGGGTGTCTGGGTGGCTCAGTCAGTTAAGCATCCAACTCTTGGTTTTGGCTTACGTCAGGATTTCATGATTGATGAGTTCAAGCCCCACATTGGGCTCAGAGCTGTTGGTACAGAGCCTGCTTGGGATTCTCTTTCTCTGCCCCTTCCCTGTGCGCACTCTCTCTCTCTCTCTCAAAAAAATAAATAAACTTAAAAAAAAATTGCTCTCTCAAAGAATAGTGCCATGTTGTGAGCTCAGTTTTAAAAAAAGAAATGTGCACATATTTAAACAGCAGAACAGTCCTACAAGGTTTGTAATAAAAAAGAGAAACCTCCTGGCCCTCTCCCACAATTTCTTCCTTCTTTTTTTCCCCCTTTTAAAAATTGTAATTTATTTATTTTGAGAGAGAGAGAGAGAGAGAGAGAGAGAGAGAGAGAGAGCTAGCAGGGGAAGGGCAGAGAGAGGAGAGAATCCCAAGCAGGCTCTGCACTGTCAGTATGGAGCATGACATGGGGCTGGAACCCACGAACCAGGAGATCATGACCTGAGTCAAAACCAAGAGTTAGATGCTTAACTGACTGAGCCACCCAGGCAGCCCAATTATTTCCTTCTAATAGACATTTATTTCCCCTTGTTTACCTGATTATTTTGGTATCTTTCTACGTATCTTCAAATATCATGGTTGTATTGTTGCTACTTAATTTTTCTGTTTTAATCACGATCTATTCCACTACAGATTAGGATTTAGCTCTCTTTCCATCCCCTACTCTTACCACTCATATGCACACTTTCCATAGTTTTTATACTCTCAAAGTGTTAATTTACACTCTGGTTAGATCAATATTCAGTGTTTACATGTGATGACTAAGTGATTGTTATTCAGAGGTAAGCATTGTAGTAAATATGATTACCTTTATTTTCCTACAAATTGAAGTTGATCATTATCTTTTTTTTTTTTTTAAAGCTTCCTAGGTCTCTGTGTGCCCATCACTGATTCAAGCTCATGTATCTAAATACCCTGTCAAGATGTTGAGGCACATTAAGTGTTCTTTCTCATTCATCTTCATGAGGAAGTGTCTCTCTTGGAGCCTTGTGACTTGGCCCGTGAGAACTCATTGCCTTCTATGTGTGGTGTCCAGATGTCTCCTGGTTCTTCCTTTATCATCATCTTCCTGGGATTCTAAGAGTTTCTCTTACATGTTAAGCTCCTGTTTCCTATAATCTATATCTTTCCCTTTTTTGGCTTCTTCAATTAGTATGTTGGAGAACATTCCCAAGTAAGTTTTTGGGAAAGGATGCATAGGAAGTAAGATTTTTTTGAGACCATAGACGTCTAAAACTGTATTTATTCTACCCTTTCACTTTATTTTTAATTTTTTAGTTTTTTTTAATCTTTATTTTTGAGAGAGAGAGAGAGAGAAAGAGAGAGAGAGAGAGAGTGGGGGAGGGGCAGAAAGAGAGGGAGACACAGAATCTGAAACAGGCTCTAGGCTCTGGGCTGTCAGCACAGAGCCTGACGTGGGGCTTGAACTCATGAACTGCGAGATCATGACCTGAGCCAAGTTGGATGCTCAACCAACTGAGCCACCCAGGCGCCCCAACCCTTCCACTTTTTTTTTTTTTTAACTTGGTTGGATATAGAAGCTTAGGAATTAATTTTTCTGCAGAATTCTAAAGGCATTTCTTTTTTATTTTTTTAATTTTTTTATTTTATTTTATTTTTCTAACGTTTTATTTATCTTTGAGACAGGGAGAGACAGAGCATGAACAGAGGAGGATCAGAGAGAGGGAGACACAGAATCTGAAACAGGCTCCAGGCTCTGAGCTGTCAGCACAGAGCCCGACGCGGGGCTCGAACTCACGGACCGCGAGATCATGACCTGAGCTGAAGTCAGCCGCTCAACCCACTGAGCCACCCAGGCGCCCCTAAAGGTATTTCTTTATTGCCTTCTAGTTTATAGTTTATTGAGCTACTGTTATGTAATCAGATTGTTCTATATTTATCCTTGTGATACATCTGATTTCTGATCTTCTTGCCTTCCTGGAATTCTAAAAATTGCTGAGATGTGTTCTGGTGTACAAGGCATTCAATTGTACCAGGCACTCAGAGTAGCCTTTCAATCTGAAAAATCTTGTTCTTCAAATACAGAAAATTTTCTAGATTTTTTCTTTGATGATTTCTTCTGTTTTTTTTTTTTTTTTTTGCAACCCTGGAATTTCTGTGTCACCTTATGTTCTTTTCTTATTCTCTATTTTTTAAGTTTTATTTCCTTATTTATTGAGAGAGAGAGAGAGAGAGAGAGAGAGAGAGAGAGAGAGGGAGAAGGGCAGAGAGAGAATCTCAAGTGGGCTCCAAACTTGAAGCATGGAGCTTGATCTCACGAACTGTGAGATCATGACCTGAGCCAAAACCAAGAGTTGGATGCTTAACCAACTGAGCCACTCAGATACCCCTTCTTATCCTATTTTCTATATCTTGGTCATTTTCCTCAACTTTCTGGGAGATGTCTTCAACTATATCTTTCAGCTGTTATATTGAATTTTAAATTTATATTATTTTTAGTTTCAAAAATCTTTTTTTGTATTCTCTAATTGTTACTTTTTATCCTGTTCTTGTTTCACTGTTGAAATATCTTCTTTATCTCGGGCCTAAGTGAAGACTGAGAACAGGGCAGCTCTGGGGTTTTTGGATGTTGGAAGTTAGTGAACCCCATGCTAGACCTTAAGGTGATGTCCCAACTGTGATGTTCTTTGGCTTTCTCAGTTCAAATTACAGAATGAGGTTGACTGGGATTGATTGGTCCATTTCAGTTAGGTATTACCCCAATCAATTAGCTCAATCAATTAGAACCAAAGAGTAAGTAGACTATACTTGACTATACCATATTTGACTATACTAAACATGACTCCCTGGGTCTCACTATAGATAGTGGGGAGGACTGTTCTCAGAAACAAGAGATGTATCATAAGCAGGAAGATTTGTTTCCTAAAAGATTTGTTTCTCTGGTGTTTCTTCTTGAGATACCAAGAAAGTATTCTTCAATACTTTTTTTTACTTGAAACACTTCAGTATGTGTTAGATTACTGAACTTAAAATAATCTATAGAAGGGAAAATTTTCCTTTCAGACCAGTCTTTGTGGAGTAAAGCTTTGTTTTACATGACAGTACCTTGGAGGGGGCTGCTTTTTAAAGATGTGTGTCTTCAGGTCCTAACTCCAAAAGTTCTGATTTGTTGATATGAGATGGAGCATACAAATTTGTATATTTAACAAATCCTAGATGGTACTTATGTGATGTTAAGGACCACACTTTGAGAAACACCTGTAGAGAAGGCCTTTTTTATGCTTGTTACCAAAAAAAAAAAAAAAAAATCTGATTTTATTTCAGGAGTCAAGGAAACACATGAATTTATTAAGGCAGGTATATAAAAGAAAGGTTCAGCTATTTAACACCTTATTGTGGAATGTTTTGCTTAACTCACTAGTTTGGATGGCCACCAGAGCAAATTTTTGGCAAGAGTTACAAGGTTGCTGCCAAAAGTTCTTAGTGAAAAATTCAAATTGAGAACACAGATCAATGAGGGCATGGCAGAATATCATAATTATCACAACCACCTCATCACCTACTGGCCTAATCAATTTTCTGGGAAAGAGGTTTCTTATCTCTTAAAGAGAAGTCATATATTTTCAAATTCTCTGTGTCCTCAAATGTATCACTGTTGTAACGGTGACATTGGACTTAAATTTTACGAGGCAAGTGACTCAGAAAAGGGATTTGTGGAGGAAAATTTTAAAAAAGTTAATCCATGTTGACTTAGCTGTAGAATGACTTAGCATTCAATTTCTTCTTTTTTCTAGTTTTTATTTTTTTCAACAATTGTGATGACACATCAGTAGGATTTTTTTCTGCTCTTCATTCATATTCTTTTGGATATATGAAATTATTAATTGTAGTTTTAATTGTCATTTAATTGTAATTTAATTTTAATTGTAATTACAATTCAAAGTAATTGTAATTTGGTTGTGCACCCCCCCACACACACAAAATATTTATAGTACAAGCCAGCTTCTGTGTTGTTTAACCATTATTTCGGCTTTAACCTCATTTAAACTTGGTTATAACAAATTTTAAAAAAACAGTTAATTTGAACTAATTACCAAGTTACATTAATGAGGAAGGATATATATGTTAGTGACACTTCCATATAGGTTATGTACAAGGATGCAAAATAAAAATAGGGCAAATGATCATCTCATTACAGTGCAAAAGCCCAATGTATTACCTTTTTTTACATTCCACTATCACCTGGCAAGTCCGTGCAGTATCTGTATCTCTTGCCTAAGACCTCTCCCTAAGGTTCTGATCATACTAACCCCAGTAATCTATAGAACATTTTGATTTTGGTATCCTGTCATGCCTGAATCATCTTCCGTAAAATGTTTCTAATTCCCATATTTCTGGTCTCTTGTGTTTATAACTTCAGGACGAATTCTGCTTTTTCCTGTACTTAATCTGTTTTGTCACTATACGTGTTAGTTAGGACTCGTTTGGTTGCAAGCAGTGGAGTTTCCAATTAGCTTAAGGAAAAAGAAGCGAATTTTCTGGGGGATCCAAAGATAGTTCCCAGAATCAAAGCAAGAGTTGCAAGAAGTGGACTAGGTCTAGGAACCTCTGGAACTAGAGCCAGCAAACTGGTGCAGCAAGAATGTGCTTTCTCTCTGGACAGTAACTAAACTTGCTGGGTATTTTCCACAAGGCTGAGAGCCAGTAGAAGCCTTGATGTCACACACCTACAGCTCAGTGTGCACGAGGAAAAACTGAGTTTGGCCTCCAGTTTAAGTTCAGCCAGTCTCAAGAAGGCATTCCTTTGGTCCAGCTTGAGTCATAGGCCTATTTCTTGGACCAACCATTGGGACTTGTGGGATGCTGTACTCTGGGATTGGCAGTTATATTAGTTCATGCCCTTGAAAGAAGCAGATGCCCAAATGGGATTAAATGCATAAGGATTTTATTTGGGGAGATGCCTGTATGTAAGGGAGCTGGATGTAAAGGGAAGCCTTTAGGTGATGCAGTCTGACCCTGAGTGAAGGAGAGAGAGAGAGTTTCTACAGTTTGTAGCAAGTTCAGCAAAGCTATCGGGTAGTTCTTGAGCCAAAGTTGGCTGAAAAAGGAGTCCCTTGTCTCCTCATCACCCAGGAACAGATCTACCTTGGTGTTCCAGTCATACTCAATTGGTGGCAAGAACAGCGTGTGGGAAGTGTGGCCTCCGTGCAAACACAGAGATGGATTATGAAACACAGCAGCTGGGACCCTTAGTCAGTTGTGTTCCCTGCAGTAGGAGGTCTATGAGGGGCATTCTCATGGCTACACCTCAGCATCTCCAGGATCATGTGGTTGGAGTGGGAGATGGGCAGCTCCAAAAAAAAAAAAAAAAAAAAAAAAAAAACAAAAAGAAAGAAAGAAGAAGAGATATATATATTTTATTTTTTTTTATTATTTTTTTTATGAAATTTATTGACAAATTGGTTTCCATACAACACCCAGTGCTCATCCCAAAAGGTGCCCTCCTCAATACCCATCACCCACCCTCTCCTCCCTCCCACCCCCCATCAACCCTCAGTTTGTTCTCAGTTTTTAACAGTCTCTTATGCTTTGGCTCTCTCCCACTCTAACCTCTTTTTTTTTTTTTTCCTTCCCCTCCCCCATGGGTTCCTGTTAAGTTTCTCAGGATCCACATAAGAGTGAAACCATATGGTGTCTGTCTTTCTCTGTATGGCTTATTTCACTTAGCATCACACTCTCCAGTTCCATCCACATTGCTACAAAAGGCCATATATAAGAGATATATTTTTGTGGACAGATAAAACAATACCATCTAATACATAAAGTATTGTCAAAATTCTTCTAACATGCCTCTTGAACCCAACTCTTTCTTTTTATTCCCATATCTGCTACCATTGTCCATACTTCCATTATCTTATTCCTGGACGACAGAGCATCTTCTAATGAGTTTCTGCCTTTATTCCCAACCTTCCTCAACTAATCCTATACTCCATCTTATACTTTTCTGACTAGAACATCACTTTGAACATATCACTTTCTTACTAAAGGCCCTGCAAGATTTCAGAGGAGTCTCAAATCCTCAGTCTGGGGTTCAGGATCTTCTAATATAATTCTTACTATTCCCTAATTCAACTCCTGTATCTTGCAAATATCACCATCCTTCAAGCACACCATGTTCCTTTCCACCCCAAGCATGTCTTAAAATCGTAGAGTCTCAGAGATGGAAAGTCTGTATATGAGTATCAATTGTTCTCCATTCTAGCTTCTTTGTTTTTTTTTTTTTTAATGTTTATTTATTTTTTAGAGAGACAGAGAACAGGTAAGGGGCAGAGAAAGAAGGAGACCGAGAATTTGAAGCAGACTCTGTCCATCAGCGCAGAGCCTGATGCTAGGTCTGAACCCACAAGTTGGGATTTCATGACCTGAGTTGAAACCAAGAGTTGGACGTTTAACCAACTGAGCCACCCAGGCACCCCACCATTCTATCTTCTTGATCTTAGGGAAACTAGAGGTGAATCTTTGGAGATTAAAACAAGAATATAAAAGAAGAGAAGGGAGAAGAGAGGGAGAGAAAGACAGGGAAAGTGAGAGAGGAAGAGGAGGGGTAGTGCAAGGTCTAAGGTCTGGTCCATGTGACAAAACCAGCAGATGGTCCTTAGGGTTTTAAAAGCACGTATCTGGGCTAAAGTGAAAGCTTCTGGGGATCTGGACTGTGGGAGAAGAAGGGATGGAGAGAATATGGAATAGGTTTCAGGAAAAGTCTTGTAGCAAGAAGAAAACCCACCTGGGAAAACTTCACCATTTCCAACTATCCCAAGGGCCTCCACCAACACAGGGTGAAAAGAAAAAAAAAAGCCAAGTGAGTCTGAGGGGAAAAGCATGGAAGAAAGGAGGGATGGCAGCTTCCCAAATCAGCCATCCATCTAATGTTTTTGTTGACTGGGCCCGTTAGCATAATTCTGTTCCAATAGAGCTTACATGTAAGGTATGATTGCAATCTGGTTTACTGTGGTAAGAAATCCAATTATCTTGCACACTAAACCAAGAGGGATTATTTGTAACAATAATAATCTGGGCACCAGGGCCTATAACAAGCTAAGATCTGTTTCTGTGCAGCTGTCATGCACTGGTTTTGGCTCTGACTCTTGTGACCATACAGAATAAGCCTGATCCCTTTTCATCTGGCAACTATTCAAATATTTGAAAACAATTACCATGGAGTCCCTGAGTCATTTCTTTTTCAGACTAAACATTATCAGTTTTTTAACCTTTTCTCATAGAATATAATTAGAAATATCTTGCTGCTGAATTCACTCCAGATATTTCTTACTAGGGCAAAGGAGAATGGGATTATTGCTTTCTTTGTGATAGATAATAAACATCTAAAATTGCAACCTAAAATCACATTAGGAATTTTAGTAGGTGCCCTTATGTGAAAATTAAACTTACCCTCAATGAAAACTCGAGTCCTTTCCACTTGTGCTCCTTCTGACACAGGTCTTCTCTATTCTGTTTTCTTTCATTTACTGGAAGACTTTATTGAGGACTTCTCATTAATTACATTTTTACTGATAAGGAACCACTGTGGGTGGCACTGGGAGTGGGAAAAATATATCTCTACTGGGATCCTCTCCTATGGCTGTGACCTGCGGAAGCTGGAGATGGCAGGATCCTGGGTCAGGACTAAGAATGAGGTAAGCAAAATGTCCAAGGTGCAAAATTTAAGGAGGCACTCACTCTCAGGTTTGTGTAAGTGCGGCACAAATAGTATAGTGTTCTGGACAGAGTTCTTATCCTGTCTCCTCTCTAGTTTATTGCTTTGGATAATCCAAGAACTTAGATCAGGTAGCTTCGTTCAGGTGTTGGCCATTTTAACTACAAAACAAAGTTTTACAGTTAGTACTTTTATATTCTGCACAAACAACTACACAAGTGTATATTCTTATTTAAGATGCACAAAGGAAAACGATAGTCATTATATGGTATATAGTCAGAGCGAGGGAGTTCAGAATACAAGACTGGGATATTTCTCAAATCTTCCCATGACAGTAAGGAGAGAGAGGAGAAGTGTATAAATCCAACTTTTGCCCCCAATTTGGACAATTGGAAGTGTTTATACTCATGTGTTTCCTTTGGGCTGTGAATTCTTCCTATTATTGTGAAAACTTTTCTTTAAAATTGTCCCCTGGATCTAGGTTCTCCCATTCTGCAGAGGCATAGCTCAGAACATTAAGTGACTTCCCAATGACCAGCATCAAAAGAAAAGCTCTCCATAGGAAATTTGGGAGAAAAAAGAACTTCAGCTGTGATTATATAACTAAGCCTCAGACATAAAGGAGGCTAAATCAAAAGGGAATAGTCCCTAACAGAGACCAGTAAAATCCTTTCAGGAAAACAAAGAGAAGGGGAACACAGGCAAAGAGGGTTGAATGCATACCTCCTCCTTCAGGTTAGCTTACCATGTCCAGCTCAAACCAAATCTATTTGAGGAATTCCCCATTTTAGCTTTCTCAGTGAAAGGGGACCAGGAAGATGAATGAAACAGGGTAAGTATTTAGGACTCAGTCTAGGCCCTATTCAATGACAAAGAGATACTCTAAATTTTCTAATATATGTAAAGGCAAAATGTCAGGGGAGTTCTTACCTCTGATTCAGGGAGAGAGGGTTGGAAGGAATCACAGAGAGGTGAAGCAGCCATTTGAAGTTGTATTTTCAGAATATAATTATATACTTTTAACCTTAAATGCTATTCTTGTTATTTGTGAAAAATTCAAAGACCAAAGAATGATAAAATATAAAGTGAGAGCCTATTCCATGCTCTGGCCCTCCAGAGGAAACAGCTGTTGACAGTTTGGTGTATATCCATCCAATACTCCTGTGCCTTAAAAATGTGTTATTACATATGTATTGGGGTTCTCCAGGGAGATATATCCTCTTTATATGCATGTGTGTATATATATATACATGTGTATATATATGTGTGTGTGTGTGTATATATATATGTATATATGCATATGTGTATATATATATATATATATTCTCTATATGGATGGGGAGAGAGTGAGGGATTATAAGGAGTTGGCTCACATGGTTATAAATCCCCAGATTATGGCTATTTTTTATGTCTTGCAGTTGGCTCTCTGGAGACCCAGGAGAGCTGATGGTGTGAGTTCTAATCCAAAATCTGGCAAGCTGGAGACCCAAGGGGAGCCGATGTTTCAGTTTACCTTCAAAGGCCAGAAAAGACAGATGTCCCAGCTCAAGGCTGTCAGGCAAGAAGAGTTCCCTCTAACTCAGCCTTTTTGTTCTATTCAGTTCTTCAGCTGCTTGGATAAGGATTTACTTAGTCTACCAATTCAAATATTAATCTCCATAGACACACCCACAATAATGTTTGACCAAATATCTGGCACCCCATGGCCCAGTCAAGTTGACACATAAAACCACATTACGTATTTATTATATATAACAAATCAGCTTACAGAGTATGAACTGCTTTATAATCTATTTGCATTATGGCATTGACATTAAGAACATGGGTTTCAGAGTCAGTGGGCCTAGGTTTGAGTTGTGACCTTGATAAGTCACCGAAGGGCTTTGAATTTGTTTCCTTCTTTATAATACTGATGTAATAACATGATATAACTTACAGAGTTGTGATGAGAAGTAAATGAAATGTTGCAGATAAATTGCCTACCAGAGAATAGGCAATTCTCTGATGTACCTGATACACTGTGGCTATTGTGTATGTCAATCAATGTGGCTCCACTCCATCCATTTTTGATAAATGGATAGTATTCTATTACAGGGATGAATCCTAATTTATTTAACTGACTCCTATTGATGGACATTTAGGTTGTTTCTAATTGTTTCCTGTTCCAAACAAACAAACAAACAAACAAACAAACAAACAAAGATAGTCTTATCAACTTATTTATTTAGCAGAAATTCATAAAATTAGAATGACTGGGTCAAAAATATACTACTTATCTTTAATTTTGATGAATATTGCCACATTGTTCTCTGGAAATGTTCTATCAATTTATTTCTCTCCCATCCTCACATTTGAGATCATGCCCAGTTGTCCATAACCTTACCTAAACTCAGCACTATCAATCATTTATGTCTTTGCCAATCTGATATTTAAAAGACATCTCGCTTGTTTTAATTTCCATTGCTTTTATAAATGGCAAGCTTGAGCAAATTCATATACTTAATGCCCATTAGTATTTCTTCTTTTGACCCTTCTTATCTATATGACCACTTTCCTAATAGGTGCTAAGATACTGTTTTCTTATTTTAAGTGCTCTTTAAAATCTTCAACAGTATACTAAAATCTCAAACTTATATGCCACTTAATATATGTCAGGTGCTGTTCTAAATGCTTTACATGTACTAATTAATTTATTCCTCAAAAATCCTATAAATTTGGTACTATTATTATTCTCATTTTACAGATAAAGAAACTGTGTGACACATGAAAGTTAAATAACTTGCTCAAGATCTTGCAGCTGGTAAGTGGTAGAGTCAGTTGCTCATAGGCATTTGGCTACGTCCATGCTGTACCCATTGTCATATATGCTGCAAATCTTTCTTTTCCCAATTTGTATTTGTCATCAAACTTTGTTTACAGTGTCTTTCTTCCATACAGAGCTTTTAAATTTTTAAGCGTCCGACTTCAGCCAGGTCACGATCTCGCGGTCCGTGAGTTCGAGCCCCACGTCAGGCTCTGGGCTGATGGCTCAGAGCCTGGAGCCTGTTCCAATTCTGTGTCTCCCTCTCTCTCTGCCCCTCCCCCATTCATGCTCTGTCTCTCTCTGTCCCAAAAATAAATAAACGTTGAAAAAAAAATTAAAAAAAAATAAATTTTTATGTAGTCAAATTTCTCCTCCTCCTCCTCCTTCTTCTTTTCATGATTTCTTGCTGATCTTATTCATAAATGCTGAGTAGAACTTTCCCCAGCAAAGCAGATTCCTATCTTCCATTTTAAGACAGAAAGGTAGTCATGTGCAAAAGACATGCATGAAGGAACAGAAGAGCAGTGCGCTTTCAGGAAAAAAGTGAGGTGGTCAGATGCATGAATTCTGGGAGACAAGATTGAACAGGTCATTCGGAACTAGATTGTCAAACACGTTGTAAGTATAGATCTTATCCTCCTGAAGGCAGCAGAAGTGGGACTCACTTAACTTATGTTTTTGTTTTTAATAAAAGTAAAACATACTCATGTATAGAATGGCATAAAACAAAATAAAAATACATGTTTCCCAATTTGAACTCCCCATGTACCTAGCATATTCCCAAGAGCTTCTTTTATATGTTTATGTTTTTGGTTCTTGCAATTATCACCATAATCCTACAGAATATACTTATAATTCTGTGTTTTGATTTCTAAGTTTAGACAACACCTGTTGATTCCAGGTTATGAAAGCAGAGGGATTTCCCACCACTTCTCCCTTTCCCTCTCCTCCTAAATATATATTCAATGCTATGCCATATACATAAAATGAGGTATAATATATGCAAACATGATATATTACATATGGACAATGTGATATATATATGAGCGATATGATATATATACATTCTATTATTCATTTACATCAATTAAAAATATATAAAACTTCTCCTTATCTTCCATCAGTTTTAAAAAGTAACTTCAAATTCTCCATTATGTAAGAGGAGAGAAATTACCATCCCTAAACTTTCATCTCTCATCCCTTTGTTTCACTTTTTTAGCCTCACTGATGGCTATATTCTTCCTTTGATGATGTCAAGATTGATAATATTTACATTCTGTTCTGTACACTAAGGATTTTGTACTTTATTTAACATCTTAGAACACATATTTATAATATTATGATTAAATAAATATTATTTACTGTGACCCAAATTTTATGATTAGAATTCTAAATTGGAAAATGTAATACTATTTTGCTAAATCAGTGCTGACCGAAAGAGAATATTCCAAATGTCTAGATAAAATGGATTTTCTTGTCCGAAAGAACTACTCAAAATCATGCCATATTTAATTTGCTTCATGTGTAGACCATATGGATTCCCCCCTACAATATCTAATTGCCTTTTTTTTTCCAATGAGAGAAGAAATATATGCCCTTTTCATGACAATAATAAGATCTTCCAGCTTTGTAGTATATTTATTGTTGAATGGAAAGAATTTTCTTCCTGAACATCTTCTTTAGACTTTGTTTTCTAATTTGAATGTGTTACTTTCTAGGCTTGCTGTCCAAGTGTCATCCTATGATTTCTTTTCATTGTATTCATAGGTTAGTTTCATTGTTTCTTAGATTCCTAGCTTCCACTTCCTTGGAATCTGTTCTCATTTTATTAGGCTATATCATCAAGTTAAACAATTTTTTTTAATCAAATGTGTATGACAGTAGATTTTTTGAATTCATGCATTCCTTAAATGACTTGATTTTGTACTCATTTTTTTTTTTTTTTTTTGAGAGAGAGAGAGGTGAGTGCAAGTAGGGGAGGGACAGAGAGAGAGAGAGAGAGGGAGGGAAAGAGAGGAGTGGATCTTAAGCAGGCTCCATACTCAGTGCAGAGACCAATGCAGGGCTCAGTCCCATGATCTGGGATCGTGACCTGAGCTGAAATTGAGTCAGATGCTCAACTGACTGAGCCACCCAGGTGCTGCTGCCCTCATTCTTGATTGAGTTTGATTTGCAAAGAATTCAAGTTTCATAATCATTTTTCCCCCAGTAATCTATAGGCATTGCTCCGTCCTTTCCTAACACTCACTTTGTTGTTGGGATTTCTGATGCCTGAATCTCATTTTGGGGGAGTTGACCTTTTGTTTTGATTTGCCTTTTTTCCATCTCTGGAAGCTTTAAGAATCTTCATTATCCTTCCTCTTCTGAAATGCAGTGGGATGTATCTAGATATGAGTTTTTATTCATTCAAGAGCTTATTTAGCTTTTGGAGGGCTCTTTCCATCTAAAGTCCAGAAGCTTTCTTTAGATCTGGGAAATACCTTTCCATTGTTTCTTTAACTATCTGTGCTTCATATTCTCTTTTCTTTCACTCTGAATTCTTATCAGCTAAATGCTGGACTTCCAGAGTTGATCTATGAATTATTATTTTTTTTTTAATTTGGAGAGTGAAAGAGAGAGAGAGAGGGAGAGAGCATGGGGGAGAGGAGCAGAGAGAGAGAGACAGAATCTTAAACAGGCTCCACACTCAGTGCAGAGTCCACTGCGGGGCTTTGTCCCATGACCCTGGGATCATAACCTGAGCTGAAATCAAGGGTTGGATGCTCACCTGGCTGAGCCACCCAGGCACCCCTGATCAATGAATTATAATTTTTTCTCATATTTTCCATTAATTTTCTTTTTTTCTCTTCTACATCTTGTTTTGTTTTCTTCATATTCTGTTGTTTTCTTTGTTCCAATAGCTTTGATGAAGCATATTTAACAAACTATAAATTGCATATATTTAAAGTGTATGATTCGGTAAGTCCTTTTTTTTTTAAGTTTATTAATTGAGAAAGAGAAAGAGAGAGAGAGAGAGAGAGAGAGAACATGAGTGGGGCAGGGGCAGAGAGAGAGGGGGATAGAGCAAGAATCCCAAGCAGACGTCGAGCTGACAGTGTGGAGCCTGACTTGGAGCTCAAACCCACAAACTGTGAGAGCATGACCTGAGCCTAAGCCAAGAGTCAGACGCTTAACCAACTGAGCCACCCAGGTGCCCCATGTGATTTGGTAAGTTTTGACATATGTTTATACCCATGAAACCATCAAGATAAAGGACATATCCATCACCACCAAAAGCTTCCTTCTGCCCCTTTGTAATCTCTCCCTCCTGTCCTCCCTAGACCATCTTTCTCCTTTCCCCCAGGCAACCACTCATTTGATTTATGTCACTATATATTATGTCATTCGCATATTTTAGACTTATATAAATGGGACTGTACAGTATGTATTCTTTTTTTATCTCTGACTTTTTCACTTAGCATAATTATTTTAGATTCACCCATGATGCTATGTATATTCATAGTTCATTTCTTTTTAATTGCTAAGTATTATTCCATTGTATGGTTATGCCACGGCTTATCTATCCATTCACCTCTTGGTGAACTTTTTGGTTGTTTCAGTTTTGGCAAATAAAGATGCTATAAATACTTATGTACAAGTCTTTGCATGGACATATGCTTTCCTTTCTCTTGGACAAGTATCTAGGAGACGAATGACTAGATCATATGGTAGGTGTGTGTTTAACTTTTTATGAAACTGCCAAACTGTTTTCCAAAGTCCTGATGCCATTTTCATCCCCTTTAATGAACGTTTTGTTTCAACAATCATATTTTAAAATTTCAGTAAGTCTTCCTTGTTCTTGGATTTTTCTCTATTTATTCTTTCAATAGCAGCCTTTACTTAACAGCTTGTAATATCTTTCTGAAACTCTCTGAGTTTCCCTTGGGATCATTTATGCAGTTGTTCACTTAGGCTCTTTTCAAAGTCTAGAGATCCTTGCCTCTCTATTCATATTTTTTAATGTTTATTTATTTTTTTATTTTTGATAGAGAGAGAGAGAGACAGAGCATGAGTGGAGGAGGGGGAGAGAGAGAGACAGACACACAGAATCTGAAGCAGGCTCCAGACTCTGAGCTGTCAGCACAGAGCCTTACGTGAGGCTCGAACCCATGAACCATGAGATCATGATCTGAGCTGAAATCACATGCTTAACTGACTGAGCCACCCAGGTGCCCCTCTGTTCGTATTTCTTAATGAAGGACTAGGTTGAATCACATAGATAGCTAGTGTATTGAAATAGCAAGGGAATTATTTTGGGGTGTCAACACTAGGAGCCTTACCTCTTCCTAGGCAGACATTAAATTTCTTTAGAGCTTTCTGATTTTACCCTAGGTACAAGTTCTACCTTTGGAGTTAAATGGGATGAATATTTAGTAATATAGGAATAAACTCAACCAAGTGTATTTTGGTTGGGGGAGGAGTCTGAGTGGAGGAGAAAAAAGATGGATGGGGGTTAGCATCTGAAAAAAGTACATCTTTTCCCCATGTAAATTAAAACAATAAAATGCAGTAGACAAAAAATGATAGAAGTAGCAAGTACCCTAATAGCTATATCTATTATTTTTACATAACCTTTTCTATTGAAAGTTAAAATATTTGTGCATATTGTTTTAGGAGAGAGAAATTGGTTACTTAGGGAGTCACTAAGCAAGTGTCTTTTAAATCAGATTTTGTGGTGTTTTTTATTTATGTATTTTTAAATTTTTTTTTATTTAATTTTTTTTTCAACGTTTATTTATTTTTGGGACAGAGAGAGACAGAGCATGAACAGGGGAGGGGCAGAGAGAGAGGGAGACACAGAATCGGGAGCAGGCTCCAGGCTCTGAGCCATCAGCCCAGAGCCCGATGCAGGGCTTGAACTCACGGAGTGTGAGATCATGACCTGAGCTGAAGTCGGACGCTTAACCGACTGAGCCACCCAGGCGCCCCTTGTGGTGTTTTTGAAATTTAGTGAGCATCTTTATGAAATGAAAACTTTATGGTAGTGATTGAAACAAATTGTGCTCATGATTCACTTTCAAACCTTAGCATATCATGTAAAACTCAAATTGTACTCTTACAAATCATTGTCCTATGATTGATTGTTGTGGCCCATCAGTTTGAATCCTCAAAAGATGTCCCATAATTCCTTTAATAAATCATTCCACCTTAAAATAAAAAAATACCTGCAAACTCTTTTTTTAATGTCAGAACATGGCATGTTATACCATGTTAAGCTCTGTGGAAATTTCCTCTTTCATTCATAACGGTAAGCAAAGAGAAAGTCTATATTGGGGAAAAAGCAATTGGGAAGATGATAAGTAGAAAGAAACACTATGATAGATAAAGTGATCTTCAGGTTTTTCAGAGTTCTTTTAAATTTCTCTTTATCACAATCATCAATGGCTATTTTATCAGATTATTATGCAATATACACATTAAAGTTTAAAAATGACTAATAAGAGGACCCATGACACCTAAGCCTGTTATCATTTATTTACTCACTCATCAAAAATTAATTGAGTATCTACTTTCATACAAAGAATTGTAGTTGGCATTCTTGTATTTGATGAATTTAAGCAAGAAAAGCACTTAGTGACCTTCTCTGTATCAGGTCCACACATTTAAAGTTATATAAGCTGAGGAGATTTAAATGACTTTTTCCAGCAGAAGATGATTTTCTCATCTAACTCAGATTACTAATTTTCTTTAGTATTCAATTTCCTTCTGACATTTGTACATTCTTGAGGCCTTCTATATGTCGCCTCCTGCCTTCTACATGAGGGGTGGCTGTATTTACCGGTGTGTGACATATTTATGGCATTTAAAAGGTTTGTGGCATACTTTCTGACCTTTGAGTGAAAATTGTTACATAACGATCACTTGTCATTATGGGAACATCCAGCTGTGAAAAAAGGTTTTAAATATAATCGAGTACTCCTACTTAGAACAAAATAATATATTTCTTCATTGGGAATAAAGTTTAGCTAAGGTAGTTTGTATCCTACTAAGCATGTGTTTGTTGCACATTTTGCGTTGTTAGTCTCTATGACTGGAAGTTCTGATCAGTCCCCATGCTGACAGGCTTGTATCATACTGAGTGGTAGTTTCTCAACAAACCAGAGGGTACTTGCTCCATGCATTTAGCCAACAGCAATAACTTCATTGATCAATAGGAAATTATAGCAGAGATTATACAAGAGCACATTATATTTAGAGAGGAAAAGGAAGAGAAATGTAGGTGGCCCTTCAGTCTGCAGGAAAGTCTTAGAAGATATAATGGAAGGAAAATATAAGGTAATAATTCGTGTCTGTGTGAATTGCTCTCTTCTTTTTTTCTCTGATAGAGCTTCCGGTATCTTGAAAACTTGAGGTGGCAAGAGGGAAAACTACCATTTGATCTAAGTGAATAAAAAAAATTCTAGAATGCATGTTTAGTTTTTCTCTTAGTTGTTACTGTGCTGCCTATAATGGGGTAGGGAGCAAATCTTGAAGAAAATAATTGCTGGAGGCAATGAAAGAGTAAAAATAATTATTTTGATTTCTGTTTATTTTTTATCTTTTTCTTCCCAACTCAGTCTTTAATTACTTCCACACAGCCTGATGGATACATTTCTTACCATACTGGGTGATAAGGTAGAGTATCCACACACAGGAAATTACTGTTCTCCTCTGATCAGAGACATTACAGTTTATCCCACCAAGTACCCGTTAGATAATCTTACTTGGCAGTCCCTACCTGAACAGCATCGTGTCATTTCTGTAGCGCTGAGGTTGTGCTGTCCAATATAGGAGGCGCTAACCGCATGTGGCTGGGCACCATAGTACCCAGCACAGCACAAATATAGAAAGTGTTCATTGTCACAGACAATTCTTCCAAATAGCTCTGCTCTAAGAGAACCTCAAAGAAATGTGGCAAGGTAGAGTGTCCTTGTAGCCATTACTTACGATTTCTCGGTATGAAAATCCCCTGTGGGAACTGTCTCCCTCCCCTCCCCTTCATCCATGTGGGTCTCATGGAGCTACTGTTATTCTTCTATGACCCTGTCATTATGGCCACAGAGGTTTTTATGTCAGAGGTATGCATCTGACCCAAGCTGGTCAATTTCAGTACCTGGCCTCCTGATTGGTCTGGGACAGGATCCTTTATTTAAGTAGAGCCAATGACACCCCACCTTTTTTGGAATATATGGACTTGGGGCCCAGAACATTGGCAGAATCTGTGAGTCATAGAGCTTGGAATTTCTCAGGGGTCATGTTTCCCACCATAGGGATAAAGTTATCCTGTGGTGAGCGAGGAAAATGAAGCTAACATGCAGAAAGAGGTAGAGAAAACAGGCAGAAAGTATAGTGATAGCATTCAGGCTCCCACATCCAGCAGATACTGAGGCCCAGCTTTATTTGTATACTTCTGTCTTTATAATTAACTTTCCATTTTCCTTAAGCTATTTCAAGTTGAGTTTCTCTCATTGGCAAAGTTACCAGAACAAATAACTAATATTATAACTGTTTCCATGACATTATGGTTCATGGAAGAAATTCAGTATTAATGGTGTTAACTAGATTTCTCACTAGATCCTTATATCCAGCTACATTTTGGATAATTGCAACTGCTAACAAAGCTTAAAGTTTAAAAATGTCTCCTTGCTCAAAGATTCAACATCCCTGGGTAACATAACTTAACACCTACTAAATTTTCCAAAATGTAATTTTTTGTATAGGTACTTGTTAAGTGTCCTTTATTTATTTATTTATTTATTTATTTATTTATTTATTTTTATTTATATTTATATTTTTTACTTATGTTGTTGATTTTGAGGGGAGTTCTCTGTTTAAAGTCTCCATTTTTATATATGCAACTATATATTGCTAGAAAGAATTCTTTTTTCATTCTTTTAGTGACTTTAGTCTTTTTAAATTTTTTAAATATTTATTTATTTTTGGGAGACAGAGAGACAGAGTGCAAGCAGAGGAGGGACAGAGAGAGAGAAAGAGATGCAGAATCTGAAGCAGGATCCAGGCTCCGAGCTGTCAGCACAGAGCCCAACGTGGGGCTCAAACCCACGAAGTGCGGGATCATGACCTGAATTCGGATGCTTAACTGACTGAGCCCCCAGGCACCCGGACTTTAGTCTTTTTCTATTGAATAGCTTAAGCTTTCTGCCCACGGGTCCTGTCCCCGTGCTTTGATAAAACCACTTTTTTGCACAGAAGATGTCTCAAGAATTCTTTCTTCACCATTGGCTCCCAGACCCCAACATTTCACATCACTTCTCTCTGAACCCAAGCAGGAGCTCTGCAGGCACAGTATCCCCTATGGGAGGCGAAACTACCCCCTCAAGCATCAAGGATTGCCCTGAGCCAGCAAGACCCCCGTGACTGACCGCATGACCATGACAACCTGACCTTCACGGCCCACCTGCATGTATCCGCTGACCTCTGTCCCACATTCTCCTGACTTAAACCTGGAAGGATTGTCAGCACTTTGGAGAGGCTCTGAGACACTAGTCTGCGTCCTCCAGGTGTTAGCCTCATGGAAATAAATTTCGTTCTTGTTTCATGACCCAAAAAAATAAAAAATAAAAAAGATAAAGGAAGGTTCCAACTTTAAAAATCGTTTGTTTCTTGGGGTTAAGCATCTGACTTCGTCTCAGGTCATGATCTCACAGTTCATGAGTTCAAGCCCCATGTCAGGCTCTCTGTTTTCAGCACAGAGCCTGCTTCAGTTCCTCTGACCCCCCTTCGCCCTCCCCCCACCCCCGGCGCTGGTTCTGTCTCTTTCTCTCTCTAAATAAATAAATTTTAAAAAAATTTTGTTTCATGGGGTGCCTGGGTGGCTCAGTTGCTTAAGCGTCTAACTCTTGATTTCAGCTCAGATCATGAGCTCATGGTTCCTGGGTTCTAGCCCCACCTAGGCCTGTGCTGTGCTGACAGCATGGAGCCTGCTTGGGATTCTCTCACTCCCTCTCTCTCTCTCTGTCCCTCCTCAGCTTGTGCTTTCTCTCTCTCAAAAATAAACTTAAAAAAAATCCTTAAAAGATTAAAAATCATTTGTTTCTTAAGAATGAACCAGGAACTTTTATAAATTAGAATATGCTTTTCCATTAAGATATTGTTGCTATTAATGGTGACAGGTTATTTTTTGTGTTAGTGTTTGTTTATTTTTGAGAGACAGAGAGCGAGTGGGGGAGGGGAAGAGAGGGAGACACACACAGAATCCAAAGCAGGCTCTAGGCTCTGAGCTATCAGCACAGAGCCTGATGTGGGGTTTGAACCCATGAACCATGAGACCATCACCTGAGCAAAAGTCGGATGCTTAACTGACTGAGCCCCCCAAGTGCCCCAATGGTGGTAGGTTATTTTGGTTGGCACATGAATGCTACTTAACTAATGTAGGTGAAGTAACTTTTCACTTTCCCTTTGAGTTGACCTTTCCACATGATTCACTTTACTAATGTTTAGCCACACCACCTGATATTTAAGCTTTGTTGCATTCCTGGAAGTCAACTATAATTTTAAATAATATTTCTGTGAAATTTTAAGCTGAACCTTAAAATACGAAGAACACATTTCCATTTCTGAATCACAAGTAAGGGAATTACATTGACTTCTTTTATTTTTATTTTCCCATCTCAACCCCTGTCCGCACAACACATGGTGGGGAAAATTGGGTAACTGCTTGAACTATGTGTTTGGAAACTATTTTGCAAATAAACTTATTAATAAAGAAGAATGAAGAATTTATTTTTATATATATATAATTTATTGTCATGTTAGCTAACATACAGTATATACAGTGTGCTCTTGGTTTTGGGGGTAGATTCCGTGATTCTTTGCTTACATACAACACCCAGTGCTCATTGCAACAAGTGTTCTCCTCAATGCCCATCACCCATTTTTCTCTCTCTCCCCTGTCCCCCACATCAACCCTCAGTTTGTTCTCTGTATTTAAGAGTCTCTTATAGTTTGCCTCCCTCCCTCTCTGTTTGAAACTATTTTTTCCCCTTCCTTTCCCCCACGGTCTTCTGTTAAGTTCCTTAAGATCCACATATGAGTGAAAACATATGATATATCTTTCTCTGACTGACTTATTTCACTTAGCATAATACTCTCCAGTTCTAACCATGTTGCTGCAAATGGCAGCATTTCATTCTTTCTCATTGCCAAGTAGTATTCCATTGTAAATGGAATCTTTTCATGTCTTCTTTATCCATTCATCAGTTGATGGACATTTGGGCTCTTTCCATAATTTGGCCATTGTTGAAAGTGCTGCTATAAACCTTGGGGTACATGTGCCCCTCTGAATCAGCACTCCTGTATTCTTTGGGTAAATTCCTAGTAGCACTATTGCTGGGTTGTAGGGTAGTTCTATTTTTAATTTTTTGAGGAACCTCCACAGAGCAGCTGCACCAGTTTGCATTTCCACCAACAGTGCAAGAGGGTTCTCATTTCTCCACATCCTCACCAGCATCTGTTGTTTCCTGAGCTGTTCATTTTAGCCACTCTGACTGGTACGAGGTGGTATCTCAATGTGGTTTTGATTTGTATTTCCCTGATGATGAGTGATGTTGAGCATCTTTTCATGTGTCTGTTGGCCATCTTGAAGTCTTCTTTGGAAAAGTGTCTGTTCATGTCTTCTGCCCATTTCTTCACTGGATTATTTGTTTTTTTGGGTATTGAGTTTGCTAAGTTTTTTATAGATTTTGGATACTAACCCTTTATCCGATATGTCACTTGCAAATATCTTCTCCCATTCCATCGGTTGGATTTTAGTTTTGTTGATTGTTTCTTTTGCGGTGCAGAAGCTTTTTATCTTGATGAAGTCCCAATAGTTCATTTTTGCGTTTAATTCCCTTGCCTTTGGAGATGTGTCGAGCAAGAAATTGCTGTGGTTGAAGTCAAAGAGGTTGTTGCCTGTTTTCTCCTCCAGGGTTGTGATGGTTTTCTGCCTCACAGTTAGGTCTTTCATCCATTTTGAGTTTATTTTTGTGTATGGTGTAGGAAAATGGTCCTGCTTCAGAAGAATGAAGAATTTAAAAGGAAGCAGTTCTTGAATATCCCCTAGTGCATAAAGGTATATAGACTAAATAATTTAGAGGTACCAGGTGTAAATTAGAAAAAATAATGTCAGTAGGTAATCAGTAAAATAAAAAACATTTATGTATTTTTTGTAAAGATTTTATTTATTTTGTATGTAAACTCTCCATCCAACATGACCAAGAGTCATATACCCTATCAACTGAGTCAGCCAGGTACCCCAAAATGTAAAACATTTAAATTGTAATGTAATTGTAAGTATCAAATTAAAAGTATCAAACCCATAGCATACTTCAGAAATAGGATTGTATGTATAAGAAGATAAATCTCAATTCCAAATGGCAGATAAGCAAACTTAGCAGCTATATGAATGTTGGAAAGTGAAGGTAAGCCATATGATATTGTCCATGACTGGTTTCATAGAAAATTTCCAATTAGAAATTTGGAGAGCACAGTTTTTTGTTTTGTTTTGTTTTGTTTTAAAGGTAATGTTGGCAAAGGGAATTCTGTATTCTAATCTGGGGGAAAATGTCATCAGTGCTGAATAGCCTTGGCCTAAATTCCTGAATTTAACAAGTTTAAAGCTCAAATGCACCACACATGTACAAATTAATTTCCTGAGCAAACTATGGTGATATTAACCTGGGCATGGAAGCTCACACAACTTGGTTATATATATAGTAACTTGTGTGTTGGTGATGAAATAATAATAATTAGGTCTTTCTGACTTTCCATATGAAATTCTTAAAAAGGTTGAACAATTGGATTACTCAGAGCCAGTCAGAAACCATAAACTCAGAACTGTCAGTTTCAAGTTCAAACACATGCTTTAGAGTTCAAGACATTTTTAAGGGAGGTTACCTGGAGAAAATATCTTTGGCACTATACATATTTTACCTATATTTCATAGATAATCTGTCTGTCTCTCTCTCTCTCTCACACACACACACACACAGCTTTCCTGAAATATGGACGTTTAAATATTTTCTGGGTACAATTTGTTCCTTAAATAACAACTCTTGCTTGTAGCCTGCTTTTAGTATACAGTTCCTGGTTCAGTAAATATTCACTGAATTAATGAAAATGGTAAAGAATGAATGTCTAATTGAACATAAGCTGTGACTGAGGGAGGGATTATATAAAAGCAATGAAAGACAGTTCTGCTCTAGATTTACAGTCCAACCTCACTTACATAAGTGCAAAATCTTTTCTTCTTTGTGTCAGTCCCCAATATAGCTATTTGGCGCTAGGAGTTATCATTTTCTCTTCATTTCAGAATCAGTTAAGTCCATATTCCTCAATGTTGTTGATTGTCCAGACTCTCAGTACCAAATGAAGTTGGGAATTGGGTAAATGGTTGAGTGGTTCAAGTACTTTAGGTAAAAAATGAAGGGGCTAAGTGTTGCTGTGTTCTAGATTGGCCTGTAACTGTTCATAACACCCACAGGTTTGTAGATTTTTTAAAAAGCTGCATGTGACATGCTTTTCAGGCCCTTTATCAAAACTGTCTGATCCCTACTTTTGTATGGCCTCAAGGTGGGTTTATAATGTGGAGATAAATATCAACTCCTATTTCCAAAGTGGAAACCAAGCTCAGGGTAGTGGCAAGCTTTATCAGAAATGTGTGCGTGTGTGTGTGCGTGTGACAGAGACAGAGACAGTGAGAGAGAGAGAGAGAGAGAGAGAAAGAGAGAAACAGAGATAGGGGGAGCGCAACGGAAGCTGCTGTCCTTAGGATGCCTTTCTCCTGTTTGCTCTTTGCCAACTAGCTGTCTCTTCACCCCAGAGCAGAGATCTGAGGCGAGTACTTGGCTGATTCAGGCAAAGCAAAGCAAAACCAAAACAGACCTTCAGATTACCTAAACAAGGAGTCATTGGGTGGGAATCCCCGAGCCCAGTCTTCAAGCGAGGAGACCTGTCCATGGTCCTGACCACATCCTTTCCCTACTCTCCTCCTTCTTCGGCTACGGATGCTGCCAGCACCCGAGATGCGTACGCCTCCGCCGTGGTCCTGGGCCCGGGGAAGCCCCGGGCCAAGCGAGTCGGAGCCTCCTGCACATGCTCAGTGCGCCTCGGGCCGGTCTCTGGCGAAGGTGCCGGGGCTCCCCAGACTGGGCACCTATTTTGAATCCCGGCGCGAGGCGCTGTGGGGGTGGCGGGGTGGGGGCGGGGCGGCGTCACGTGCCGCCAGCGGCGGCGGCAGCCCGGGAAGGTTCCATTTCTTCGGCGGCCAGCAGTCGGACGCTCGGGGCGCCCCTCCTCCGCCCCGTCCCAGCCCGCCCCGCCCGCGGCTCCCCTCCGGGCTGCGCAGCCGGGCGTTTGCGGGGCCTGCCCCGCCCCTCTGGCTGGCGGACTCCGTGCGTCTTCCGCCCGCACGCCGGCCCGCCGCCCCCGCCATCCAGTTGGTGCGGTCCATGGCGAGCACATCATGGCGATTGAAGGTAAGTGGAGGCCGGCCGCGGTGAGGGAGGAGGGGGAACGCCCAGGGAGCGGGGCTCCGAGGCTCCCGGGAGGCCGTGGCGCGGGTGGGGCGCTTGCCTGCGGGAGGGGAGCCGGCTGGGGAGGCGCAGGGGTCCAGACCGCGTCTCGGGAGACGGGTGGGCGGAGCGGCGCCGCGGGTCCGCCCGACTTGCTCCGGCCCTGGCGGTCCAGTCGGCCTCGGCCCGGGGCCCGGCGCGGGGAGGAGCCGGTGCGCCTGACAGGTGCGGTGCCTGGCGGCGCCGAGTGGGGCTCCGGTGCGGCCCTGCAGAGCCCCGCGGGACGGGCCCGGGGAGCGAGGGACCGCGGGGCTTAGCCCCTTCCATCGCCCACCCCCCGTACCCCCTCCTCCGGCAAGTACCCGCTTTGCTGCCAAACTGGAAGTCCAGTTTTGCTGTCCCAGTCCTAACCATTCTTAGTCCCTGCTCTGGAGCTGACGCTGGACCGCACTCTTCGTCCATTCCCCTCTGCTGCTGTTAGGGGGCTAGGAAATTTGGGATGAAGTTAATTTCCGCAAGTGTTTTTTCCCCTAACACTCAAAACTGCTTTTTCTCTGGGAAAGAGAAGTAAATACATCTGAAATAACAAACGCACGCTCTTAGAATCCTGCGTGTGTATCAGTCCACTAAGTGTTAGTGTCAACAATACTCGTATTTTCGAAATACTTAGTGTTTACCACCTAGCCAGATGAGGTAGTTGCCATCAGAGTGTATTTTCTTCTTGTTCCATGTTTTTGGAAGTGTCTGTATTTTGCTTTGCTTTTAAGGAGGATATTGTGAAAATTAGTATCACACGGCTAGGATGTTTATGTGAAAGACTGCACCATCTTCCAGCCTGTGTCCTTCTGAGCTTAACTCAGACAGTGAAAGTAGTTTGTAAAATTTACCTGGGTGCACGTCCGTGTGTACAGATTCACATCATCTGTACAGATGTTCGAGGTACCTTTGGCTGTATCCTCATTAGCTCAGATTTTATGTGTGTTCCTCGTAAACAAAACTTTTCAGAGCACTTCCCATCTTGGTGACTGACTCATCACCAGTAACATGCAGCTCTGGGGGTTCCTTTTTGTCAGATCCTGCATCCTCCAAAATAACTTTAGCTGTGTTTATGCTTATTTAAGAGATTCTACCTATTATATGCAAGACACGCATTTCAGACACATTCACACATTTCAAATAGCTACTTTAGCCAAAACTATGGCTAGCACTGGGAACAAGATCTATTTCATAACCTTTGATATTCCTGTTACCCAGAGTGGTACTTTCAAACTCTTTTCCTTATTGTACTTTTTACTAGAGGTTAAAAATCCAGCAACCAAATCCACTGATTAATGTTTCGTACTTTATTTCCCCAACCAGTTTGTGGTAGTATTTCTTAATGATGTGGTAAAGCTAAAAAGGTTTATGCGGAAGGTATAATAGCATCTGGATATGATCTTGTAACTTGTAATTTCTTGATATATTTTAGTTTTTCCTCTTTTTCTCAGTCTTTCCTACCCCACAGTTAAATGTGATTGATTCCTTTTTTTATGTTAACTGATGGCATTTTGTTCTGCCTTTTACTACTAGTATGTTTAAGGAACAAGATTTTTGAAATTCTCCTAGAGATTCTTCTGTGTTTTAGATACTCTCATCGGTTTTTTAATACTTAAACATTTGTCAAAGTCTTCTTAATATAAAGATTGGAAATTATACTTTTTCTAGTTTGGTATAGAGACTAAAGTTAGTATTAGCATTTCAAATAAAGATGTCAGGTCAGGTTAGTCTAACTGTGCTGTTTATTACATACCGGAACACTTTTTTTTTTTAATTGTTTTTAATGTTTATTTATTTTTGAGAGGGAGAGAGAAACAGAGCTTGAGCAGGGGAGAGGCAGAGAGAGAGAAGGAGACACAGAATCTGAAGCAGGCTCCAGGCTCCCAGCTGTCAGCACAGAGCCTGACATGGGGCTCCAACTCATGAACCGCAAGATCATGACTTGAGCTGTAGTCGGACGCTTAAAACCAACCGAGCCACCACCTGCCCCCCGCACCCTCCACCCAGCACATTCCCATGCTGTTTTTTTTTTTTAATTTTTTTAATGTTTATTTATTTTTGAGACAGAGAGAGACAGAGCATGAACGGGCAGGGGGGTGGTGCACTGAGAGGGGGAGACACAGAATCTGAAGCAGGCTCCAGGCTCTGAGCTATCAGCACAGAGCCTGATGCGGGGCTCGAACTCACGAACTGCGAGATCATGACCTGAGCTGAAGTCAGAGGCTCAACCAACTGAGCCACCCAGGCACCCCTCCCATGCTGTTTTATGAAGTAAAATGAACTCTGGATGATGGCTTTGTACTAGAGACATTTTAGGATTTTAGTGGCCCAAGGGGGCATCTCATTCAACCTTCTTCCCAATGAAGTGGTTCTTAAAACATTCAGTCCCTTCATTCACCTGTTAATTCAGCAGACTTAATGAGCACTAGCTGTACTCAGTGTTCTGTGCTGGACTCTATGGGGCCATAAAGATGACTAAGACTGCACTCCTTCCCTCAAGGAGCACATGTTCTAGTTGGGGAGACAGATAATTTTAGTCATGTAATTACAATACGGTGTGAACAACAAAGGATGAATCATCTTTTGTATAAAAACACTCAATGGGGATGAATTTATTGAACTCATGTGCCAGTGGACATTGAACAATGTCTGCCAAGTGGAAGTATAATTCTTACAGTTCATGAGGTCTTTGAATTTGACCAAAAACCTGCCATTCAGTAACTTCTGTCTAACTACTACTCCTAGATCTGCCGTTTGGAGCAATAAATTAAAAGCCCTCTATTCCCTATATACATGACATCCCTTCTGCCATTTGAAGACAACTTTTGAACACTTTCTAGACAGAATAACCAGCTCTTCCTCTGGATGGTGTATAGTTGTATGTATGTTTTAAAGTTTGAAATGAAATCCATTCCAGATGGGTTGCTGAGTAGCATACATTTAAAACTGTTCTGCCATTTCTTATCTTGTGCATAATCCTATTAATGTAGCTTAATATTAGCATAGCCTTTTTGGAACTGTATGTTGGCTCAAGATGAGGTTGAAATGAACCAAAACCATAGAGTCTCTTTCACCTGGACTTCTTTCACATCAGGTGTCTTCAGTCCCTTGCATAGCAAACCGGTGTTTTGACTCAAAGAACAGATCATTTGTATCTGTTAAGCATATTCTTCCTAGCTCTGGCTCCACATTTTAGCCCTTGAATTTAGATTTTTAAGTACTGAGGGTTACTTTTATTTCCTCCTTTATGTAAAACCCATATTGTACGTACTAAGTAATCATTCACTTCCTCCTTTTATCAGAAAGTAAGTGCTAGTCAGGACTCAGACAAATATACGATGATGGTGTTACCACACTGATCTAATATAATTCCAGTCAGAGGTAAAGAAGTTAGTTCTAGGGGTGCCTGGGTGGCTCATTCAGTTAAGTGTCCAGCTTCAGCTTAGGTCATGATTTCATGGTTCGTGAGTTTGAGCCGCATGTTGGGCTCTGTGCTGACAGCCTGGAGCCTGAAGCCTACTTTGGATTCTGTGTCCTCCTCTCTCTCTCTCTCTCTCTCTCTCTCTCTGTCTCTCTCTCTCTCTGTCTCTCTCTCTCTCTCTCTGTCTCTTCTCTCTCTCAAAAATAAACATTAAAAAAAAAAGAATTTAGTCCTATCTTTTTTTTTTTAATTTTTTTTTTTAACGTTTATTTATTTTTGAGACAGAGAGAGACAGAGCATGAACAGGGGAGGGTCAGAGAGAGAGGGAGACACAGAATCTGAAACGGGCTCCAGGCTCTGAGCCGTCAGCACAGAGCCCGACGCGGGGCTCGAACTCACGGACCGTGAGATCATGACCTGAGCTGAAGTCGGACGCTTAACCGACTGAGCCACCCAGGCACCCCACCTATCTTAAATTAAAGTACAATTTTGAGAAAGCATTTTGAAATATTGAATAGTTTACAGATCCTTATTGTTACCCTAGAGGTCTGGTGGTAATCATGTTGGGAATCATTGGTCTGCTCTAGCCTATCAAGACCTATAGTTTTCATCCAGTGTATTAATTCTTGTAATGTTGGCCTTTGTCAGTCTGGCATTGTTAACCATTTCCTGTGTTTAGGAAATTGTCTCCTCTCTCTTGATTACTTCTCAGTCTTTCCTTCATCTTCTTTGCCTAATGTTCTTTGTGTTTCCATTCTTTTTTTTTTTTTTTCAATGTTTCTATTTATTTTTGAGAGAGAGAGAGCAGGGGAGGGGCAGAGAGAGTGGGGGATAGAGGATCCGAAGCAGGTTCTGTGCTGACAGCAGAGAGCCTGATGCGGGGCTCAAACTCAGTGAACCATGAGATTATGACCTGAGCTGAAGTCAGACGCTCAACCGACTGAGCCACCCAGGTGCCCCTGTGTTTCCATTCTTAATCCTGTTCTCATCTTCTCCACATACTGCTGTAATTGCACATATTGAGTAATTTTGTAATTACTTGTTTATAATTTGTCTTTCCTGTC
Source organism: Felis catus (assembly GCF_018350175.1). NCBI lineage: Eukaryota > Metazoa > Chordata > Mammalia > Carnivora > Felidae > Felis > Felis catus. The sequence continues at coordinate 32,935,796 of NC_058384.1, read as the reverse complement.
AATTCCAGAAGGTAATATCTTCTTCATTTTTTTACTCCTTACATTTTACACAGTATCTGAGTATAGTATATAGTCCACAAATATTTTTTGAATAGTTATAATGGAATTCTGTAAATTATAGATGTTGATTGCATTGATTCCCAGATGTATTTGACCAAAAATCTGCCATTCATTAACTTCTGTCTATCTACTAGTCCTTCTAGTTCAGCTTTCTGGAGCAGTAAATTAAAAGTGCACTATTAATTCTTGTGATGAGAACCGAGTGATGTATGGAAGTGTGGAATCACTATATTGTACCCCTGAAACTAATACTACACTGTATGTTAACTGGAATTTAAATAAAAACTTAAAAAAAATGAAAAGTGTTGGGGCGCCTGGGTGGCTCCATTGGTTAAGCATCTGACTCTTGGTTTCAGCTCACATCATGATCTCACAGTTGGTGGGTTCAAGCCCTGTATCAGACTCTGTGCTCTCCCCCCCACCCCCAAATAAGTAGACTTTAAAAAAGCAAATAAAAGTGCACTGTTAATAAAAGCACACAGAGTTTTACTAATTTATATTATCAGATAGTAGCTAGATATCATGGGTGTTCCACAACAATCCAAAATATTTAGTTTGGGACATTCAAAATGTCCTAAAGTTGTCATCACAGCCACCACATCCAGTTTCTGTATCCCCACTCTATGCAAATTTACCATCTGAGTGTCATTTTTAAGTAACCAGACATCTGAGATAGAAATCTGGAAATCAACCTTGTCTTAAAATTCACCCCCACATCTTGTTGATCACTAAGTCCTGCCAAGTCTACATCTCAAACGAATTTATGATGCTTCGTGCTTATACTTTAGTTTATTCCCCCTCATTAAAGGGCTTGTATTAGTTTCCTAGCTATTCTTGTTAGCACCAGTTTTAGGGTTCCTTCCAACCCATATTCTGAACTGTTGCTAGTTATCTTTGTAACATATAAATTATTTAAAACCTCAGGTTAGAGCAGGCCTTTAATGATCTGACCTATGCCCCTCCTTCCCTCACTCCACATTTTTCTGACTTCCATAGGATTATCAAAATAGAGGTAAAAGTACTCACTGTTATTGTTAATGTGCTGTATATCAACGTTAACTACTTTACCTCTCTGGGTAACATTTTTTAAAGTTATAAAAGAAAACTATATTAGAAAGAATCTGTGTGTGTATGTGTGTGTGTATGTATACCTTTTATTCATAAGGCACTTTGTCGTTTACCACACACTTCCACATACGTACTTCTTTAATCATCAGTACAATTCTGAGGTGCTTTTGAAGGTTTGTTGTGACTCTAAGATTTCCAAGGCAGAATTTGGACTTTTGAAGTATCGAATTAAGAAATCCCAATACAAACATGTTCTGCTACAAGTCCTGAGGGAGAACATCACACTCCTTTCCTACTTTCCATGTTATTGTAAGAGCTCATTAGGATGTAATGGGGGATGATAGAAAGTCATGCCTGTCTGCAGTCTGTGGCAGAATGAGACAGTTTATCGAGCAGTTTATTTCTGGAGGATTTACAGTTCAGTGTAACCAATGATATTCCTAAAAGGGATATTTTGACTTTCGGCAGGTATAAAATTCCTGATGTTTTGCAGAGATTTAGGATATGTCTAGATGTGAGGTATGTTTGTTCAGAGACCTCTCTCTGTAATTACTCTTGAATAATTTACAGTCTATTTAAGGTTTCTGTCCTAACTCACTAAACCAAATTAGAAAAAACCTAGGGAACATTAGAGAAGCAGTTGCATTAAGAAACATTTCCTTTTTTCATTGGTTTAGGTAGTGTTAGAACACAGTGGCACAGGCCGGCATAGAAAGCCAGAGAACCACATGTTGGCTTATTTGTTTGTTGAGTAATGCTGCTTGCGTTATTGTTTTCTTTAAAGTGATTGTAGTGTTTGTCCATAGCATATGTGTAGTAGCATAGTAGACTGTCTTCGAAGATTTCCAGTTAGCTGACTTCATTCTTTCCTCCACTCCCAAGTCCTACCTAGTTTATACCTAACGTGACAAGCCTGTGGGGGAGAACGTCAGATTCAGCAAACTACTGTCAATGAAACATTGTAGACTTTTGAATAAGATAATTATGTGCGTATTTCGTATGTATGTGTAGTAAAATCTTAATTGAAACCTAAAAAATTGGAACCCTTGATTGACTTTTTTTTTTAAGAAGGAATAGTGACAACGCAGCAAACTGTCATCAGGAATTTGTTTATTTAGGAAGTTATTTAAAAACAAACTTCTAAGATCCATATGTACATTCAGAACATTACAGTTGTAAGGCTGTATTAGGAGTCATCAGGAGATAGAGGATTTTAATGAAAAATTATCTTCAGCATTTTGAACTTACTAATACAATAATGCATATTAGTAATTTTAACAAATGAACTGGTGGAGTAGTCAAAACACAGGTGTTTTAAGTAGAAAATTAAGTAGAATACCTTTTTTAAGTTTTTTAGATTTATTTTTGGGAGACAGTGAGTATGCACCTGCAAGCAGGGGAGGGACAGAGAGGGGGGACAGAGGATCTGAAGCGAGCTCTGGGCTACAGCACAGAACTCGGGAACACTGAGATGGCCTGAGCCAAAGTCGGTCGCTCAACCAGCTGAGCCACTCATGCTCCCCAGTAGTATGCTCCCTTTTTTTTTGAGCATATACTTATTCAGGGATTTATGGTGTTATCTTAATGAGCATCTAAACAGTCAAAAACTTAATTAACTTAAAAACTGAAGTAAAAGTGGCTCAGAAGTAGGAAAAATGGGTTATGTTTGTGAACAATAAATTTACTTTTATAAGATAAACTTGTACCTCCTGGAAAAAAATTATTGAATAAATTTATAGGAACTTATATGGATCAAAAGATATACTTAGCAAGATTTGCAAATTATAAAGTACTCTAAGATATTGTTATGAAAAGAGGTACACTTGGTTGTTCTGTGTGATGCTGGAATGGTGCTGAATATATGTCTCAAAACTTAGGCTATGGTATAGGAATGTTATAAATAAAAAGAGTTTGTAAAAGTAAATATAGGAAGGACTTATTCAGGGGCGCCTGGGTGAATCAGTTAGTTAAGCATCAGACTCTTGATTTTGGCTCAGGTCATGATCTTATGGTTCCTGGGGTCGAGCCCTGTGTTGGGCTCTGCGCTGACAGTGCAGAGACAGGGATTCTCTCTTCCCTCTTTCTCTCTACCCCTCTCTCAAAATAAATAAATAAACACTTTAAAAAAAGAGAGAAAATACTTATTCAGATTATTTTAACTCTAGTAATTGAGTAGCAACAATAAAAAATAAAAGAATTCCAATTTGGGAGGATAACTCCCAGAGGACTGGAGGCCCAAAAGTTTGTTGTTGTTGTTGTTATTTTTAAGAAAATTTCTAAAAAGAGGATAAGTTAAGAAGTATGAGAAGATTAATGTTTATTTTGGAATATTTACACAGGAGAGTGTTTGAAATTAACTGGTAACTAATGCTGTAGAAGAGAAGAAAACATACAGAATCTTTTCTGTCTCTAGGCATAAGTCTAAGTTTTCTTTGAGTTTTGTCCTTGTGAGGAATGCAAAGGGAATTAACATTTTTTGGTGCTCACCATGGGCTAGGCATCATCTATCCATTATCACAGTGTGGACGGCAAATGCATGGCACTGTTCTCGGTTTCTCCTGTAGTAGTCATCTGTTTCCTTCAAGTGTCTTTTTAACATCTCCCTACCAAGTATCAACTTTGTTTCAGAATCCTCAACATTGCCCTCCACCCCATGCCAGCAGCTACTTTTAATAGCCCAGAATTGGTATACGATAGGAAAGCTATTTTCCATCCTGGAGTTAACTATTATTACTACTTTACAAATGTGTTTAGTTATTTTTATTTTTTCTTGCAGGCACAAGGTTTACAAAGACAATACTAGGTGATGCTGACTTGAAAACTGAAGCCTGACTCAATTCAGAAACCATGGTCTTTCCATAATACTGTGCTTTCAATTAGGCACCAAAATTGGTATCATTCCTTGAATAACTTAATTAGGGTTAAAACTGAAAAGTATCTATAGATTAGTGACTGTGGTCTAAATGAGTTAAATTGGTTGGGGAAGGTGGTAGTTGGCAACATTAACAGGAAATATTTAACATTTCATGCTTATTATATATAGCTATAACAATTAGCTGTAACAGTTTATCAGTGTAAGCTAGACATTAATTTAATTTTGACCACTTTAATGCATGTGTTTTGCTGATCTTTAGATAAGGTAGAATTTAAGGTATTTCTAAAGTAGCCTTGTGCTGTTTGAGAAGTTAATATTGCCTGTAAATTGTAGTGACTTAGGTTATTGGTCAAAGTTAGCATGGTAGACAAAATAAAGTCAATTTCAGAAAGGACTCCTAGATCCATTTTCAATGAACTAAATCTTTGGGTTTAATTGCATTTTTGTATACCTGGCCATATTTTGATGGGACTAGAGCATCACTGCATATTTTCCTTCTTTTTTTTTTTTTTAAAGTTTATTTATTTATTTAGACAGCAAGTGTGTGCGCACGCACAAGCAGAGCAGCAGCAGAGAGAATCCCAAGCGGGCTCTGTGCTGTCATCACAGAGCCTGACATGGGGCTTGATCTCATGAATCCGTGAGATCATGACCAGAGAGTAGAAATCAAGAGTCAGATGCTTAACTGAGCCACCCAGGCTCCCCACATGTTTTCCTTATGTAGGCATATGGAAAAGTACATACTTTGTAAGTCCCTATCACCCACCTCGTCTCCACTTAAAAAGAAATTCCTAGTTCCCAGGCACACTCTCAATCATGTGTCCATTCATACACAAACACACACATGCGCACATTCGCAGCATGTATGTATGTGTGTGTGTGCCCATACACATCTATTTCCTCTTACACTATGTACTTACGCCAATTGTAGAGGATTCTGCCAGTTTATATTATGCTCCTACATGGGTTTGCCTGAGGGAAAAGATGGTAACTTTGACTAAGCTTGTCATTTTCTATCTCTCATTTCCATGTTGCTGAGATGATTATTTCAAGAGCAATGCTGGTATTATCTCCAAGAATAGTTTTGAGAAACTGACTTGTATTTTAATTACCTGAGAGGGTTAGAAAACAATTACATAATTTTTGTTTTATTTGTAAAAGTGAAGAAAAATTGATATTTAAATTTCTTACTGTGTTAACCCTAGTGTACTAATTATTTTTTCTGGCAATAAACTAGTGACCCTGGGCAACTCTACTTAACGTTTAGTGGTTCAGTTTGTTTATCTGGATTGAGCTAGACAACTTTATTTCTGACTTCTAGCCTTTTTATATTCTGTCATTCTGTTATGGTCTCCAAGTCTTCATTATTGTTATGTCTTTGAAGTAAATTTGATGTCTGAAAATTTTTATTTATATGAGTTCATTTGGGGGATAATTATTCATTTTAACAGAAGACATCTCTTTCTAAAGAGATTGGCTAGGGGTGCCTGGGTGGCTCAGTCGGTTGAGCGGTTGAGTGTCTGACTTCAGCTCAGGTCATGAACTCGTGGTTCGTGAGTTCAAGCCCTGCGTCAGGCTCTGTGCACAGAGCCTGGAGCCTCGTTCGAATTCAATGTCACCCACTCTCTCTGTTCCTCCCCTACTTGTACTCTCTCTCTCTCAAAAATAAATAAAGATTAAAACAAAATTAAAAAAAAAAAGAGATTGGCTAATTTATTACATTAAGTACTCATTCCTCCAAATTCGTTCAGCCACTGCAGAAAACAGCATGGAGGTTCCTTAAAAAATTAAAAATAGAACTACCATGAGATACAGCAGTGCCACAAATGGGTATGTATCCAAAGGAAATGAAAAGAATATATTGAAGAGGTATCTGTGCTTCCATGTTTATTATAGCATTATTCACAATAGCTAAGATAAGGAAACAACCTGAGTGTCCATCAGCGGATAGATGGATAAAAATGTGGTGTATGTATATACAATGGAATATCTCTCAGACCTAAAAAGAAGGAAGTCCTGCCAACATGGATGGACCTTGATTGAAGGCATTATGATAAGTGAAATAAGTCACTTATTTCAGTCACTCACTACAAAAAGACAAATAGTGGGGCGCCTGGGCGGCTCAGTAGGTTGGGTGTCCGACCTCAGCTGTGGTCATGATCTCATGGTTTGTGGGTTCATTGGGCTCTGTGCTGACAGCTCAGAGCCTGGAGCCTGCTTTGGATTCTGTGTCTCCTTCTCTCTCTGCCCCACCCCCACTCATGCTGTGTCCCTCTCTTTCAAAAATAAGTAAACATTAAAAATAAAAGACATAGGGGAAGGGGAAAAAAAGTTACAGAGAGGGAAGGAGGCAAACCATAAGAGACTCTTAAAAACTGAGAATAAACTGAGGGTTGATGGGGGGTGGGAGGGAGGGGAAAGTGGGTGATGGGCATTGAGGAGGGCACCTGTTGGTATGAGCACTGGGTGTTATATGGAAACCAATTTGACAATAAATTTCATATTAAGACAAAAAAAGAAAGAAATTCCTTTAAATCCAAAAAAATAAAAATAAAAGACAAATAGTGTATAGTATCACTTAAATGTGGAATCTACCAAAGCTGAACTTGTAAAAACAGAGAGTGGAATGGTGGTTACCAGGGTCTGGGAGATGTGGGGGAATTGGAAAGATGTTTAAGGGAAAAAACTTGCAACCTGTAGATAAATAAGTCCTGGAGATCTAATGCACAGTATAGTGGTTTTAGACAGCAATTCTGTGTTATAAACTTAAAAATTGCTAACAGACTAGATCTTAATTGTGACTACAACAAACAACTGGTAATTATGTAATGTGATAGAGGTGTTAGCTAATGCTATGGTGGTAATCATTGCGATATGTAAATGTATCAAATCAGCTTGTGCATCTTGAACTTACACAGTGTTATATGCCAATAATAGCTGAATAAAAATAATCATTCTTCTATGTATTTGATATACAAGTAATCATTCTTCTATATATTTGATATACATATTTGTTATATATGTATCTATACATACATATATATACATATGTATCTACCTCAAAAAATCATTCCCCTTATGCATTATACTCTCAAAATCAGTAAACCACTTTTTGAATTGCCACCATATCTAAGTCAAGCTATGCCTACAATGACTTGCCTTTTGCTTGCAAATTTGACTCACTTGGAAACTTTTCAGATTTATTTTTAGAGATTTTAAAACAAGGCATAAAGTTTATACACGGTTCACTATCTCTGATTGAAAAAGTATTTAAGCCTTTGACTCTCAAACACATACTTTAAAACATACACATTTAGCATATAGAATGCATATTTTTTCCTAAACACTCTTACTGGTCTCAAAAAGGATTGAAAACCAAAGGAATATCGATTTCATGGTCCAGTAATATAGTAAATTTTATTTAGCTTTCTGTGTTTCTTCTTTTGTACTTTTAAAAGGGAGGGTTTTTTTTTTTTGTTTTTTCCTAAATTTTACTTTATTGCCTGGCATTTATTTGTCCTTAATATTCCTTTCCATTTCAGTAATAATAGTGATTGCTCTTGACTTCCACATGTACATCACTGAGATCTCCCTTGTTGGTTAGAATTTTTGGGACAAATATCAGGAAGAGTAGAGCACAGTCTCACTTTTTCTAGTTATGTGATTTTTGTGCTACTTTGACACATTTGACAATTATCTATTGGCTGTAAATTTAAAATATAGTAATTATTTTACTTAGTTTTTTATTTATGAAGTTCTTTCATTTGATATAGATGAATCGAATAATTTAAAAGCGGGAGTTAGCTTTCCTTGTCATTTTATAGTTTTGAGAAAAGTCTTAGGTTCTAATAGTTTATGTTACTGTTAATAGTTTTATGTTACCATTAGCACTTAGGCTGTACAAACTATGCGCTTATATTTGAGATTAGATGTGTATACTAAAACCTAACTGATTTGCATTAAATATGGGGGAAAGTCTGGTTTTTTTTTTTTTAATGTTTATTTTTGAGAGGGGTGAGGGGCGCAGAGAGAGAGGAGGACAGAGGATCTGAAGTGGGCTCTGTGCTGACAGCAGAGAGCCTGAGATGGGGCTCGAACTCACAAACTGTGAGTTCATGATATGAGTGAAGTCGGATGCTTCACTTAACTGAGCCACCAAGGTGCCCTGAAAGTCTGGTTTTAAATACAGGCTTTAACAAGTACAGTCTTATGAACATGAATTAAATACATAAGGCAAACTAAGTTGTAGGTGTTATCTTCTGGAGAATAGGCCTTAATGACCATATAAAAAATATTTTTATGTAGCCTGTGAAAACATCAGTGATGGCATCAGCATAGTTATTTTATTGTTGTTACATGATTCTTCCAAATCTCTTGAAAGTAGTTTCTTCTGTAATTTGGTAAACATTCTCCTTCTAGTTTTTGACTAGTGTCTTCTCAATATTAAAGATATGTAGTATACAGTTACAGCTTGTTCTTGCCCTTCAGCAAGTAATCAGTGGTTGCTCATTGGTAATATTCTAATTAGTAAGGACCCAATGTATTTACACTGAGATTTGCTGAATAATAGGCATTTTATAATCAGAGCTTTAAGGTAGGTATTTCTTCTTGCTAAGTCTATCTTCCTGATAACTGGTGATTAGTCTATAGTGTTGATAATAATCACAAACACGGCGTTGTTACAACCAAATTAGAATGTAGATCTAACCTACTTTAGCAATAGAAATACTGTTTTCTGGTTTTTTACCTTGCTTCTCAGATGACCTACTTTTTTTAGTGGATATCATGGATTTTACCTCATGTTACTGCTGTAAGATATTTCTGTTTCTTATAACTTAACTTTTGTAATGAGCTAAGATTAAATTATTTAATATTTCTATTATGCAAAGTTTAAACATAATTCACAGCATAATTATAAGGTCATGCATATATAGAACACTACAAAATTTCATTTAGCTTACATTCATTTAAAGTAGGGGCATTCTGTTTCAGAATGAAGGAATATCTATTTCTACAGTGACCAATAATATTAATTTTATGATAGAATACTTTTTATATTAATTATACTCAAAGTAAGCTTTTTGTTAAATTTGTTTTTATCATCCTATTTTTTAAATGTATCTTTTTACAGACTTATAAGAGTGGGTAGCTGAAGAATGGGGAAAGGTTACATTTCATTTTATACCATGTATGTGATAAACTATAGTGTCTTTACAAGGTTGGTCCCTCCATAGTAATTTACCTGTATATATTAAACCTCAAGTACAAAAGTGGGTCCTACGGTGTTTCTTCTAGGTGGTGTGAAGAGGTACTTAGGAAATGGCGATATGATATTTGTTCTTGAGAAGACTGCCATTTAAAAATAACATACTTGAATGAAGTGTCTTCATTCCAAGACTTTATAAGATCTTAATTTATGGGTTCGGGAAAATTCCAAATATAGTTATATAGCTGAGTTTAAGGAAAATTAGTAACCTTTTTTCCCTGAGGTCATTGGTAGAAGCTAATTTAAAACAGTTCTTTGTAATAGTCACATTCACATTATGTCCTCTTTTTAACTTCTAACAAATTTTTTTTTAACAGGTGGAGAAAGAACCTGTGGCGTACATGAACTGATCTGTATTAGAAAAGGTAAGTCAGTCCTCTGCATGGATATTCAGATACAAAATGGACACTTCACAGTGTATGTTAAATTTTAGTAAGATGTTAGATAATTTGGACTTAGAAAGTATACAGTTTAATAAATATTAACTTTTGGGGCGCCTGGGTGGCTCAGTCGGTTAAGTGTCTGACTTTGGCTCAGGTCATGATGTCATGGTTTGTGGGTTCAAGCCCCATGTCAGGCTCTGTGCTGACAGCTCAGAGTCTGGAGCCTGTTTCGGATTCTGTGTCTCCCCCTCTTTCTGCCCCTCCCCTGCTTGTGCTCTGTCTCTCTCTCTCTCTCTCTCTCTCTCTGTCTCAAAAATAAAAAATAAAAACATTAAAAAAATTTTAAAAATATTAATTTGTTATTTTTATTAGACTTAAGCATTCATAAAGTACCTGTTGTTTGTTATGTGGTTATTGAGAGTTGTTACTTTATGTTTAGTTTTGTTGGGCTGATAAAGCCTGGTTTCTTAGCATGTTGGTTATTAGACATGGTGCAGAGGCAAAGAATGGAGGGTTTGATTTTTGTTCCCTTTCAGAATCTGGAATCTGAGTGCATGCTGATCTCCCATTGACTTCTGTTCTATTACTGTACCCCATCAGAGAGATGTGAGGAGTTGGTTGAAATTCAAATCGGGATCATGTCCAAAGACCACAACATCCTTTGACACCAACAACTGTCTGTGCTTCCTTAGAAGGAGCCACCTGACAACTGGGTGGTTCAACAAGGTGGCCCCAGGAAAGGTAATTCAGTTATTAGGTGGGAGGAAAGCAATCAGGTATTCTCTAGATTTGGAAGAATCAGGAGAACCTTGGGAGTCCCCACACACATGAGTAATCCCAAATCGGTGACGTGCTGTGAGGAAAGGAAAAGGTATACCTGGGGAGGTCAGGGGAGGAAATCCTTATAAATTCCATACTCTTTTCTATTTTGAAGCTTGGGAGACTTTATTTTTCTTACATCTCTCTTAAAAACTGAATTCGCCCTCCCGAGTCTGGCCAACTAGCAGCACTTTTGTCCCTAATATTTCACCCTAAGGAGGTTTGAGGCGGTGTCAGTATTTGTATTAGGTGAGTCTTCCTGGCATGCCAGGAAAATTGAGCATATTTTCAGTAAGTCTTCAACAGGTCTGAAAGCCTCAGCTTGTTTAGAGTTGAAAACAATTTATAATCCTTTGTAGGGGAATTTGTGTGAACATTATTGACGTGGTCACGCTATGGTTTGTGTGTCACTGCCTGTGATTGCTGTCCATTTAAAAACAGTCTCCTTCCTTGATTAAAGTGTAGTTTATCTATATTACCTTTCTTCTGGTAACACAAAGGAGAAAATCGAAGTCCATTCCCCGAAATCTCAAATTTTTTTATTACGGTGTTCATGCTATCATCATTGTTGATTTGTACTTCTTACCTAAAATGAGAGAGAGAGAGGGGACAAATGTGTACATTGTTTTCTTCCTCTAGGTCAACATTTTGAAATCTTCTTCTATAATACATTAGCCCAGAAATTCTGAAGATGTGGTAAATAATTTTACAGTTATTACCTTGTCCCACCAAAACTTTTTAAAACACAGAACTTATTTGGCGGGACAGCAGAAGACACCGTACAAAGCAGTTGGAATCAAAAGCTGTTAAAGCTGGAGTCAGGTGAAATGAGGATCAAGACAGGAATAGAGACAGCTAGAAGAGAGGAAGATAAAGGCTCAGAGGGTCTTTTGTGACTACAGTGGGAACCTAACGCTACAGTGCAGAGAAGAGAACAGATGGGATAGATGATGGTCTGAACATACCTTTTTATTATGGTTCTTCTTTTACTCTTTATTGCTGTCTCGATTCCTGTCCACATAATGCTTTGCCCAGATTTCTCTCCATTATAATAGTCCAGCTTTTTCACTTCGTCCTGCTTTCCTATGGAATTTTAAGTATGTGATTAAAATTTCGAAAAATTATACAGCAGCCATGTCATGAAAAAAGTGTCTCAATCTCTGTGTATGTCCTCAACATCCAGTACAGTGCCCTATCTCAGTGGATGGATGTTCCATAAATATTTAAATATTTCAAAATTAATGCTCAGAGCTGAAGCTTTTGCACTTTAAGCTGGACTTTCATAGAGTAGAGGATATGGAGGTTAAATGAAGTAGAATAATTGTAATTAGTATCAGTGATTCTGGTAAAATGGCATCTCTCATGACATATTCAGCTTCTTTTTACCTGTTTGGCTGTCTGTCTCCTTTCTGGCTTCTTTCTTCTGTCAGACCTTCAAATACCAGAATGTATCAGAGTTTGGTCCTGGGCTTACTTCATTTTTCCATCTTTTCCTTCTGTTTGATTTTATTTAGTTTTCTCTTAAATGCCACACAAATGTATCCATCCAAGGTGTCCTTGAGCTCCCGGTCTTACATCCCCTACTTACTTGGTACTTCTATCTGGATGTCCGTCAGAACAACAACTTGACATGTCGAAAATGCAAGTCTTGGTTTTCTCACGTGAGTCCATACCTTCCTCAGTCTTCCCCATCTCAGCAAATAAAAAAACAGTCTATCCAGTTGCTCAGGTCCTAATTTAGGAATAGCTGCGTATTTCACTTTGTCTTTCCCATTTAATATATTAGCCAGCTCTGCCATTTCTGCCTTCAGAATTTTAAACCATCCTCTTTTTCCCATCCTGCTGTTATCATTGTAGCCTGGGTTCCTATCTTTCTTGTCTACACAACCGTAGTAGTTTTCTGACAGGTTTCCCTGCTTCTACTCGTATCTCCTTACAGTACATACCAATGATGTAAGTATAAATCAGGTTTAGGGGCTCCCAGGTGGCTCCGTCAGTTGAGTATCTGACTCTTGATTTTGGCTCAGGTCATGATCTCGTGGTTCATGGGATCAAGCACCACCCCTGTTGGGTTCTGTGCTGACAGCAGGAAGCCTGCTCGGGATTCTCTCTCTCCCTCTCTCTCTGCCCCTCCCCTGCTTGCATGCAGGCTCTCTCTCTCCAAATAAGCAAACTTAGAAAATATATGTATGTATGTATGTGTGTGTGTGTGTGTGTACGTATATTATATGTATGTATCAGGTTTACATGTATTGAATCTATATCAGGTTTTTATTAAATCAGGTTTTAAATGTATGTCCACTTTTGTGGATTTCCATTATACCTGGAATAAAATCAAAGTGCCTTACCCTGATCTACAAAGCCTTATGTTGTATTATCAACTCAAAGTCCAAAACATCACCTAAATATCATTAACTCCTCATCTAAAATCGTTTGTATCAGGTATGGGTGAAACTCTGGGTATGATCCATCCTGGCTTAAAATTCCTGTCCATCTGCAGACCTGTGAAACTAGCAAACAAGTTGCCTGCTCTCCAAATACAGCGATGGAAGAGACATAGGATAGCAGTTATAGACGTTGCCACCCCAAAAGTGAGAGAATGGAAGGAGGAAAGGAGTCACTGGTACTAAGCAATTTTGAAATGCAAGTGGGAAAAACCTGTAAGTTTCGTGGCCTGGAAATAAAACTCAGCCTGAGGTCTGAGGCTGTCTACCTTTTAGGTTTAAGACTGTACCCTTGGAGTCATCCTTCCTTTTTCTCGGAAGGTAGCATATGTCTGCACTGGTTTTCTGCCTGTAGGATTTGGGGAGGCCATTAGTCTTTCATTTCGTCTTCTTGACCCTTTCAGTTCAAGCTGGCAGTGATTATATATACTCTCAAAAACCTCATGAGTCTTCTCATTATGTCATGGGGATTCGTTCCTTTAGACAACATGCCTCTCCACAGCTCTTTCCTGGATAATTCCATCTCCGTACTTGGCTTTTACTGAGATGGCAGGGGAGATCCATGAGTCATAAGTCTAATCTCTCTGGAGAGCCCTCTGTGTCACTGAATTTGTTCATTTTGAGGCACTGGCAAAAGGTTGTTTAGCTACACCCTTGGCTTTGTCTCCAGAGCATGCTTTCTTGACATTGAGTACTTAATTTTAGCATAATTTACAATCTGGATAGGCTGAGGATTTTCCAAATCATGAAGGCCTGGCACCTTTTTGCTTATAAGTTCTCTCAATTTATCCGTTTTCTCCCAAGGTTTACTATAAGCGGCAGGCCCCCTTTCAGCACTTTTCTTTGAAATCTCCTTAGCTAAATATCCAAGTTCATTGCTTACAAGTTGTAATTTCCATGTAACTATAGGACACGATTTAGCCAAGCTCTCTGCCACAAGGATCTTGTTTCTCCCATTTCCAATAACATGCTCTTCCTTTCCTTCTGACCTCTCACCAGCAGCACCTTTAACATTTGTTTCTACAGTGGTCACTTTATGGCTGATTAGGTGTTCTAGACCTAAGACAGTATAGGCTTTTTTTCCTACTACAGTCCTTATTTTTTTCTGTCTTCACTAGCAGAATCATCATTAGAATCCATATTTCTATTAAAAGGCAATAAATATTTCTCAAGACAATTTAGGCCTTTGCTGTCATGCTGCTCATAATTCTTCAGACTTCTCCCCGTTACCTAATTCCAAAGCCACTACCACACGTTACACGTTTGTTACAGCAGCACCCCATTTCCAGGTACTAAAGTCTGTATTCGTTTCCTACAGCGCTGTAACAAATTACCACAACTTTGGGGGCTTAAAACAACGCAAGCTTATTCTTTTACCGTTTGGGAGACCAGAAGTCCAAAGTCAGTTTCACTGGGCTGAGGTCAAGCTTTTCTTCAGGAGGCTTGAAGGGAGAATCTGTTTCCTTATCTTTTCTGTCCAGGGCTGCTTACATTCCGTGGTACACATGCTTGCTCACTCTCTCTCTCTCTCTCAAAAGTATATAAACATTAAAAAAAAATTAAATGCATTTTTAAGCCCAGATAAAAGTTAGGGAACCATCAGTATTAAAAATACAGAAGGTCAGGGGCGCCTGGGTGGCTAAGTCGGCTAAGCGTCCGACTTCGGCTCAGGTCATGATCTTGCAGTCCCTGAGTTCGAGCCCTGTGTCGGGCTCTGTGCTGACAGCTCAGAGCCTAGAGCCTGTTTCGGATTCTGTGTCTCCCTCTCTCTCTGCCCCTCCCCCATTCATGCTCTGTCTCTCTCTGTCTCAAAAGTAAATAAACGTTAAAAAAAAAATTGAAAAAAAAATACACAAGGTCATCAGGGAAATGCAAAATCAAAACCATGTTGAGATACCATTCCGCTCCCCCATAGGATGGCTAAAATAAAAAAGACAATAACAAGTGTTGATGAAGATGTAGAGAAATCGGAACTTCATATGTGGCCGGTGGTATTGTGAATTGCTGCAGCCACTTTGGAAAACAGTTAGGCATTTCCTCAGAAAGTCAAACATAGTGTTACCAGATGACCCAGAAATTTTATTCCTAGGTGTGTAATCAAGAGATTTGAAAACTTATGTTCATACAAAAGCCTGTATTGTAATAGTCATAGCATCATTATTCATAATAACCCAAGTGGAAAAAGCCTAAATACCCGTGAAGTGATGAATGAATAAACCAAATGTGGTATATCCATATCATGGAGTATTACTCAACAATAGACAGGAGTAAGGTATTGGTGCATGCTACAATGTGGATAGACCTTGAAAACATGCTAAGTGAAAGAAGGCAGACATAAAAGGCCACATATTATATGATTCTATTTATATGAAATGTCCAGAATAAACAAATCCATAGGGACAGAAAGCAGATTAGTGGTTTCCGGTGGCTGAGGGGAAGAGGGAATGGAGGGTGACTGCCGAGGGGTACAGAGTTTCTTTTTGGGGTGATGAAAATGCTCTGAAATGAGACAGTGGTAATGGTTGCACAGCTCTGCAAATATGCTGCAAACCACTGAAGCTTGTACACTTAAAAAGGTTGGCATTTACGGTGAATTATGTATCAATAAAGCCATTAAAAAAAAACAGGAACTGAAAACTAGAGCTGTAGATTCATAGTCATAGACTTCTCATATGGTGGCCAATACTTAACAGGTAAGGTAGATACTGTGTGACTTTTTAATCTACCTAGAAGGAGGTACTTGGTGTCACTTCTGCTGTACTGTGTTGGCATATAAGCAGTTACAAGCCGGCCTGGGTTCAAGGGGAGGAGAGTCTTCATGGGGATAGTGCCAAAGAGTTTGTAGCCGTTAAAATAAAGTCACTGCCATATATGCTTAAGTTAGAAAAAAAAGAGAATGAAAATTTATGAGAAGACGTTCAGTGCAAGAAGTTAGAGCTATCTCATAAGCTCAGAGAAGTAGAAAGAAGGAATGACTACAAAGATGGCGATGCAGTAAAGATCAACAGAACCAAAATGCCAGTACTTTGGAAGGTATGAGCTAGGTCTCTAGCATGGTTAATTAAAGACAAAATACAGAAGCCACACGTACATAATGTTAGGCTTATAAAAGGGGTATAATTGCACTTACCAGTGAGCTTTAAAAAAATCTTAAAAGTATTCACGACTTTTTGATGACAAACTTGAAGTTGTAGATGAAATGGACAATTTCAGAGAACAATATAATTTAAACTAATAGAAAAGTTAAATTAATCATAAGTGTTTTTTTTTCAGGCAATTGCCATTCAGTCTTCAAAGAAAAAAGGACCCAATCTTATAAAAACTTCCAGAGACTGAAAGAAATGGAACATCCCCCCCAATTTATTTAATGAGACTAAAATATAACCTTGATACCAAACCAGAGTTAGTACAGTACGAGAGGGAAATACATACCAATCTTAGTTAGAAATCTAAATGTAAGTGTTAGCAAAACAAATACTGCAATGGTTGAGGAAAACATACAAACATATGACAAGTTGGACCATCCCAAGAATGTTGCATGTGAATCTGTTCATAAGGTTTACCATGTTAGTCATGTGAGCATCTCAATAGAAGCAGGAAAAGCATTTGATAAAATATATTATCATTTGTAATAAAAGCCTTTATACTAAGAATATAAAAAAACTTCTTTAACCTAATAAATGACATATGTCAAAAATAGGTAATAAACCAAATACTTAATGATGAAATATTAAAAGCATGAGTGTTGCTACTCAGCCTCATACTGGAGATCTTAGCTGGTACAGTAAGCCAGGACAAAGAAATAGTAAGTATAAGTTTAAAAAGGAAGGGATAATGCTAATATTATTCATAGGTGATATTGATTACGTAGAAAATCCAGGAGACTCCAGGAGACTCTATAAACAAATTACTAGACTAAGAGAGTTCCATAAATTTGATTAATACAAGATCACTATATAAAAATAAGGCACACTTTTATATATAATAGACAACAAACAATTAGAAAATGCAATAAAAGAAGATTCTTAGAGTATTGTGATAACTGTAATATAGCCAGGAACAGATTGAACAAAAGATGTGTATGACTCTTACGGAGAAAATAAAATGCTTTATCTACAGACATAAAAGAAAATATGTAAATAAAGAGATAAATAATTTTTATGGGTAGAAATACAGTATGTTTAAATTGGCAGTACTCTCCAAATTAACCTATAAATTTAATGCAATTCTAACCTAAAACCCAACAAGAATTTTCAGGGAATGTACACGTTAGTTCTGAAATGTATATGGCAGAGTACATAGCCAAGAATAAACTAAGATAGCTTTGAAGTAAAGGAACATAGTAGGGAGGTGGGTATATATTAATTAAAATATTCATTTGGTTGCTTTATCAGAGATCAAGTGACTGAACAAGAAAGGTTTTTTCTCTTTTAATGGAAAAGGCTAAGCTGATAGGATAGAGGTGGGTGATTCTACTTGTTGAGCTGCTTCTGTCTTCCTGTGATGGGCCCTAAAGTGTTGTGTTCCTTGGCATGTTTGAAGTTCCATGTCCACCTTCAGTCACCAGAACGGAAGGGGAGAAAGTAGCTCTTTTATTTATTTGTTTATTTTTTTGAAAGCCGCTCTCTTTAAGGATGTGATCCAGAGTTGCAAACAAATGACTTCTACTCACGTGTCATTGCCCAGATTTTAGTCACATGGCCATACATAGCTACAAGGGAAGCTGAGACTAGTTCTGCCAAGTGTCCATTCAAGCTAAATCTGGGAAGTTGATTCCATATCTAGATAGAGGAGAGAGAGAGAATGGACGGTAGCTGGCAGCCATCTCTGCTTCGGTGACTTGCCCTAGTGTTATCCAGAGCTTCTTGTAAAGTTACAGTAATTAAAATTATATGGAATTGGCCCAGATAAGGCATATACTCTAATGAGACATGACAGAACAGAAGCAGATACTTATACACGGGAAACTTAGTTTACATGAAAGATGATATCACAGGTCAGAGTAAAGATGGATTTGCTGGGAAAATTGGTTATCCGTATGGAAAAAAATAAAAGTAGGTCCGTGTTTCATGTCATAAACTGAAATACTATTTAGATTAACTTAAAAACTTCTAAGAGAGTATTTGAAATCATGATATGATTTCAGGGTGGGAAACAAATTCTCAAGTCACAGAAAGTACAATCTCTAAAGGAAAAGGTTGATGAATTTTACCATTTTTAAATTTTAAAAGTTGTATATAATAAGAGCTACTATAAGCAGGGTAAATGAGACAAGTCACAAAAGAGAGGTGCTGTTTACACTGCATATATGTGGGCAATGAAAGTTAGGGTTCATAAGACGTAATGATCACTGATGTATTCTTTTTTTTTTTTTTTTTTGTTTTTTTGTTTTGTTTTGTTTTGTTTTTCCTGATGTATTCTTAAAGTTTCCTAATGTGTATGTGCAAGGCTGGGTAAAGGTGCTAGAGGAGAACATACAGAAAGGGCTGCCCTCGTGGAGCTTACCTTCTAGAGGAGGGAGACTGATAATAAGTAGAGAATAAGTAAAGCATATTTTAGGAAGTGAGAAGTGATAATGGAGAAAAATAAATCATGGTAAAGGAAATTGGGCTTGCAGCTTAACCTCTTCAGCCATTTAGGGTGGTCAGGGAAGGCCTTTTTGAGACCATGGAAACTGAATAGGGACTGGAATGAAAGGAGTAAGCCATGCCATTATCTAAAGGAAGAGCATTCCAGGCAGAAGGAACAAGTGTGAAGACCCTGAGGTAGGAATGCTCTTGACTTGCCTGAAGAACAGAAAGAAGGTCAGTAACAAGAATGGCAGGGAAAGGAATAGATAGAGCCAGACAAGTAATGGAGGACTAGATTGTGTAGGCTCTTGCAGGTCATGAACGTATTTGGTATTTTGTAAGTGAAATGGAAGCCATTGAAAGGTATTGATATATCTCGAATTATATTTCCCTTTTGTTAATTAATAAAAATTTCAGACACACCAAAAAGATATAGGGTAGTGAACCCACACGGACTCCCCACCTAAATTCAAAAATTATATTTCTTTTCTTCAAAAAATTTTTTTTAAATGTTTATTTTTGAGAGAGAGACAGAGACAGAGCATGAGTGGGGAGGGGCACAGAGAGAGGGAGACACAAAATCTGAAGCAGGCTCCAGGTTCTGAGCTGTCAACCCAGAGCCTGACATGGGGCTCGAACTCACAAAGCACAAGATTGTGATCTGAGCCAAAGTCAGATGTTTAACCAACTGAGCCACCCAGGTGCCCCCCCCAAATTATATTTATTTTCTGTGTTTGCTTCAGCTGTGCATACTTTTTAAGAGCCTAATGTAGTAGATTTTTAAACGTTCCAGTTCTGGATTTGTTTAGTTGTTTATATATGATAAGAAAAATATATGACATATGTATGATAAGATGTAAGAAATATATATAAGATCAACAAATAAGAATTATATATATTCTCCTTTTTACAAAAGGTGAAATACTATATATGTAGTTTTGTGTCTTGTTTTTCTTTTTCTTTAAACTGTGTACCTTAGGGGCGCCTGGGTGGCTCAGTCGGTTAAGCGTCTGACTTCAGCTCAGGTCATGATCTCACGGTCCGTGAGTTTGAGCCCCGTGTTGGGCTCTGGGCTGATGGCTCAGAGCCTGGAGCCTGCTTCCGATTCTGTGTCTCCCTCTCTCTCTGCCCCTTCCCCGTTCATGCTCTGTCTCTCTCTGTCTCAAAAATAAATAAATGTTAAAAAAAAAAACAAAAAACTGTGTACCTTAGAGTCAAATTTAAATCAGAAAGAACATAGATCTCTCAGTCTTTTTTCTGGCTTCATTGTACTTCATTATGTGAACACAACCATAGTTTGTTCAACTAATTGCCTAGCAATAGAAATTGCTTTGTTGTAAAATTTTTACTATTAAAATAGTGTCACAGTGAATTTTGTGGTCTACTTTTAGGTAGATTCTGAAAAGTGGGATTTCAAAGAGTAATTCTTACATAATTGTATCACAAATTGCCAAAATCCTGTCCTTATGCATTTTACTTGTTGACTTTGAGATACCTCTTTACTGAAGATATCAGAAGACAGGTGGATATCTAAATTTAGAATTCAGGGAAAAGTTCAGTATAGGAGATAAATTAGGGGGTATTTAGTATTTAAGTCATGAAGCTATTTGAGATCACCCAGGAAGTGAGCTTAGGTAGAAAGAAAAGATGACCCACCAAGTATAGCATTAACATGACTTACACTTGAAAATTAGAAGGTATTTATGTTGTAGTTGTTGAGCGTTGAACGTGATTAATTTTTTTATCTTAAGGAGTTTATTATATTTGGAACGAATTTAAAAAGACAGTAGTTGTCTTGCATTCTGCTAGGGCTAACTGATTTTTCAGTGACTTTCTCAACTAAAAGCATCTTGTAAGTATAAATAAATGTTCTCAGTTGATTTTAATATAGTGGTTCTTTTAGAGTAGGTAATGTAATAAGCTATAGTCTGTATACTGTGAGAATAGAAATAGTATAGTTGAATTACACCTTGAAGTGTTCTATTACACAAGACACTTGTGTTAGTTTGTGTTAGATCCACTTTTAAAATCTAGACTCATGCAAAATTATGATGTATGTAATGTTTGTCTTAATTATCTCTTTCTTTAAAAATGAAAGTTCTGATTTTTAAAGCAAAGTAATACTTCTTACATAGTTACTAAGAGCATTCCCCTAGTCCTTCTGTCCTTCACACTAATCCTACTCTGCAGAGGCAAAGGCTTTCAACCCTTTTAGCTTTTTTTCCTGCTTATCTTCGTATTGTAAATAAAATTTCTCTGTGATTTCTTGATTTTGAAAATATTTAGACATCTTGTTTTTCTGCTATGGTAGGTTAAGAGTTAGTGCTGGTAGATCAGCATAGTGATCAGGTATGTGGTTCTGGAGTCAAGACTCCTGGGTTCTAATACTGCCTTTCTACCACTTTAATAACTTTGTGACCTTGGGCGGGTTGCTGAGCCCTTATGTATTTTAACCATTTTTATCTATAAAATGGGATAACAGTATTGTCTTCTTCATAGGTTCTTGTGTACATTTATCGAGTAAAACCAAAGTCAATAATAAAATTAATAATTTTAATCATGGGGCGCCTGGGTGGCGCAGTCGGTTAAGCGTCCGACTTCAGCCAGGTCATGATCTCGCGGTCCGTGAGTTCGAGCCCCGCGTCAGGCTCTGGGCTGATGGCTCGGAGCCTGGAGCCTGTTTCCGATTCTGTGCCTCCCTCTCTCTGTGACCCTCCCCCGTTCATGCTCTGTCTCTCTCTGTCTCAAAAATAAATTAAAAAAAAGTTAAAAAAAAAATTAAAAAAAAAATAATTTTAATCATTATGAAAGTGATAAAATATTTTTTAAACGAGCTTTTTATTTTTTTTAAATTTATTTTTTTGAGAGAGAGCAAGTGTAGGAGGGTCAGAGAGAAAGAGAGAGGGGGAGAGAGAATCTCAAGCAGGCTCTTCACTGTCAGCACAGAGCCCGAGATGGGGGGCTCAAGTCTCATGAACCGTGAGATCATGACCTGAGCTGAGACCAAGAGTCAGACACTTAATCAACTGAGCCACCCAGGTGCCTCTAAAATATTATTTCATCCTGCGCATTCATTTGTCCACATCCCATTTCTCTAGTATAGTTATATTTCAGTTTTGTTTAAGTCAGTTTTCAGAATTTACATTTTTATGATCAGTATTATTTGTAGTAAAGCTTTATTATACAGCAATTATATTTTCTTTTCTTTTTTGTACAACTTTCACCTCTCCTCTTAAAATACTCTCTGTCTTGACTGTCCACTTTCAGGCACCCACTTCAATTCCTCATTAACCAGAGTTCAGAATCCATGGCGATTTTTCTGTCATTCAGATTCTATTTCTGTTCCCACTCTTCTCCCCACCCCCCATATTGACATATACCTCTTCTATATCATACATCATTAAAGTTTTTCTGCCTCCCTAGGAAATAATGAGCCAGCATATTTTATTACTTATAATACTGTTAGTTGCTCTACCAAGCAAATCCCAAACAAATAATGACTTGAACAGGATGAAGGTTTATTTTTCTCTTGTGTGGAGTCTAAATCAGGTATATCACGTTGCCACGTGGTGCTCCTTTGAGCAATGATTCAGGGGTCCAGACTCCTCCATCTTGTGGCTGTGGCATCTTCAGTATGTGGCTTCAGAAGCTGCTGGGTTCCTCTGCATCAGCAGAGGGTGGAGGAGAGTGACTGGGAAATGAGAATTCCTCCGGAAGAGGTTATTACAGGCCAAGCCTGGAAGCAACACCCATTCCCTAAGATTTGCATCCCACCAGTAGTTCAGTCACATGGCTGCATCTGACCTCATAACAGGCATGGAGGTGTTAATCCAGCGAGTCCAAGAAGTACCAAAGTGCGTTCTACGTTCTCGCGTTTATCAAACAACCCACCTTAATATATGCCCACCTTTTCCTAGTCTTATGTGTTCTGTTTATGTTAATGGTAATCATCTGGCTAAATTCTCTCTAGATGTAGTTGTTTAACTGCAAGATGTGATTTCAGTGAAAGGATTTCAGGCTAGGTAGAAGAGGTCGATATGGGAAGATATAGTAGAGTTTTGTTGTATTTTGTTTGAGCATGGAAGGGATCATGAATGCTCTGATTTTGTGATTCTCTTGTCTTGCTGTCCTCTTATTTTCTTCTCCCCTTCTCCACCCAGTTGCCAAAGGCCTTTTCTTTTCTCTCTTTGCAGTTTTTTCTTTCCAGAAACTAAGTTATAAAGGCTGCTGATTACCCTTTTCAATTATGCTTGCCCCTTTAACTCATAAGCACTTTGAAGTTCTTTGCCTGTGCTATAATCTACTCAATTACTTATTTATTTTTTAATGTTTTTCAGATTTAGGATGAACTTCTCTTTCTGACAGTAGTTTTATATTATTGTTATTTTTAAAAATGTTTATGTATTTTAGAGACAGGGAGGGCAGGAGGGAGACAGAATCCCAAGCAGGCTTCCTGCTATCAGCACAGGGCCTGGCATGGAACTTGAACTCACGAACCGTGAGATCATAACTGAAGCCAAAATCAAGAGTCAGATGCTTAGCTCCAGGTACCCCAGTTTCTTTTCTTTTTTTCTTTTTAATTTTTTTAATGTTTATTTTTGAGAGAGCAACAGAGACAGAGCACGAATTGGGGGAGGGGCAGAGAGAGACAGAGACACAGAATCTGAAGCAGGCTCCAGGCTCTGAACTGTCAGTACAGAGCTGACCCAGGGCTCGAACCCACAAACTGTGAGATCATGACCTGAGCCAAAGTCAGACACCCAACTGACTGAGCAACCCAGGCGCCCCTCATTCTTTTCTTTCTTCCTTTCTCTCTCTCTCTTTGAGACTTTTTGAGGCAAATAATATATTATTTTTAAAAGTTTAAAGTCTTGTATTAAATTAAAAAAAAAATTTTTTTTTAACGTTTATTTATTTTTGAGACAGAGAGAGACAGAGCATGAACAGGGGAGGGGCAGAGAGAGAGGGAGACACAGAATCTGAAACAGGCTCCAGGCTCTGAGCTGTCAGCACAGAGCCCGACGCGGGGCTTGAACTCACGGACCGTGAGATCATAACCTGAGCCAAAGTCGGACGCTTAACCAACCGAGCCACCCAGGTGCCCCGTCTTGTATTAAATTTTAAAGTCCTATTTAATTTTAAAAAATTTTTTAAATTTTGTTTTATTTTTGAGAGAGACAGAACACGAGTGGGGGAGGGGCAGAGAGAGAGGGAGACACAGAATCCGAAGCAGGCTCCAGGCTCCCAGCTGTCAGCACAGAGCCTGATGTGGGGCTTGAACTCACTAACCATGAGATCATGACCTGAGCCGAAGTCGGACGTTTTTAACTGAGTGAGCCACCCAGGCGCCCCTGTTTGATTAATTTTTTATATGGTTGAGATAAGAACCCAATTTCACTTTTTATTTCTGGATAACCAGTAGTTCCAATACAATTTACTAAATATTTGTGGCCCCTGGGTGGCTAAGTGTCTGACTTCAGCTTAGGTCACAGGACTCACACTTACCTGAAGTGGGGCACCAACTCAAGAACGATGAGATCATGACCTGAGCCAAAGTCTGATGCTTAACTGACTGAACCATGTTCAATATCTGTGCAAATCCAGTAAAATTAATAGTCTTCTATTGTAAGATCAACACTCAAATGTAAAATACTGAAAAATTATATAAAAATCATGCATCTGTAATACTCCTCTACTTTATTCTTTGGGACTATACACTATGTTATAAATAGTGTGCTTTTAGTATATATAATTTAGTTTGAATTTTTTTTTAAAAAAACATCTACAGTTGTAATAGTTCTCCGCATTTATACTACTTTTGGGTGAACTGAGGAGACCCTGAGCCCTTTGGCTGTAACCCAGCCCAGCCCATCCCACAGATGGCACTGAAAGTTCTTGGCCTGAGAAAGAATTCAGGGACAGGCACAGCACAACAAAGGAGCAGTACTAGTGGGGAAGTTTATTAATGTGAAAAATTACACTCTCAGGATGTGAGAATGGGTGAGCTCAAGAGAGAGAATGAGCTTGAACTGTGCACCCTGGGGTTTGAGTTTTTAGCTTTTATTTATTTTATTTTATTTTATTTTATTTTATTTTATTTTATTTTATTTTATTATTTTTTTTTATATGAAATTTCTTGTCAAATTGGTTTCCATTCAACACCCAGTGCTCACCCCAATGGGTGCCCTCCTCAATACCCATCACCCACTCTCCCCTCCCTCCCACCCCCATCAACCCTTAGTTTATTCTCAGTTTTTAAGAGTCTCTTATGGTTTGGCTCCCTCCCTCTCTAACTTTTTTTTCCCCTTCCCCTCCCCCATGGTCTTCTGTTAAGTTTCTCAGGATCCACATATGAGTTTTTAGCTTTTATTGATAGTTTTTAATTAGGGGGTAGAATATTCATTAACTGAGGTGCAGTTTTCTTGGAAGCAGGGTTTCCTTGCTTTTCTTCCTTGTTTGGTCAGGAGTTTCCTGTCATGATACCCGCCATCTTGGGCCCATTTGGTTTGATCTGGTTTCTTGTGGAGTGCTGCCAGGACAGGCCTCTGACTTTCTAGACAGCTGGCCATGACTTCCTCTTTGCTAGCCTCCAGGTATCCTATTAGAACCTTCCTAACTGCCTACTCTAACGATACTGTTTTCGTTTTTTTTGGTTCTTAGGGTAGATCTCTTTCCCTTTGACATATAGCGCAGTGACATCTAGAAAGTGATAATAAGAGACACTCTTGAAATGAGGGGACCGACAGATTTTTGTAGCTGCTCTGTGAGAGTACATGTTAAGCTTCTTTTTTTTTTTCCTGGCTCAAGAATTTTCAATTAGGTTGTGAATTTATAGAGCCTTGATGGTAACAAAGAATAGGGCGTTTGCTACTATAATTACAATGACACTTTCATTTACAATTTAATAGAAGGTGGAAATCATGGTACTATATTTTCTTTGATTCATTCTCAGCTTCCTTGAACTTCTTAATGAGAGGTTTATGTGCACCCCAGAGGGAAAAGAGCCTACTGCATTGACTCACACTTGTTATTTTTAGTTTTATATTCCAAATTCAGGCTGCTGCATGTTAATGTCACCATTAAGTAAGTAAAGCAGACCGTCAGTGTTTGAAGGGGGGACCCTGGATTTCAGGAAATAATCTGGAGTAATAATAATTCAGGTAATAATTCTGGAATCAAGAATCTGGAGTAATCATCATAAAAATGGAGAGCAAAATTCTGGTGACGACTATGTGAGAGCAAGTCCTGTACCTCACCATGTCCTACCTTTCTCTGAAGTACTTCTGTCTGAAAGTACCATTTTCTCTCTTTTCCCTTATTTCTCTTGCTAAAGTCTGTATTAGTTGGAGTCTTAAAGTATAAAACTGAAGTGTTTCAAAGAATGGCATCTATGGACCAGCTCCAGGGAGTTAAACCCTATTTCAGTTTTTCCCAGCCCACAAGCATGATTCAGCTGTGTTACATACTCTTTAATAGCTGACCCTGAGAAAGGAATAGAAGTTCACTTATTTGGTGCCAGGACAGAAGGACTGGAATGTTTTTAACTGCCCAGCCCTTGGTGCAGGGTAAAAAGTCTCTGCACACTTTTGCCCAGGGTACATGTCTCACTGATCTGAAATGGGGACGTCCAGAACGTATTACCCATCCTTTCTTTAATCCTTGAGAGAAGAGGATTAGGGATGATTCTTGATATCATCTTGACTAAATTACTGTCTTACGTGGTGGACGTGGAATATATACTAATTAATGTTGGTTTAAGTACTTACTTTACTTCATGAACTTCATGCATAAAAATGTTTATTGGTGATTCTTTTGATCAATAAATTACAATTTCTGGTTATTTATGCTGGCCGTGACCATTTTCAAGAGGAGGGAAAATATCTGCAGAGGACAGTTTCCATACATCCGCAAAAATATGCTTCATTTTTTCCACCTTTCAATCCCAAAAGATAGATAAGCACAGAGAAACCTTTTAAGAAATATATCCACAAAGTTAGGGTAATGTATCTAGTGATATGGCTTCGATTTGGAGATGATTTCCCCAAAGAATCAGTTTTCAGCTCAGCAAATCTCTAATTAGTGTAAAATGTGAGTGGGCATCGTTAAACATTTAAGTCTTTGGTCCACTTGGAATTTATTTCAGTCTGAGGTGTGAAGGACAGACCCATCTTTTACATTTATCTGTAACTGATTAAACAGTTATACAAATACCAGTTGCTGAATAATTTATCCTCTCCTTGCTAATTTGAAGTACTACTGTTATCATATACTATATTATTGGGCTTACATGGACCACTTTCTGTATTTAGATTTTTTCTTTTGCTGGGGTGACTGGGTGGCTCAGTCGGTTGGTCGTCTGACTTTGGCTCAGGTCATGATCTCGCGGTCCATGAGTTTGAGCCCCGCATCGGGCTCTGTGCTGATGGCTCAGAGCCTGGAGCCTGTTTCAGATTCTGTGTCTCCCTCTCTCTCTGACCCTCCTCCATTCATGCTCTGTCTCTCTGTCTCGAAAATAAATAAACGTTAAAAAAAAAATTTAGATTTTTTTCTTTTGCTGATCTATCTTTTCTGGAATCACTAGTGCATTGCTTTTATTATTGTGGCTTTTGTTATCTGGTAGAAAAGGGCTTCTTGTATTATGTGTGTT
Organism: Felis catus; assembly: GCF_018350175.1. Classification (NCBI taxonomy): domain Eukaryota; kingdom Metazoa; phylum Chordata; class Mammalia; order Carnivora; family Felidae; genus Felis; species Felis catus. The sequence goes on along the minus strand of NC_058384.1, from coordinate 32,908,664 downwards.
TAAAAAATTTCCTTGATTATTCTCTTATGTTTATTTTTCCGGGTGAACTTTGGAATCACCTTGTCAAATATCCCTTCCTGTAACTTATGTCCCACTCCCTTCCTCTAAAATAATCCTAATGAAATTGGGTTACTTCTTAAATACATTTCTTTCCATTCTCTTGTATCTCCCAGTACAGTTTCATAGGCATGCACATTTCTTTTTAAGTTATTCTTATTGCATTTTACATATTTTGTTGTGAATGGGACCTTTTATTTTTATCTAGTCATTTTTCTGCATACTACGGCATGCTATCGTGTTGATTTAATATTTTTTGTGTTATAGCTATTGAGGGTCTGCAAACCCCACCTTTATGTTTGAAGATTTGCTAGGACTCCCAGGCTTAGCATATAGTTGTACTCATGGCTAAGATTTATTACAACAGTGTAACAAAAATACACAGCTGGAGCATAAAGAAAAAAAAGACATGGGTAGAATTTGGGGGAATCTTCGCACAGCCTTCCTTATGGAGGGCATTCTTCCCACAGCAGAGAACATGCGATAATGTGTGTGCCATGTTTCTTTTTGTCTGTTAAAAACTGATAAATATTCAGAGCTCAAGGGTTTTACAAATTTTTTTTTAATGTTTATTTTTAAGAGAGAGAGAATGAGAGAGTGTGAGTGGGGGAGGGGCAGAGAGCAAGGGAGACACAGAATCCGAAGCAGGCTTCAAGCTCCGAGCTGTCAGCACAGAGCCCGACGAGGGGCTTGAACTGGCATGAGATCATGACCTGAGCCGAGGTCGGATGCCCAACTGACTGAGCCACCCAGGCGCCCCCAGAACTCAAGGTTTTTATATGGGACTGGTCACACAGGTACCTTCTTGTAGCAAAATTCCAGACTCCCAGAAGGAAAGCAGAGATTCAGCCTAAAACAGAGTGTCTATACAAACAGTCTTGGCACAGGGATCCATTCTTACCAGTTCATTATTGACTGGGAGTACTCCAAGAGCCCAGTTCCCAAATGCCAACCAAAGGCTGGCCTTGAAAAACAGGTCTTTCTAAGGATAGCAGCCTTGAACCTGCTATGTTGACTCCTTTCTGTACAGAAAGTCAATGCCAAAGAAGGGCATATTTTGAAGAAAGCCATGTTGAGTTAATTTCTGTATATGATGTAACATGCAGATCAAAGTCACCTTTTGCATATGGATGTCCAGTTTCAGCATTGTTGCCTTTCTCCACTGAAAATGCCTTTTTCCTTTGGTAGAAAATCAATAGCTCATATATTTATGGGGATTTCTGTATACTCTATCTTGCCCTATTGATCTGTTTGTCTGCCTTGTTGTTGATACATAACTGTCTTGATTATTTTAGCTTATTATTAGTCTTTAAAAAATTTTTTTTTAATTTTTTTTTCAACGTTTATTTATTTTTGGGACAGGAGAGACAGAGCATGAATGGGGGAGGGGCAGAGAGAGAGGGAGACACAGAATCGGAAACAGGCTCCAGGCTCCGAGCCATCAGCCCAGAGCCCGACGCGGGGCTCGAACTCCCGGACCGCGAGATCGTGACCTGGCTGAAGTCGGACGCTTAACCGACTGCGCCACCCAGGCGCCCCTAGTCTTTAAAAATTTTGATGTAATGTATATATAGCATAGCAGTTTCAGTTTTACAACTTAATGGTTTGGAATATGTGTATATTGTGAAATGATCACTCTAAATATCTATTATCATACAGTTACAATTTTTTTTCTTGTGATGAGAACTTTTAAGATTTGCTCTCTTAGCAAAAGGGGAACCCTCTTACACTGTTGGGAGGAATGTAAACTGGTGCAGCTACTCTGGAGTGGAGGTTCCTCAAAAAGTTAAAATTAGAACTGCTTTATGATCCAGCAACTACTAGGTATTTACCCAAAGGATACAAAAATACAGATTCAGAGGGGTTACATGCACCCCGGTGTTTATAGCAGCATTATCAACAATAGCCAAACTATGGATGGAGCCCAAGTGTCCATAGAGAGATGAATGAATAAAGAGGTGGAACATGGCTATATACAATGGAATATTACTCAGCCATAAAAGAAAAATGGAATTTTGCCATTTGCAATGACGTGGGTGGAGATAGAGAGGATTATGCTAAGTGAAATGAGTCAATCAGAGAAAGACAAATACCATATGATTTCACTCATGTGGACTTTAGGAAACAAACAGATGAACATATGGGAAGGGAAGGAGAGAGAGAGAGAGAGAGAGAGAGAGAGAGAGAGAGAGAGAAACAAACCATAAGATAAGAGTCTCTTAACAATAGAGAACAAACAGCATTGATGGAGGAAGGTGGGCGGGGGATGGGATAGATGGGTGATGAGAGGGAACTTGTTATGTTGAGCACTGGGTATTGTATGTAAGTGATGAATCACTAAATTCTCCTCTTGAAATTAATACTATACTATATGCTAACTAACTGGAATTTAGATAAAAATTTGGAGAAAAAAAGGTTTACTATTTTAGCAACTTTCAAATATGCAGTACAGTGTTATTAACTATAGTCACCATGCTGTGCATTACATTCCCAGGACTTATTTTTTTTTTTAATGTTTATTTATTTTTGAGACAGAGACAGAGCATGAACGGGGGAGGGTCAGAGAGAGAGGGAGACACAGAATCCGAAGCAGGCTCCAGGCTCTGAGGTGTCAGCCCAGAGCCCGATGCGGGGCTCGAACTCACAAACTGCGAGATCATGACCTGAGCCAAAGTCGGACGCTTAACCGACTGAGCCACCCAGGCGCCCCTCCCAGCACTTATTTGAAAACCAGAACCTTTTGATGCCAGGACCTACTGTTATGATTACTATAGCTTTGTAATATAATTTGAAATCAGGAAGTGCAGTGCTTCCAGCTTTGTTCTTTCTCAAGATTGCTTTGGCTATTTCGGCTCTTTTGTGGTTCCACACAAATTTTAGGATTAGTTGTTCTATCTCTGTGAAAAATGCATTGGAATTTTGATAGGGATTACATTGAATCTGTAGACTGCTTTGGGCAGTGTAGACATTTTAACAATATAATTCTTCTAATCCATCAACATGGAATAAATTTCCATTTGGTTGTGTCCATTATTGGTCAGGTGAGTCCTCCAGTTTTCCGTTTAAAATTCTTTTGGTTATTCCAGGTCCTTTGTGTTTCCATATGAATTTCATTATTAGATTTTCAGTTTGTACAGGAAACTCATGTGAGTTTTTGAATGGGGTTGTATTTAACTTGTTAATAAGGGGAAATTGGTATCTTAATAATATTGACCTGTTTGATCTGTGACCATAGTATATATATCTGCATTTATTTAGCTCTTCTTTAAATTTTTTCAGATGTATTTTGTAGTTTCCAGTGCACATATCTTATACATATTTTATTGGATTTATCCCTATATAAGCCATAATTTTAATGCTCTTTTAAATAGAACTTTTAAATTTAAGTTTTTAGCTGTTCATTGGGGATATGTAAAGAACACAGTTGATTTTTGCATATTGATCTTATACATCCTTGCTTGCCTCTTTGTTAGTTGTGGTAGCTTTTTTGTAGATTCTAAAGGAATATCTATGTAGATGATCGTGTCAGTGAATAATAAAGATCATTTTACCTCTTCCTTTCCAATCTGGATGATGCCTTTTATTTATTTTTCGTGCCTTACTGTAATGAATGGAACCTCTGGTAAGATATTGAGTAGAAATAGTAGGAACAGGTCTTTCTGATTATCCAGCTTGGAATGTCTTGACCTTCCTGAATGTTGCATTCATTTCTTTCCACAAATTTGGGAACAGATATCTTTGCCTTGTTGTTTGGGAGTTTGGGCCATTATTTCTTCCAATATTTTTTCTGCCCCTTTCCCTCTCTCTTCTTTGAGGACTCCTATAGTACATACGTTGGCACGCTTAATAGTGTCCCATAGGTCCCCTAGGCTCTGTTCATTTTCATTCTTTTTTTTTCTGACTTGTCAAAATGCATAATTCCAGTTGTTGTATCTTCATCTTTAAGATTACTGTTTGTTTTCTTTTATTAGTTTCTATTTCTTAGTTGACATTCTGTATTTGTTCATGCATTGTTCTCCTGACTGTTTTTGGTTCTTTGCACATTGTCTCCCTTAGTTCACTGAGCATATTTAAAACTGTTGATTTATCATTTTTGACTATTAATTCTAATCTCTGGGCTTCCTTTAGAAGAGATAATTTCTTCAAAATGTTTTTTTTCCTGTTAATGGACCATACTTTCCTATTTTTTTTAATGTTTTCTAATTTTTTGTTGAGAATTGGACATTTAAAATACTATAATGTGATATTGAAATCACATTCTCCTGCTTTTCAGGGATTGCTGATTTTTGCCTGGTGTGGGGGGGATGCTGCAGTTGGCTTCTTAGTGTCTTTGCCAGACTATTTTTGAAGAGTCTACATTCCTTTTTTTTTTTTTTTTTTTTTTGAGAAAGAGAGAGAGAGAGCACGCAACTGGGGGAGAGGGGCAAAGGGAGAGAGAGAGAGAATATCTAAAGGATCCTCCATCTTCAGTGTAGAGCTTGATGCAGGGCTTGAATCCCATGACCCTGGGATCATGACCTGAGCCGAAATCAAGAGTCATACACTCAACTGACCGAGCCATCCAGGTGCCCCTGTATTCCCTTTTTATGTGTGGTCGCTGAAGCTTCTTTTCCATTGTATATGTAATCTGTGTTCAGCCAGTGACCTTACAGAGTTTTCCTTATGTGTCTGTATCCAAAATAGGAAGCAAAACCAAAGATATGTATGTCTAAACTGTTGTCAGGGAAGTTGCTATAGCTTGAGGAGGGCAAAACAAAGATAAGGATCTACGCTGGTCCTTCAGGGAATTGCTAAAATGGCCCAAATGCATAACCCCAACATTTTGGAGAATTAGGTATTTAGTGCCAGCCCTGGTACCAACCAGCTGCTCTCCCCAGTGCCACAGCAGGGCTGAAGATGGGGGATGATAGCTGGTTTGTGCACACTGCTCTCATACTGAGTTTCAGAAGCTTCTTCATCAGCTGTGTCTCTGGTTGCTGTTAAGTGTCCATTTCAGAATACAGAAACAGTTGATTCTGATCATTTTTTTTCCCATTTAAAGTTTGTTTGGGTGGAGGGACCAACCCTTCAAGCTTCCTACTCCGTCATTTTTTGTGAGATTACTCTTATGTTCTAAAAAAATTTAAACAAGACAAAAACTATATTTACCCACGCATTTACAATTTCCAGTGCTCTGTACTCCTTTTTTGTGGCTCTAGATTTCCATCTGGAGTCATTTTCTTTCCGCTTGAAGGACTTTAACAGATCTCATAACAGGTTTGCTAGTGAAAATTTTTTTTCAGCATTTGTATGTCTCACTTGTTTTGTTTTGTTTTATCTTTGCTTTTCAAAGATATTTTTACTGGTAAATGATTCTAGTTAACAATTTTTTTCCTTCTTTCAATACTCTACAGATGGTGCCCCACTTTTTCCTAGTTTGTAGTGTTTCTGAAGAATAATTTGTTGTTAACCTTATCTTTTTTCCTTTGTTCATAATTTTTTTTTTCCTGGTTGCTTTGAAGATTTTAAAGCAACTATAAAGTTATATTTATAACTGGTTTTAAGAAATTTGAGTGTGATGTCCTTCCTGTAGTTTTCTTCATGTTTTTTGTACTTGGAGTTCAATAAGCTTCTTTTTGTTGGTAGTATTCATTAAATTTGTAAAAATTTTGACCGTTTTTTTCTTCATATATTTTCTTGATTCTGCTTAGTCTCTGGTCTCATTTTTCATGGACTCCCATTACACATATGTTTGTCCGCTTGAAGTCCCACAGTTTACTGATTTTCTATTCTTTTTTTTTCAATTTTTTTTTCTTTGTTTTAATTCACATGTTTTTTATTGATAAGTGTTTAAGTTGACTAACGCTTCATTTTGCTGTATTTAATGTGCTGTTGGTCTCTTCTAGTGTATTTTTACCTTGGGTATTGTAATTTTCATCTTTAGAATTTTGAATAAGGTTTTTAGAAATGTGTTTCCATGTCTCTTCTTAACACATGCAATCTTTCCTTCAGCTTCTTGAATCCGTGGAATACATCGTAAAAACTGTTCATATTCTTGTCTATTAATTCTGTCATCTTTCTGAGTCAATTTTGATTGATTTCTTTTTCTCCACTTTTTCCTCCTTTCTTTGCATGCCTGATAATTTTTTAGTGCATGTCAGACTTGGTGAAGTTTCCCTTGTGTTTTGAGTATTTTTAGTTCTTGAGCTTTGTTCTGAAATAAGCTGTTACTTAGGAAAATATTGTTCATTTTCTTCTTACTGTTAAATGTGTTAAGGTGGGACCCGGCCTGCATTTTCTCTAGCGTTAATTTTTCCTTCCTTCTGAGCAAGATCCTTCTTAATATTGTAATCAGTGCCCCATAAGATTTGAGATTTTTCATTTTTAATATTGAGAATGAGCCCTGTTTCTTGTCCTATGTGAGATTGGATCCCTCTAATTCTTTTGGGGAGTTCTTTTCTCAACCCCTGATCATTTCCTCACATGAACGTCCTGAGCAATTCTTAGCGGTATACTCGTAAGTGACTCAGTGTGGGTATCTGGAGCTCTCTGTCTGCACAGCTTTTTATTCTCTGGGTTTCAGCCACGCAAACTGTAGCCCCCCTTCATTTCTTTGTACTCCCAGGTTCCGCAGCTCAGCTCAGGGAGACAGCTAGGTTTCTGCCTGGGTCCCCCTCCCTTTGCTGCTGCAGCCTGGAAACTTTGTCCAGGTGGTAAGCTTGGAAAACAATTTATTTTTCTTTGTCTGTGATCACTGTCCTTTCTTGCCTATGTCCAGTGTCTTGGTGCCATTATTTCATATTTTCGTCTGATGTTTTAGGATGGTAGGGTAAATCTTATCCCTGTTACTCTATTTTAACTGGAAAAGGCAAAAGTGATGATCAGAATGGGGTCATTTTTGGTACGTACGTAAATAGATGATACAAAAATCTGGAGCAGAGAATTTTAGGATAGAAACTAGGAAACCGTACTTTAAGTTGATAAGAATTGAAAGATTCTGGATTAGAGAACAAGAAATGATGAAGTTTAGCTAAGAAGAGTAGACAGAAATTTGATTACTAAGAATTAGAAACTGGACAATGTAGGTTTATGACTGAAAGGAAGTAAAAAATTTATTAAGGTAGACAATTAGTTTTATCTTAGATTTAGCTTAGAGGAAAACATTCTCTAGCCGTCTGACATTTACCTTTTGAATAGTTGTGTTAGAGTATTCCAGTTTGATTTCTGGGATGGGATTCTTTAAGTAGTAATTTTTCAGAAATGGTGATAGAAATGTAGTTGCTTATAATTTTCTAGAAACGGTGAGACAAATGTAGTTGCTTATTTCAGTTTTCATTATTTCAAAACTTAAATTGTAACCATGATAAAAGGTAACATGTATCATGTGTACTTAGTGGTTGAATATATTTTATAATTCTGTTTAAGCATGTGGGGGAAAATTAGTTTAGCATACTAAACTATGTTAATTAGTAGATATATGGTGCCATCTAATGGCTAATATGAAAATCTGTCTAATAAATAGCATAATGCTTAGCAGTTTGTTTATATGCTGATTAAATTTAACACTGAAATCTTTGGTGCTTCAAATGTCCCAGGTACAATTTTATTAAACACTAAGGTATATGTATAGTTTCATTTCAATTTATAGTATTTTTAAAATTCAACTATATCAGTATCTGATTTTTCTCCCATTTGAAGGCATATGTATAAAATTAGCATATTTTAAGTTATATTCAATATAAATTAAATTTATAGACATAAAACCAATTATAACAAGCAACTCAAGTTTACAAACCTTCCCATCTCATCTGCTATTTTTTAAAATTCTTGTTCCCTCTTCCTTATCCCCATATGTACTTAAGAATTTAATGCCTTATAGAACCTCACTTCTGTTGTAGACAGAACTTATTCTTCCTCCCTCCCTCTCTTCCTCTTTTTTTGGTTACATTTATAAAAGATATTCAGAACAGGAGAATGATTGACTAGATTGGCACTCTTTAAGTGGTTCTCCAGAATCTTCAATTTCGGTCGAGCCACTGCAGAGGCTGTCATGGAGGTGGCTAAGTTTGGAAAAATTAGCAATTGAAGCCTCTAGAAGTCCTGCACTGGAGGAGACTGCTTAACTCTGTTCAACCCCGTATTTCCTAAACATATTTCATAATGGGCCCCTTGTTTTCCTTTAAAAAAACAAAAACAAAACACGTGTTAAAATCCTGTCGATCTTGTGCTCTATAACCTTATTTTTGGAATTGTTCTATATTCCATTTTTAATATTAAAGGAATCTTTCATATTTATATTCATATATATGTAGTTTTCTTTTTGTTTTAATAAAATAATTTTTTTGTTTTCTGGTTATATAAAAATGCTTGTTTATTATCAAAAATTTAGAAAATGAAGAGAAATATTTAGAAAATGTATAGCACACATAATTGTACCTCCCACAAATGACAAATATTAATACTTAGAATATTAACATATGGCCTTTTATATACATATATATGTAATTTAAACAAACACATTCTGTTGATTGTTTTTTATACAGGATTTCTACTTACCTAATATTGTATTATGACCATTATTATTGACTGTTTGTCATTTTGTTTTATTGTTTATCTGATTTTAGGTGATGGCATGGTTTTCCATTGTATGGGCACACTTTTTTATTAGCCAGTATGCTATTTCTGGAATTTTAAATGTACAAATTCTTTTACTATTACTAATATAGTGCTTCAGTGAGTACAAACAATTTATAGGGGCGCCTGGGTGGCTCAGTCGGTTAAGCATCTGACTTTGGCTTAGGTCATGATCTTGTGGTTGGTTGGTTGGAGCCCCGTGTCTGGCTCCGTGCTGACAGCTCAGAGCCTGGGGCCTGCTTCGGATTCTGTGGCTCCCTCTCTTTGTGCTGCTCCCCCACTCATGCTTTGTCTCTCTCTCTCAAAAATAAACATTATAAAAAATTTTATAATGTTTGTAATAGCTCTGATTATTTCCTTCGGAAAGAAGTCTATTATATGGACAAAAAAAATTGTGGAAATAGACTATCTGGCTCAAAGAATATCCTCATTTTTAAGGTCTTTTATAAAATCTGTAGCAGTTTACATCGATAATAATCAGATACAAAGCTCTTTTCATCGCTTGGTTAAAAAAACACTTTATGAGGGCTCTCTGGGTGGCTCAGTCGGTTGAGCATCCGACTACAGCTCAGGTCATGATCTCATGTTTCTTGAGTTCAAGTCCCATGTCGAACTCCGTGCTGACAACTCAGAGCTTGGAGCCTGCTTTAGAGTCCGGGTTTCCCTCTCTCTCTGCCAGTCTCCTGCTTGTGCTCTGTTTGTCTCTTCTCTCTCAAAATAAGTAAACATTAAAAAAAAACTTTGTGAAATTGGTATATCATTGTATACTGCATTTCTCTGATTACTGTGGGTTGGATAATATTCATGTTTAATGATGATTTATAATACTTTGGTGAATGTCCTTTGGAAATTACTCTTGTAGGGTTAGTAATTTTCTTTGTTTAAAAGTACTAAGAATGTGTTGAGTGATAATTTTTTTTTGCCATATATTAATTATAGCCCTTCTCTGTTGTTTAACTTTGAATTTGTGGTATCTTTTGATACACAGAATTTTCATGTTTGTATGTAGGAAAAATGTAATTATTTTTATGTATGGTTTATATGTATAAATTTTACCTAACATAAAATTTCATTTAACTTTTTCAAATAGCTAATATATATTTTCTTAGTTATAAAACAACTATATATTCACTATTGAACATTTGGTTAACAGAGATTAAGAAAAAATTAAAAATCACATATAATCTCTATACCCAGATACCGCAGCACTGTTTCTTGAACAACCAGTAAATTGATGGTTTCTTTACTGATTTGAAATTCCTCCTTTATTATATACAAACTTGTGTGTATACTGGATTATGCTTTTTATGTAGTCCATTTTGTTAATATCATACTATTTAGTTGCAGTTTGGTGATACATTTTAATATCTCCATCAGTAAAACCTCATTATATGTTTTCAACATTTTTTTTCTGTGCCTTACCATGAATTCTTATAAACAAACCTCTAATACTGGTAAATATTCCTTCACAGTGACCTGAATGAACATTACTTTTGTTTAAAAAAAGTCTTTAAGAGGGAAGGTGAATGTGCTTGCACACAAGCAGGGAAGGGACAGAGAGAGAGAGAGAGAGAGAGAGAGAGAGAGAGAATCCCAAGCAGCCTTTGCACTGTTAGCACAGAGCCTGACACAGGGCTGGATCTCACGAATCAAGACCTGAGCTGAAATCAAGAATCAGATGCTTAACTGACTGATCCAGGCCACCCCGCTGTGAGGTTTTTTTTGAAATGTGATTAATGTTTAAGTTGTACTTTTGTTTTTTTTGAGAGAGAGAGAGAGAGAGAGAGAGAGAGAGAGAGAGAGAGAGAGAAAGTGTACAGAAGAGCAGGAGGAGGAGCAGAGGGGGAGGGAGAGAGAGAATCTTAAGCAGGCTCCATGCCCAGCACAGAGCCCCATGTGGGGCTGGATCTAATGACTGTGAGATCATGACCTGAGCTGGAATCAAGAGGTGGGCACTTAACCAACTGAGCCACCCGCTGCCCTTAAGTCATAGTCTTTTAAGCCAAGCAAATTACCCTTCGTAATATGGATGGGCTTCATCTAATTAGCTGACAGCCTTAAGAGAAAAGACTTGAGACCCAGCTCAGAAGGAAGGAACTTTGCCTGCAGACTGTCTTCTGACTCAAGACTACAATGTCAACTCATCCCTGGGGCTCCACCCTGCTGGCTTATCCTGAAGATTTCACATTTGTCAGCCCCTGCAGTCATGTGGTCCAGTTCCTCAAAATCTCTCTAGGTATAGCCTATTGATTCTGATTCTTTGAAGAACCCTAATACAGGTGTTGTTACTGAGAGTGGTTCTAGAGGAACAGAATGTTAAGACTGATTTTTCTGAATTCGTTCTGGGGCTTCTCCAGTTGGGTTCCTAATCTGATTTGATTGAAAGCTACATACTCCAATTTTCAGTAGTAAAAAGGGCTTTGATAGTTCATGGCATGATATGGCAATAGTGATACGCAAATTCTCACCAGTGTATACTCAGATACTTTTAAGAGGCAAGATTCTGGGTGACCATATATTTTAACATCTTAGAATATTATTGTCAGACTAATACATATAATGATAAGGCTTATTGCTTTGAAAGTGAGGGGAAAAAAAGTATGAATTCCCAGCTTAAGTACCACATAAATCACCTCAGAGTTCCTGTGTCTTACCAGAAAGAGATTGCTAGCTTTTCTTTTCTTTTTTTAACGTTTATTCCTTTTTGAGAGAGAGAGAGAGTGCAAATGGGGAGGGGCAGAGAGAGAGGGGAGACACAGAATCTGCAGTAGGCTCCAGGCTCTCAGCTGTCTGCACAGAGCCTGATGCGGGGCTTGAACTCACAAACTGCGAGATCATGACCTGAGCCGAAGTCGGACGCCTAACTGGCTGAGCCACCCGGGCACCCCTGAATCAATTTATTTTTTTTTTTTAATTTTTTTTAACGTTTTTATTTATTTTTGAGACAGAGAGAGACAGAGCATGAATGGGGGAGGGGCAGAGAGAGAGGGAGACACAGAATCGGAAGCAGGCTCCAGGCTCTGAGCCATCAGCCCAGAGCCCGACGCGGGGCTCGAACTCGCGGACCGCGAGATCGTGACCTGAGCTGAAGTCGGACGCTTAACCGACTGAGCCACCCAGGCGCCCCTGAATCAATTTCTTTAATAGCTGTAGAGCTATTCAGATTATTTATTGTATAATAATTTGTGTATAGTGTATACTTTTTGAAGAATTGGTCCACTTCGCCATATTGTGAAATTTATGTTTACAGAGTTATTTGTAGCATGCCTTTATTGTCCTTATGATATTTGCAGGGTGTATAGTGATATATTTCTTTCCTGATAATGGTAATTTGAGCCTTCTTTCATTTTCTTTGTCAGTCTTGTTAATCATACTCTTTTATACAACTTGAATTACACGTTTATTTTACCCACTTGACTCTGAATGTTTTTGAGTTTTTGCCCCCTAATATATAATGTTTTGTAGTGTTCTTTTTGTCAGATTTTGATACTAGAATTAGGCTAGCTTTGAAAAATGAATGAGGAAGCTTTTCATCTTATGTCCTAGAACATATTTGAAAACTTCTTGTACAATATTCTTTTAGGCCTGTTGCTTTAATTTAAGGTAGTTCTTTGATACTTAAAACTTGTATTTTATGCATATTTCATAGACATTTGGAAAACTATCTGTGCTTACAGATAGTGCTAAAGGCTTACAAAATATTAGCCTTTAAAATTTTAAATATCATCTCTATCTATGATTATATCCCTGTTCTCCGGTATAATATTCTGTATTTGTAAACAATATACTGGTTCACACAATGAGATCTGAGTTAAATAAGCCTTTGATTGAATCCTTGCTCTGCCACTTACAACTCAGCTAATTTGGGCCAATTATTCAATTCATCAAGTTTGAGTTTGTTTTTCTGCAAGGGTAGGGTTGTTACGAAAGTTGAGCAAAATATTCCCTGTAAAATACTTGGCATAGTGCGTGATCAGAGTAAGCCTTGAATTAATACTAGTTTTGTTGTAATTATTGATTAGATTGGTAAAGATTTGTACATTTTATTTTAGCCCTTCTTCTCCCCGCCCCCCCCCCACCAAAATCTGAGAAAAAGTTCTTAGATTCTTCTATTGCTTTTATCAGTAATTTAATTATGTGATGCTTTTATCTTTATTTTCTCCTCTTACTTTCTTTAGGGCCATATTATGCCCTCTTTTTAAAACTTCTTTAATTGAATGCTTCATAATATTCATCCTTTTGTGATTAAAAACACAACATTTAAGACTGAATTACATTTTCATTATCCTCCAAGAATGAAGTTTTATTGTTAGGATATATTTGTGAAAGTAAAGGAGATGGGATATCATAGATCAATGATTCTTCTTTTCACTGAAAGTCAAGGAAGTTAGAAATTAATGTTTTGAATCTGAGACATCCTAAGATTCCTACTTCAGTGCTGAAAATATGCCGTGATAGCTGGCAGCTTTGCTGTGTTCCTAATTTTAAAATAACTACTTTGGGTTATAATGTATTACCATTCATTTTGTTTGCTATTTGACGTATTTCTCCATGCATTTTTGGATTTGGTTTTAATGTTAATTTTTTACATTTATGTTCACAAACAGAGACCAAATCTTGTTGCAGGAATGCTCCATAACAATCCACCCCAAATTTCACACAAAAATAAGCACTTGTTTTCACAGATCTGTGAGTCCTTTGTCGTGTTGCCTTTTTGGAGTTTACATTCTCATTGGGAAGAGAGGCAATAAAGAGCAAAATTAAATTACTTGGTACTTTTGAAGATAGATATGGAAAACGGATCAAGGAAAGAGAGCGGTGTGGGTGGTAATGGGTTGCATTTTTTAAATAGGACAAAGTTGTTCTCCTTAAGAAGGTAAGTAACATTTAAGCAAAGAGTTGAAGGAGACGAAAGAATGGTCTATGTGAATAGCTTGGAAAATGCCATCCAAGCAGAGTTAACAATCAGGGAAAAATAAGCTGGCTGATATTTGAGGAACATCAAAGTGTCGTGCATGGCTAGAGCAGAATAAGCTAGCAGGGAAGCGGTACGAAATGAGGACAGAAGAGTAACAGAGAGCCAGATCATGTAGGAAATGGGGAGCCATCCCAAAGTTTTGGGCAGAAGACAGTTAATTCTGAATTTTAAAGGGCTCGTTCTGGATCCTGTGGTGAGAATGGACCAAGAGGGACAGGATTGGAAGTAGAGGGTCCAGTTAGGAGCTCTTGCAGAACTGAAAAGATTTATTAGGTATCACCATAACCTCCATAAACTGCCCCTGAGAGCTATCCATTATGTTAGTTCTCTTTTTATTTGAAACATAATGGACATAAAAATAGTATTTAAAGCAAACACTTGTGTAACTACTACTTACATAAAGAAGTAGAATGTTGCTGTTCCTCCAGAAGTCCCATGTACTCTTCCTGATTATCACCTCCTCCCCCGCCCCGTCTGCTTTTATGGAAATTACTTCCTTGTTTTTTTTCTTTATGGTTTTACTACCTCAGTGTGCATCCTTGAAAGATCTAGTTCGTTTTCCCTGTTTTGAACTTTATATTGGAATCTTGTATGTACTCTTCTGCCTTGCTTTTGTTCCTCACCCTCCTGGTTTTGTTTTGTTTTGTTATTGTTTTTGGTTTTTTTCAACCTCATGTTTTTATGATTCATTTTGTTACATGTAACTGGTTCATTCATCTTTATGGCTGCACTGTATTCTGGTGTGTGAATATGTGGGTCTTTCTCAACTTACAGTGGCATTGTATCCCAAGAAACCCATCATAAGTTGAAAATAACTGCAAGTAAAAATGCATTTAATACACTTAACCTCCTGAGCATAGCTTACCCTCACCTACCTTAAATGTGCTCAGAACACTTAGATTTAGGCTACAGTTGGGCAAAACCATCTAACACAAAGCCCATTTTATAGTAAGGTGCTGAATATCTCACATAACTTACTGAATACTGTACTGAAAGTCCAAAGCAGCAGCATCGTGTGGGCACACAGCGGTTGCACCAGTTGCTTACGCTTGTGGTCATGTGCCACTGGCCAGCATCGCGAGAGAGCATCGTACCGTTCATCACCAGGGCAGGAAAAGATCCAAATTCATAGTTTAAAGTGCAGTTTCTACCGAATGCCTCTCCCCTTCATACCATCATAAAGTTGAGAAGTCATAAGTCGAACCATTGTCAGTCAGGGACTGTACCATGTCTGTCTGTTTGTTTGTTTGTTTGTTTGTTTGTTTTTAATGTTTTCTACTGATCATCAGACTTTTACTAGTTTGTCTGCAGTGTTTCCGGTTGCTCCACTTTCCTGTGAATGCTTGGTATTGACAGACTTTTAAATTTTGATCATTTTGGAGTAGGGGTATTGCATCATGGTTTAATTTGCATTTTACTGATTAATAACAAAGTTGAACAACTTTACGTATATTTACTGGCCAGTTTTACTTCATCCCCTGTGATAAGCATGGTCAAGATTTTGTCCACTTTTTATCTATTGTATGTTTATGTTTACATATATATATATATATATATATGTATGTATGTATTTGTATGTATGTATGTATTTTACATATATATATATGTATGTATGTATTTGTAGGTATTTGTTGTATATTTTAGACATGAGCCTCTCCCCCTTATATATATTGCAGACACATTGCATTTTTCAACTTGCCTGTTCATCATATGATATCTATTGATGACCAGAAATTCTAAATTTTAATGTAGTCATGTTTATCAATATTTTCCTTTGCAGTTCTTTTTGTATCTTGTTTAGTAAGAAATCTTTATTTACCTCGGGATTGTGAGGGTAGGTCTTTGTGCATTTTTCTAAAAGACTGACTGGCAAAAGCTTTTCACATTTAGGTCTGTAATCTGCCTGGAGTTGATTCGTATGTAAATTCTTCTTTCCCCTCATATTTCCAGAACATCGTGCTGAAGAGGTGATGCCTTTCCACTGCTATGCAGCCACCTTTGTCATACATCAGAATCCTTATGCACCTGTGTCTGTTTCTGGCCCATCTGTTCTGTACTATTGGTCTGTTTTCTGTCCCTGTACCGTTACCACTTGAATTTAATTCTAGTTTCAAATTAATTCTTGATGTCTGATACAGAATCACCAGATAGGTTTTTATCCTGTGCTCACCACACAACGTTTTAGTTCAGCTTTGCAGGTACTCTGATAACAAGATGAGTGTCCTGAGGAACGTTCACATTCTGTAACATTCTGTTACATTCTGTAAACATTCCTATTATTTTAAAAGAGTGTCTCCAGGGGCGCCTGGGTGGCTCAGTAGGTTGGGCGTCCGACTTTAGCTCAGGTCATGATCTCACGGTTTGTGGGTTTGAGTCGCGTCGGGCTCTGTGCTGACAGCTCGGAACCTGGAGCCTACTTCCTATTCTATGTCTCCTTCTCTCTCTGCCCCTCTCCCACTTGTGCTGTCTCTCTCTATCAAAAATAAATAAATGTAAAAATAAAAAAAAATTGTTTTAAAGAGTTTCTCCAGTATAAGTTTTAAAAGTTGTTCATGTATCCTATCCCTATTTGAGTTTGGCTGCTGTGTACCAGATTGAAAGGATAGATTGATTGCCTCTATGCCTACTTTTTTTTTTTTTTTAATTTTTTTTTTTCAATGTTTATTTATTTTGGGGACAGAGAGAGACAGAGCATGAATGGGGGAGGGTCAGAGAGAGAGGGAGACACAGCATCAGAAACAGGCTCCAGGCTCTGAGCCATCAGCCCAGAGCCTGACGCGGGGCTCGAACCCACGGACCGCGAGATCGTGACCTGGCTGAAGTCGGACGCTTAGCCGACTGCGCCACCCAGGCGCCCCTACTTTTTTTTTTTAAAGTTTATTTATTTTAAGAGAGAAAGCAGAGAAGGGGCAGAAAGAGAGAGGGAGAGAGAAAAAATCCCAAGCAGGCTCCACACTGTCAGCACAGAGGCCAACACAGGGCTCCATCTGACAAACCATGAGATCATGACCTGAGCTGAAATCCAGAGTTGGACACTTAATGGACTGAGCCGCCCAGGTACCCCACCTGTATGCCTACTTTGATTTTTTCCTCATATAGGACCTCTAGGCCCTGATAAAAGACAGGCTTTTGACTTCTAAAAATGAGGACAGATATTGCAGTGATGAACTCGTCAAAGATAATGCTATCCTAGAAGGCTGCTTGCTGGCCAATCATTTGCTGGCAGTGCTCCTTAACTGGCTTCCTTTAAACCATTACATCATACTTATCAGTGTCAGGATTGGTAAGTAAAATGTGTGAATGTGCATTTTTGGGGCATAGATTATAATTTTTTTTTTAAATAGTATTATTATTATTTTTTGAACGTTTATTTATTTTTGGGACAGAGAGAGACAGAGCATGAACGGGGGAGGGGCAGAGAGAGAGGGAGACACAGAATCAGAAACAGGCTCCAGGCTCTGAGCCATCAGCCCAGAGCCCGACGCGGGGCTCGAACTCACGGACCGCGAGATCGTGACCTGGCTGAAGTCGGACGCTTAACCGACTGCGCCACCCAGGCGCCCCTAGATTATAATTTTTTTATGAAACAAAACAAATAACTTACTGAGTACTGCCATATTCTGGGTATTGTAGTGGGTATTCAGAAGGGAACCAGTGATGTGTTTGAAAGTCCCTGCCTTCATGGAGCTGTCTTGGAGGAGACAGACAAGTAAACTGCAGTTTGATCCATTGTGATACGTGCTATGAAAGAGTCATGTTCAAGGCACCATGGGGGCATGTAGTTAGGACCTCTTGTCCATTCTTAAAGTCTAAGAGGGCTTTCCAGATAAGTCCATATATGAGCAGGATCCAGAAAAGTACGAGATTTATATTGGCAAGGTCAAGTGAAGAGAGAAAGGAGGCAGAGGAGGGGAGTTCTAGCAAGTATGTGCGGAAACTTGTAGTGAAGGAAGAGCCTGGGACATATTGGAAGTATTATGGCACTTTTTATAAATCAACAATACTATCTTAGAAATTACCATTCTTTGGGAGAAGATATTTGCAAATGACATATCCGATAAAAGTATCCAGAATATATAAAGAATATATACAAATCAACACCCTCAAAACAAATAATCCAGTTAAAAAAATGGGCAGAACACATGAACAGACGCTTCTCCAAAGAAGACATTCAGATAGCCAATGGACACTTGAAAAGATGCTCAACATCACTTACCATCAGGGAAATGCAAATCAAAACCACAGTGTGGTATCATTCCACACCTGTCAGAATGACTAAAATCAAAAATACGAGACAACTGTTGGAGAGGATGTGGAGAAAAAGGAACCCTCTTGCACTGTTGGTGGGAATGCAAACTGGAGCAGCCACTGTGGAAGACAGTATGGAGGTGCCTCAAAAAGTTAAAAGCAGAACTACCCTGTGATCCAGCAATCACACTACTAGGTTTTGTAGTTACCCAAAACTACAAAAACACACACACACACACACACACACACACACACACACACACACACACAAAAAACTAATTCAAAGGGATAAATGCACCCCTATGTTATTGCAGCATTATTTACAGTAGCCAAATTATGAAAGCAGCCCAAATGTCCATTGATAGGTGGATAAAGAAGATGTGGTATATATATACAATAGAATATTATTCAGTCATAAAGAATGAAATCTTGCCATTTGCAACAACATGGGTGAAACTAAAGAGTTAATGCTAAGCGAAATAAGTCCGAGTAAGAGAAATACAATAGGATTTCACTCATGTGGCATTTAAGAAAGAAAACAGATGAACAGAGGGGGAAAAAAAAAGAGAGGCAAACCAAGAAATAGACTTCACTATAGAGAACAAACTGATGTTTGCCAGAGGGGAGGTGGGTGGGGGGATGGGTGAAATAGATGAAGGCTGGGGCGCCTGGGTGGCGCAGTTGGTTAAGCGTCCGACTTCAGCCAGGTCACGATCTCACGGTCCGTGAGTTCGAGCCCCGCATCAGGCTCTGGGCTGATGGCTCGGAGCCTGGAGCCTGCTTCCGATTCTGTGTCTCCCTCTCTCTCTGCCCCTCCCCCATTCATGCTCTGTCTCTCTCTGTCCCAAAAATAAATAAAAAACGTTGAAAAAAAAATTTAAAAAAAGAAATAGATGAAGGAGATTAGGGAGCCTGCTTTGGATTCTGTGTCTCCCTCTCTCTCTGCCCCTCCCCAGCTCACGCTCTCTCTCTCTCAGAAATAAATAAACGTTAAAAAAAAAATAAATAAATAAAAAAAAGAGTAACTTAACCATGATGGGCACTGAGTAATGTGTAGAATTGTTGATTCACTCTTTTATACACCTGAAACTAATATAACACTGTATGTTAACTGTACTGGAATTAGAATAGAAAACTTAAAAAAAATTTTAATCAAAAAAAATAGTAAATGTAATATAAGGGATTTATTTATTTTTTAAAAAAAGAAATCACCATTCCTGATTGTGGAGAGTAATCAGCAATTTATCATAAGGACAATTAGTAAAAGCTATTTTTCGTTTTTAACAATGATTTTTCAGGGTCTCTGATTCTTTTAACTGTAAAGACTATTTGCATATAAAACATACAAAGGAATTACTATACTATTTATTATATATCCCAATCCCTTTCTTCTCTTGATCTTTTCACTCTAAAGATGTAGGGGGATAATATGGCAAACTTCATTAGTTAACTTCAGTAATCCATTAACTAAAAGATAGTGACTTCTTCAAAGTAATATTCCAAAAAGTATCAAAGCTAGTTCAAATCTAGTTCTCAGAAATATTATCCTTCCTTTAGTAATGTTTCACTGCTTTGAAGCTAAAGGCTGAGTAGAAGAATACATACATCTTTATATGTTGAGAGGAGCAAAATGATGGGAAATAATTTTCAAATGATTTTTCAAATGATTTTGGCTGTCACTCACCTGAATTTATAGAAGACTGACAGGGAGAGACTTAAAAGAGGAAAGAATATAAGACAGGAGGAGTTGATTCCTCCCTTTAACCTAGTGGTCAGAGTTGGTCAGAGACCTGACCTGGACTTTAGGTCTTTGTTTACACTAGCAAAGACCTAGAACTTTAGACTCCCTGCAGCAGGTATTCCAAATTACAAACCAAACATTTTTTAGTAATCTGGAAGTTTCTGTGAAGGGGACTATATTGTATCTATATCCTATTTGTGTTCTACTATGACATCCAAACCAGTTTTCCCCTAAAATTCAGTAAATATTGCCAAACTCTTACAAATCAGTTTTCTTTATTAATATTTTTTTCCTTTATAAACTCAGTTTCATTGACATGTTTTTTTTTCTGTTTGTTTTCTTCCACTGTTTGATGTATTCTTCATTGTGAAGTAGTCCCCATATCCATTGTGTACTTTTTTAACTTTTCTGTTACTGGATCCACTTTAGTGTTTTTATACAATTATAATTATCTATCACCACTAATTTATTTGCCACTTTGAAAATTCTCAAAATTCCTTTATGAATATGCATTTTTTAAATATCTTCACAATAACCATAGCCACTTGGGACTTGTTTAAAATAAGATCTTCTTAGCCTTTCTCTCAAGCAAATTGTTCATCTCAGTCCTGTATATTTTATACTCCTTTAGCCCTTTTTGATGGTCTGTTTCAGTTCTTAATTCTCACAGTTAAATACTTTTTCTGTAATCAACATTTTAGATATCATTAGAGGTCACTTTCTATATTTTGTAATCGTAGAGTTCTGTGTTATGTGGTCCAGCTGATGTGTGTCTACTAAATCCTTAGATGAACACCTTTTTTTTTTTTTTTTTGCCATTTCTTCTATAGTATAAAGTAATTTCACCTTTGGCATAAGGCTTTTAATATTTGTGTAGTGAATTTAATTGTTCCTCTCTGAACCTTTTTAGTGTTCTCAGTTGTATTTTGAAACTGGAGACTATACTGCTTTAATAAGAATCTGATAGGGTAATAGAAGGCTTAATTTTCACCTGTTAGAAACATTTGTTCCTGACATGTTTTACTGAGGGAGCATATTAATTAACCTTGGTCAGTGTTTGGCCATTGATGGGGTAGTAACTTGGAATTATCCATATTGATCTTCATTTTGTTTTGATGTATTATTTCTTTAATGTATGGAGGTCCCTGGCATATCTTTGAGTGAATTAGCAACTGTGCCAACCTAGTTCCTAGAACCTTCTACAAAATTAATGAACATATTCTCAGTTCCTTCATTCAGGTTAGGTAAAGGTATTAAGTAACACAGTTTTATAGAGTGATTCTCTTTAACCTGACCATGAGTAATTGAGTTTTGGATGTAATCTTACATCCTTTTTTGTATTCTTTCTATCTAAGCTATTTGTTATTCCCTGACTTCAATTTGCTATATCAGAAAAAGAGAAAATTTAGTTGGGGAGGCTCTGACTCAGATGGCCTCTTTGGCGTTAGACGAGTTATCAATAAAGGCAAATGTGATAACCTACAAAGGTTGGACAAGACAAAAAACACAAAACCAGATCTAATATGAGTGCATGCCTGAGAGATAGCCTATGTGGTAAGGCCTACCATGAAGTGACTTCCTTGTTGTAATTTCAAATCTTTCATCTAGAGTCTAGATCCTATCTGTAAGTTTGTTGATTAAATTGAAATTTCATTTTAGAGAAAATTGTGAGATTTATTCAAGAAAGCCAGACATCATACGTGTTTTCCTTGTCTACATAGTGAGTCATTCTTTGACAGAAAGAAATGAATAAGTTATCTGACGTTTCACCGAGACATAAAGGTTGCTGCTTAGTGTCATGTGTTTTTCTAGATAATTAAAAGTTGGTATTTTGATAACTTGTGTTAATATTTTCTTATATAACTGTCATGGTTCTTATAAAATAATAGTCTTTGGCATTTAAACCATAGTTTATTTTTCACTTGCTTGTATATCAACATAGTGTTTATAGAAGCAAGATTGTTTGGTAAAGCATGTGAATAGACTTATACCTTTTTAATATATTCATAAAATCAATAATATTTTTTGTTCTATATTTGTGATAATAATGCCACAAATTGGAAGTTCTCTCTTCATCACTTGAAATATAAGCTTTAATGGAGCAACTACACAGAAAGCTTTTTAAAACTTAATATAGGACATTATATGTGTGTTTTTATATTTACATTTGTATATGTGAGACAGCCTAAAAGGTAGGCTCTAAGAAAAACCTTCCAGCCTGTTCAGTTGAGGCATCTAGCTTGTTAGGCTGTCATCACTGCAGTTGCTTCATAAACTGTGCCTTGCTAGGCCTTCATTCCTATTCTTATTTGTACACCAGAATGATACTATAATTTCCGTGCTTGAAATGCTTTATTGAGTTCCCATTGCCTTCAGGATAAAGTTCAAACTCCTTAACAGTTTTTACAAGGTCTTTCATGATTTTGCCCTTGCTTACTTTCCAGCTTTATCTCTTAACCACTTTGTACCTTTTATTCTATTCCCTTAGTGGTGTCATCATCTCTTGCTTCTGGGCCTTTTCACTGTAAATGCTGTTTCTTTTTTTTTTTTTTTCCTGCTTTGCCCCTTCCTCTTTCTTATTCTAGCTTCTTCATATTTCAGTTTAGGAATCACTTATTCCAGGAAGTCTTCTCCTGTCTCCCAAGTCAAGGTCAGGTTCCCCTGTAGTACTTTATTAAGTCTCTGAGTTCAGGAACTACATTTACCTTGTTCAGACTTCATTCTTATTCCTTAATATTTATTGAATAAATTAATGTACAGTTAGTACTTCTCAGACTTCTCCACTGACAAAAAAGAGAACATCTATCTCTTATGAGTGCACAAAGATAATTGCTGAAAGCATGAAGGTTTCTTAAAGTGCATTTATTTTTTTAATTCCAGAAAATTTTGTTTCATTATCAGTTTAATTATATATTTCCCTAAATCTCCACCAAAAATAACACTACTGAAAGAGGTGTCTTTTTTTTTTTTTGGTTGTTTTTGTTTTTGTTTCTGTTTGGTGGTGTACATTGCTTGCAAATTGCTGTGTGGAAATAGCACAATATGATGTTGAGCCCTTATCGTCACTAACTAAAGTGTGGGACCTGTTCGGTGGCAATAAGAAAACATAGTATGCTGTTAAGGCGAGTGGACTTTTGAATCCATATGTATTCAGACACAGTAAATCCATGTCTTAAATTGTGCAGTGTTTTTGGCAAAGACTGCGTCTCCTCAAACTGGATCAAATTTAGGGCGAAGAAAGGATGTTTTAATCACTCCAAGAAGGGTAGCGAGATTGACATTGGCAAGATGATGGACTATGAAATCCCAACACTCATCCCCCAACAAAAACAATGATTAAAAACTCCCAATGAAAATAGCTTCAGGACAGCTCTGGAATACAATGGAGAAGCTGCAGCCGTCCAGTGGAACAGTGGAGAAGTACCTCGCAGAAAAGCATAGGAAGCGTTTTCCTTGCATTGCCCATCTCCTGGTTGAGCACAGCTTGATGCCAAGAGGGATCCCCTCAGCTGTGACCTCCCCTCAGGGGGGAAAAGAAGAGCAGGAAGACTTCAGCAGCTTTCACCACTGCCAGTGAGGAACCTGGTAGCCCTTGCCACTGTCATGGACACCCTCAGCTTTTGCCTCTGGGACCTCTAGAATCTTTGCCAACACTGACTCCAGCCTGACAAAGCTGTCTGGAATTTACCCTGCTGAGTCCCCTTGGAGTAGTCACCTCTACATCTTTCCCCCAAGCCCCAAGAGTAGAGCCACCTTTTGGCTCCTACCCCTTCCCAGACTGGAGCCACCACCACCTCCCCATCCTGGTGCTGCTGCTGTGTTCGTGTGCCAGATTTTGGCTCCACAGCCATTCCCTGTGCATGTGGATGCTGGTGCTGCAGCTGATTTGCCTGTACCTGCACCCTAGGCACTGACACGGCCATGTATGTGCTAGGCACACCCATGCCCTGGACACTGGTACCACTGCTGAACTCGTGTGTGTCCCAGTGCCAGGAGATACCCTTGACTACAACCTCCCCACTCTAGGGAAAGGGACAGCACGAGGACTCCAGCCGTATTTGAAATTGTCCAGTCAGAAAAGAAAAAAGGGAAAGAATGAATAACAGGGAAGGAAGTCTATAGGATTTTTGAGACACCATGAAGGAAACAAGATATGCATTATGGGTGTTCCATATATTCTTCTGCCTCCCACGGTGAGATCATGATGAAGCCAAGAGAACTAACTGAGTCACCCAGCCATCCTGTGTTTTCTTTTCTTTTCTTTCTTCTTTCCTCCTTTCCTTCCTTCCTTCCTTCCTTCCTTCCTTTCTTTCTTTCTTTCTTTCTTTCTTTCTTTCTTTCTTTCTTTCTTTCTTTCTTTCTTTTGTTTTTAGAGAGGGAGAGAGAGCATACACTCATGTTGGGGAGGGGCTGAAAAAATTATTCTTTAATAATGAAGGAAAGATAATGTTTTCTTGGACAAACAAAAACTAGGGGAGTTTGTCATCACAAGATCTGCTGTACAACAAATACTTCAGGAAGTTCTTCAAACTGATGTAAATACTAAGTGTCAACATGAAAGTATATGAAAGCACAAATAAAAATTTTGTTAATGGATACACTATATAAAAAGCTCAGTTGGTTGAGCATCCCGCTCTTGATTTTGACTTATGGATCCCAGCGTCATGGGATTGAACACCATGTCAGACTCTTCACTGCACGTGGAGCCTGCTTAAGATTCTCTCTCTCCCCCTCTGCCTCTCTCCCTCGCTCATTGGTGCTCTCTATCTCTCTCAAAAAAACTACCCCCAAATACAAAACAAAACAAAAAAACACACAAAAAAAAAACCCCACAAATGGGAGTATAGAGTTTTTGTATGCAATTGAAATTAAATTGCTAACTTTATTAAAAAAATGATTCTACTACCTGGTATTTTATGCTAGTCTCAAGCTAACCACAAAGGTAAAACCTGTAATAGATACAAAAAAGATAAAGAAAAAACTCAAAGCAAATTACTACACAAATGATCAGATAGCAAAGGAAGCCAGCAAGAATGGAAAATAGAGGCAAAATATCTGCATCATAGAAAATAATTAACAAAATTTCCTCAGTCTTCACCTGTCAATAATTACTTTTAATGTAAATGGATTAAACTCACCAGTCAAAAGACATAGAGTGGCTGAGTGAATAAAAAGACAAGATTTAGCAATATGCTATTGGCAAGAAACTTTAGATTTAAACACATACTGGCTGAAGGTGAAGAGATGAAACATGTATTTCATGCAAATGATAAGAAAAGAAAGGAATGACTATAGTTACATCAGACAAAATAGACCTTGTACCCTGAAAATAGAACATTCATGAAGGAGGCGCACCTGGGCAGCTCAGTTGGTTAAGTGTCTGACTTTGGCTCAGGTCATGATCTCACAGTTTGTGGGTTTGAGTCCCACATCAGGCTCTGTGCTGACAGCTAGGAGCCTGGAGCCTGCTTCAGATTATGGGTTTTCCTCTCTCTCTGCCCCTCCCCTGCTTGTGCTCTCTCTCTGTCTCTCAAAAATAAACAAACATTAAAAAAATTTTTTTAATAAAAAGAACATTGATGAAGGATTTTAAAGAAGACATTTACACTGTACAAGGGTTGATGGATAAATGAAAAGACATCCCATGTTCATGGATTGGAAGAATTAATATTGTCAAGATGTCCATACTACAACAGTGACCTACAGATTCAGGGCAATCCCTATCAAAATTCCAATGAGATTCTTTACAGAAATAGAAAAAAATTCTAAAATTTGTTTGGAACCACACACACACACAAATCCCAAAATAGCCAACAAAATTTTGAGGTAGGAGAACAAAGCTGGAAGCTATCTGATTTAAAACTATATTACAAAGCTACAGTAATCAGAATGCTATAGTATTGGTGTAAAAAAGACATGCAGACCAATGGAAAGAATAGAGTCCAGAAATAATTCCATGCATCTACAGTCAATTGTTGTTTAGAATGTGTTCCAAGAACAACACATAAAGGGGAAAGGATAATCTCTTTAATAATGGGGAAATTGGATATCCACCTGCAGAAGAATGAACTTAGGCTCTTACTTCACACCATATACCAAAATCAATTAAAAATGGATTAAAGACTCTTCTTTAAAGTTTTTACTTATTCATTTTGAGAGGTACAGAGACAGCACAAGTAGGGGAGGGTCAGAGAGAGAGAAGGCAGAGAATCTCCAGCAGGCTCCCTGCTGCCAGTGCAGAGCCCAATGCGGGGCTCAAACTCAACTGCAAGATCATGACCTGAGCCTAAACCAAGAGTCAGATTCATGACCAACTGAGCCACCCAGGCACCCCTGGATTAAAGGCTTTTAAATATAAGACCGAAAACCATAAAAGTACTAGAAGAAAACGTGGGGGGGGGGACTTGACATTGGTCTGGGGAATGATTTTTTGGATATGACACCCAAAGCACAAGCAACAAAAGAAAAAGCAGACAAGTGGGATTGCATGAAACTAAAAAGTTGCTTCACAACAAAGGAAACAATGAACAGAGTAAAAAAGCAGTATGGAATGGGAGAAAATATTTGCAAACTATGTGTTTGATGAGGGGTTAATATCTAAAATATGTAAGAAATTTATACAACTCAATAAAAAAACCAAATAACCTGCTTTGAAAATGGAGAAAAAAATCAAGTAGACATTTCTCTATATATACAAATGGCCAACAGGTGTATGAAGAGGTGCTTGACTTCACTAATCATCAGGGAAATGCAAATGAAACTACAGGATATCCCTTCATCCCTGTTGGAATTGCTATTTTCAGAAAGACAAAAGGGGGGCCTGGGTAGTTAAGCCAGTTAAGAGTCAATTTAGCCTCTGACTCTTGGTTTCGGCTCAGGTCATGATCTTGGCAGTTCGTGAGTTTGAGCCCCGCATTAGGCTCTGTGCTGACAACACAGAGCCTGCTTCGGATTCTCTCTCTCTCTCTCTCTCTCTCTCTCTCTCTCTCTCTCTCTCTCTGCCTCTCCCCTGCTTGTTCTCTCTCTCTTCCTCTCTCTCTCTCTCTTTCTCTCTTTCTCTCTCTCTCAAAATAAATAAAAACTTTAAAAAAACTAAAAAAAGACAGAGATAACAAGTAGGGAAGATGTGGAGAGAAAGGAATCCTTGTGCACTGTTAGTGAGAATGTAAATTGGAATAGCCATTATGGAAAACAGTGTGCAGTTTCTTCAAAAAATTAAAAATAGAACTATCTTATGATTCAGCAAACCCAGTTCTGGGCATATACACAAAGGAGGCGAGCCCGGAATCTCTAAAATACATCTGCACTAACATGTTCATTTCAGCCTTATTCGTAACAGCCAAGATATGGGGACAACCTACATGTCGGTCGTCAGATGAACTGAAAAATAAATGTGTATATATACAATGGAATATTACTCAGCTTTAACAAAGAAAAAAATCTTGCCATTTGTGACTACATGGATGAACCTAAAGGACATTATGCTAAGTGAAATAAGCAAAACACAGAAAGACAAATACTGCATGATGTTACTTATATGTGAAATTTAAAATAGTCAAACGCTTAGAAGCAGAGAATAGAATGGTGGTTGTCAGGGGCTGGGTTTGGGGGAAATGGGAAGATGTTGGTCAAGGGCTACAAAATTTCAGTTATACAAGGTGAATCAGTTCTGGAGACCTAATACAGTGATTTGACTAGAGTCAACTACACAAGGTATCTTCACTTTGCTAAGAGAATAGATCTTAAGCATTCTCACCATAAAAAGGAAAAAAAAAAGAGATAACTGTGTGAGATGAGAATATATTAATTAGCTTGTGACTGTTTTATAATCTGCATGTCAGATCATCAAGTTATACCTTACATATACAATTTTCAATTGTTATACCTCGGTGAAGTTTGAAAAAGACGTATAAGAACAGAAAAAATTTTAAAGAGGAGAGCTAGTATTGACATAACATGAAGATATAGGAGGAAGGTGATGTCTCTCTTAAAGATTTGAAAGAAATAAACCAGTTTGTATTTATTAGAATTTAATGATTTAGAATTAAAGCTTGAAATAAGCATATCTGAAACCTGTTTGACATCACAAATTGGTTTTTAAAAAAATATAATTTATTGTCAAATTGGCTTACATGCAACACCCAGTGCTCATCCCAACAAGTTCCCTCCTCAGTGCCCATCACCCACTTTCCCGTCTCCCCAGACCCCCATCAATCCTCAATTTGTTCTCTGTATTTAAGAGTCTCTTTTGGTTTGCCTCCCTCCCTCTGTTTGTCACTATTTTTCCCCCTCCCCTTCCCCTATGGTCTTTTGTTAAGTTTCTCAAGATCCACATACGAGTGAAAACATATGATACCTGTCTTTCTCTGACTGACTTATTTCACTTAGCATAATACTCTCCAGTTCCATCCACGTTGCTGCAAATAGCAGGATTTTATTTTTTCTCATTGTTAAAGTAAAATTCCATTGTATATATAAACCACATCTTTATCCATTCATCAGTTGATGAACATTTAGACTCCATGATTTGGCCATTGTTGAAAGCGCTGCTATAAACATTGGAGTACATGTGCCCCTATGAATCAGCACTCCTGTATCCTTTGATAAATTCCTAGTACTGCTATTCCTGGGTCATAGGGTAGTTCTATTTTTAATTTTTTGAGGAACCTGTACACTGTTTTCCAGAGCAGCTGCACCAGTTTGCATTCCCACGAATAGTGCAAGAGGGTTCTCGTGTCTCCACATCCTCGCTAGCATCTGTAGTTTCCTGAGTTGTTCATTTTAGCCACTGTGACCAGTGTCATCACAAATTGGCTTTAACTAGAAGATTCTTCTGCAGTTGGTGTTGACTTTTCAAAATCTTATTTATAGTAGCTTAGCAATGAAGATCTTACTGAAAAGGAGGAGCAAAGAATCCTTGGAAAAGTACAAGGCAAGAGGAAGTATGCCTGTATTTGCTGGTACCCCATTTAGCACTCATAATTTTGGAGGAATTCATACACATTGAATGGACAATGAAGAATTTTGAGGCAGTTAACCCTAATTTATTGTTTAAAAAAATGACTGTGCTTTGCTATATGGAGATTTGCCGGGAAAATGAGTTTGTCTTTATATAACCTTTACTGCATTTGTAATTTGAAGCCTCTGTTAAGAGTATACTTGAAGAAAAACATCTTTCAGAGAATGTTTGACAAGAGTTTTTATATTAAGTATTTGGTTTAAATATATTATCATAAGTTTATTAAGGGTTTATTAAGTATATTATTATCAAGTCTAAGTGTGAGGCATATGATTTAAATATGTATTTGGTCTCTGTACTTAATAAATATTTGGGGGTTTTTTTTCCAATTTTTTTAAAGACTGATTTAGGATTTTTCACTGTTACGATATTGGAATGAAATTTCAATTTATCACATGTTACTTATAGAAAATATTGGTTCAATCTAGTGATGGTTTGGCATTTGAAACAAGTTGGATGGCATGTTTTATCAACTTTGTCAGGTAACTTTCTCCCAGAGGGCAGTTCTGTTTGTAAGATTTTAGGTCACGTCCCACATCATTATCTGTGCCTTCCCCTCTTGTTGTCCCTTTATGTTACTCAGCAGTGAATTATGTCACTTACAAGTAAATGCTTTTTGTTTTGTTTTTTACCAATTTTTAATGAAATCTAGAGTTAATAGTTACGTGTTATTATATTCCCTTCTTGATATATTTATATAGGTATATATATATGTGTGTGTGTGTATATGTATATATATGTACACATATACACACACACACATATATGTATGTAATCTTTCCAGTTTTGTGTTATTTATATCATAATCTAAGAATTTCAAGATGTTATTTGTGGAAGCAACTGAGATAGTATAAAAGGAAATTTAAACATGTCAAATCTTTTATTTTCCTGCATTCTTAGAAATACTGATAAATTCTCTCTGTTCAAACAAGAGCAACACAAATTGCAGAATTTTTCTGATTAGAATATCAGGACTTCTTAACTAGTAAGCAGGTATTTTTCTTAAAATGAAAGTTGACTTCTTGTACAGTTCACATTTTGTTCAAGAGATAGAATTACATCTATTAAATGAATTATTAAGTCTCCATGACATGTCATTGGAGGACTAGTGTTTCATGCCAAGTAAGACAGATCTGCAATACAGGCCTTATAATACAAATTGTAAGTGGTTCTCTTCAATCCTTCTTTCTTAAAGAATTTTAAGAAGCATGGGTACTTGTTATTTAATTTTGCGTGTGAAATATAATTAATAGAATAGTTTTGTAAAATTTGTTTTAATTTACAAATATAAATATAACTTTTGTAACTAATGTGTTTTAATACAAAGAAACGGTACTTAGAGATGAGTATTAATGCATAAATAAGTTAATATTGAAAATATGAGAGTTTTATAAATAAATATCTCCCTTATACTTATTTTTATATATATCCTAGTATTTTTCTCATAAAACTTACATAGAAAATGTTTTCTTTATGACAAAATGAAAAGTAGAATTTAGGTGAATTCTGCAATACATTCAGAGTCAAAATGGATTTGTTCCTGCTTCTACTTTATAAGACTATAATTTTATCATTTTCTTCTTATGACCAATTTATCTGTAGAAATTAAAGTGAATTTTATTACTGTTATGAAAGTTGAATTTTGACAAAAAATGGGTTTATTTATCTTTTATAAATATATATATATACATATATATTCATTTCTAAATGTATAGTAAAGATAAAGCCAGTTAACTATATGTAATATAAGTAATTATTAATTTTGGACAAGGTAAACTTTTTGTATTTTCTAGAAGAAATTACACCTTTTTACTTTGCAGTATAATCTTTAGATAGTTCATATACGGGATCATGTAACTCACAGAGACCTTATATAGGACTTTATATAGTTGGTGTGTATTTTTACTGAGCATTACTAATGAATATCAAGCTTATTATTCCATAGGATACATTTAGCTTTTAAATTTTATTTTATTAACTTTTCGAACATTGCATATAATACAAGGATGTACCACTGATTTTGGTTTCGAAGCATAGTTCTGTAATTAATTTTAGCATATTGAGGAAAGTACCTTGAATAGGAAAAATTATTCCACTTTTATAATTTATATATTTACTTGGAGAAAGCTTGAATCCATTGTCATTTTTTAACATATATGAAATCTATATCATAAGATATTTTCTCTTAATGTATATAGTAAGCTATATTACTTTGATCACAGCTTTCCTTTATTTTTTATATTGCAGGTTGACATGTAAGGAAGCAGTATTGCTTGATGTGTAAGAGCATGAGCTCTGGAGTTAGAATGTCTGGGTTCAAATTCAGGTTCTACCGTGTTACTACATTTGTGGCCTTAGACAAGTTCATTAGTCTCTGGGCCTCAGTTTAATCTAAAGACTAAGATGATGTATAGTGCTTACCTATCATAAAATTGTTTTGATCATTAAATTTTACTTTCGTATTTTTAAAAAAATGTTTACTTATTTTGAGAGACAGAGTGTCATTGGAGGAAGGGCGGAGAGAGAAGGAGAGAAAGAATCCCAAGTAGGCTTCCCACTGTCAGCTCAGACCCCCATGGAGGGCTCAATCTCATGGTGAGATCATAACCTGAGCCGAAATCAAGAGGCAGACGCTTAACCGACTGAGCCACCCAGGCACCTTGATCATTAAATTTTGAAACAAAAGAGATTTTAAAAAATGCCTGGCAAATAGGAAGCAATAGGGATTGGTGTTTAACATTTTGGGCTCAAGAGTCAGTGTGCCTGCATTCAAATCAAGACTCTATCACTGAGTAATAATTTTAAGATCTTGAAAATTCGACTTCACTCTTTCAGAGCCTCAATATATATATCTGTAAAATTGGGATTATAGTGAGGAATCTATTGGATAATGTTCTTAACTCTTAAATGTAATGCTTAAAATGAGCAAAGGGGAAAAAAAGAGAGAGAGGCAAACCAAGAAACAGATTCTTAACTATAGAGAACAAACTGATGGTTACCAGAGGGGAGAGGGAGAGAGGGATGGGTGAAACGGGTGATGGGGATTAAGGAGCGCCCTTGTGATGAGCACAGACTGTTGTATGGAAGTGTTGAATCACTATATTGTAGACCTGAAACTAATATTACAGTGTATGTTAACTAACTGGAATTTAAATAAAAATTTTTTTTTAATTTTTTTTTAATGTTTATTTATTTTTGACAGAGACAGAGACAGAATGCGAGGGGGTTAGGGGCAGAGAGAGAGGGAGACACAGAAGCAGAAGCAGGCTCCAGGCTCTGAGCTGTCAGCACAGAGCCCGACGCGGGGCTCGAACTCACGAGCTGTGAGATCATGACCGGAGCCGAAGTCGGACGCTCAACCGACTGAGCCACCCAGGCACCCCTAAATAAAAATTTTTTAAAAAGCAGCCCTTAGCAAACAATAAGCACTTTTAAATATTTGATGTTGCTAATTTTATTGTTCATCACATGTAAATTTTACAAATTTGGATTATGGGAAAGTAATGCATTAGTGAATTTTGAGTTATTGATTAGCTGAAATCAAATTTGGTTCAGCAAATTAAATTCTTCAAATGTATATACTAATTATCTGTTTGCTGTTAGATTTTGAATGTCCTTAAAAGATAGTATGCATTTTGCAATAGCATTTACTTGCTTGCAACAGCTAATCTAGAATTTTGGAAAAGAGTAGGTTTATATACAGATAATTTAACCATAATCCTAGAAATACTTATGCAGAATGGCTTTATAAGCAGATAATATAAATAAGATTTTAGAGGTAAATTCTTACACTGAATGAAAATATATATTTATATTAATGAGATCTAAGTGAACTTTGTTTAGTTTTTTTGATGGTGTATAGAATTCATATCTTTAATTTTAGTGTATTTTCTTTTTTTTTTAAATGTTTATTTTTGAGCGAGGGAGACAGAGTGCAAGTGGGGGAGGGGCAGAGAGAGGGAGACACAGAATTCGAAACAGGCTTCGGGCTTTGAGCTGTCAGTGCAGAGCCCGATGCGGGACTCAAACCCACAAGCTGTGCGATCATGACCTGAGCCGAAGTCGGACACTTAACCAACTGAGCCACCCAGGCACCCCGATTTTAGGGTATTTTCTATTGCAGTTTTATGTACAAGTAGGATTTGTCAAATGTTTTTATGCTTAGAACTTACAGTATCATGTCATTTGAAATAATATTATTTTAATCCTGAGATAAGGATGAAGCTTTTTAGTATTTCTAAATTAGAAATTTTTTTCTCTTGTCTACAGCCATATTACTGTTTTTAAAGTTTAAGGACCTAAAATATTTTCAGTGGAAAATGGACATTTTGTGGGGCAATATAAAAGGAGTTGGGTCAGTATTTATCTTTTTTCTAGTGGGGAAAGTCACAGTATGTATTTTTCTAAAATCTTATGAAGATTTACCATTACCAATGCCAGTTTGGCATCGTATTTAGCCAGGGAAATCTTTCACTTGGAATAGGATGAGCAAAAAGGGGAAAACTCCTAAGTCTTTTATAACTAACTCAACCTTCACCAGAGTACTATACGCATACTTCCCTTTCCTTACTAGGCATCCACACTGAAATTTTCTGCTGACATTTGTAATGTCACATGTCAAAAACTAACCTAGTTATCCATCTCTCTTTCTAAGTCCCTCTTACTCCCGTGCCCTAAACTGTATCCCTTTCCTTTTATATTTTTTCATTTTGGTCAGTGGTGTAACTATTAACTCATCCACACAAGGGAGAAACTTTAGAATTATTCTCAACTTCATTTTCATCTTCCACATCTAATCGATTAGGTTACTATCACTTTTCCCTGAACAAGAACCGGAACTCTGTCACCACTGTTACTTCTTCACTTAAGAACTCCTCATGTTTTTAAATGTGAAAAACATAGTAAAAAAATTAAAGAAAAATATTTTTAATAAAAATTGAAAAAAAAAAAAAAAGAACTCATGTTTTGCCACCAGTCACTCCCTACCATATAATCCAGTGTCTCAGTTGTTTTAAGCGATGTAGTTCTACAAATGCAAAATCTTTGCGATGGCATTCAAGCTTCTTTGACATTTTGGATCTTGCCTTTATCTCCAGTCTGAGCTCTTCTGGTACATTCTTGATCTTTCCTGAACACACATGTATTCATTCAGTCACTTGCAAATGTTTATACAATGTCAGGTATGTGGCATTGTGCCAGGTGCTTTGAGAACACGGAAGCAAATGAAACACATGACTGTTGCCCATGGGTGCTTATAGAATGCCATGCACATTGTTTTGTGTCTTTTACCATGCTGTTTCATCTGCCCTTTCGCTGTTTGATAGAGTTTTATTAATCTTTCATACCCTGCTCAAGTGTTATCTCCTTTCTGTAGCGTTTGTGACTTCCCCCAGGTAATATTTCTTCTTTGTGTTCCAGTAATACTTTATATTCCTACCTCTATTATAGTACTTACTATATTATACTTGTTTATAGTTGATTACCCACCCCCCCCCCCCGACACTAGCTTAAATTTTAAAATGGGAAGGAGGGGGGCGCCTGGGTGGTGCAGTCGGTTAAGCGTCCGACTGCAGCCAGGTCACGATCTCGCGGTCTGTGGGTTCGAGCGCCGCGTCGGGCTCTGGGCTGATGGCTCAGAGCCTGGAGCCTGCTTCCGATTCTGTGTCTCCCTCTCTCTCTGCCCCTCCCCCGTTCACGCTCTGTCTCTCTCTGTCTCAAAAATAAATAAACGTTAAAAAAATAAAAAAAAAACACAAACCTATTAAAATGGGAAGGAGGGAGATGAAAAGAGGAACATAGAGATAAGGATGGAGATATGAGATAGGAAGAGGCAACAAGAAAAGGAATACGGGAGAAGTAGTGTGAGCAGTAGCTAAAAACACGGACTCGGGAGCCAGACACGGTTTGAATCCTGACTCTTCCACTTACGAGCCGGGCACATAATTTAGAATCTTCATATCATGATTTATGATGGGGATTATAATAGTATAATTGTGAAGATTAAAAAAGTTAACATATGGGGCGCCTGGGTTAAGCTCAGTCGGTTAAGCGTCCGACTTCAGCTCAGGTCATGATCTCACAGTCTGTGAGTTCGAGGCCCGCGTCGGGCTCTGTGCTGACAGCTCAGAGCCTGGAGCCTGCTTCTGCTTCTGTGTCTCCCTCTCTGCCCCTCCCCACTCATGCTCTGTCTCTCTGTGTCTCAAAAATAAATAAAAACATTAAAATTTTTTTAAAAAATAAAAAAAGGAATAGATGTAAATAGCTTAAAACAGTCACTAGTACATCGTATGTGCTGTGTGTATTTGTTGCTGTCTTTGTTAGCCTTCTTAAGTGGAGTGAGCTATGTTTTCTTTCTCATTTAGTCTTTTAAGAGATGGGAGAGTTTCAGGGTGCGTATTATTTAACCCTGTCTATTCACTTCAATGCATCAAATTTTCTAATGTATTTTGGACCTGGGCTAGAAGAGAAGCTCCTATACGTATGTGCTCCTTATGGTGTAATATTGAATATAAGTTTATTGAGCATTCTGCCTCTTCATACCAGATGCTGTCCTGCTTCTGGCTTTCCTAGCCATTAGAAATGCTGGTGATAATTCTTCTCTTTTCATTTTTACCTCATCCTTCAGGCTTAACGCACACCACTGTTTTTGCTAATATAGCTTAGAGTTTTAAATTAAAATCCTGTTCCCTTTCCTGACTGTTCTCTAGCCTGAAAATGAGACAGTCTGGGCTAATGTCTGAGCATAACTTCTTGGTTCTTGCAGCAGGATCTGTTCCTGGGCTGGATATTTGGACTGCATTTCTTCCATTCAGACTGTCACCTTTTCCCTTATAATGTCACTCTGCTCCGTCCTCTATCACAATACTGTTGATCCAGCTTTGAATAAACTATAATGTGATATCATTTCTACACCTGCGATGGCTGACTTTCACAAATAATGAAAAGCCAGGAGGTGAAAACACTCATCATTAGACTGGTTGGTGACTTCATCTTAAACAAATGAGTTAAGGATGCTAATTGCCGTGGCTCTTCTGATTGAAGAATGAATCTTGGAGGAGATGACATTTTAGCTGCTGCTTGAGTAGTGGAAGAACAAAGAGTAGATTATAGGTTGTGCAGGATAGTCGAGGCTTAGCATTCATTCTCAGCTAGTACTTGAGTATTAGATATAAGGCATTAGGGATGAAAAATTTAGTTTCTATTTAAACTCCAAATGACTGGTATAGTGACAGATAATGCAAATGTTGAAAGAGAGATTGCTGAGGGTTGGAGAAGTCGGAGATTTTTTTGTTCTCACTGTACAAAATCTCCATGTATGATTTCATGAATTCTCTTGAGATCAGATCCTCTTGAGAATCTGGTTTATCATAACAAAGTTTCTCATTGAGTTTCTGGAATATACAGTATCTCCTGTCACTGGACCTTTGCACTTGCTGTTTCTTCCGTCTGGAATAGTGTTAACTTGCTAACTCTTTATTATTCTTACAATATAATCATAGAGGCCATAACTTTCAGAAAAGTCTACTGGATCCTTCAACACTGGCTTGTGTTTCTCTGGTCTCATAGACCCTGTTCTTCCCCACTCATAGTCTTTATTACACCACGTTGTAACTGCCTTCACCAGACTGTTCTTGGAAGACAGAAACTGTGTATGTGATAATGCCTGGTGTATGGCTGCTAGTCTAAAATATTTGTTGACTGGAATGAATGAGTGGGATATGGTAGAAAGGAGACTTGGTCATTCCAGGCAAAGGGAAGAGGATGAACCAAGACAAGGCGTGAGGTAACGCATATAGTTGATTTTGAGGCAGTGAGTGGAACAATTTGAATGGAGTGTGATATTGAAAAGAGAGGCTGGAGCTTTGAATGCTAAGAAGTCTAGAGTTTATTAAATAAAATGGGCCATTGAAGCTGTTCGAGATTTTACTACTACTGTATGCTCTCATAAATTTTGCTAAGTAATACACCCATGCATGGGAAATACTTTTTTCTAATTCTTGGGTTAAAATTTTTGTAATGCTCTTAAATGGATAAATATATAGCTGCCTATGTTACAGACTCCTGTATTTTAAGAGTGTTCCAACATACTTTATGCAGAAACGTTTAGATTTGAATAAATACTGTTGAATGAATTGAACAGCTCATTAAAGCATGCAGTTTGTTTTTTCTTGTAAACCTGTGTGAACTATGACAATTAAAAAAGTATAATTCAAATAAGGCAGTAATCTAACATATGTGTGGGGGTTTCCTTCTTATTTGTAGCTTAAAGAGGAATAAATGCTTACAGCTGTGACTTTTTTTTCTCTAGTATCTCCAGAGGCAGTTGGATTTTTGTCAGCTGTTGGGGTGTTTATTATCTTGATGCTGCTCCTTTTTCTCTATATTAATAAGAAGTTCTGTTTTGAAAATGTTGGCGGGTTTCCAGATCTTGGTTCAGGATACAGTACAAGGAAGAACTCACAAGATAAAATTTGTAAGTATCACCGCTGCTTCTCTTGTTTGTTCTTTTTTCCTGTGCCATTCTGTTATTTTATTTTTTTAAATATATATGAGAAGGTTGGTTTTGACATTGTAAACTCACATTTGAGCACTTTTCTGTGAGGAAAACATTTGTTAAGTAAATTATGTTCCATTATCTTTCTGTTGTTCATGAATTGCTAGCATATTGCTTAAAGATGAACTGCATACTATCAGAAAATGACATTTTTATTTTTCATATGTAAGGCATGCTCTTGGGCCTCTGCTATGAGTAGATATGCTTTAAGAAGGAGTATCTTTTTGCTTAAATCGTAACTTGAATCATACTGTCCAAATAACTCTCTCGAGAGGCTTTTTCTCTATGTCCTCAAAAGACTTTTGAAAGAATTCACCCTTTTTTATCTGCTGTTGAATTCTCAGCTGGTGGATAATTTTATTGTTTGGAGAAAGCAGTTTTGCCTGTCAGCCTAGTGTATAGATAAAGTCTGGTTATAAAAATTAGGGTTCCTCTCCCTCCCTTGGTACTATAGGCATTATATCACGTTATATCACTTACTTCTGCTAGGTGTTAGCAGAGGCCTGTAATCTTGTTCTTTCTTTCATGCAAAGTGTTCCCTGGTGTTAATTTTTTTTTTAATATTATTATAAGAGTTCTTTATTT